>NW_017971435.1:641500-1252612 GCF_001907595.1 Talaromyces atroroseus
GGGGGGGCTACACGCGGTAGCAATGAATGACTGTTTTGCTAAAGAGTGAAGGAATGAACTCTTGTGTAAAGGAATGGATGGCTTCAGTGCACAGCACTAGGTTGAGGAATTGAGGAAAAGAGTGAAGTTATTTCGACATCAAGTCGCAGAAAGAAAAGCAAACCCGCCAAAGTGAAACGAAGGCACAGGCATCTTGTCCCAGATGTTAATACTACGTACTAAGTAAGTGCGTGGCCACAGGCGCTATCGCCCATCAGGCTAGAAGCAATACGAAACACCCAAGGGCAAGGACGAGAATGATTGGCGAGCCATCAGTAGCTTCAAACGTCGCCAGCGCACCGAGGCGGCGCTAGCTCGGAAGGCGTACGACCAGACGAGTCTTTTTTTTGAGATGGCTGATTCTAGTATGGGTCGCCGGACCAAATTGCAAATATGAATCAGCCAGTCATATCCACAGTTGGCTCCCCCTTTGAGGATTCCAGGCAGAATCCTAAGCGCGGGCTCAGGAGTAATGCAAGTGGGAAAAGGAAAAGGAAAAAAAAAAAGGCTTACGCAGGCGCGCCGCGTCAGCCATACGCCCTTAGGGTTAGCTGACTCTGACAGTCATACTGTTTGCCGCACCATTGAAATTTTCAGGCCTTCGACTTGGGGCCATAACATCCAGTATACCCAAGCACATAAAGCAGTCACTTTCATGGCGTGGCGACTTCCATACGCTGCCTTACTATTAGCAAATGCCGAAAAGCGTTGCAAACGAGGCAGCCATCTAACTATGCATGCCCAATGACCCCGAAGATATACCTAAACTGATCGCGTGGCTGAGCGTGGATTTTATTACTCTGCTGTAAGCGCCCTCACAAAGCAGCGCCGCTGAGAAAGAGAATGCGGTACGTATAGACTGCGTATGTATGCTCGACAGTTGCGTTGGGACATTTCAATCTCGACAATAGTAGTTCTATATTCATAAAAATCATGCAGAGTGTGCAGGTGTCACTTTTATGACGATTTTCCCCCTCGCCCTATGGCTCCTTAATCTTTCAAAAGCCTTGATGGCGTCATCAAATTCATATACCCCATCGATAACAGGCTTCACTTTCCCTTCCCGAATCAACTCCCCAACCTCCTCAAGGTCACCATGGCGATTCTTGAAAAACACCAACTGATAAGGCCGCTGTCCTCCGCCCAAAATCCTCGGGGTCACGAATCGCCCGGCAGTCGAAAGATGCGACTCGTTCCCGACTTGCGCAAAGGCTTTGCCGGGGAGAAGGAAGTTGTGGCTTTCGCGATATAGCTCATCTGGTTTCCCGATCATGTCAAGAGCGAGGTGGTACAGTGGGCCCTGTTTGCGCAGATACTGCACGAGATCTACGGCTGTGTAATCGATCACTTCATCGGCGCCGAGATCTTTAACCAGCTCAATGTTTCGTGTGGAACACGTGGCGGTTACTTGGCATCCCAACGCCTTTGCTATCTGTATTGCGTAGGTTCCGACACCACCAGAGCCACCGTTGATGAAAACATGGTCGCCCTCTTTCACCTGGCCCTTGATGACCTGGAGCGCAGTTTGTCCCGCGATCCCCACCGTAGCGGCATGATCAAGCTGCACTCCCTCGGGCAATAGCACGACAACATCATCTCTCGCGACGACGTACTCGGCCAGTGTGCCATACTGATTCGGCAGGGGTACACAGCCGAAAACCAGCTGGCCGATTCTCACACCCGTAACCTTTGAGCCGGTGGCGACTACTTTCCCACTAAAGTCCATACCAGGCGATGCCGGCGTCGAGACCACACATTTATACAGGAGCCCTATTTCTGGCACTTTGTAGTCTGCCGGGTTGATGGACATGGAAATCACCTTGACTAGCACCTGGTTGGGCCGCAAGCTTTGGCCTGGTCTATAGGCGGTGTCTGATTTGACGAGGTTTTTCTCCATGCCGCCGCTCGTGCTGGTCCAGAGCCACGCTTTCATTATGGAAGGAATGGTTGATGTGTTGTTGGTCATGGCGGATGGAGTGTCTATCAGAGCGAGAGTCTTGGGTGAGACGAATTGTATTGATACATGAATGAAACTCTCAGCAAAAGACGGTGATGATCGATCGGTACGCACGTGCCAGCTTCCGCTTGATCACCGTAGGAAGGCCAGAAGCAACCCCGGAAATTGCCTATACGTATGCCAATATATCTCGAGACACGCCAGAACAAGCAGATCGTTGACAAACTCGCTGACAGCAAGTACAAATTCGGATCCGACAGCGAAAGAAGCTTTGCGTGGTGGGAACTCCTGCCTAAACCGGCCTAGCGCAATGCTGTACACAAATGACATCATATCAGATCGCAAAGCTCCTTCCTCCTTCCTTCTTCCCTCTTCCTCCTCTTCTTCTTCTTCCCAGTCCAGCCATGGCGAGAAGAGCTTGCTTTCTTTCTTTTTGATTATTACTGTCTCCTTTGAATTGCTTGTTCGATTCTAGCATTCCTTGGCTCGTTTTATTCTTGTGCATTTCACTGTTGACATATCTGCTCGTAAGCCGAGAGCACCAGTTGTATCGTTATCGATATGCCCCTGACTACAGCCTGTGTCGGGGCAAACGTCACCCCGACGGTGATATCGACCTGGTTTGCTCATGTAAGTCTACTTGCGGTCTTCAGACTGACATGTCAAGAACTGTATGTGAATGATAATCCAGTATATCGATAGAAAACCCCGTCACCTCAAGCCAACTGCCCATATATCCTACGACGAGGGCCTCAATGTCGTCCGCGCTTTCCTGAAGCATGCTGCGTACCACACCGTTGAGGAACTGCAAGCTTTCACCGCCCAGAAAATCCCCTCTCCAACATGGGTCAAGATTCAAGAAGAAACTGTTCCAACGGAATACCTGTCAAAGGCAGCTGACAACGTGAATGCTCAATTGGGTGAGCGTGGAATCAAACGAGTCGGTGGGAAGACTTGGTGGCAGTGGCGCGGCCATTACGGCGACCTGAAATGCGAATGGATAGAAATGAAAAGCGACTACCGAGCGAGAAAACAAACAGATGCGCATTGTAGACGTGTCATGCTATATGTGCACGGCGGTGCTTATTATTTTGGCAGTCTGGAGACACACCGCTATCAGATCCAGCGCCATGCTCGAAAGCTAAAGGCCCGTGTTTTTGCGCGGTATGTATAGCCTTCTCACTACATGTTGATTCAGTTGACTGACCTTTTGCGATATAGTAAGTTGTTATCTCCTAGCTAGACAGCTTGTTCTATCTAATTCTAGATTATGATTAGCTTCGTACCGTCTTTCGCCGCAATTTCCATTCCCATGCGGCTTGCAAGACTGCCTGGCGGCTTATCTCTATTTGCTAACTTTGCAGGATCCCACGGAAATTGTGGTAGCAGGAGACTCTGCCGGGGGTGGTATGGTAATCTCGTAAGTTGCCTCTCAGACTTTCCATATGTTTATATCTATATCACTCGACTAACGGCTATAGTCTCTTGGTCATTTTACGTGATCAGGGAATTCCGCTACCTGCCGGTGCTATCCTTATTTCGCCATGGGCAGATCTCACTCACTCCTTTCCTTCTGTCGCAACTGGAAGTAAATTTGACTACATCCCCGAGCATGGCTTCATGCATCGTCCCTCTCGCGGCTGGCCTCCGCCGAACTCAGAGGATTTAGCTTTTATCTACAAGACTGCTAATGAGAATAAATCCCCTGCGAAGAAACATAACCACGATCAAAGCAGCAACCAGAACTCCGAGACGGTCAATGACCGTGATCAGCAGACTGCAATTCAGGGATTTGTTGTAAAGGAACAAGATACCGAAGGTGCCAAACACACCTATCCCGGTTTGCAGAGTGGCATCGAGCGAGTTGAGACGGCGGACTTTGGGACAAGCCAGGCAGATACGCTTGTTGTACCCATGCCAAATAATACCGTGGTTGAGATCAAAGACCAAATTCAAATGTATGCCCCAAACCAGATGCTGTCACATCCTCTGGTATCACCAGTCTTGCAACCTTCACTGGGTGGTCTACCGCCATTATTGATATTAACTGGCGGCGGGGAATTGCTCCGAGATGAGCAGATATACCTGGCGCACAAAGCTGCAGATCCAGCAGCTTACCTTCCGTCGGATGTGTTTCTAGATGAGCATGATCCTGATAGAACCATAGTGAATAAATATGGACCAACAAACGTACAATTACAGGTTTGGGAGGATTTGTGTCACGTTGCTCCGACTTTAGGGTGGACAAGACCAGCCAAGTTCATGTATCGTTCCATTGCACAGTTTGGTGCGTGGGCACTAGCACACGCCCAACATAAGGAAATCGATATCCCAGAAGACGACGTATCGTCAATTTCGAGTGGGTCGTCGTCCGCTTCTGACAATAACCAGGAAAGGAACCCGACTGCATCCATCGGGAAAGCCGGTGATTCACTGCCACCTTTTCGGAAACATATGATCCGACAGAGGGTGGATAGACATGGCATGGTATATCATCTAGATCCGCCAGATTCCCTGCCAGGTCTTCGGCATCCGCGTGAAAAAGTTGGTGCACTCAATTACGACATTGTCAAGAAGTGGCTAGGAGCTAAGAAGGCGTGGGATGAGAAATTCGGGAAGGAGAAGCTCGCTGTCCAGCGTCGCCGAATCAAAGATTTTGAACAGGGGTATTTTGGCTTCGATGGTGAACTACCTCCAGCATGTTCTTTGGCTAGTAGACGAATGGAGAATGATCTTGCTCCTCCAAAGCCACGCAAGAGCTATGGCATGATGATGTGGTCTCTTCTCGCTAGCAAACATGACAAAGCAATGGTCGAAAAGGAGCAAAAAGATGGGGATCTCCAATATGTCAGCGCTGACAAATCTGTGGAAAGCATGCAGAGTGAGGGAGGTAATGACATTGCCGAGAATAATACCTTGCAAAACGCAAGTACTCCTTTGTCAGACCATGAAAGGTCTCGGAGTCGCTCACGCAGCCGGTCGAGAATTGTCAGCGATATCGGTCAAGCGGCAGAGAACCACCGAAATGGGCATCAATCCAGCAACTGCGCCATTGTCGATGTTGAAGAAAACCTAGAGTCGAATTTGCAATCCCGCCATTCGACACCTCGGCCCAACAACGGCAACACACCGGTGTTACTCATTCCAGGTCTTGATAATTCCAGTTCTGCTCAATCTTCGAACAGAAAAATAGAAAACGCTAGCACGATGGCAGTTGTCGATGCCGAAGGTGTCATCAACGCGGCGGATGGATCGACACTGAACTCCGTCAATGCGTCCTCGCTTTCAAGCTCTCTCACCCCTAAAGCGGGTGCGTATGAGGAAAGAACCAAAAGGCCAGAAATGCCAGGCCGAGAAGAATTCACCACCGCTGAAGAGTTTCATGATCCGCAGGCAGCGAATCTCTAATTTACTTGATATTCAATACGAACACGACAATATACGGAATTGTTTTGCTGTTTTGTGTCGTACGTTTGACGTGAATCTTATTTTTGAGATATCCCTTCCCATTTTCCGGCTGTTGAATATGGACTCATAGACATACTGCATGTCTGCGTTTTCCTTAGATTAGCCCATGTTGCATCTTTTATTGTTGAAATGCATGTGCCACTAGTATTATAGCTTGTTATCTGAATCATTACCTGTTTTACATATGAATATATCGATATAAAATACGTTCTATCAAGCCAAACTCCCATATGCAGTCATCAATATAATACATGAAAAAAAAAAAGAAAAAGCACTACTTCACTTCCACTCTATCCCCACAGATTTTGCAACCTTTTCTGCTACAGTCATGAAAGCTCTTCTCCGCGCACTATTCTCATCGCCTTCCTCTGCAACAACAGTAGGCATACCTCGATCAGCATCTTCACAGACTCGCGCATCAAGAGGTATGTCACCCAGGAAATCAACACCAAGCCTCTTGCATTGAGCAACGACACCGTGTTCTTGGTTCTCGTTGCCATGAGCGTGGGAGAATATCTTGGTCTCATGGCCGCAATTCGGACAGGCAAAGAAAGCCATATTTCGCACCATCCCAAGTACCGGAACATCCATCTTCTGAAACATGCCGAATCCGCGAACCGCGTCGCGCAGCGCAATGTCTTGCGGTGTTGAGACTATGACGGCGCCGTCGAGGATGATTTCCTGGCCAATGGTCAACTGCACATCGCCGGTGCCGGGAGGGAGGTCGAGAATGAGTATGTCAAGAGGACCCCAGGACACTGAGTGGAGGAGTTGTTGCATCGCCTTTGTGACCATCAGTCCCCTCCAGCTTATCGGGGTTGTGTCCATGGGCGGAGGCGATGATGGGTCGGCGGTGGTATTGGATTCGTGATTGGATGCGTGCGGAAGAAGATACCCCATTGACATGGACTTTAGGCCATAATTAGTTAACGGAAGAAGACAATTGTTGCTGTCGAGTCGCGGTTCGCCATGCAGGTTCAAAAGCGTGGGGATGGAGGGCCCGAAGATATCGGTGTCAAGGATACCGGTGCGAATACCACGGCGAGCTAGAGCGAGCGCAAGATTTACTGTTGATTTGCGAAGAAAAGAAAATAGTCAATTTTTAGCACTCTTTCAATCTTCCTTTCTTTTTTTTTTAAACTCTTAATCTTTTCTATGAAAAGGGGGTGTTTGACGCTACCAGCAATCGTGGATTTTCCGACTCCGCCTTTGGCCGAGGACACCGCGACAACTTTTGCGACATCACGAATCTTGCGTTTCTGTGGCAGGCCGCGGCGGCTTTTTAATGTGGGAGGCGTCCCAGACTGCGGGAGGCCCTATTATTGTCGAAGAGCATTGAATATTAGCTGTCACTGAAGGGATGTTATGATGGTCGCCTGCGTGGTTGCGTACTAGCGGGTTGTCATGTTGCAGAGCCCGAAGAGTCGAAAAGAAACGCCGGAGGCGCATTATTTTCTGACGTTCAGCTTCTGAGCAAATTCACAAAGTAAATAAGACAAATCTAGCAGCGATAGATCTGCAATTGTAAGAGAGGATACAAAATAAGTCTCAAGAGGTGAATGAAGTCAAATGTTGGAGAAAACATGTGACTACGTAACCCGCAGGCAAGCCACCAATTACATTCTACCAGCTTTTCTTAATCCGAGTAATAAAGCCAAGCCTTCCGAACCTAACCCTGGCGGCCCCACTTGGAATGGGAATTTTTCCCCGAGTCTTTGGCTCCGATCTTCAAATAAAAAAAAAAAAAAAAAAAATTCAGACTGACAACAGCTTAAAAACTCTGCTTCTTTCAGCAGTCATGCCGACAAAAACCTCTTCACGAAGCAAAGGCTTCAAGAGTCTTGTTGATCAGCTTGCTGATTTGGAAGATCCTACACCTAAAGGTTTGCGCCCATGGAAAAAAAAGCAAAGCGATTATCGCGACGCTGGCTGACGGTGCTGTTATTTATTTAGATTTTGATCCGGAAGATCCAGATACTGGCCACCAAGACAGTGATGACGAGTCCGAATCGGAAGTCGATGAGAATACCGGCCGTGAGCACTATGAAAACGTTGGGTAAGTGGGATAGCTACTCTTTTCCGAAACGGCGAGAACACTGACTTACAATCGATATTCTACACAATTAGCAAGAGCAAGCTTAGGAAACCCGAGACTGTCATCTTAGGAAAAGAGTATGCCGGGTCACGTGTGAGTAGAGATGCGTTGGAGGATTTGAGCGACGACAACGACCCTTTTCAGCGCCTCGATTCCGACGAGAATGATGATGACGAGGAAGAGGGTATAAGCGAATCTAGCGAGGATAAAGAAGAACAACATGAAGGAGATAGCGAAGGTGATTTGTCGGACGATGATGATGATGATGATGATGATGATATGTCTGCATCTGATCAAGATGACAACGCAACCAACAATGGATCAATGTCAGACGAGCGTGCAGAATTGCGGAAATTGATGGCTACCGACCAGAAAACGGTCGCTGCGACTATCTCCGAGGCCGCTAAAGCGGATGCAGCAAAGGGATTCGCTGTGAAGCAGCAACGAGTGGCCTTCGATGCTCTGCTTAATGCCAGAATAAAGCTGCAAAAAGGACTCACTGCTATTAGTGACTCGTCTAACATCTCGTGGGAGACAGAGGAAGAAAATTCAGACGCTATCCAGTCCGCTGAATCGGCCGCCCTGGCATTGTGGTCCTCCCTAGAGGAGTTGCGTGTGGCCCTCGCTGAAGTCCAGTCCAAGGAAGACTCAAAAAAGCGGAAGAGATTACCGCCGGTTTCCCTTGACACGTCTTCCGAATCAATTTGGCAACGAATGCAGAATCTGGAGACAAAGTCCCAAATACACCGCCGCGCCGTGCTGGAGAAATGGAATCATAAGGTCCGCGGCACAAACGCGAACCTTCCCAATGCCAGAGGCAAACTTGTCGCAAATTCCGGCAACAATTCCATCATAGCTGTCCTTGAAGCTCACGTCGCAACGGAGGTCGGTGACCGGGCTACCAAGAAGCAGCGTACTAGTGAAGCTTCCGGGTCCTCCTACGATGACTCGGCCTTCTATCAATCTCTTCTCCGTGACCTGGTGGAGCAGCGGATGTCTTCCTCGGACGCGGTGACCAACGGGCTTGATGCATTACATTTGCAGATTCCCGCGCATTCTGCGTCGGGCATGCGCAAGGACAAGGTCCACAAGAATGTCGACACTAAAGCATCCAAAGGCCGCAAGATGCGATATAATGTGCACGAGAAGCTACAGAACTTCATGGCACCGGAGGATCGCGGTACTTGGAGCAGTCGAGCACGAGACGAATTCTTTGCATCTTTGCTCGGCAAGACTGCTAGTGGCCTGCTCGGGGAAGCAGATTCAGAGGATGAGCCGAATGGCGTCAATGGAGCCGCGTCAGATGAGGAAGACCTAGAAGAAGGCGGCCTGAGGCTCTTCAGAGGGTGAAACATGTAGTTGCAGTGATAGTGATGGGTAATTTATTTCATGTTTCTCCCAACTTGACAGTTAGTATGTGGTAGGAAGGAGAGCCTTATGTAAGCGGGCGCGTAGCCAATCACAGGCCGCAAACTCAACTACATCACATCAGCCAGCCTTACAGCCTCACCACAACGCCCTCGATATGCGGGCGTGTTTGGCGAGCTGCCTGCGTATTTAAGGGCTCGTAAGCTGTAAGTAACAATAGAATCGCGTGCCTCGTCGCAGTCTCGAGGGCAGAGAACAAAGACAAATAAAAGACGTCCTCGCAGCTGATTCGCCCGCGGGCCTTGGACAACAAGTTTCTCTTTCGGACTAGCGTGTTTTTTTTCCTCCTTCCCGTTGCTTTTCCCATAATGTCTTCAACCATCATCGAGCATCACCGCAACAAACAGCCCTTCTCCCTGCCTCCCCCCTCCCACAGCCTCACTCATTCATTCCTCTCTTCTTCGCTCCGCTCATTCCGCCTTGCATCGCGCTTTCGGTGCCCTTTTTAAATACCCGCACATAGCTTTCTACCGTCGTCGTAGACCTCCGTCATGGCTTCTGTAAGTGCTCGCTCAAGCTCCGCAGAAACCCCCTTGGCTAGCGATGCCCGCGCTGCGCCCTTCCAGAGAATGGGGAGGCGCTCTGGCGTGGAATCCCCTCCCCAAGTCTTGCTGAGCAGCGTGCTGATTATCATTTTATTGTTCCCAATCTACAGCCCCGCCCTCACAACTTCGGAATCTCGAGTCCTCTTCCCAACGGTGCTGCGACGAGCGGCCCTGTCCCAGGCGCAACTCCTCTCCTCCCCAATAATGGAAAAATCATCCAGAGCGGGCCGGTGAGGGTTCTTTGTGTCGCAGATGTCAGAGGTAGGTTCCCATCAAAAGACCGTTCTTGTTAAGAGTTATATCTGTGCTGACCACCTCGCCATCATCATAGGCAACTTGAAATCCTTGAACGAGCTCGCCAAGCAGGCTAACGCTGATCACATCATCCACACTGGCGATTTTGGCTTCTATGATGATACCTCGCTAGACAGAATTGCTGATAAGTGAGTTTTTGTTCTCTTTATGAAAAGGAGGGGTGGCTAAGAGACCTCGTGATGGCTAACTGATCCTGAACAGGACCCTGAAACATGTGGTTCAGTATTCGCCTCTCCTGCCAGACCACGTGAAGCGCACAATTTCTCAAATTCCCCCACAACAGCCAGTCAAGGCACGCTTTACGCCCGACCAACTTCCTCTTTCAGAGCTTCCCCAACTTCTCGACAAGCGACTCACCCTCGATGTCCCTGTTTATACCGTGTGGGGTGCCTGTGAGGATGTGAGGGTCTTGGAAAAGTTCCGTTCAGGCGAATATAAGGTCGACAACCTTCACATTATCGATGAGGCTAACTCTAGGCTTCTGGATATCGGAGGCATCAGGCTCCGTCTTTTGGGTCTAGGCGGTGCTGTTGTCATGCACAAGCTGTTCGATAATGGGGAGGGCAAGACAACGATTGCAGGCGGCCAGGGAACCATGTGGACTACTCTTCTGCAGATGGGTGAGCTAGTCGACACAGCCAACCGTGTCTACGACCCCTCTGAAACTCGTGTCTTTGTTACGCATGCCTCGCCGGCTCGTGAGGGTATGTTAAATCAGCTTTCAGTTACATTGAAGGCAGACTTCTCGATATCTGCTGGTCTACATTTCCGATACGGCTCATCCTACAATGAATTTTCCGTAAACCCTACATTGGATCATTATCGTGGCAAACTCGCTGCATCCAAAGCATCATTCAACGATGTTTGGGATACCGTGCGTGCTGAGGTAGAGTCTGCAATTTCCTCGAACGAGGCTCAGAAGACTTTGTTGGACAATGCTTTGGACATCGTTGAGAAGATGCCTTCTGTAGCTAATGGCGGAAACCCATTTGGTGGCCCTGTCGCTGCCGCCAATGCTGGAGGTCAAGTGGATGAGAGTGCTTTTAAGAACATGTGGAACTTCAACTTGGCTGATGCCGCTTTTGGTTATCTTGTGCTTGAGGTCGAAGGCGGTCGGATCGGGACCGAAATGCGCGCCCAAGGATTCAACTTCTCTCACAGGACTGGCAAGCCCGGTGCTGCTGTACCTGCTGGTCAGCTCGGCGGTGCAACTACCCCTCAATTTGGCCAAGCTCCTCCTGCTGGTCGAGGCGCACCATTCCAGCCTTCCCCAGTGCCCCAAGTTAAAGCCCAGGCCCCGCCAGCTACAACTGTGTCCCCAGCTCCTGTTATTCCCAAGTCTGCTACTCCTCAGCCCGCTTCGACTGAGAGAGAGGCCAATGGTAACAAGGAAGCAGAAAAGCCATCAGAATCTCCAGCCCTCAAAGGAGAGAAAAAGCAAAGCAATGGTCTTTTCATCTCGAATGTTGAGAACGAGCAGGCAGCTCGAGACCTTTTCCCGGAGGAGGACCAAGGGAAGATTGTCAAGGTTGAGAAATGGGGCAAATTTGGTCACGTCGTAACCTTTGGTACAGTTGAAGAGGCCAAGGCTGCGTTGGAACGACAGCCTGCTGAGCACAAGAAGCCTACACCACAGGGTCAACCTCGCAAGCCGAACGTCAAGTTCTTTGAGGACCGTGGTTCTCGCCGTGAAGGTAATGCGGGAACATGGCAAGCTAGCTCCCGTGGTGGTGCTTCAGCACAGCCTCGTGCCGGATACCAAAGCGGCGCCAGTGACAGCGAAACTGGACGTGGTCGTGGAGGCTTTGGCCGAGGTCGCGGTCGCGGCTCTGACCGTGGCGGACGAGGTCGTGGACGTGGTGGATTCAACAGGTCTGGCGACTCTCCAGCTTCAAGCGAGAAGCCTGCTGCCACTGGCGGTGAATCTTGAATGTAACTCGATGATTTTGTGACGAAAGGTCTTTTTCCTTCCCCTTTCTTTTTTGTGTGTGTATCTTGACGTTTCCGACCCTCTTCTCTTTTTTATTAGAAAACCTGGGCTGCTTTCACCCAGGTTTTACCGATCCCCCCATTCTTTCTACTTTTTTTACTCCCGCCCTCTTCATTGTCTCTTTTTTTAAACCACTTTTTGAGCGAACTATATGTCTACTTACCCATTACCCTAAACTTTTTTTTTATTTCAATGTTTGAGTAAAAAGTAGTTTCATTAAAACCCCATATTCTTCTTTCTTCAATCTATTGTGGTGTGCCTCGAATGTATGTACAGTAGCTACTATCCACCAACACTATCTGTTTCTACATGCGAAAAAAATAGCGTCCACTCAAGTCTTTCTTTCTTCCTTTTTGTATACTATCCTGGTATTCCCTGCCCCTTTTTTGGTTATGGGGAGGGTGTTTTCGTTTCCTTTTTCTCATACTCGTCTATGAGAAAGGGGGGGATCGATCCCTCTTTTCCTGCATGCAGATTATGTGTTTTTAGTGATTTGGTATAAAGGAGATGGAAGAAAGTGTAATACAAGGGGGAGCAAAAAGAAAAAGGAGAGTAAAAGAAATCGAAAGTTTTTAGGGACGAAGATAGTTGTGTACATTTGTCTCGAGGAGGTACCAAAACCACCGTAAATAATAAACTATCATAGACGAGCGGTCTCAGTACATACATACTATACTGATACAGACTCAAACCGACAAAAACTAGTCTCGGTTTTCAGGCAAGAGACAAGAGATTACCCAACTCAGTAAATAGAAATCAAGATAGCAAACTTGATTCGACTTTAACATACATATAGGACCCCAGCAAGAAAGAGGTCAGTAACGATACTAAACCAGCTACAACAACCGAGAATGAAGATAAAAAAGAAACAAGGATAGTAGAAATGAATGTAGTATGAGGCCAGTATGAATCTCTTCCGCGTGTCAGTGCAGAAGAATTGATAATTCGTGTGGAATACATTAGGAAAGAAGACAATGATAATCAAAAAGAGAGGGGAATAAATATAAAATAGAAATCAAGATAACGAGGCCTGTCTCCCACGGGCTCTAAGACCCAAAAAATTTAAAACATCGATTAACCATCAATCGATACCTGAAGTCTTTTCGCCTTGTACCACACACCATTTCTCCATTTTCGATGCATGCATGCTCCACCAGAGGTGAGAAAAAGATCCTAACATAATAAAAAAGAAAGCATAAACACAAAAACGACAGTGTTCTAAAGTGAAAAAGAGACACCTCGGGGAATAAAAGCTAAGATAAATATCAGATAGAAAGATAAGGCAAAGGCAGTTATTGTTTCCATTTCCAATCATCTAGGTCATCAAATGATCATTTTGTTCAATTCATTAGGCCTTGTTAGATGTTTCGTTGCCAGCCCGTCCCATAATGTCGTCCACGTCCTTTCGGAATACTACCACGCCGCCTTCTGAGCAGCGTGCTTTGGTACGTAGTTCCGAACACAGTGAGTCAATGTCGATCTCGCCATTTCGGAACTTCTCCATAGACTGAAGACGATCCCTGTAACCGAGTCAGTAAGATGAGCTATCAAATTGAGAAAACAAGGATAGAAATACCAGATATTAGTGCATGACAAGATCTGCGTCTTGTCCTCGCCGGGAACCACCTCCTCGTGTTCACTTTGCTTCTGTTCAGTTGGCGGTGATTGGTCGTTCTTTGAAGCAATAGGCTCTTTCGGGCTAGCGACCTCGTTCGCATTGCCAAATGGACTACCGAGGTCAGGCAAGGGAAACGCGTCATTAAAGAACGCCCCGAAATCCTGCGAGAGTATGGCATCCTGTGGCTCGCGGTAGTCGTTGAATAGCACTGGGTCGAAGTTACCACCGTTTTGTTGGGCTAGCCAGTCGAATGAGAGAGATTGATCTGCTGCCGCCGGTTGCAATTGGCCTAACATTTGTGTATTGTCATTATTCTTATTCAGGACCGCCGGCATCGGATTGTTGACGTTGCCACAGGCCATGCCCAGCTTCTGACAGAAGGATTTCTCACCATCAATGGCGCCATAATGTGCAGCATCATTACTATAAAAGCCCAGCCCGCTATCGTTCGGTTTGCCAACATTTGGCGAGTTTAAGCTCGGTTCCGGTGAAGTGCCAATTGAGGAAGCCTGGCCATGCTGAGAATCCGACGAGGCACTTGGAGAGTCAGTATTGGACACCACCGAGCTAGCACTCGTTTGAGTTTTATAGCCGTTTCTATTAGTTTGGCCACCGGGCGTGCCGTTGGCTCGTCCGGCTTTGGACAAGTTCTTGCTATTCAATGAACTGTGACTGAAATCGCCGGGAAGTTGGGTGGCTGGTGACACACCCGTCGTTGAGGGCGAATTGGATGACGTCTGCTTATTTTGCGCATTGTTGGCGGTGTTTTTGAAGATATGGTTTCCGGGCAAGTCTCCAAATTTAGGGAAATCAAAATAGAAGTCGTTATTGTTCAGATTTCCTAAATTGCGGGAGTTCATGTTACTCATAGTAGCCATAGTTGAGAAACCATTCCCATTGCTGAGCCAAGAGACTCGTTTCCGATATTCCCTCAATTCCACCTGGAGTCTCTCCACTTGGGCTCGAAGGAGACCATTCTCGTGGTTAGCGTTCTTTGAGGCCTTCTCGAGTTCATCAACTTTAGTTTCGAGATCTTTCAAGTGCTTTTCCTTTCGCTCACGGAAGGCACGCTGAGCAGCGCGATTCTGAGCTTTTCGTTTCTGCCACAAGAATTAGCTTCTCCACTTCCAGAAAAACCAAAGCAAATGCAAAGGAAAAGCGGATGCAATGCATACAGTAGTAGGCTCTGAAGTGAGTGGCTTTCGTCCCGGCTTCTTAGCAGACTTGTCTTTGTCATCGCTCTCGCGCCTCTTCTTGCCGTTGCTGAGGTCTTCTTCATTATTCCCATCGATAGACTTTCTTTTGTCCCGCTGCTCGTGGTCATCCAAATCAGGTAGATCACCAATCAATTCATCGGTACCTTGGAAGTCAAAATCGACTTCAGGATCAAATTCGAGGAACGGGCTTTCGTCTGATCCAAACCCTAGATGACCAGAGCCCGGACCGTCTTGTATAAGTGGTGACTCGAAATAACTTGACGTTGATGGATCAAATCCATTACCCTGAGACGGACTAGTGTTGTTGGAACTTGACTGTGTGCGAGATCTGCTAGCCGTGTCCTTCTTGTTGTCCGTCTGCTTGTGTGAAGGATTGTTAGAATTCAAAGCAGCCATTAATAGATTCTGCTGCTCCGGTGACAGGTAGAGGTTTTGCTGATAAAGAGAATTGAAGTCGGCCATGGCGAATAATGAAGTGACAGATATCTAAGTATTGATGCGTATCACGTCGTCGATAGGGTGCCGATTGAATTTCTCTGTGTTAGAAGGGGCCGGGCTTCCCGCCCGTTGCGTTTTCAACACGAGGGCTTGACTTTAAACCGACAATAGTAGTCAGTGAAGAGGCAGGAAATTCAGAACCTCTGAGCGAATGTTGGGCTGATGGAAATCACGGTTTACTAGGACAGAACGCTTGATTGAGTTATCAGTCTAAACCCGTGACTCGGCAGTGGAAATTTCCCATCGTGACTTGTGTGCGTGGAAACCACTGGCAAGAAAATGGTTGATAACATGATTGTCTAGCTTACCGGTTGACATGTATGTATCAAGTCAAGTAGCAGCGACCAATCCAGAACCCAACTCTCGGTGGCGAGAACGGAGTTCGACGAGAAACGTATGTGTTGGAGTGCGAATTGGATTTTTCTGAGGCGTGACAATGAGCAGATTTTGGGGCGGGGCGGAGGGCCTGGCAGAGGATGGTGTGTAATATGTATGACTAAGGCAGGCGAGGGAATAGTAACTAATGGAAAACGCGAAGCTAAAGCACACTCCCTCTGTCTCTGTTTCAGCACAGGGAGGAAGACGGACAGGACGTTGGAGAGCCAGGTGGCAGGTAAGGTGAGGAGAGGTGATGTGATGGGATGGGATGGGATGAGAAGGTGGAGGGAGGCGAAGGTTGGGGGGGCGAGACTCAGAGCGCAGGATGATCAGGACAGCCTAACCCAACCGGGGTAGCCGCAACTAACACTCGGCAGGCAGCAAGGCCGATCTCCTAAACTCCGTTAAAGCGGCGGGCGGGCCACCGCCGGAAAGGGCGATGCCCGCGCCGGACGGGCCAATGGCAACGCAGTCACGTGGCATGCAGGTATGGCGGACCTCTGGCAGCTTCCACTGCTTATAAATATCAAAACCGGCCAGCGCCAATCACTTTCCACCATGTTCCAGCTGCAAAAAATAAGCCAGAGCTTAATGCGTCCATTTTGTCCTATTCTCCGCCATGCAGCACGGGAACCTGGAAGGATTGCTTTGAAATTTGAGTACCTCGTGGTCTGATTGACTACACTATACTATATGTAGTAAGGACTATGCTAGGTATTAAAATGCTAGAATTAGAACCCTAGAAGAGTGGCCGTCCGACGTATGACTTGAAAGCCCCATACTCCGTACCTTTCGAAGGGGGGGCCCTTTAATTGTCACCGATGACGCACGACACATAACATCTGCGTAGGGCGTGTCGGGTTTCTCGGAGGTACACGTGTTTGCACTGTTTGCACCGATAACGGGCGATGAGTGCACGTGACTTTTTAGTGCACTCTCCTTTTGGGCAGGTGGAAGGCGCAAGGTCAGTAAGTGTTAACAGAGCAATCAATACCCACCACTCGCCATACTCTATCTCTCCAGCGCCTGCTGCAATATCTCCTACGCGCGAATCTCCGGGGCTCATTTGCCTGTCTGCGCTCACTGATGGCTTCCGATGTGGCGGCTCTCGAGGCGGAGGTAAAAGAATTTAAACTACAAGTAGGTCAACCTCTTACCACGCCTGTCGAGGTTGTGGCATGGCACTAATAGCAATCGTTCGTCATTCAGCTCGAAACAGTCCAATCGAGCTTGCAGGTAGATCCCGAAAATGCGGAGCTTCAAAGCCTAAAGGCTGAATTAGAAGAATTCATCAGCTTGACTGAAGCATCCATTGCCGAGCTCAAACCTGCCACACCTACCCCGCCAACTTCCAAACCATCCCAGCAACCCACAAAAGAGAAATGGTCTAAAGAGAGTCATCCTGCCTACCAATCTGGCTATCGCAAAACAACCGATCCTGTCCCATCAGAAGAGCCGCCTGCACCTATCTCTTTCTCGGTCAATGATAACGTACTCGCGCGGTGGAAATCCGGGGATGGATCCTTTTATCCGGCTCGGATTACGTCGATTACTGGATCCTCCAGCAATCCGGTCTATATTGTGTCATTCAAGTCGTATGGAACGACAGAGACACTGAATGCGAGGGATATCAAACCTATTTCTAGCAGTGCTGATTCGCGGAAACGCAAAGCTGATGAAACGCCAGGCATATCTCCTTCTCAGGCCGTGCCGCAAAATACTAGTATAATATCAGCTGCGGCTGAGATAAATCCCACACTTGCCAACCAAGCTCGCAATGAGCCGAGCAAAGTGAGTGACGGACCACCACGACCGAACAAGGTTCCGCGCAAGGTCAAAGCCAACAAAGAGCTCGAGGCTGGGAAGTCCAAATGGCAAGATTTCACCAGCAAATCTAAATTTGGAAAGGGTGCTAAGAAGGAGAGTATGTTCCGGACACCAGAAGGAGTAAATGCGAGAGGTATGTCTAAGTATTGATCATCTCGGTATATTTGTTGCTGACGTTGTATTTTTCAACAGTCGGCTTCACTGGTTCCGGCCAAGCAATGCGTAAAGATCCAACCCGCAGCCGTCACATTTACCAGCAGGCTGATGACGAAGGTTACTGAGACATAATGCGACATCCAAAAGATCTATATGATGGGACACGCTGGAGGACTAGTTTTTTTCTCTTTGGTCATTGTTCTTAAACTTCTCTTCTTCCTTATTTTACTACCTACTTCTGGTCTGATCCCATGGCTAACTCCGGTGTTGGTGGCGCAGGCGTAATTCATCTAGTTGATCAAATGAAGACTTTACATGAGATACTAGAATATTTTGGTAACACCTGTCTGTCATCCTTGTTTGGCTTTTGTGTTTTGTTGTTTGAGGAGAAGCTTTTTCTGATGATGAGCCTCATTCAAAGATTTGTGCCTTATTGGTGTGTGGCCCAGCTTGACGCGGGAATGGTGAGTACTGTAGTCCGAATGTTCGTTGTTGCGCCAATTTCTAGTAGAATATAGGCAATACTCAGCGCAAAGCTGCTCTGCTCGCAGTGCAGGTTGTATAGATTCGGTATTTCCAAACAGAAACCTCTAGTTTTCAATGGATTTCAAAAGTTCAGGAGCTTCCGGAAGTATTCCGATATAGCCGTTTAGCCACATTCAATCAATATCGTTATCATCGCACAAGATTGGCCTTGTTCTGCTCTGGTATTTCACCGGTGGTAGTGACGCAGTGGCAATCGTCGCGGTAGTATGCTCGTCTTGATCATCATCCACCAAATGCTCAAATTGTAACTCCCTCAGCATCCATCGATATACAACGCCGCGTTCGTCGTTTATTGCGTACCGCCGCATGGGTCGCCAGAAGATGGCGTTGAGAATGGATTTCGCATAGGGTTGGAAAATGGGGTATAATTCGTGGGGGAATGCGTCGAGGAGGTTTTTGAGCGTGTAGATGCTGTAGAGATGCGTCATTATGCAGAGCTGGATTTCGACGGGGAGGTTGAGGAGGTGGGTTTGGGGTTTGAGTTTGGACATGGTTTTTGTTGTTGTTGCTGTTCGTTGTTTGCTTGAAGTTTGTTTTGGAAATTGGAGATGTCACTCCCTGAGTTCCTGGCGGTAGTGGATCACGGGATGGATGTTCTAGGGGATGGCAATTGATGCATTTTATTGGCCAGGCCCTCCACTCCCTCCTTAAAATAATCATTGTGATGTGAGATTCCTGACTGACGAAATTCGAATATTCACATGGTTTTTTAATAGAATATTATACATGCAGTATGATAACTGATTATCCACGTTACAGAAATAGACACAGCAGATTCAACAGTCAAGTTAAACCCGCAAGATGAAGAGCAATACCATCACGAAGAGAACAGAACAGAAGAGCAACAAATTAGATATCAACTACTCGTCTCTACCTTTTCCACAATGCAAGCAGTTCCATACGCACATATCTGCGAAAATCCTCCCATATCAACCACATCAAACCTCACCGCCACCAGCGCATTCCCTCCTCGAGACATGCACTCGCCCACCATACGCTCCACCGCTTCGTTGCGAGCTGTATAGAGCATCTTCGTAAATACACGTATCTCGCCGCCGACCACCGAGCGCGCAATTCCGCCTAGTCCAGCGCCCCAATTGCGCGAGCGCACCGTCAGGCCGTAGACTGTGCCGAGCACTTGGTTGACTTTATAGCCTGGGATGTCGTTCATGGTGCTTGTGATAACGCCGTGGGTATCGGTGAAGCACGAGAACATCTCGCTTTCGGGAATATGTTGGCCTGAAGGCATGAAGTTCCTGCTTTCTAGGTTTTGAAGTTCCAAGGTTTTGTTGTGTATAGACTGGAGGAATCTCGGTGTAATTAATATAGATAGATAGATAGATATACCGAGGGGCTTCCAATGAATCAACCCTTGAACCAAGTCAATGGCAATTGATTGTAACCGTATATGATTCATATATCTGGCTTGAAAGAGGTTATATACAGTTGTGACTCTACAAGGCAGATCTGATGGGTCCTGCGATCGTATTTACGGCGCGCTTATTGGTGGCCATGTGCCCCGGGCCGCTTATAAAGGGGAGGTGAGGCTTTTTTTTTGGATCGGCCAATGATCGATCGACATTTTCAGCGTGCATGCAGATTTGAAAAAAGGATATGCCATTGCTCGACTGTATGCTAGTTATTTTTTGTGCGGATGACTGTTGTTCTTTGCGTCTCTGCCGTGAGAATCAAGGGGTACGTCTATCTATGTCTTTAAGAAGACCATAGACTTCCAAGGGTTGGAAAATATAGCCTTAATATCATTATTTGTGCATCAGCTTTTGGTAGGTTTGCTCGTCACATTGATCTCGTTTCCTATACAACAATCTCAGGAATCCATGCATGGTAATCAGTCATCTCGAATGACGTTCCTTGGCTGCATCTTATACCTAGCCACTTAGTATCATCAGGATAATCTATTCCGCGTGGCTTCCATCGTACATTGTGCTGAGATGATGTCAGGTCGTGGATAGAAGCCAGCTCCTACATGATCAGATACAGCTGCCAGTGCTCCTTTCGTGAATGCGACTTTTATATCATAGTCAGCTGGTGATTATGAACCTAATTTCTTAAATACTTCTCTATTCCCTATGTACTAAATTTACTACAAGGATCAAACCGAATACAGAGAATTCCAAGGTTCATTGTTCCCCCAATGTCCACTTAACCGCAGACTATCAATACAAAGGAAGCTGTTAGGGCATGTTAATCCTTGGTAAAAAGGATGAATGGCATTCTACTCCCGAGGTCAAACGTTGCTGTTTCCTTTCTTGGAAACCGGATCCAAAAGACCCAAGGATGCGCCTAGCTATCAAGTGGGTATATTTGTGAATAGCGTAAATACTCAAGCCGGTCCGCATGCCATAGCAATTCAATGCTAGGATAAGTACATGCCTTTATTCAGATTTTTTCTTATTCCCGGCGATATCTTGATATATGTCCCGCATTCCGATGCCAGACCTAATACAATTGGGGAAATACGAGTTTTCGAGCAGTGATCGATTCTAAGGCATAAACAAATGTTATGTATTCCGAAAATATAAATCCTCGTACATGTTGGCGTGCCGGTTAGCTTAAACTATCTTCTCTAAGAGTCTATAACCATCTGTTTATTCCAAAGCCACACTTCCAAGGATATTATTACATTCCTTCCAAAGTCAGAATTTCTTCGAATAGTGAGTTAGACGAATAACGCAAGCAACTAACAGGTGTCGTATAGGAAGATTAACTATTCGACATGTATTTCAGAATCCAATCAGCTTTTCTCGTCACGCTATTGGTGTTCTTAACGGGCTCAGTCAATGCTCTGCCGAAAGTATGTAGCATGCCTCCACGTCCATCGTATAATTAGAACCAGAACTCCCTAACAAAAGCTGCACAGGATACAAACCCTGCAACAACCCCTGCACCTAGATCTGACATTAATCATGGCGAGATGCGTGTAATGACCCAAGTCTCCCACCCGAAACCAGCTACTAGAAGCACTTCTTGGGCGGACTCTGAAGCTGGGGACAGCAAATGGACAGCAACAGCAACACAAACCGCAGCGACTGTGACTGTGACTAAAACTGCTACTTCAACGGCTTCAGCAACGACCTCAGCGACGGCTGTGGCTCTCGATGTATTGTCTACCGTGTCGAGTCTATTGAATGGACTCGCGGGCTTGTTTGAGTCTTGATGGGTTATGTCTATTCAATCAACCTAACAAGTCCTCGCGTCGTTATCTTGAGCATGAAGGATTGCTTGGCTATATTTATTTGGACACTATAATACGGAGATTGTGGAAAATCACGAACTCAGCTATGAATATTTTCCGTTACTCCTCTCAGCGTATGGAAAATGGAGGAGTTGTGTCAAGCGTCGAATTAGGGCTAGGGCTATATCTTGGTGGCGTTGGTGGCATATCTAATTTGTTTACTTTGTCCATGTACCTAAGTTCCAGGCTATATACGATTTTGATTAATACCCAGAGAATTTCGTATTTGATACTCAATCGTCGCCTTTTTCCATTTCCATCAGATGACGACCTTGGGCAGTGAGCTCACGGAGAGCCATTTCCGAGAGTCAAAAATGACATCACGTCTACCTATCTGTGGATAAGAAGATACATTTCTGGCTTTTATCTATTCTATTTGTGATGCTTACTCAAAATTTCACCTACCTCAATAAAGCAAAAAAGCCCACATTCAATAGTTATCATGTCGCGAAACATCTGTGTCACCTCGGTTGAGGGGTACACCGGCTTCCTCGTAACACAGCTTCTGCTCACCGATGCAGCTTTCAAAAAAGACGCGAGCAAAGTGACGGGACTGACCCTCAACCCGGCGAGTCCGTGGTGCAAGGAATTGGAGAAGCTTGGTGCAACTATCGCTCAACACACCCCTGGCCGCGTCCGCGATACTGTCCGGGTACTTGAGACCACAAAAGCCGACACATTGATGCTCATTCCTCCAGCAAATGCCAACAAGACTGACATCTCATTGGAAATTATCGAGGCTGCCAAAAAAGTCAATATTGCCAATGTGTGTCTCCTGAGTGCGGCTGGTTGCGATGTAGCCGACAGGGATGTCCAGCCGAGGTTGAGGGAATTCATTGATTTGGAGGTAGCGTTAATGAAATTGAAGGGTAACACAAGCACGAGAACGGGGTATTCGTCTTGTATTATTAGGTTTGTGTTGTTTTCCTCCATTTACTATCGTTATTCTCCATAGGCCTGCTGACTCTGAGTTACAATGTAGGCCTGGGTTTTATGCAGAGAATCTTCTTCTGTACACACCCGAGGCCCAGGAAGAGGGCTTATTGCCGATTCCCATTGGACGAGACCATAAATTCCCTCCTATTGCTTTGCATGTTAGTAAATCCTGCATTCATATCTGCTAAAGAGCTCGGCAATGAGAACATGGTTTAATGAACCTCAGGATGTCGCCCAACTAGCTGCCCACATCCTCACCGGTAAGGGCAAGCATGGCTTCAGTGATCAACACCGTGGCCAACTTATGACCTTGACGGGTGAGTTATAGTTTTTTTCCCCCAAAGACTTCTTTTGAGAATCTAACCCGACTGCTCTCATGTAGGACCCATGCTTGTCAGCGGTGACGACCTCGCGCAGATTGCCAGCAAGGCGCTGGGCGTCACTTTGAAATTTGACGATGTGTCAGAGTAAGTTTTTCTGACTTCGTTTATCGACCTGCCTTTGACTGGAGAGATCATTAACTGGAGAGGGGTTGAACAGAAATGAAGCACGCCGCCTACTTCGATTCCAAACAACGCACGAAGAAGCCGAGAGGCAGTATCTGCTTGAGTATTACTCCCTTGTGCGAGAGGGAAAGACGAACTACATCTCGACCAACTGCTTCCATGACGTGACAGGCTCTCATCCAATCGAGCCGCCACAGTTCTTCCAGACATATAAGAGCGAATTCATGCCTAAGATGACTGTGCAGAGAACAGCTGATGGGGTGTGACAGAGATATATAAGCCGTGAAGGATGTTTCACATTGAATTTCTTTGAGTAGTCTGTCACAGGGGAGTTGTGTCCAGAAAGAAACAATGCATTCATTCCATAGCCATTTCTTGCAGTCACCTGATTATAATAGCCCCGTGACGTATAGCAAACCGACTAGTAGCATGTATGTCCTTGACACTTGATGAAGAACGCTCCCTCGCTCTCTGTCTATCTAGGTACTGCTGGGTTGGAATATGCCATATCGAGATACCTACTGATTAATTGGAAGCCGTTATGTGTATAAACCTAACGTCCCCCAAGAGAAGGCCACAGCTACCGCCCTGGCTCCTATGGCAAAGGAAAAGGAGAAAGAGGCAGAGACTGCTGACAGCATAAGTGATCAAATCACATATATAAATAGCGTTGTCAATTGGCTGATTGGCTCATTATGTAAAGACGTCAGGATACACACAAACCAAGCAAGCAGGTAAAGCGGGGACCCCGCTCTGCTAGATAACATATATACCCTACTCTTCTATCAGCTATCTCCCGCGAGTTATTTCGTTCTGAGATACGCTTTCCACGCCAATGCAGAAAATGGCGGCTTTGAACGAAAACACAGAGATTCCTCTGCCCCCTGTACCGGACGTCAATCCCAAAATGCCATGGATACAGCTGGGGGAATTCGAGTCAGCATCCTCCAAGACGCCGCCGCCACAAGCCTATTCGCCGCATAGTAAGCCAGCGGAGCGTGCAGCCGCGAGATTTGGAGTACATGGAAACGCTGTTTGTATGCGGAAGCCCTCCCTTCTTTATTATGGCTCTTGGCTCGGCGGTTGAAGAGTCAAATATAGTCATCCAAAACTAACTTCATACAACATTCTACAGTGACCGGCGGCGCCGGAATGCTCGCTCTGGCTTCAGCTCGCGCCTTACTGGAACATGGCCTCTCTGGTCTTGCGCTGTTTGACCTACCCAGTGCAATTGAAAAGGGCAAGAACAAGATTCAAGCGCTACGGACCGATTTCCCGTTAAGCAAAATCATCACTCAAGCTTGCGACGTGACCGATGAAAAGGGCATGATAGCAGCAACTCAAACCGCCAAAGAGCAACTGGGTGGTGACCTTAACATCCTTTGCTGCTTTGCCGGAATGGTTGGCTGTGTTCCATCAGCAGAGCAATCCGTGGACCATTGGAGAAAAATAATTGACGTTAATACAACGGGATGTTGGATTGCAGCCCAGGCAGTTGGACGGTATGCTGTTATTTTTCCATCTAATAACCTCGTCGTACTTCTAGGATATGCGTATAATATGCATGCTGACGAATTTGTTTGACAACAGGGAAATGATAGCTAGTAAGCACGGAGGAAAAATTGTCTTCATTGCATCGATCTCCGGTCACCGCGTCAATTACCCGCAGCCCCAAGCGGCTTATAATACTTCGAAAGCTGCTCTGCTACATATGAAAAACAGTCTGGCAGCCGAGTGGACGCGCTACGGGATCTATGTAAACACAATATCGCCAGGGTATATGGATACCGTGCTTAATCATGGCGATGACTTGGCTTCATGGAGGCGAATATGGGCGGAGCGCAACCCAATGCGTCGTATGGGTTCGCCGGAAGAGCTGACAGGGCCCGTTGTCCTACTGTGCAGCGACATTGGCGGGAGTTATGTGAATGGAGCCGATATTGTGGTTGATGGCGGCGGTCTGGTTTTCTAGTCTGTAGATCTATTACCTGCTAGATAACGTGATTTTTGCGGCCGAGGGCAGTTGTTGGGCCAGGCCACGTCGACAGACATCATCCTCGCAGTCTAGAATTGGAATTAACTTTGGCAAGGCAGGAATGGTAGACTGCGACTGAAGAGGTAGATATTCCGGTGTAGTACAGCCGGTGTAACCGATGTGGCTGGTAGGTCCAGGTAGGCATCGAGAGAGCAAGCTCCTTGCAGCTGCCAGCTTGCCGGCTGCTGGTTTTTGCGGTCAATTCGCTTGTCGCCATCTGATAAAGGCTTTTACCGCCGTTCCAGTCTGGCGGTACACGTGGCGCCAATGCAGATCAGGCACAGCTTGCAAGTTGTACTGCAGTTCAGTGGCCATGGAGAGGACGCTGGGCTGTCCAGCTGACTGCCATTGCTTTTTACCGTCACATCAATGGTTGGGAACAAGGCAGGCAGACAGGCAATGGCAATCAATGACCGATTCGGATAGCGAGGGAGCGCGTGTGGAATGGACGCATGATTGACCGGGGGAGTGAGTGAGTGTGGTGGAATGTCCCCCACGGAGGAGTTGCCGGCCACCGCGCTAGGATGCCTTGGTGGCCTTAGGTGCCAGGCACCCGCACCAGCTCCTCTTCTCGGTGTGCCGTCACCTGCCATCATCTGCTGCCTGTTGTTCATTCTCGGACAACAATATTACCAGTCTTCACTAGCATTAGGATCCCAGCATATCTTTGTTCTCTTTGCCCCATTGTCATTGTGCGACTCATCAGCTTATACGTCATACGTGCCTACGAGCTTGGTGCCTACTACCTACCTAAATACCGATCGCGACTACGTCAACTCCCCAGTGCGCCGGCGCTCGTCCGTGATCATCCGGTCTCCCACCGTATTGCATGACGGCTTCCTTTCTATGATATAAGGCCGCAACGTGCCACACTTCTGCAGGGGCAGGGGAAAAAGAGCATACTGCCGTTCGTCGACTGCCCAAGCCCGGCTTGGTCACGAGCTACCGGCTGGACAGGATGAAGGGCCTCCAGATACCAGCGTTAGCTGCAGGCTTGCTGTATAGCGCGCTGTTTTCCACTGTCGCGGCCCAAGGAGCGACTGCTATACACGAGCCAGGTCGGTGTGCTATTCGCGGTCACTGTGGAAAGAAGAGCATATTTGGCGGGGAGCTGCCCTGTCCCGACAATGATCTCGCGCGTGAGCCTGATGTTACAGTCAGAGAGAAATTGGTTTCGCTATGTGGAAGTAAATGGTCTGAAGGTCCTGTGTGCTGCGAAGAAGAACAGGTAGGAGGCACGCTCTTACAATACTGTTGCCTTGATTGCTAACAAACCTCGTTTGCAAAGGTCGACGCGCTGAAAAAGAACTTGAAACTTGCAGAGGGAATTATCGCCTCGTGCCCCGCATGTGTGAACAATTTCTTCGACATATTTTGCACATTTACATGCTCTCCGGATCAATCGTTGTTTGTCAATGTCACAGAAACCGAACCGAAGGGGAACAAACTCTTGGTGACCGAGCTGGATAATCTTTGGTCGGAAGAATACCAGAGCGGCTTTTATGATAGCTGCAAGAATGTCAAAAACGGTGCATCTGGAGGCAAAGCAATCGATTTTATTGGTGGAGGAGCAAAAAATTACACACAGTTCATGAAGTTTCTCGGTGATAAGAAGCTGCTTGGTAGCCCTTTCCAGATCAATTACGAAACGGAGCCTCGAAATCCAGACCCTCTCGGCATGCAGGCGCTCCCAATGATTCCAAAAGCCTGCAATGATTCAGATCCTGCCTATCGATGCTCGTGTGTTGATTGTCCGTCAGTCTGCCCTACGTTGCCTGAGGTCCAGTCCCAAGCCTATTGTCATGTTGGACTTATGCCTTGCTTATCCTTTGCGGTTATCCTAATCTATTCGGTATTTCTATCTCTTGTAGTACTGGTTTCGAGCTATGTCACCTACCGAGAACGACGATATCGCAAACCTGAGCGGGTTAGGTTGCTGCAGGATCCGGTGCCTAGTGATGACGAGGACGACGGCGAGATCGTCCGTGGCTCTGGATACCTAGAGACTCCGCGAAAGCACTACGGATTGAACAGTATTTGCGATAAGGCATTCAGTCGACTTGGCGGTGTCTGTGCCCGCTTCCCTGCAATTACGATATCTATGAGTATAATCATTGTTGGATTGCTGAGCTTGGGTTGGCTGCAGTTTGCCGTAGAAACCGATCCCGTTCGTCTTTGGGTTAGCCCTACATCGGACGCAGCGCAAGAAAAGGAGTTCTTCGACAAAAATTTTGGGCCGTTTTATCGTGCTGAACAGGCTTTTCTTGTAAATGACACAGGACCTGTTTTAAGCTATGACACGTTGAGCTGGTGGTTTGATGTCGAGAGCCGAGTCCGCCGGGTGGTTTCCTTGAAGCAAGGCTTGACCCTCGATGACGTTTGCTTTAAACCGACAGGCGATGCTTGTGTGGTCCAATCCTTTACGGGATACTTTGGAGGTTCTCTGACTGGTGTCACACCCAAAAATTGGCGTAAAACACTGTCCCATTGCGCTGAGTCTCCCGGTGATGTCAGCTGTCTCCCCGACTTCCAGCAACCTCTTCAACCTACGATGATTCTCGGTGGATATGAAGAGACGAACGATGTCCTGGACTCAAAGGCTATTGTTGTTACATGGGTGGTAAATAATTATGCGCAGGGGACGGAAGGTGAAAGCAGAGCAATGGACTGGGAAGCCAGCTTGCTCCAAGTCTTAGAAGTTGTCCACGAAGAAGCACGTGAACGCGGTCTGCGCCTATCTTACAACACAGAGAGCAGTTTGGAAGAGGAGTTGAACAAATCTAGCAACACCGATGCCAAGATCGTTGCTATCAGTTATGTCATAATGTTCTTATATGCTTCCATCGCATTGGGATCTGGGGCGCTCACTTTGCGAGCACTGTTGACCAACCCATCCAATGCTCTGGTCCAGTCCAAATTTACACTAGGAGTGGTCGGAATTGTGATTGTCCTGATGTCAGTTTCTGCCTCTGTTGGATTGTTCTCCGCAGCTGGCATCAAAGTCACTCTGATCATTGCTGAAGTTATTCCATTCCTCGTCCTTGCCGTTGGCGTGGACAATATTTTCCTCATTGTCCATGAATTCGATCGTGTCAATGTCAGCCACCCTGACGAGGAGATTGATGAACGTGTTGGTCGTGCGCTTGGTCGCATTGGACCTAGTATCCTTTTGTCGGCCATTACTGAAACTGTGGCTTTTGCTATGGGCATATTCGTCGGCATGCCCGCGGTGAAAAACTTTGCTGCATATGCAGCCGGCGCTGTCTTTATTAACGCTATACTGCAAGTCACCATGTTTATCGCTGTCCTTGCCCTCAATCAGAGACGAGTGGAGAGTCTTCGCGCTGACTGCTTTCCTTGTTTGACCGTTCGCCGAGCAACGTCGGCTGGCTTCCAGGACAGCGTTGCGTACGACGACATGGCTGGCGAAAGTTGGCTGCAGAAGTTTATTCGACGTATCTACGCACCGGCTCTGTTAGATCGAAGGGCAAAGGCCGCTGTTATAGTGGTCTTTCTAGGCGTATTTACCGCAGGCCTCGCCTTAATACCTGAAGTTCAGCTGGGTCTCGACCAACGCATAGCGCTTCCGAGAGATTCATATCTTATACAATACTTCAATGACCTTGACGATTATTTCCAAACTGGCCCTCCAGTGTACTTCGTCACACGCGGTGTCAACATAACCGAGAGACCACATCAGCAACAAGTTTGCGGTCGATTCTCTACATGCGAAGAATATTCGCTTTCGTTTGTATTAGAACAAGAAGCAAAGCGCCCTAATGTCTCATATATATCCGGGTCCACTGCCAGTTGGCTGGATGATTTCTTCTACTGGCTGAATCCTCAGCAGGACTGCTGTAAAGAAAATGGGAATATCTGTTTTGAGGATCGCAGTCCTCCTTGGAACATTACATTATCCGGGATGCCTGAAGGACAAGAATTCATCCATTATGCTAAAATGTGGATTGGATCACCTACTGATGCGTCATGTCCTCTCGGAGGCAAGGCTCCATATAGCAATGCGCTTGTGATTGACAGCGAACGTATCACCACAAGTGCAAGCCATTTCAGAACGAGCCACACTCCGCTGAAGAGTCAAGCCGATTTCATCAATGCTCAATTATCTGCCCGACGGATTTCTGATTATCTTTCCCATGAGCACAACATTGACATCTTTCCTTACTCCAAATTCTACATTTTCTTTGACCAATACGCTTCTATCGTTCGTCTGACTGGAACTCTCCTTGGTGCTGCTATTGGGATTATTTTCGTTGTGAGCTCAATATTATTGGGTTCCCTTGCTACTGGTGCGGTCATTGCCACCACCGTTGTTATGATAGTGGTGGATATCATAGGAACCATGGCAGTTGCAGGCGTATCGCTCAATGCGGTTTCTCTTGTCAATTTAGTGATCTGCGTGGGTATAGGAGTCGAGTTTTGCGCGCATATTGCGCGGGCATTTATGTTCCCATCTCGCAATATGCTTGACAGAAGCCCTAAGCTGCGCGGTAAGGACGCAAGAGCCTGGACCGCGCTCGTCAATGTTGGCGGCAGCGTCTTCAGTGGCATCACTGTTACAAAATTACTGGGAGTCTGTGTCCTTGCATTCACGCGCAGCAAAATTTTTGAAATATACTATTTCCGCGTTTGGCTGGCTTTGGTGATCTTTGCCGCGTCGCATGCCTTGATCTTCCTGCCAGTTGCTTTGAGTTATTTTGGCGGGGAAGGTAAGTTATTCAGACTTCGGCATAGTTTTTGTCTTTGCTAATTGGCATTTTCTGTTGTAGGCTACCTGGATCCTGAATCAGACGGTGGGTTAGAAGAGAATCTGGCTGCTCGCGGATACCGGTCATTGCTTTTGAATGATGACTATGACTCGGAAGAGGATGATTAGTTCATCCTATTTTCTAACATTGTATAATGCCCGTTTCCTTTTTGTTATTGAGGCGGGACGAACAATTATGAGAATTTAAACGCGATTGGCAGTTATTTTTCCCTCTTATACCAATGAATTTCTCTTGAAATAGAGCCGGTACTGAATCCTTCCGTTCGGCTTGGTGTATGAAGTTACATCTCCTTTCTGCCTATCGATGAGCGACGGACGTATGTATATATAGTAAGTACCTAGGTTATATCTAATCCATCTATGAATGTGGAAGACTTCAGATCCAAGGACTGGCTTCGCCGTACGCCTATACTGTTATGTAGGTAAGAATAAGAGAAATGATATTCGCATTGATATAGTCAGTCTTGAGTGTCAAACGATAAAGGGAGAGTAAACTATCTAAAAATCCTACCATCAATCCAGAACGCAAACAGTGTCGGCATTATCAGATAGAGCGGCTAACAGTCCTCACCTCCAGGTATCGTCAACAGTCGCAGTTGCACCTACACACCCAGTAGGCACCGTATAGCTGCGATTCGGGTCGCTTTCCCACTTGATAGTGCCGCTGGTCTCTATAATGATGAATTTATACTCGAAAGACTCGCCGACGGGGAGGTCGACAGTGACAGTCCAGAGCGGATCGGAGGCTGTATATTCACTTGCAGACAGGAGGACGGCATCGCTAGTATCCCAGGATCCGAGCGCGCTGATCGAGCCTGCAAGATAGACTTCCTCGCCATACGTTGTGGTCACCACTTCGTTGAAAGTGACGGCGATGGTGGTCGCGGGCGTACAACCCGTAGTGCTGTTGGTGGTAGTGGTTGTATTGCATAGTCCGCTGCCGGAGACTGACGATGCTGGGAAGAATACTCGTGGCTCTCCAGAGGCCATGGGCACGGCGATGTCACCACTGGAATCGACGGTTACGTTGGTGCATGTGTATACCTCGGTCAATGAGGTGCCGGACGAGTAGCCGCTTCCACTGAGTGTGAGTGTATATTCCTCGCCGTCAGCTCCGAGGTTGGATAAGACGGTGATGACTTGCAGGTCTGATGTCCCTTTACGCATGGCGATGGTGTTGGAATCTTGGTATATTGGGGAGTTCTAGGTAGGTTCGTTTGGTCAATGAGAATAATCTATCAAGATCAATATCGGACGCCATACTCACCTGATAAGTCAAGTAGCCCGTGTCAACGGTCATGGCCAGAGTACGAATTTCATTTGTCTTCGCGGTATGTGTGTATAGCTCGGCGGTTGTTGAGTAGTCTGTCGGCCAGAGAGCTTCGCGATTGTCAGGGACGTCTCCGCCATCAAAGTGCTGCTCTTGCCCATAGTACAATATGGGAATGCCGTCCGACAGAAATATAAATGAAATGACGTTCTTGGCCTCCGAGTAATCGCTGGTATAACTACATGGAACAGTGAAGCGTAAGTATTGTCTCCGTACTAATGTGTATTCTCGGAAGAAGAACCAACACCACCACCAACCACCTGACAAGATGATTGACTAGGTGAGAAAAAAGACTCACTAGGCGAATCTGGGATTGTCGTGATTCTCAATGAAGTTGCCCAATAATGAGGTGTCTGTGCAGTCCGAAGCGACATCATTAATCATGTTATAGAGGTCGCTGATGCTGCCGCTGGAGGATTCAAAGGCATAAAGCAGTTGATAGTACCTAAGCGAGGTCGGTCAGGACCGACCCTTTGTTCCTAAACATTTCAACAGTTGATGTGGAAAACAAGGTCCTACTTACATTGGGTAGTTCAAAACTCCATTCATGTAATCCTGATACGGACATACATATGCAGGATCGCCGTCATCAACTTCTCCGATACAGTAAACACCTGATGAAGACTGGAAATCTGGGAAGAAACCCTTTTGCATATGCGCTGCAGAGTCGATACGAAGCCCGTCAACTAGATATTCATGTCAGTATAGTCACATAAGGCCTTGCCCTTGGTATATGATATTGGAGAGCTGTGCATCGTACTGGAGTAGTTCGCTACAAATGCAGCAACCCACTCATTCCAGGTATCCATCACATATGTTTGCGTGGTGTTCAGATCAGGTAGAGAGACAATAGTGTCTCCTTCCCAGCAGTCTTCGACATTGGTCTGGTTGTTGTAGTTGGTGATCAGACAGTAGGGATGATAGTATTCCTCGGCTGGGAAGGGATTGAAAATGCTGTAGTCGACATCGGTGCCGGCTCCATCGTATGCCTAGTTTCGTTTAGCTAAGAATATATTCTTGCTCACATGATTGCCGTGTCATACCATGTTGTTGACCACAATGTCAACCATAAGGTACATACCCCGGTCATGAAGTGCGTCGGAAAGTGCGATCAAATCTTCAGCGCTACCATACTGAGTATTGACCTCGTAACTAGAAAACGTGGCAGAATTAGCATGCATGTCTCCGTTATATAGAGTTAAAAGATGTAATACGCATTCTGCTGCCAGTAACCATGGTAAGATTCACCATCGAGAGTATCGCCCAAGAAATTCTCGGTCACCGGTGTTATCCAGAGAGCTGTAAAGCCCATGCCCTGGATATAATCGAGCTATTGTGAGCTCGTCAGTACTCGTCTTAGAAATAACTCCTTGGGTCCGTCAAAAATTATGACCGTGAAATCCTTACATGGTTGATGACTCCCTGCCAGCTGCCGCCACAGTACAGCTAAGGGCGTGTCAGGTAAAAAGTAGCTCATAAGTAGCTAAAAAAAAGAGGCCTCACATTAACATCACATGAAGTCGTGGTCGAATTATCAGTCAATGCAAAGCGATCTGTAAGCAAGAAATAGATTGATTGGCTACGCCATTCGTCCGCAGAGAGGCCCAGTGCTATGCTCGCAAGGGCACTACAAGCGAGAAGAATGGCATTCATTGCGAAGGCAAAATCAAAAACTTAACGACTGAAAGTTTCGAGATTAAGTTCGAGGGAGGGCCTCTATGGCGAACGGATCATCGCTTCCTTAAATAAATTAAGACACACCGTGCAGACAGGGATAGGATGCATGACAGGCCGGTGAATCGCCGCGATCAAGGGTTATATTTGGGGGCTGGTACTACTAGTCACACCAACTAGCAACTTAACGCTCTTGCATGAATGCTTAGTTCTTGCCTACACACCTGACTAGCCCTAATATGCGAAGGTGATGTTTCATTTTTCATTGCCGAAACGCACTATGCCGAAGCCTTCTCGGTTTGTTATCGGAGCAATGCAGGCTAAGAATCAAGTAGGATACTGAAGATAGCATCTAGATACCCAAAGGGAAATGTAAACCTTGATCCGTGACATCCATGTGCAGATTGTTGGCAGAGGGTTACATTCACCACAGATATACCGAGGGAAGTACAATACCTTGTAGGCATACACACCACGTATTGATGATCAAATACATGCTTGTAACTAATAATTGAGCTTTGATTGCTAGGTAATTTACAATAGATAACAGCTTTCACAGGCAGAAAGCCGCACGTCTAATAGCAACCCTGGAACCTTGGATTGTCGCTGCTGCAGCCCAAGAACAATATACAACATCACCACTCAGGTAGGTAATAAACATATTCCAACTTCATAGAGTCAAAATGGGACCACCGAAAAAAACACATTAACGATCTCTTCCGAGAGTATTTACTCTGCGACCTTCTCCTCCACCTCTGTAGATACCTGCAAATCGACTTTCTCTTGAACCGGTGCCTCCTCACCAAGCAGAGCAAGTAGTCCGATTTCTCGTTCAATGCGCAGCTTTGTCACGGCATCCTCAGCGGCAATACCAGTCGAGCCAAAGATCTCGTCCATCTCTTCCAAAGTACGGCCTTTCGTCTCGGGGACCAAGAAATACACATACAGTGCTCCGATCGTGGTAATCAGACCAAAGAAGATGAAAGCACCGTAGCTGGAAGCGGAAATAAATGGTGATGTGGAGATTGCAACAGCAAAGTTGTTGAGCTATACGTGGGTTTCGTTTGTTAGAGAAGCCGAGCGTGAGAGTGGTCAAAGAGAAGTAAACATACCCAGTTTGCACTGCCGCCAATGGACACACCCTTTGCACGCATGCTCAAAGGGAAGACTTCAGACACCACAATCCAAGCACACGGCCCTGCAAGTAGAAAACAAAAGCTGTCAGCAGGTGCCATCATCAGGTGGTGAGCTCTAGGCTCATCATGGGTTCTTACCCCAGGAGTAGGCAAAGTTAATTGTGTAGATCCAGACGAAAACGACAGCAGCCCAACCAGCTGCGCGATGACTGGCCCATTCATTTGTGTAGCTTCCAATAATACCAGCAACAATGAAGTGGCAAATGGCCATACCAATAGCGCCAGCAATCAAAGTCTTCTTGCGTCCGATCTGGTCAACCCACAAGACAGCAGGAATTGTGAAAAGGAACTCCACGACGCCGACGACTCCAGTCGCTAGCAAATTAACAGAATTGCCGGAGAGACCCATATCCTCAAAAATGAAAGGACTTAGAGATGTCAGCGAGATTTGAGGAGAGGGTTTGACAAAAAGGGGCAGAATAGACCCACGCATAGTAGTTAATGGCGTTGATTCCATTCCATTGCTGGAAGGTCATGATGAGGCACTTTGAACTGTTGGTTAGACTCTTTTGCACCACGTAGAACTGGACCAGATTAATACATACAGCAACTGTCACTCGCTTGAATAGGGATTTGTTGGTTATGAGACTTGTGTAATCGCTCAAGGCAATCATGAAATTGCTTTTCGCGGAGCCATCTTGGTATTGAGGATATTTGCGAGCGGACGTCTCAACCTCGAACATACGAAGAGCTTTGATTTCAAGAAACTCGACGCGCACCAGAACATCATCCTGCGGGCGACCGCGAAGTCGAGCCAATGTAGCCAAACACTCATCCTCGCGGCCCTTGTTCATCAAGTGTCGCGGTGACTGGGGCATGAACAAAAGCATTCCGGCTGCAAGAACTAAACCTGGAAGGATCTGGATACAGATAGGGATAAGCCACGCAGCGTCAGATTGACCTTCTCCCGTACCTCCGATATAGTTGGTGCCGTATCCAATCTAGATACCCCGGTTAGCTGAACACCTACCTCGATTGGGAACTGAGAACATACATACCCAAAAGCTGATCATAATTCCAAAAGTAATCGAGAGCTGCTGGACAGCTACAAGCGAGCCACGAATTTCTGGAGGTGCCTGCGGTAGGGTTAGTAAAAGGAACAACGCCGCGTTGCAAGTGTTTAGGTACGTACCAGTTCGGCGTTGTACAAAGGCACAATCATACTCAAGCTGCCGATTCCCAGACCAGTCACGAAACGACCTCCGAACACGTAGTCCTTGTTCTCGGTGCAAGCCTGCACAATGACACCAACGGTGAAAACGACAATAGCAATACAGACGGTAGCGCGTCGCCCGGCGGAATCAGCCAGATAACCGTTGAAGAGGGTTCCAACCCAAGCACCCAATTCCAGAATTGACGTCAAAAGACCCTGGCCGATACCGGTGGAAGCAGCGTAACCTTGTGTCTGATTGTGTAGAATGGTATGTTAGCAATTTGACTGTGCTGAAGGAGAAAGGATTTGGCATAGTCACCCTGTTAACGAAAGAAGTCATGGTTAACACCTGCGCGAACATTCCCTGGTTGTCTGCATTTGGTTAGCCAAACAATCCTTTTCTTTTTTAAGTATACTCACATCCATAGACAAGACCGCCCAAAGATGCGAAAAGACCGATGAGGAAGGTTTTTTGATTGCTGATTAAGCCTTTGAAGCCCGACGGCCCAGCAATCTGTTCACGCTTCCGAGACAGGTTATGTTGTGGTACATGGATTGCGGCCTGAGCCACGGGATTAACAGAGACCTCCATCGTGTTTCGAGTCAATCTATAGGGCGAGAACCGGCCACGAAGATGCCCAGGCGTGGAGTTTAATACATAGAGGCTGAAGAAGAAAACGTTGGGAAAGTGCCCTGTTTTAATAGTCCGGGCCAAGCAGATGTGATCTCTTCCCCATGGGACAAGCGGAGTTCCCCCATACGTTGTTTCTCCGCACCGTACTAGGTACGGTGCTGGATGTAGTCGCCTATTAAAATCAAAACTGCAGTGGCTAAACCATTAGTCCTGACACCGCCCCATTTCTGCGTAGCTGATCAATGATTATTAGCCTAATGTCAATACACGAGACTTGCTCCGTGCCATGTATGGCTCAGCTTTTAACCACCGCGTAACGAATTTATCCAACGATAGCCCTAACTCTCCGCTTCTTACCGGGAATGACGCATGCTTGTCCTTTGGTGAAGTAAGGCCTCCTTCGTGTAGTCTGTTTATTTTCTTGGCAGTCTCTATCTAGTATTGTCATTGAACAAGGCTAAGTCGCGTTATGCCTAGCAACCGCGTAAACTTGACATCCGTATAACCGCTAGCCATGTGCAGGTGCTATGTGCCTGTATTTAAGTAATCGCAGTTATTCGTTTGAGGCAAGGTTAGTCTGTCTTCGCTATGGTAATTCTCCAGAGGGAAAAGGAAAGGGGCCAGCCCACCTTGTTCCTAACCATGTCCATCAATCACCTCAACCAACGAGATGATACCCCCTCTAGCATACCCATGCGTATTGAGGTTCTACTGTATTACGAACAGCAGAACGGCTGGTTGATGGCCTTCAGCTGATCGCTGCAGGAAAATGAAACAACTTGTTTCTAACGCTACTTTGTACGGGGAAATATGGAAAATTATGCTTCTTCTTGAGGTCGACCTCTTTTGCCCATACAATGATGTGTTCTACCGGCCCTTGGGGCCAGTATCCAGGTGCTATCAAGTTGGCCCCGGTGGACACATATGTACTCTTCGTCGCAAAAGCAACGGATTGTGCTCCTTTCCATTTTCACGGTAATTTCGGCCTCGACGAGCTGTCTGGTTGTGTCTGGAGCTAGACCGCATAGAAGCCGAGCAGAGCGACTTTGCACCACAGCTCTACTGAACATTTTTGTTGATGCTCGTGATATCTTCACGAGAAATATACACAAATGTAGATGAAAAACGAGGCTCGGATTGATACATGGCGATGAGAGTCAAAGTATTGACAAGTAAAAATCTCGTTTCGAATTTCCTACGTCTTTTTCACTGTCCCGGGGGCCCGCGCCGGGGGGGGGGGGCGCGCGGGTTTATACCCTGTCCGAACTATCGCTGTCTTGATCATCCAGGTTAATACTATAGTAAATAGTTAAAAGTTAAGCCCTAACATGACTACAAAGAGTAGACTAATTACAGAATATTATCCAAAAAGAGTGAGATTCTACCTAATCGTCTCGAGAAATCATATGTTGACAATATTATCTGTTGCCACTTGGCCTGTAGTTAGACCGTTGAAGTAGGCTCTCTATAACTATAGAATTAATACTAGGCTTTTAGCTACTTCTACGGATCATAAAATTCCAAAGCGAGCTTAACTAAAGCTATAGTTTTGGATTTGATGTCACTCTCGCGCTTTTATGCTAAATCGGGTATCAGGTGTCTATCTTTCCGGTTATTTGTTAATTAAAACTAGGTATACAACAGCTTTATCTTAGATGTTCTAGTGGTTTAAAAATAAATTAATTTACTTTTAGGATCAGATATTACCATGTCACTTACTCGCTCTTGGGTTTGTCGGCCAGATCAGCCACTGAACGGTGGCGATACTGGGCTGAGAATTCAGCAAACCCCGGGTTTGCAGCCGTCAATCCAGCTTTTAGTCGAGGATATTGCTGCTGCTTGCTATATCACAGTTTCGGGCCGATACTTATGCCATATTCGAGGGCTAACTATATGCAGGTAGTTCATCTGAATACATCACTTAACTAGTTAGTTGCTAGTTAGATACTAATCCGTGAGTCAGATGTTAGGCTCATTCAGCCCCCAACAGGCCCATAAACAGCCAAATACCCTGTAGACATTGACTATTGGGATCGGCACTCTCGCAGTATGTTGGTGCCCGTGTCCGTGTTGGCTCCGCTCTCATTTCAGCTGATGAGCGATTGAAAATCTAATAATGAGTAACTTACTCCGTACCCTTCATTAACTCAAAAAGTCTCCCACTCAATCCACTCATTGCGCACCATGTGGTGTACGCGGCTCTGGTTATGCCTTGTACTAGCCCTGGTGCTGGGGGTGTATGGCGATGTCGACCCGATTGTCATCCAGGTGAATATCAAACAATTGTCTGTCGAATAAATCAAAAGGCCACTCCTGCTGAATCAACTGTGGCAGGGCTCCAAGCTCTTTTACAAAACGAATGGCACACAATTGTGAGATGTCTTCCTATCTCCCATGTGCTTGCTAACTACTGCTACCAAAGTCGCTCAGCCAACGCTAATGTTGTCCAGTTTCATCAAAGGCCTAGCATACCAATCATATTCCGGGGATACGGCGACACTCGACATCTCATCCACAGACTACTTGGCAGTGCAAACAGCGTGCAGTCGCGATGTACCTGTGTTTCAAGAGCTCGGGATCAACACCATCACTCTCTACAACGTCGACGCAACACAAGACCATGACTATTGCATGAATCTGTTACAGGAAGCCGGCATATATGTCATTCCGTATCTGCGAGAATTGAATACGGTTGGCATAAGTTCATCATGGACAGCCGAGGATTTCTCGGAGAAGACCGCTATTGTCGACGCGTTTGCCTCGTACAACAATGTTCTCGCATTCCTCGTCGATGTGGAGACAATCCAAGAAGACAGCAATACAACTTCGACCCCGTTCTTCAAAGCAGCTGTGCGGGATGTCAAGGCATACATCGCGAGCCAAGGATACCGAAGCATCCCTGTGGGGATCGATTCCGATTCATTCCCGGAATGGGGACAGGACACTTTGGATTACTTCAACTGCCAAAACAGCTCTGACTCGGTGGACATTTATGGTGCATCTCTCTATACATGGTGTGGGAACGCAACCATGGAAAGCAGCGGCTGGGACGAGTTCACAGATATGATCAAAAACTACTCTATCCCTGTTTTCATGGCGGAATATGGCTGTAACGGCCAGACAACTTTTACTGAAGTCGCTGCCCTCTATGGGACAGAAATGACACCGTATTGGTCGGGCGGAGTTCTCTACACATACGCAGGGGTTGATTATGGTATCTTAATCCTTTCTTCTTCTTCTTTTTTGTCTTTTGCTGCAAATTGCTCATGGGATCGCTCTAACTTCTACCGGCGCAGGCCTGGTCAACGTCAGTGGTCAGACAGTCGACAAGGGCGAGACGTATTCAGCGTTTTCAAGTCAATTAGCCAGTGTGACACTTTCTCCAACGAATGCAGCATCATATACGCCCAGTAATACCGCTACGCCATCATGTCCATCGGTGGTGTCTACATGGGAAGCATCGCCGACACTCCCTCCGCAGCCAGATGCCGACTTCTGCGACTGCTCACTTCGCCAAAGCTACTGTCAAGTGCAGCCGGATCTCAACAGTACAGTACAAGATGAGATTGTATCCTACATATGCGGAACGGATATCAACCTGTGTTCGGGGTTGCTTGTCAACTCAACCATTGGTGAATACGGTATATACACAATGTGCAACACCACGACAATGCTGTCGCTATTGATAAGCAACAATACACAAGCAGCCTCAAGCACGGATTCGGACGATCAAGACTGTAAGGTAGGTGGTTCAGATACATTTGCTACCACGAACTCAGCGTACACCAGTGCTGCACAGTGTACGTACCAAACGCTTGTCGCTGCGGTTACTAGCACATCGAGTTCCGCCGGATCTACGGGATCAGGTAAATAGTTGATATTTCCTTGTCTTTCTTCTTTCTGCTCTTCTTCCTTCGATCGACACGGGACTAATCTTATATTTTCACTATACGTAGGTGCCGCTTCTGGGTCAACGAATTCTTCCAGTGGCTCAAGTAGTAATTCGCAGAGCAGTGGAATCAGCAAAGGAGCAATAGCCGGAATCGTCGTCGGGGTCGTAGCTGGTATAGCAATCATAGCAGGGGCAGTTGTAATTGTGGTCCGCCGACAGAGAGCGAGAAATGGTGCGCAGCAGGAGAAGAGCACCGACAACACTGGTCCCCCAGAACTGCCAGCTGGGGGATCATATGAGACTGCTGAATTGCCTGCCGCTCAGCCAGTAGCTGTGGAATTACACAGCGATGCTCCTCCTGTTGAATTGCCCGCTGAAATGCCTGCTGGGCGATAATAAACCTGCAGGCCACCAGACACCTAGGTGTACACTACCTAATTTCCATGTATATGTTAGACATGTTGAATGTATATAAGTTATACCTCGTCTCTTGAGCTCATAGATAAGCTCATAGAACGGTAACAACTACAAGAGGAAACGAGTCTCCAAGAAAGAGCATTATTAGCCCGTGAACTATACAGTGAGTATTTATTGATTGATATTGTCTAATCATTATGAGCATGAAGTGGATCGCACATTTCCTTCATGTGGATGCTTACTTACTATTTGAGAGCCTAATCAGTGACACCATCGGGGTATATAACCAAGGGGTTTATTCCACGACGGTTATCGAGGTTCGAAGGTGGTTGACAGCGTGTTTAAGTTTAGGGTTATACCGGCCATACTTGGGAGCGCCGGTCAGTAGACTGTCTGTCTGCCTGGACACAGATCAATTTTTAACTAGTCAAAAATTGAAGTAAAACGTCATCTAGTAACTCCTCTGTCCTATACCTGCTCAGAATAAAATGGTTAGAAAAGAAAACGTGATTGGAAGAAATGGAAGATTTAACCCTAAGAAAACGAACGTTTTGGAGGGGCAAAAACAGAAAAGTGCGGGGTGGAGACGCGTGGGCGCTCCTGATTGGCCAGACTGTTCTCGAAAAACGCTAGTCCCGATCAGGACTAAGAGCTCGAGTGGGACATCCGCAGAAAAATTTACCAAAGTACTTTTTTTTTTTTTTACTTTTCGCTTCCCATTAACGAAAAACCAAAACAATTTCCTTTTTCTCTTTTTCTTGCGTTTACGTTGCTCTTGCTCTTGGGGAGCTGCTAAAGAGAAGTGCGGAGTCTTTTTGTGTCTGTTTTGGAAGACTTCATTCTGCAGCCCCGCATCTCCTTTCACCTTTACGACGCTTTGCGTCGGCATCGAAGCATATAAACCAAAAAGACAAGGAAATCTCTGATTATATTTGCGTGTCATGGATCAGCAACGATTCCTGCAGCAACTGCAGATCATCTTGAACCGTGAGAATCCCTATTCACCTCCATATGATCCCTCCGTGAAGCTAACCCATCAACGATGCAGCTGCCAACGGCAACTTGAAGGATGCCACTGGTGTCCTGCAGAAGGAGTTCTACAATAAGCCCGAATCATTCCTCTTCCTCCTTCAGATTGCCACTACCCACGAAAATGAAGACCTCCGTCAGTTGGCTGCTGTCGAGGCTCGAGGCCTCGTGGGCAGGTTTTGGCTGAAGACCCCTGCAAACCAGAAACCTCAAATCCGGGAGCAGCTATTGCGCGGAACTATGAGCAGCAACTCCGAGCTCGTCCGCCACGCTATTGCTCGCATTGTCTCATCGATAGCCAAGATTGATCTTCCCGATGGCGAGTGGGCTGATTTGCCAAACTTCTTGCTCCAGGCCGCCCAAAGTGGAAACAAGGATGAGAGGGCGATTGGCGTCTACATTTTCTTCACAATCCTCGAGTCTTTGGGAGAGGGCTTTGAGGAAAAATTCAAAGATCTGTTTGCCCTCTTTAGCAAGACCATCCGTGACCCTGAGAGTGCCGAGGTTCGCATTAATACTCTGTTGGCTTTGAGCAAGCTAGCTATGCACCTCGACTCGGACGAGGATGTGGCTCCTGTCAAAGCATTTCAGCAGGTCCTCCCCGATATGGTGCGTGTTCTCAAGGACGCCATTGACAGCACCGACGAGGACCGCATCATGCAGGCCTTCGAGGTTTTCCAGACCCTGCTTGGATGCGACCCAGCCTTGTTGAACGTCCACTTGAATGACTTGATTACTTTCATGAATGAGATTTCTGCAAATACTCAGCTGGCTGAGGATACCCGTACACAGGCAATCAGCTTCTTGATGCAGTGCGTCAAGTACCGCAAGATGAAGGTCCAAGGCCTCCGTGTCGGTGAACAACTCACTCGCACTGCCCTTCACGTTGTCACTGAGCTCGATGACGACGATGACGAGGATGAAATCACTCCCGCTCGATCGGCTCTTGGATTACTCGACATGCTTGCCCAAAGCCTGCCTCCAAGCCAAGTCGTTGTTCCTCTTCTCCAGGCCCTTGGTCAATACTTCACTAGCGAAAATCCTGACTACCGTCGTGCCGGTATTCTGGCTTTGGGTATGTGTGTTGAGGGTGCTCCCGACTTCATCAGCAGCCAGTTCGTCGAAATCTTCCCCATGGTTCTCCATCTCCTCCACGACAAGGAGCCAAAGGTTCGCCAGGCCACCCTGCACGGTGTTGCCCGCCTTGCCGACGACCTCGCAGAGGATGTTTCCAAGGAACACGCCAAGCTTATGCCACTATTGGTTCAGAACCTTGCCAGTGCCATGCAGAACTACAATGGCGAGGAAACTGGCCCTATCGTCAATATCATGAAGGCTGCTGTCAGCTCCATTGATGCTGTTGTCGACGGTCTGGATGAGAAGGACGTCATCCCTTACCAAGATGAAGTTGTTCCTCTTCTACACAAGCTCTTCCAACACCCCGACTTCAAAATCAAGGGTCTTACTGCTAGTGCTATTGGATCGCTCGCTTCCTCTGCCGGTGAAGCTTTCCTCCCATACTTTGAGAAGTCGATGCATCTCATGCAAGAGTACGCTACCAAGAAAGAGAGCGAAGAGGAACTTGATTTGCGTGCCAGCATTATCGATGCCATGGGCGAGATGTCCGCGGCTGCTGGTCCTCAAAACTACCAACCATATGTCGAACCTCTCATGCGTGCTAGCGAAGAAGCTCTCCACCTGGACCACTCTCGTCTTAAGGAGAGTACCTACATGCTGTGGGGCTCAATTTCCAAGGTTTACGGGGAAGACTTCAAGCCATTCCTAGACGGTGTTTTCAAGGGCTTGAGTGCTTGTATCGAGCAGGAGGAAGCCGATCTTGAGGTCGAACTTGGAGATGCCGCCAAGGATCTCGTTGGTCAAGAAGTTAGCATTGGCGGTCGCAAAGTCAAAGTCGCCGAGACTTCTGACGATGAAGATGGCGACATTGAGGATATTGACCTTGACGATGAGGATGACTGGGAGGACTTCACTACAGTTACTCCCCTGGCCCTCGAGAAGGAGATTGCTGTCGAGGTTATTGGTGATTTGATTAGCCACACCAAGGGCGCCTACATTCCATACTTCGAGAAGACAATTGAGCTGGTTCTTCCCCTCACTGAGCATCCCTATGAGGGTGTTCGCAAGAGCACTATCAGCACCATCCACCGTGCCTACGCTACCTTGTTTGCCTTGGCTGAGGATAACGGTCAGATGCCAAAGTGGCAGGCCGGTCTTCCTTTGAAGGTTCAACCTCCTGTCGAGGTCAAGAAGTTTGGCGAGATTCTCATGACAGCCACAATCAAATTGTGGGCTGAAGAAAGTGATCCGTACGTACACCTTGTTTTCCTTTGTGTTTTGATAACATTGCCAAAATATGCCACTTTCTCCCATCACTGGTCAAGAAGATCAACTTCATATGATGACAACATCGTTACCCAGCTCACTCAGACATGCCTTTTTCAAAAGCATGATTGATGTCAACAGCGTATTCCAACGTAACCTGATAAAATTTATTTTCTGTTGCACATTTTTGTTTATCAAACGTGATGGCACCATGCTAACTATGCTAAAACTCCAGGGCAACGGTTGGTGATCTCTGCGGCAACCTTGCCGAGAACCTTCGCTACACCGGTCCGGCATTGATTGCCGATGAAAAGGTTCTTACCAGTGTAGTCCAACAAGTCACTGACCTAATCAATAAGAAACACCCCTGTCAGCAGGACTTTGCTGAAGATGATGAACTTCAGGAGACTATGGACGAGACATCAGAGTTTGACTGGATCGTTATCGACCGCGCTCTTGATGTGGTTTCTGGACTTGCCGCCGCTCTTGGCCCAGACTTCCCTCAACTCTGGAAGATCTTCGAAAAAAGCGTCCTCCGGTTCGTCAGCAGCTCTGAGAACATTGAGCGTGCTACCGCCGTGGGAGTTCTTGCCGAGGTGATCACCGGAATGAAGGATGCTGTCACTCCTTTGACCGGTCGTTTCTTGCCTTTGCTTCTGAAGCGCCTTGATGATGAGGACCCACAGACCAAGTCCAACGCTGCTTACGCTACTGGACGTCTGATTGAGGCCACTAATGATGCATCTGTTATCTCTCATTTCCCCACCATTCTCCAAAAGCTGGAGCCCTGCCTTCAGCAGCAAGTGTCCAGGCTGCCAGACAATGCCACCGGCTGCTTGTCTCGTATGATTCTCAAGCAGCATGACAAGGTCCCGGTAGCCGACGTGCTCCCTGCTATTGTTAGCATTCTTCCATTGAAGAACGACTATGAGGAGAACGAGCCTTTGTACAAGATGATTGCCCAGCTTTGTAAGTTTCATAAAATGGCCTGTTTCTTGATGGTGTAAGAATTGCCTACTAACTTCTCTTTTCCTCTAGACAAATGGGAGGATCCAACTGTCCGTCAACTGACTCCTCAACTTCTTCCCGTCTTCCAGTCCGTTCTCTCTGACGAAGATCAACTTGAGGACGAACGGCGAAAGGAAGTCATTGAACTCGTTTCATGGCTTAACAAATAAATAACTGTCTTTTGCTTTACTCCACAATATAAATATACAAGATGGAGCAGACAAAGGCAGAGAAACGGCTCAATTAAAAAACAAAAAAACAAAGAGGTTTTCACACACATGACGAGATATCATGACGGATAGATGTAATGATCAAACAGGCGGAGGGCAAAAAAAGATACCCCGGGATTTTGATGACGAGCGAAATGACCAAAGAAACGAGAAAGCGAGAGAGAGAAAGGAAAACCAAGGAAATTTTTATTCTGAATGGACTGACTGGCTATCTCTGAAACTTGAATGACTCAAAGAAACTCGGAAGACATATCATATTATTCTAGTCAATGAGCGTGACTAATTTATCATTTGTTCGACGTTTTCTTTCATTCTCGATCTTTCTTTTGTTGATACGTATATAGCTTTTTTTCATTTTATCATTTTGAATATTGACACCAGACAGTATATAGAGATTCTTTCATTCTGAGCATAGATTGTGGCCTGATATAACATAGTAACCAGGACCCAAGTTTTCACTGATCGTAAACCCAAAGCCCTAGTGCCAACTCATCCTGCGTCCGATTCGGGAAATATCGTACATACATGCATCGATTTCAAAATGCGTTATCTCATCTACCTACATATCAGAGCCCAGCTCATGTAAAAATTATCCTTGAAAAAACTTCTACTGAATATTGGTTTATAGGCAATTATATCATATTCAACTAACGAGCGATACTGATGTTTGCCTATGATGAACGCTTTTCTGAGTCATATTCGTGCCCGGGAATTTGAATCTTCCATCGAGCTACTCAAAAATGTGCTAGAAGCTTTCATGTTGTCACCCTAGACAAAACCTAGGGCCTTACTTCTGTAGAAGAGAAGGGGGAAGAAGAGTTTTGGGCCTTTTGTTGTTTTTTCCGTGCAGGTAAAGATTGTCCACGGAATACTTCCGCATACGTGATGATTCCGAGAATGATTACTGTACAAAGACCTAAGTGGAATTCACAGTAGGCCGACATGCCTTGTCAAGAGTCGAGACCAAGGCCCGGATGGATACATGGAAGCTCGGATATACGTTTTGGATCCGGATCGTATGTATTCCGTACGCATGTATGCGAATTAGATACAGCTAATGTGCAAGTTTCTATGTGTAGACCAATGCTCGTGAACTTGTCTCTTTCTGCAGTGTTTATTTGCTCTGGTTTACGTATGGTTGACTTGTCTAAGTTCTATGAGATCTACTGGGTAGAATAAGTCCTCATTGAATGCTGCGTACATGAGCGATGTTCTTTATTACCTAAGATTAGGGTGCTCAAGATTAGATATTTGAGTGGACGCCTGTACTTCTGCAAGAGCCTATCAGACTAATATATGTATAGACCGAGACGCACAAAGAGCGCGAGATTTCCAGCTCGGCGTGGTTGTTACGTTGACCAACTGGGCCTTCTGATCAGTATTAGTTTGGGCCGGATATGATTGATTAACAAAAGGCTCGAATGTTTAAATGATAAGCCTAAACCCATACCGGACCGTTAATTTGCGCGGCGATATGGAGGTTCTGTGTCGGTAGTATGCAGAGTCGTGACTCAAAATTTTAAGTCCAGAGCAACATGCTGTACTCTTCTAAGTTATTTAACTCGCTGTTAGAGCTACATTTTTGGTAGTATCGTCTCCATCTAGTTTGCTTCTGCAGGGTGAGATGTAATATCAAGCCATACGTGATCGTGATTTCTTCGAGATCTTGGAGGGCCTAGCGTGCCAAATACCTAGATTACCTCGGAGTCGACCAATTACCTGATGGTTCTAATCCAGTTTAAATGTCCAAAGGCATCAGGATAAGACTCCGGCGGGTTAATACGCGTACCTGCCAACTGGTGTTGTTTCAGAAGAGGCGCATAGCTGATGTACGGATCTATGGGAAAAGTGCGTTATCATGATTAACCTAGATAGGTATGACTCATCCTAAACTTACAGCATTTTATCAACTTAGAGTGTCAGTTAATCATACGAAATAAAGAGTGAAAGTTCCTCAGGGGCCTATGGGAATTGCATAGGGCAGACGGAATTATGCGGATATATCCGGACGTACGGATGTACGGATGAACTCTGACAATCGTGGGAGAACGCGTCTTGGGATGTAGGTTAGTAATAAGAGAAGACATATTTATATGTAATTGACCTGGAATGGTATAGAGACATATTCTGATAGGCAGAGCACTTTGCAGTATATACCATTGTGAAGACCAGCGGCGTCCACTTAACTATCCTGAATACGAAGTCACTGGACTAGCAAAGCCCTAACTTGTCACGGCGAATATAACCAATACGAGTGACAAGACCGCCGGCAAAATGGGATCATCAAGCACCACACCAACGTTGTCTGATGTCGAAGAAGGAAATCCAGGGATCCAGAAACAGCTGACCCTTACATTTCGCAACCTCAATGTTCATGTCACAGCATCAGATGCGGCACTTGGCGATAACCTATTATCCGTGGCGGATCTACGACAGTTCTTTAATGGCTTTTTCAAGAATCAACGTCCAAAGAGGGTAATTCAAGGATATCAATGTTTTGAAGTTGCGCGGAGCTGACGACCTATTGCTTAAAGAGTATTCTGAAAGATGTCAGCGGCCAAGTTCGGCCCGGAGAGATGGTAGGTTCCAATTTGGTGCTCCATAACGTTTATGAATATAAAACGAAGTGAGAGAGAGGAAACATACTAATAAGTAATAAATATTAGTTACTCGTTCTTGGACGGCCTGGATCAGGGTGTACCTCTCTCCTTCGCGTTCTGTCTAACGACCGCGAATCCTTCGATGAAGTCAACGGCGAAATTCATTATGGAAGCATGGACCACATCGAAGCAAGACGATATCGACAACAGATTATGTTCAACAATGAGGATGACGTCCATTTCCCAACCCTGTCCGTCGACGACACTCTAAAGTTTGCCTTGCGGACGAAGGTCCCGCGGGAGCGACCAGACGGCATGGACAAGGCGAAGTTTCTCGAAGATAAGCGAGATACAATCCTTAACTCGCTCGGCATACCCCATACGAAGAATACAAAAGTGGGAAATGAATTCATTCGTGGTGTATCTGGAGGCGAGCGAAAGCGTGTATCTTTAGCTGAGGTTATGGCAGGACACGTAAGGCTCCACGCCTCTGTCCTCAAGATGAGCGAGCAATGATAAAACTAACTGCATATTCTTTTTTAATCTATAGAGCCCGATTCAATTTTGGGACAATCCAACTCGGGGTCTGGACTCTAAGACAGCCGTGGAATTTGCCCAGCTTCTACGCCAAGAAGCAAATGATTTCGGCAAGACTATCGTAACAACAACCTATCAAGCCGGAAATGTGATATACGATCAATTCGACAAAGTACTCGCTCTAGCAGACAGTCGAGTCATTTACTACGGACCTCGAGCTTTAGCTCGCTCCTACTTTGAGGATATGGGATTTGTCTGCCCCAAGGGAGCCAATATTGCCGACTTTTTAACCTCCGTGACGGTTTTGACTGAACGAATAATCCGTGAAGGGATGGAGGAAAAGGTTCCTAGCGGGACCAGCGAATTTGAAGCGGCTTACCATGCAAGCGGGATCTATACACAAATGATTGAGGAAATTGTGCCTCCAGAGAAGCTGGAGAATGAAAAAGATGACCTGATCACGGCGGTGACGAACGAGAAGAGAAAATCGCATATTCCTCGTGGACACAGTCCTTATACTACGAAACTAATGGAACAGATTGCATCATTGACTGTTCGGTAGGTACTAATTCCAGCCGGGAAAAAAGAAGAGAAGAGAAGAAGAGGTGACGGGTGATAAATGTTTGGTTACGACAGCTAATCAAAATTGTAGTCAGTTCCAAATTATGATGGGCGACAAGCTGTCCATGTGCGTCAAGGTCGCCTCTGCAATCATCCAGGCCTTAGTGTGCGGTAGTCTGTTCTACGATCTCAAGGATGACAGCTCGTCCATTTTCTTACGCCCAGGTGTCCTTTTCTTTCCGGTTCTTTACTTCCTGCTAGAATCCATGAGCGAGACAACGGCTGCTTTCATGGGCCGTCCAATTCTTGCACGGCAGAAGCGGTTTGGATTTTATCGTCCGACGGCATTCTGCGTTGCCAACGCTATTACTGACATACCCATCGTCCTAACTCAAGTCAGCTGCTTCTCGTTGATCCTCTATTTTATGTCTAATTTACAGATGAACGCTGGAAAGTTCTTCACATTCTGGATTATCGTCAGCGTAAATACGCTTTGTTTTATGCAAATGTTTCGTGCAATAGGCGCATTGAGCAAAAGATTCGGCAATGCCTCTAAAGTCACCGGATTGCTATCGACCATCTTTTTCGTTTACGGAGGTAAGTTACATTTCTTCCTTTGTTTTTGTCTTTCGCGCTTTGCTAACAAGAGATTTAGGCTGTAAGATTCACTTATTTGATCAATTCAGTCTATCAGTCTGCCCTTTTCAGATGTGTATGGAAACTAATAGTTCTGGTCATATAAAACAGATTTAATACCATTTTCAGACATGAGGGTCTGGTTTCGTTGGATCTTCTACCTCAATCCGGGTGCATATGCCTTTGAAGCTCTTATGGCCAATGAATTCCACGGCTTAGAGCTCGATTGCATTGCGCCGGACTATGTCCCCTACGGCAACGGATACTCTGACTCTCAATCTCCTTACCGGGGTTGTACTGTTGTCGGCAGCACTGACGGCGTGATCAATGGAGAAACTTATATCGGCGACCAATTTCATTATTCGTATCACCATATCTGGCGCAGTTTTGGAGTGATTGTCGGCATGTGGTTTTTCTTTATTTTCCTCACTTCAGTCGGCTTTGAGCTACGCAACAGTCAGTCAGGCTCATCAGTCCTCCTCTATAAACGAGGTGGTAAAACGCAGACTGTAGACGAAGAAAACAGTCCTGACGCATCGTCGGATACCAGGGTCATACTAAAGAACTCCGGCAAGCAGTCTACCTTTACCTGGAGTCATCTTGACTATCACGTTCCATTTCATGGAAGCAAAAAACAGCTGCTGAATCAAGTGTTTGGATACGTGAAGCCAGGAAACCTGGTGGCGCTGATGGGATGTTCCGGTGCTGGAAAAACGACGTATGCTATTTTGAACTCTGAACATAACCATAGCTAAGATGCTTTGTGGCTGACATTGTGACTTTTACAGTTTGCTAGATGTCCTCGCTCAGCGCAAAGATAGCGGAGAAATTCACGGCTCTATCTTGATTGACGGTCGTCCACAAGGGCTCAGTTTCCAAAGGACCACTGGATACTGTGAGCAAATGGATGTTCATGAACCTACTGCTACGGTTAGGGAAGCCCTAGAGTTCTCAGCACTTCTCCGCCAGCCTGCACATATCCCACGCGCGGAGAAGATTGAATATGTGGATCAAATAATCAATCTGCTAGAGCTGTCTGGTATCCAAGACGCTTTGATCGGAGGTAAGTACCTTCTGTTTGCATATCAAATAGTCTGTCCAACGCAAAATGGTCTTACTAACAGTATCACAGTTCCTGGGGCTGGTTTAACCATCGAACAGCGGAAACGAGTTACCCTGGGCGTCGAACTTGTTGCCAAACCCACACTTCTCTTTCTCGATGAGCCTACATCAGGCCTTGATGGTCAATCGGCTTACAACATCGTTCGGTTCCTGCGAAAATTGGTTGATGGCGGGCAAGCAGTTCTGGTCAGAATAATTATTTTGAATCACTTCACATTTGTATCTACTTCTAACTATGAATAGTGCACTATCCATCAACCCTCCGCCGTGCTATTCGATTCCTTCGACTCCCTAGTTCTACTTGCAAAGGGTGGTAAAATGGCATATTTTGGAGAAAGTGAGTGGGTTATAAAATTTCCAGAATTGGATGAATATTAATCTCCCATTAAACCTTAGCTGGTGAAGAGTCTGCTACTGTATTGGAGTACTTCTCCAAGAACGGCGCTCCATGCCCCCCGGATACAAACCCAGCCGAGCATATCGTTGAGGTGATTCAAACTAACCAAGAGGGAAGTGTTGATTGGGTCGATGTTTGGAACAAGTCAAAAGAACGTCAGGAAGCCATTGCTCACCTAGAATTCCTCAACAATGAGAATGCAGCCAAGAGCCAAGAGGACAAAGACCAATCTGACTATGCAACCTCGCACTGGTTCCAGTTCCGAATGGTCTTGCAGCGACTTATGATTCAGCTATGGCGGTCACCAGTGAGTCGTGTTCTTCTTGTTCCTAGTAACCATATAGCTAACCTTGATTGTTTTTGCCTGGTAGGATTACATATGGAACAAGATTGTTCTGCATATCTTTGCAGCTCTTTTCAGCGGATTTACATTCTGGAAAATTGGAAATAGCTCTTTTGATCTACAGCTCCGTCTTTTTGCTATCTTCAACTTTATCTTCGTTGCTCCTGGATGTATCAACCAGATGCAGCCATTTTTCTTGCATAATCGTGATATTTTCGAAACCCGAGAAAAAAAGGTTTGATATACTCTCTCTTTCCCTTCTCTACGTACACAGAGGGCTTATAGACTAACCCTATCACAGTCGAAAACATACCACTGGAGTGCCTTTATTGGCGCGCAAGTGGTGTCTGAGATCCCTTACTTGGTGATCTGCGCTACGCTCTATTTTCTGTGCTGGTATTACACTGCTGGTTTTCCAAACGCTTCCAGTATTGCTGGCGAGGTTTACTTGCAGATGATCTGTAGGCGTTTGCTCTCCGGTTATTTCTTTTTATATGTAGCGCTAACTTGACCGAACAGTCTATGAATTTCTCTACACTTCAATCGGTCAAGCCATCGCTGCTTATGCTCCTAACGAATATTTCGCCGCAATCATGAACCCGGTCATAATTGGTGCAGGGATGATCAGTTTCTGCGGTGTTGTCGTGCCTTACGCGGACATGCAGGACTTTTGGCGCTACTGGCTGTATTACCTCGACCCGTTTACCTACCTTGTGGGTGGTCTCCTCGGCGAAGTCCTCTGGGATGTGAAAGTGGAATGCACGCCGTCCGAGCTGGTGCAATTTGCAGTCCCCGCAGGCCAGACATGTGGTGAATACATGGCAGACTTTTTGTCGTCGGCTACCGGTTACGTTGTGGATGCAAACTCAACCACATCGTGCTCTTACTGCCAGTATGCCACCGGGGCGGATTATGCAAAGACATTCAATTTGAAGGAGAAATATTACTCCTGGAGAGATGTACGTTATATGCCATACCGACCCTCTCCGACCAATTACTAACTGCATCAAAACTAGGTTGGTATCACTGCACTATTCTGCTTCTCTTCCTATGCCACAGTCTTCGTAATGATGAAGCTCCGAAGCAAAAAGACCAAGAGTGCGCGATCTGAGTAATTCATATCTTCCAAGGCTTACGTGGAGCTACACATTTCGGTCCCAATGCGAGCAAACCATATCTTACGTTCTTACCATTCTAGTAACCGATTCTTCCTCACAGCTGTTGAAAAACTTGTACATAGTGGATTCCTTGTTTGACAACTAATAGGCTAGCGCATAAACACATAGTATAGGCGGTAGTGTCCTTCATTCAAATAGGCAATATCACGTATTAGATTTCGTCTAGACATACCGGATGCAGCCGTTGGATAAAGACTAACGAGCGTAATCTGCCGCTAAAAGGTGCATAGAACACTGTCGATATTGAGCTATATATAACAGCTAGTTAAGAAAGGTCTTATAAGACAATTCTTCGTTTGATATCCGACTATACATGGCAGTCAGATGTGGGGTACTGAAAGAGGATGTTTTGATTGATATCACGATAAGACGTCTCAGCTAGGCGAAGAGTATAGCCGCATTATCGATTGCGTTTACGCAGAAGTTCCTCGACTTCTTCAGGGTGTTCGAAACCTCTTTTTATTGCGCCGGAATGAATCGCAACTTCCACAGTAGCATTTGCTATCGATATAGTTGGCCCTTTTTTTTTTCGAGATTGATAGTGCAAATTTCGCATGAGCTTGGGGGTTGTCTTCTCTTCCTTCGTTCTATAACCTTCGCGAGTTCCTCTGCCGAGTGATATCGACCGTTGCGACGTGCGTACTGATAATGTCGTGACCGACGAAGTATCTTAGAATCGCGGCCTGTCCTTTGTAAATCAATAACCGCATAGTCCACTATTCACAAGCCTCGCATTTGGTGGACTCGTATCTTACCGTATTTTAATACCAGGGCCCACAGTTCAACGGCCGTGCAGATCATGCCCCACATTTATTTTGGGAGGCCTCAGGACATCCAAACTCGGCATTGTTTGATACGTTTGCAAGCCCTGACCCTTTTATGACCATTGATTATAAGATACTGGAGGTCTTAAGACATAAATGTAAAAATCCATTAAGTGAGTCATCTATACCTTTCAGAGATAGCAATTATATAATGGACTATCTAAACTTAACAAATTAGCCAAACTTCCATCCTAAGAGAAGAATTTAATGATATTAATAATGAAGCTAAGATCGCCGAGAAAAATTTAGTCTACGTAGTTCATGAACAATTAATTCCCTTTGTCTCTCATCAACTATCCAACGTCTTGTAGTATCCTCGTAGTAATATCTTAGTTGACACGCATCATATCTCGCTCACCAATGCATATCACATCGCTAGCCACAAGATACACAAATCGAAGTGCGGTAATTGCAACAAGCATTTTTGACCGTGGAGATTGGAGTAACTAGATTTTAAGTCGCGAGCATATAAGAACTCACGATCCTTCTGATTCCGAGCAAGATTCTTTGCTATTGGGCTATCGCGGTGGTCTGCCTTCCAACATGTGGGCACCAGCAGCGGCTGCCTTCTCCTTCCTCCCTCCTGTCTTCTTCCTCCTTCATATCTCCTACCTGATGGTGCTACTTTCTCCATTTTTTTGGCCAGTAAGTGTGCTATTGTGGTATCCAGGCTGTCAACTATCATGCATGGTACTAACGTACTACGTATCAAGCCATGAACACGTCAAGCCCACTGCTTTCTAAATTGCCGTTTGGACTTTGACTTTATTGATCTTCTTCGCTATCCAGACCGGGTTCGAAAAGTCTCTTTTCTTTCTCGGAAAACAATGGCGGAAGGAACAAGCTGGCATCACTTTCATTGACCTCAGCTGGTAGACCGTACGTGGATGGTGTGATCAATCTCGCTCACCCTGGTTTCAACATCACCAGGCGTGAGGTTGAACTACAGGTCAACGCGTATCTAACTACGAGATTTCCCACCCGACACAGAATATTTGTCAGTGCGATGTTATAATCATAAAGGTCGGAAAAGAGCATGAAAACCCGCCACCCCGTGCGAGGAAGCTTGTATAGGATTCACCTGCTCACAAAAATAAGTACAAACAGATTCTTTTCGATGGATCGAAGCTTGCTTGGCGCGTGATATACTCTAAGAGTTTTGGTCTTACTTTTAAAAAATAAATCCAGGTCCTGCATAAGCTATAATGACTCCTATAGTATTTTATTGGAACTCTCTATATATCCTAGAGGAAATAGCAATGGAAATATACTAGGCTATCGCAAGTTCAAGAGTATAAATCTCTAGATTCTTAAACAGTGGCTGCTCAAAAAAGGCCTCTTTAATGAATAAGTTCTGGAGGCTTTGAACTTTCTTGATCACCTCTTAAGGGAATGGCCATCTACCAAAATCATGCCGATTAGACGAGCCTTCTATGATTAAAATGAGCAGGGTCAGAATTCAGACAATTCCATTGATATTCGCAAAGGCTTCTACCAGGCCATCAGACCTGCTATGGGCGGCTGACTTGTTGTCAATGTCGACAGTGTTCTCTGCACCTTTTAGCGGCAGGTTACGCTCGTTAGTCTTTATCCGATGGCTGCATCCGGTGTTTTCTTATTAAATGTATCACGGACGTCGTGATATTGGGCATAATCATTCAACCTTGAATTATGCCCATTAGTAATTGTATCGCCCAAAGATTTCATTAACTAGAAACAATCTGAATGCATCTAGTAGCCTTCTACAGGCACCTATTGCCTCATTTTATCGGTTACTAAATATCGATCACTACCTTTTGTAGCTATGAAATTGGGTCATCGAACAAGAGTCAAGAATCCATTCCCATCCGCGCTAGAAACAGAGAATGTGACTTAGAAACATGTGTCAGGAGGTGGTGTTCTGTCGCCCTCCTTTTTCAACAAATACACGTAGTCGCCAATCGATCCATCATCACCGTGCACAAACTGCCAGCCCAGGGCAGTTTCATTGTAAATGGTCAACTTGGCGAGACCGTAGTGCACCTGGTCAAGGAACGCGGTTATGTTCTCTTGCTTTTGCCCATCGGTAAGAGTGCTGTGGCTTTCGACGTTGCCTGCCATGCCGTTGACGAAATGGGTGAGGGTCTTGCCGGGGTTTGTATAGTAGGTGTTGTAATCAACGATTGAACTGTTGTCAACGACTCCCTCCTTTGTGAGAGGGTACAAACGCTCATACCAGTGGATGTGACTATTTCACAACGTTAGTCAAGAATAGAGTAAAGTGGTGGAGGAAGAGAAACTTACGCTCCAATGTAGACATCAACCTCGTGCTCCAACAACAGATCTTGCCAGGCATTCTGGACATGTGTCATGTATGAAGCATAGGCAGAAGAATACATGGGTCTGTGGCTCATTGCAATGACCCATGGAGTCTTTGAGCGGTCGACCTTTTCCAAATCGGCCTTGAGCCACTGATACTGCTCATAGGCCTCGTTATCGTAAATGCTGCCATCGACATAACCAAAGGGGCCACTGTCAGTAATTTCGGTTTCGTTTTCTTGAGGAAACGTCTCGTTGCCAGAGAGGTCTCGAGCAAATGGCCACTCAGGGCTGTTAGCGTAATCGGTCTCGCCATCGAGAGCGATGAAATGTGCCAGACCGTAGTCAAATGAGTACCAGAAATTTCCAACACCGCCAGTCTCGTTACCAGGGTTCCAAAAACGGTGCTGGTAAGCAGTAAAGTTTCTATCGTGACAATCGGTTAGTCTCAGCGGGCGCGGTTAGGTACGGGAGCTTTCTTTACCTCTGGGAAGGAGGACAGCTATAGTACGTTAGGCCTTCGACAGGAGCAGTGCTGTTGGGCTTATCTTCATTCAAGTAGGCTGTCAAAACGTTGCCGGGCCCATCAAATTCAGCGCAGGCAGCATCGTGGTTTCCGGGAAGAGTCATGTAAGGAATTTTGGTAGTGACATTCGAAAGCCATTGCTGCCACAAATCCCAATTGCTCTCGTAGAGAACTGACATATCGCCTCCCTGGGGACCTCCTTGGTTGGCGGTCTCGCCTTCAGGCAGAGGTTTCTTGTACCAGTCCGGGATAGGACCGGGAAGCTCGGTGTTGGATCCATTGGAGCACACATCCCAACTACTCTGGCAAGGCAGGATACCGTCATACCAGTCCTACATCGTTGTTAGCTGCTTTCTTTCTCTTTTCAGGTTTCAATTAGATGGCATACATCGGCGTAACTAAGGTCACCTCCATGCCAGACGAAGGCGGTTCCTTCGTCGGTCGCCTTCTGCAGCTGCTGGAACGTACCACCGGCATTGGTGTAGCCCATGTCGTTCATGACGACCAAGTTAAACTCTCCCGGTGTACCAGCGGGACGGGAAGTCGTGAAGCTAAGCACATCGGATTCGGTGGTGCCATTGGCTGCGGTGATCTTATAATAATACTTGGTGCTTGGGAGTAGATCATGCAGTTGGACTTCGTGGAAGAACTGGCTGCACTGAGTAATGACAGTAACGAGGGAGCATGGAGGAGTGCGGTCATATCTATAACACCCATTCCAATTGGTCAGTTTAGTTGTTAAGTCTTACAAATGTGTTTATACGTTGCGTTATACGTACGTGTGCGAGTAACCGACGGTTTCGCGATCCAAGTGATGAGGATGAAGACCCCACTTGACCTTGGGGGGTTCTCCCAGTCCAAATGGAGTTTGGTAATGGATGTTTATGCCCCTCGGAAGGTAGGCCAAAGAGATTACATTGACATTGTTGGTGGGATTTTCGCTCTTGGGCTGAACAGCCGGAGGCTCAACCAGACGTGGGTAGCCTTTGCCGTTACCATTGACAGTTGGATCAATCCAGTCGCCTACGGGAATTGCAGGACCTTTGTAAGGGTAGGTTTCGTCGACGACGGGGACAGCTTGCACGGCATTGAAGGTTGTTGTCGCCGAGAGGGCGGCAAGCAACACGGAGGCAGTGGTGCTCTTCATGATAGCCAAGATGAGACGGATGACCTGTGCAAGACGTCAATGGCCCAGAGCTGCCAACTCAGAGAGGGAGAAAGGCATCGGGGGATGATCCGCTTATATATGCATGTACCGCGCACTCTGTACCTGGATCGTACGCAAAACTTAACTACTAACTAGCATGCTCCATAATCATATCGGAGCTCTCCGTTGCCTGAGCTATCGGCACGTTGGATTAGCCTTGCTGGCTGTAACGTTAGATGCAGCTTTAGCCTTATACGTGATTGCTGTGCGGGTGCTGATTGGCTCGGCAGAGGCCAACCGTCTTTTATATGAGATATGCCGCATGGGGACTAGCGGATCTCCACCGCAGGCGCACCGCAACCCAATCCTCTCGCGAAATAGTAGCATGTGCTGCAGCAACGGAGTAACCAGGAAACCCTCAAATTGTGATAGAATAGTACATATCCATGCTTATAATACATAGTCGCACTCCGTACAGAGTCCTACATGATCGAGGGAACCCTGCGGATGAATCGGGTAACTGCGTGGGACACTGGAAATATGGAAAACGATCGAACATACCCGATTGGCTATCCCGTGCGGGGCAGCTTCCACGTTCCTAAGTGGCTGCCGCATTTGCTCTTTCCATTTTGAGGAAAGTCTAACACCACGAGAAAAGCTTCTTTTGAGCGTATCAATAATGGGTCCAGCTTCAAAGTAATTCTCTGTTTTTCTCAAAATGACCGAGTCAAAATATACCTTTGAGGCTCAATTATTATATCTTACATAGCATATTATTATCTTGCAGTTAGGCAACCACACAAAGAACTCTCATTTGAAATATCAGCGGTGTCCGGAGATTGACTGTATGTATTATGGGCATGCTAGGGGTGCCACCAACAGATATGAAATGGATCCAAGACATCTCACATCCACAACCCCACGAGAGATTACCGAGGCATTTAAAAAGGAGACCGAGGGGCAAATTTTCACGCTGACAGCCTACGCGGAACTACACAGCATATGTATGAATTTGTAGAGCTTGACTGGCTGTTGGTCCTGTAAACACCACTCTGCAGCTTTGATTTGTGTAATGATAACCCAACTGTGAGCAAGCCAGTTTGACATATAAACGAGCAGACAACCAATCGGTCCTCCGATTGGTCAACCCGGGCGAGGTGGATTCTGCGTCTCTGAGTGGCCGCTGGAGCTTATCTAATACCGTACCCAGCCTCAACTTAACTAACCTCAAATAGTCAACTCACTCATTGAGGGGAAAAAAGTGACTTCCTAAAGATTCCTAAAGAAAGCATAATTTTGACGCTCAACTCCGGCATAATAACCAACCAGAAGAGCAAGGCTCTGTCCATAAGAAGGCGACAACACGCCTCCGCTGCGATGGCAGCCAACTAGCACTAAACAACAAAAGGACAACTTGACATGCTAGAAGCCTCCAAGATGGTTCCGCGCAAGTACGGGAAAATCATCTTGAACCCACCAACACCGTCAGAAATTTTGGAAGATGAACAGAAAACAAACACTGATGACGAAAATATCTGGTCGCCACTTCAAACTGCCTCACGGGATGGGGACTACGAGGGTGCACGTCAGCTCATTACATCATTATCTTCAACATCCTTACCAGATGTGGTGAACGAGTCACCGCATGGCTGGTACGGACAAACCGCACTTCAGGCCGCCTCTGCCAATGGCCATTTGAAAGTTGTCAACTTGCTATTAGACGCCGGCGCGAATGTCGATGCTCCAGGCGGAAACAATGGCGGCCGTACAGCTCTCACGCTGGCCGCACTTAACGGCCATCAGACTATCGTCGAACGATTACTTGAAGCTGGCGCTGATATTAATATCCCAGCACATAGATACGCGGGCCGGACTCCTTTGCAAGCAGCAGCGGAACTCGGGCATGTCGAGCTCGTAAAGTTGTTCCTAGATAAGGGTGCCCAGATTAATGCTCCGGCGGCGCATAATAACGGCCGCACTACATTGACAGCGGCTGCAGCAGGCGGATATAGTGAGCTAGTTAATTTTCTCATTGAGGCCGGCGCAGACGTGAATCCCCGGCTGATGCGATACAAGGGACTGACACCGCTGCAAGCAGCTGCTTTTGGCGGCTATCTGAATATTGTGGAGAGTCTGATCAAAGCCGGTGCGGATGTGAATGCAGACGGTTGCCATTACAATGGCTACACTGCACTGGCAGCAGCAGCTGAACAGGGACACGCTGATGTTGTTGAGAGGCTACTTGCCGCGGGAGCCGATGTGTTGAAGAGATCAGGGAATAAGAATTGGACTGCGTATCAGAGCGCTTATTTCGTCGGCCAGGAAGAGATAGCCACGAGGCTGTGGAAACTGGAAAATCTACAGAACGCTGCTGGACAGAGATAAATAGAATCTTAGAATTGAGTTATTTTATTGTCAAAGTTGGCATTCTATGACATCATCGAATACCAACACGTTGCTACTTCTAGTGAGTCGTGCCTTATCTCAGGCTCGTTATGAGAGTTCTAATCAACCAGAGGCAATTGCCTGAAGCTGTGCCTCATCGCCATTGAAAATATCTGAGTCCCCTCCGTAGGCATAACTATCCGAGTTCTGCCATATAGTCTGATACGGCCACCCACCCGGGATCGAGCCAGGCTCACTATTATAACTAGCCAACACCAATGGACACGTAGAACTAAACTTCTCTGAGTTCCCCGTACAGGTACTCCACCAATCATCCGTGGTATAAATCAACGGATAAGCACCTGTCGAAGATTGGTATGTGCCGACAAAGTCGCTGATCCAGCTCACCATCTCGCTGGCTGAGAGACCGTAACACGTGCTGCCGTCGGGATTGTATTCGATATCCAGCATTCCGGGAAGCGTGATGCCGTCGCTGGTCCAGCCGCCACCGTGGGAGAGGAAGTAGTTTGCCTGATATGCACCGCTGCTTTCGTCGGGATGCGCAAAGTGGTAGCCGCCGCGGATGAAGCCTGCGTCTGTGGCGCCGGTGTAGTGGCTGGAGAAGGTTGAGTCGACGTAGTCTGTGCCCTCGGTGGCCTTTTTTTTAAAAAAGATCTTTAGTATAGGAATCTATGAAGATTGACGATTTTAGGTGTACCTTGATGATGACGAATCGTGCGCCGGAGCTGTAGGCTTCGCTCCAGTCAACGCTGGATTGGTAGTTGCTCACATCGAAGCCTTGGACGGTTGCGCTTGCGAGGCCGAGGAGGGAGGCTGAGGCGATTGCCTTGCGCATTTTGAATATTTATCTCTCAATAATAGCAGACACTGTTCTTCCAATCCTTTAAGATGACTGAGGTAAGATAGACCTGTATTTAGCCCTCCCATCTACCAGTACTACCATACAACGTCGAATGGATCAACATCCATAGATCTAAACTAGTACTTCGAAAAAATCATTAGGATCAAGAACTTAAGCTCGTATAACCTAGGTGATTGACACACGTCACTCGCTTAAGATCTCTTGTACTTGAGATCTGCTTGGTCAATTCCTCGTTAACGTCGTATCACTACTCATAGCTCAAACATAAACCAAAGCTTAAGCGTTAGAAAAAAATCTATGCTGGGTACATGACAGTACGGATGCGGACATATAAAATGTCTTGCTTGCGCTCGTGCCTGTATTTTACAAGTAAATAAACGAAACTAAGTCATAATTGGAAGCTGGGGATTTTTTTTTTTCGTATCGATTTAGGATTTTGATGCGATCTTCCGGTCTATTCTCGATTTGGAAGGTACGTTAGGACTGCTTGCTGGATGAGGTTAAGTGACGTCGCATCGCAGGGTGGCTGGCATAGCATAGTTATATTCGAGAATAAATGAACTATGCAACACTGTACGGAGTATATATATATATAGGTTAATATTATGTTCTATGATATTAAATGATCTACATGGCTCAAAACACGTATGTAGCGGAAATCGAGATATATGTTAGAAAAAGGCAACGCTCAAAATATCAGGTACAATCAAGACCAACTTGATGGCCCAAAAGTCTGGCCTGCTGCCAGTTGTCTATACGGCGTCCCGAGGCCATCTGCCGTCTTCTCATAGACAGTATTTCCCCACCATGTCAGACTGGCGCCGGGCAGGGTGATGCAGAAGAAGATAATCACAGTGGAGACTGCGACGCCACAGTCAAGCGCGGAGGCGAGGATATAGTCTGGTGAGATGGCTGGTTAGTGATCGAGGTTCCAACAATTTAATTTAATCGAAGATTTGGAAATAGACTTACTATATTTAGTCCACCAAGCCCCTTTGCGTCGCTTGATGATACCATTGAAGATCGCGTTGAATGCCCACCAAGACGAAAAGTTGATACCAGTAGCCGGCGGCACAAGAGTCATGCCACCAAAGACCACAGGCCAGGAAATGTAATTGAAGAAATTCCACTTGCGTCCAAGGGTCCATGTCAAAAGCACAGCGAGAGGGCCGACAAGGAAGAACCAAAGCAAATTTCCGTAGATTTGCCCTGGCGAGTAACTATGGCTGGGGCCCAGAGCACCTAACCATTATATTTAGAACAGAGTATGAGTAACGGAAATTAAACAGCAGCTTACCCCAGATGAGAGATGAGGAATATGTGACAGTTCCATGTGGACAAGTATATCCGTTTGATTGATTGGTGCACACGTTGGGAACGCCCTCCAGAATGCCGAGTGTCAATCCCGCTTGAACCAAAGCTCCTACCAGAGTGGCAAGGCCTTGTGCGAAAAACACTGTTCGAGGCTCGATGTGGAAATAATGACCAAGTTTTTGGTCCGAAATGAATCTGTCACATGTTAGATACTATAGAACATGACAAGGAGAGAAAAGCACGTACTCCAATCCTTGCGCAACACCAGCATACGTAAGGAATTTGAATGACATATTAGCAACGGGTACTCCCTGGAAAGCGTAACCTCCAATAAATTCGGTAATGAGATTAATCTCATTGGTACTGATGTTGGTCAACGCTTTAATGATTCCGATTGGCATGAAATAGACGAGAGGCAGGACAAATCCAACAAAGACAGCCCACACTGGCAGACCAGTACTCCAGACCTCGTTGACGATGATATTTAACACCCACATTATGACAGTGACAATGGCAAACCACCACCACGGCACCTGACGGTATGCTGCATTTATCCGCGCGTGAATGTCTTTCTTTCCTTCGCCTTTCCAGATGGTCCATATCTCCTTGCCGTGGTAGAGAGCAATATGAACGAAAATTCCTGTTAGATTTGCAAACGCAATACCATAGGTCAAAGCATAGCCGGCGGGTAAAAACATGGGTGAATAGTTGTCGTACGCCTGATAGTTGACTGTAGCATCCGCATTCATAATCCTGGAAGTGTTGTACACGCTCCCGGTATTATCGTAGACATCGGAGCTCATCATAGGCATGTACGAGGAATACCACGTGTCGGTGTAATAGAGAATGGGGCATATGAGCCAGAAGAAGAAAACGAAGCCACCGATAACATTCAGGCCCGCCCAAAGTGGCGTTAACAACGGGTTTGCGTTGGCAAAGACGACCTATTACGCGATCAGCGTGCACGCACGAGTATTCGGGAAAAAGAGACGTCATACCTGGCTCCAATCAAACGTCAGGACGGACATCCCCAAGCCGGTCACCTGTCCAAACAGCTGATTGACGACAACATTATGCGGGACAATCCAGCAGATAAAACTGAAATAACTCAGTGCCTTGAACAAAAATCCCGGCAGGAAATACCAGGCAAATCCAACCAAAAAGACCACAAGGAAAAATTTCCTTCGAGATATAGTCCACCCATCTGCAACGGCGTTTGCCCTAGTGTGAAGTGCCATCAAAAGGGCAGAGTTGGAGAGCACGCCTGGCCAAATCATTGCTGCGGGCTGAACTAGCCACCGCTGAAACAGGCCAGCGAGGCCGAAACCGAACAGCTGTGTTGACAGAGTAAATAGAATGCCGAATCCCGGATTGTATCCCAGGTTGTAGAACTTCGTCATGGCCTCGATCACCTGTGTGGCTGAGGCAGATCCAAACGACACGTTAGCCATGATTGTTATGAGCGCATGCTCTTTGACGTTGAAGTTGCGATCCGGGTTGAAGAAGCCAATAGGCACAACGCGAGCCCAAAAGATACCCACGGGATACGCGAGCAACTGGCCAACAAAAGAGGAAATGGTGACACTAGGCTGTCGCAGACTGAACAGCTGATTCAAGGCGCTTCCGATCTGAAATTTGGCAAATTCATGTATCAGCCTCCGGTATCGGGTCATGCATGCATTTGACAACTTACTATTGTGAATAGTATGCCAATAATCCACATGCGTGATGTGTTGACGGGCATGGACGGATCATCCTTGGGCGATACCACAGCGCGTACCTCCGGGTACGGCGAGTCGTCGGCCTCGAAGTCGAGCGTTTTGCGTGCTTCATCATCATCGATAATTGATTCATCACTGCTACTGCTGGTCGTGACGTGGTTATGCTCTTTTGACGTCGAGGAATTGAAATCAGCGTGTCCCTACAGAAAGCGTGTCAGCTGAACCACACCACCGATTCATGGGCCATCAGATAATCGCCATACCTCGTCTTTCTCTTGGCTGAAGCTCTCCTCCCCACGCAGAGTTTCCACCGTCTGCGGAGCGATTCTTTCGTCCATGGGAGCTGTATGCTGTTGGGTTATGTTGTGTTATTGCGCTTTCATGAGCAGTCATATATGGGACTCAGCAATTCACTCCAGGCATTGTCCGAACAGCGAACAAGGAGGGTTGCAGTCCATCCGAGCGTCGTGCAATGGAAGAAAATAGGTCAAGGCATTGGTTGCAGAAACAGGAAAAAGATCAGCCTCGGCCTCTGGCCAGTCTTGCTTGCATGCAGTACGGAATAGTATTTAATCAATTCTGCGGCGCTGTGCATGCTAAAGTCACTAGCAGTCGTTGGTGTCGCACATCTTTCTAGAGGAACTCAAAAGGAACTTACGTAGGATTTGCCTGGGAAAGGCGCGCTAGTACGGCGAAACACTGCATAATACGAATTTTAATTACGACTAATGGCGCGATTAGTGCTGTTTATTGGCTCTGGTTATTGGGGGCGCCCCCGCAGATCGTCGTCTAAGCTAATCGTCGACGAATTACACGTCGTTTTACGCGCTCATGTCGGGCTCTGGTTGGTTACCTAACCTCCGAAAAGATGCAGGAGCCCCAATGTCTAACCGCGTATATGCATCCTTTCAATTTATTAAGCTTCTACTAACGCTCCATATAGTTTAAGATTTACGGCTAGTAGTATTCCTTACGGGTACCATGGTGTACCATACGGTAAACTGCGTATGAATATACGGACCCTGGTACGTACCTGTATCAGGGTAGTATATGAAGGGTGCCCGATTATTGAGGCGTTCAACAGCTATCCACTCAACTCCATCTCATAGCTTGTGCCATGTGTTTTGAATCTAGAGCCAATATAGTACACAAACTACGGCCAATGATTGGTTGTCAGCTACAGATGCACTGACTACAGAATTGTAGAAATAAGAAGTCGTCATCTAGAGTTGTGAGAACCTTAACGAGGAACTGCAACTAGAATTATGAGCTCGCGTGGGTACTGATAATGTTGTGACCGATGAAGTATCTTCGAATCGCGGCCTGTCCTTTGTAAATCAATAACCGCATAGTCCACTATTCACAAGCCTCGCATTCGGTGGACTCGTATTCATCGTCGGTGTCATCAAGTTCTTCCCTTGCAACGCGTATATGATTGCAATTCGAGGTTTCGGTTCCACGACACTTCCGCTTAGATCCCGATCGAGCCATACTGAAAGAAAAATGGCAAATAGCAGAGATGAAAAGGAGAAATACTGATAAAAAAAAATGAAGCTGTTCTGAGGATAGGGTGGAATGACAAAGTTTATCCAATCGTCTCAACCATTCCTTCCTGCTTCTAGAATTGGGATTCTCCGACTGCAGCCGGGTTTAGGGCTCGATATGCTGCCGATATCTCGTTCTTGACCGCTATGCGACATGAAGCTGGACACACATACAACGAGAATGACCCTGTTTCATCTTTCGCCAGCTCCATGAGCGTTATGGCCACCATTGTCTTCCCTAGCCCCATCGCGTCTCCACAAATGCCCCCACGGATAGGCGAGAGGAAGAGTTTGTGAAGTTTGGCTGCTCCACGGCGTTGCCAGTCATGGAGTTGTACCGGGAAGCGTTCCGATGGTAGGAGTATCGTTGATGCTCATCTGGGTAGAGAACTTTAGCCAAAAATCATAACTTGGTGCATTCATACAACATACAATGAAACGTTCCACCCATTGGTGGCCTAGGTATTGGCGAATGGGGTACTGTCGGGCTCCAATGTATACAAAGCCAGGCTTCAACTCGATGACCATAGTGTCATCGATAGTCATCTTCCTCTAACTCGTTGTCAAAATAACAACGGGGATATTAACCAGTCAGCTACCAAAAAGGGACCCCTTAATGGGGCTTTTGGTAATGCTCATGTTATTTGTAAATAATGCCTTAATATTCCGCTGTCACAAGATCCGTCCAGTCCTGCATACAACCATGATCTTAGTCGGTAAGAACACAGAAAGCTGCGGGAGAGATAGAGGGGTGGCATACATCAAAGTAGATGGGTCTGCGAGTTGCTTTCAGAGGAGGTCCGAAATCAGCTGTGATTTTGCTGTAGGCTTTTTGTATCTGCGCTATCTTCGCAAATGCAGTGAGGAGAGCTTGAAGCCTGCGGTCATTGAAAACCCCTATTCAGGAACCGTCAATATGACTCAGGGTATCTCTCAGATGAAAAACAATATGTTGCAGCACACGAAGATGGGCGTGAGGAAGAACGCGGCGAGGAAAAAATGGGAGCGGCGGGTGAGGAGAGATGAGACGAGGTGCTCACCGGGCAAACAGACCTCACCTACCCAGCTCTCTCCCTTGCCATTTCTTGGAAGTCCAATTCAAAATCTCCCCCATTGCCCCCCCCTTTGTTCTTTCGGCGCCCATCTTTGACTATCCAACTTGCCATTACTCTGAACCTCGGGCGTACTCCCATATGGAATATCGACGACCCTACGTCTTTGATAACTTCATCTTGCTCCCAGCTAATGCTTGCATAACTGCTACAATCTCGACTTGAGAAATTGACGGTGCTCTTTTCCATAGCATTCACCATAAACATGCCAGCGAGCGGTGAGAAATTGGTTTTTACCGAGAGGTTGCTAGTTGGGAGCCTTGGATCATCTCCGTGTGCTTCTGCACATCGAGATGGATGAAACGAGTTGAGAGACCCTCCCCATTCTGCAGATCGGCATTTCACACAGCTGTAAGGCTTGGAGGGAAAGAAGGAGGGTACGGGGCAGATGAGCGCGGCGTATCCTGTTATTGAATCAAGCATGCCCAGTGTTCACTATCATTCTCAGTAACAAACAACGCTAGTCTAAATCAGGGGGAAACAGGGCCAAACAGACGCTTAACGATATGACGTGATGAACAGAGCACACGTGACACGAGGTTGCCTACGTAGTTGCCTGCTTTTCCGCTCTATTCTTCCTGACGTGGAGAGGGACGTCTCGCGAGAATATAGACAGATGGGAAATGCCATTGTGGCAGAAATGCTACTTTTCTGCTTGCCCGTGAATATTCCCGAATATGGCTCAAAGCCCATATTCACGGTTGGCGGCACTAGAAGACGTCTCACCTCGAAGACCACATTAATCACTTCATGGAAAGCAAGCCTTGGCCACATTTGTACGATCAAAAGATGCTGGCAAGGCATATTCGCAGATTTAAAACTGGCGGTTGTGATGAAAATGATACACTAAGCCTGCGAAAAGTGCTTATATATCGCATTAGCATGACCATGTGCTTACCTCTAGTCTTTTTGTGCGTCCACCTTGTGGTCCATAGTATCTGAAGCCATTTTTCTACTTGGCGTGGGGAGCCCTAGAGGCAGGCATGAATGAGCAGGAGTTTCTTGAAGCATTGTCCAGATTATCTGATTCAAGCAAGAGTGGCATGGCAGCTTCAACATTCTCAAAGTTGACGGCACCCACTCGCTTTTCTAAATCATTTAGCAACTTGAAAACACTGCTGAATCGAAGCTGGAATAGATCAAAGGCTCAGAGAGGCATACACGCTCGCAAAATTATTTCGGATATCAATGGGGCCTAATGGCTTTGCCTCTCTCTCTCTCTCTCTCTCTCTCTCAAAAAAAAAAGCATCTCATTCTATTCGCTTATTCTTACAGTACCAGGTACATGTATATCTTGTACTCTGGATACTTTTCATGTTCGCTTGCTCACACCCAAGGTAAACTACTTATTATCAGTCATCCAGTCGCAACCTAGTGATAAATTAAAGGAGTGATATTATATTATAGCGCAAGAGCTAGAAAAGAAAGATAAGCTTATAGAACCTCCCTTGGGACTTTTGTATAGGACGGAGAGAAATATCTAAATATGCTGAGCCATAATAAGCTAGCATCCAAAATAGTAAAGCCTGAAAGCTAACAATGTAATAAAAGATTACTGCTCTCAAAAATAATGTAAAAGGATAATATATAGTAGAACGGAGGCGGTGTTGGGGATCATAACACCACGTATCAGATTGGCAAGTCTGCACTTTATCTACCCTAGCCCTATCGCTCTTTCTCAACGTCAGGCACTCCTAGGTAGCCAGCAATGCGAAAGACGTAATTTCCACCGACAAGCAGATTTCTTAATTCATATCGGCGGCGCCATGATCGTTGTATCTTTCTTGCCAGGCAGGTCCGGGAAGGAGGTGTGCATACGTGGTCAGTGTGTTTATAGGCCTATCATTTTAACTATATCAACACGGCTATTAATAAGTTGATAACAGATGTCTCAAATCTAGTCTCGACTGTTGGCTATCTAGGCGGGGGAAGACCTTAAATCATATCGAAATGGTGGGTCATAAGCCCATGAGCATTGGCATGTGCCTATCAGCATGCGTACGGAGCACTTTCGTGCCGTCGGCCCAGGGGTGAGACTGAGAACCAAGACCAAGACCGAGGATCCGCTCTGTGCGGTGATTTCTTCGCTTGGGGAGAGGAATCTTGTCCATGCCATGTATTTCCTTTGACGTCTCCAATCCGTACATAAGTGATTATTAGGTATATAGTTAAGAAGCATGTCCTAACAGGCCTACATCCACCCTAATACCTAGGCATAAGCATGAATGGCCAAGGAATGCAGGGCATGACTCGAGTATGCAGGCAGGACGTACAACTCCATAAATCCAACGGCATCCTGTAGATATACAACGGTAGCGTCGGCTCCAATGCACAATTGCATGCATGAGGGGCGATGCACCTTATTTGAACATACGTATCATCAAAGCAGCAAAAAGACTGCGGAATTTCGGAGTACTCCGTGCCTGCTTCAGTTCTCCTTTAAAATGCAAACAATAAGACCCTGTAGCGCAATTAGCTGAAGGATTAAGCGTGCGGCTAGACACAAAGAGGCAGCTGTTCTCCTCAATATTACCCGAATAGGCAATAGAGGGCCTCTGCTGGGCCAGCTGGGGAAAGCAGGCGGGACAAGCCGCTTCGGCATTCCGTTCCAACTGCAAGCCCGATACCTCTTTTTGCTCGCATATGCTCTGTTCATTGGCTGTAGACTATGCCTAGGCTGACTGCATGGCACATCCACAATCACATTCACGTTCGTGTTTACATACTCCGGCGCTGCCAAATGGTCCTCTGATCGGGCGAAGTAGCCGGAATAGGTTTAAAAAAAAAAGAAAAGAAAAGAAGGGAAAAAAAGGGAAAAAAAAAAAAAAGAAAAAAAAAAGGCAACGCGGGAGTATGTGCGCAAAACTCGAAGAGGCGACAAGCGTTGAGAATGGAGCATTTGGCCGCGGCGGGTAGAGCCGACGGGGCAAGATGCTTAGGGCCGCCATCAACTGAGCTGTATGTATATATATATATAAATTCTCCTCAAAGGATTCAGTCGTCGTCACCACCAGCAAGAGCATCCGCTGACTGACCGGTTGAACCGGAGTCTTTTTTCTCTTTTACGTGATTTTGTTCGTGCTTGATACCGAGATATTTCTACTAGCCACCAGAGCACACACTGCGAATACGGGGGACTAAAGGGTGTGTGTATCTTTGACTCCTTTCTCCCTCCTCTCGTCTCACCGACTAGGCGTCTATCATGGCTGTCATGGCTATTGACACCTCGCGGTCTCACCTCGCAGAGAATAGCAGCGCGGCGCCTTTCTCTCAAAGACCCATTATCATTCTTGGAGCAGGCATCATCGGCTGTGCTACTGCCTTGCAGCTGCTGCAGAATGGCTTCCAGGTCACGCTTGTGGGCGAGTACCTCCCCGGAGACAAGAGCATCCTCTATGCCTCGGCATGGGCGGGCGCTGCATGGCATGCTGCAGGCGGCATCACCGACGACCAGAAATATATCCAAGCCGTTACGCACCGCTATCTACTAAAAATGGCCCAAGAGGACCCGTCGTCAGGCGTTTGCATTGTCAATGGCCGAGAGTACCTTGAACAAGCACCTGGCAAGAACTCATCAGTATGGGGAGAGAAAGTACTGAAAAATGTAGGCTTTACCACCTTTATTCTTCTAGCTGTCGTGACATGGTCTCTGACAGCGTTATCTCTAGTTTCGAACATTGGAGCCCGGCGAATACCCATCAACCTTCTCCACTGCATGGGAGTATGAATGTCTCGTAGTCGATCCCACCTTGCACATGCCCTGGGTAGGTGCGAAGGTGCAAGCACTCGGCGGACAGTTTGTGCGCCAAAGAGTGAACTCTCTGAAAGAGCTGTACGAGATGTACCCGGAATCTAGGATTTTCATCAACGCCAGCGGCTGGGGTAGTAGAGATTTGACCGACGTGTTGGACCAGAAGTGCTTTCCTGATCGAGGCCAGAATGTCCGTTTGCGCACTGCGGAACATCACACCATGTACTTTCGAAATGGAAAGGAGTACACATACATCATCCCTCGACCTTTGACGGGGCACGTTATTCTCGGAGGGCATAATTCAAGGGACAACTTGTGAGTACCTAGACCACCACCACCACCACCACCACCACTACATGTATGGAGAAGGAGAAAGGGCTTATCAAAAAATCAGGAGCGGAGAGCCGGATCTAGATGTTGCTAAGGACGAAATCCGACGTGCCCACATCCTCGCGCCCGAGATTGTACCAGCTGAACCCGCAGAGGCAGATGTAAGTTACGTTATCGGCATCCGGCCGGCTCGAGAGGGTGGATTCCGGCTGGATTCGGAGAAGATTGGGGATAAGACGGTGTTGTCGGCATATGGATTCGCTGGCGGTGGATATGCGTTCAGTTACGGAATTGGCGATGCGTTGGTCAAGATGGTTCAGCAGGCAGAGTTTGACAGTGTGATAGCGCCGGGGGTTTAGCATGGATGTTCTTTGCATGTCTTTCGAGGAGACTTTATATATATATACCGCTTGCACTATGTATGTACATATGTTTTTATATCTAACACTATCTAGGCATTCATATGACTATACTATGAAATGTGGACTTAACTGCGCCTGAATTATGTACTGTATCTCGACTAGGCTATAAGGAGCTATAGTCTCCCTTATTATTCCTCACTATTTCCAGGGTCTTGACAGCATCCATGCCTTCTATCGATATCCATAGTACGTATAAATTACCGGTATTGAATACATAGACTCTGGCTGAGCTAGTAAGTAATTCGAGATACCGTATTGTTCTCTGCGTATGTAATAATCCTGCGCGTAATAATACTCCGTTACATGCCTAGCCATGCACGCTCGTGCCGTCGAGTCCTCGGACATGAACTCCATATTATTCAGGCATGCTTCCAAGCATAACGGTGTGGCAACCCTTTTTCTAAAAGCACACAGATTTTCCTTTTCTAGGCATCAGCATGTAGTGATATATGTATGTATATCTATTCTCTCCGTGCGCTTCCGGCTGCCGAGACTCGGCGGTATGAAAGGTACATCGTTACTAGCGCGCCCCGAATCCACCAGGATGCGTACTACGAACGTTACAGGTATTGAATACGGCCACAGTGGGGCACTCGCACCAATCAGCGCGCGGGCTTCCCCATCGCAGATCCTCATCTTTCAGGCTCTCTTGTTGGATCTGCGCCTTCTTGCTGTCTGTCTGGACTTCTTAGTACTTACTCTTAACTACCGCTGCAGTCAAACATTCTCGTCTCGCCTCGCGTCACAGCCTTGCCTCACTTGGCGACGACCATCTATGCGCAACACCAACTCCCTTCTCCATCCGCCCACCTTGCCGCTCGTTGATGCTCCGCCGCGTTGTCTGGTGGTCAATCCCCTTGTCCACTCTGTCCCTCCTGCTTGGCCTTCGGAAGAGCTCTCCGTTCCCCACACGCCTCCCCTTACGCCTGTCTGTCTGTGCATCATCATCATCATCATCATCTCGACCATGACTTGGCATCCGTTTTGATTTGGTCCAATACTATCCGTTTCGTGTGTTCAACGCCACGTCGTCCCCCCCCATGCTGAGCGCAGGATCGCCCGACCAGGCGTTGCTTGCGGACCGAACATCATGACAAACAGCGCGGCCGGCAAACGTCCCTCGGAAAAGGGCAACTACCGCGGCCAGCTGGGCCGATTTCGACTGAATCCAACGGTGTCTTCGTCGCAGAATCCGACCTCCTCGCCGCAACAGAGCAGTAATAATAATATTATTATTAGTAACATTTCCACCCCGGTCTCCCAGCGGGCAGAACCGGCCGCCAGCTCGGTGTCCTCGACCAGCACCGCGACTTTGAGGCGGCGTGCTTCAAGGTCAGACAGTCTGGAGAATGGCAACCCAGCCATTGATCGCGACACTCACGTTTCCAAGAGCAAGCGGGTTTCGACGGCGTGCGAGTTCTGCAGGAAACGGAAAAAGAAGTGCGACTTTCGATATCCGAACTGCTCCGCTTGCACCCGCGCCGGTGTTGTTTGCACTGTACTCACCCTGGGCCAATCTGTTGCCAATCAGGCAGTGCCCCGAGACCAAATCGAGAATCTTGAAAAGCGAGTGGAATGGCTGGAAGAATTGCTGCGAACGCAGGCCAGTTTAGATGTATCGGGAAAGTCGACAGGCTCGGCAGTTGAGGATAGTATTCAGGCCGAATCACCACATACCGAACCGTGGTTTCGTGTTCCAAAGATGCTCACGCAACCCCGGGCGGGAATTGGCTTGACTGCTGCAGACGATACCGCCGAAGGTCCCAACTCAACGACTTTACCGTCTTTGGAAGGGGGCCAGTTGCCCAACATTTCCGAGATATTTCGCGATAAGTTAGAGAATCGCCAGAGCATTGTTCCCCGTTCCTCAACATCAGTCTTACCCCAAGTGCGTCGCATGTCATCCTGGGACGAAGCCGAGGAATTAGTGAATAAATACTTTGATGGCTTGGGAACCCAGTATCCGTTTCTACACAAACCCGACTTCATACGTGGGATGAGATGTATATATCAGAATCAACCAGTTGCCCCAGATGTGCAAAATTCGTATCATATCACGTTGGCTGTTGCCCATCTCACGACCACCAACGACATTCAGCAAGCCACAGCCTTTTATAGGGTTGCTAGTGAGACGTTAACCCCTACACTACAAAACGAAGACCGTGTCTCTTTGCAGGCACTGCTGAGTCTAGCATTGTATTCTCTTTCGTCTCCTGCGGGACCTAGTATATGGCAAGTCTTGGGGACAGCCATGAGGCTCGCCACTAGCTTGGGTTTACACAAGGCTCGACTACCGACGACCAATACAAAGGATATGGTCGACTATGAAATGGATAAACGTGCTTTTTGGAGTCTCTATAATCTTGACCGTCTAATCTCGGTCACGCTAAGCAGGCCATTGGGAATATCAGACGACGATATCACAGTAGACATGCCGTTAGAATTCGATGAAAACTGGGTCGAAGCACCACGGAATTGCAACATGTCGATATCTGTGCAGGTTGTCAAATTGCGTCGAATCTTTTCAAGGATTTACCGATGCTGTTAGTTTCCTTTTTCTCTCTCCTGCCCATAAATTTCCAAGGATGACCACTGACTAGACTAGTATATAATCCTCATGCCGAACTCGCTACGGATGTTACTTCAATCCTAGAAGCGTTCCAGCAGGAGCTTAACGACTGGCGCACGTCCGCCCCTGTTATACAATCATGTCTACATTACTCGACCAGCTACTACGACTTTCTCTACTACTCAGCCCTACTACTTCTATACCGCCCTTCCACTCTCAACCCGAACCCGGACAGCACTTGTATTGTAGGATGCGGCGAGGCCAGCATCCTCGTCATACAGTCCTTTTGGGACAACTACACTGCCGGTAAAATAAAATGGCTTTGGATTACCTTGTCCCACGTGTTTACTGCGGGTGTCACCATACTCTGGTGTCTCGAGCAAGACATTCGCGCAGTCCGCCACGGCATGCCTCCGCTCTGGGGCAACCCACAGGTATACACAATGCTCGACTTTGTACACACTCTTCTTGACGAGTTTCGAAAGAAACGACAAGGCGCGGATCGATTAATCAGCCAATTTAAGAGCCAGAGTCAGCAAGTTACCTATCGTATGGCCCAGGCCACCGCAGAGCAGCAGCGGCAGCAGCAACAACAAGCGCTGGAGACGATCCAGCAGTTACAGACCACTGCTACTTACATACCTAGCACCATACCCACCACCATACCAGCCACTATGCCGGCAGATCAGATGATGATGGTCCATCCGATGTTTTATAGCTATGGATGGGCAGGACAAGAAATCGCATCTTTCTACGGATTGTAATGATTATGACGAAAAATATAGTACACTATCTCAGTGCGAAGCTCTATTATGATGCAAGTCAGCGTTCTTTTATTATTTTATTTGGTTTTTTTTTTTTCCCTTTTTCACATATTCTAATTTTGTTTGAGATACCAATCAACTGTTCTGGGCCGGGGCCGTGATTTCGCTCGAGAGACAAAAATGTATATACTCTTGGTATATCGTGGTATATCGAATATGATGAATATAGACTTTGTCCAGATGGCGTCATATTGTTGTGCTACCGTAAGCACCCGAGCGGAGGGAAACCCCCCGCAGCACGCGGGGCATGTGCTTCCGCGTGTCTCGCTGTATATCAGGTAGGATTGAAGGCAATGCAACGACAGAAAAGCACAGCAACAATGGCCGCAACACCCGTCCAAGTGGCCGTCCTAGACGACTACCAGGGCATTGCAACGCCCAAATTCGCCCACCTCGTCGACCAGGGCAAAATAAGCGTCACTTACTTTCCCAACACGCTGAACGTGCGCAATGCCGATGAGCGCGAAGCGCAAATCAAGCGCCTGCAGCCCTTCGAGATCCTGTCCACAATGCGTGAACGCAGCCTCTTTAACGCAGACATACTAGGCTCCCTGCCCAATTTAAAGGTTCTCTTGACCACGGGCGCTCGCAATTTTGCCATCGACCACGAATTCGCTGCGACAAAGGGGATAGTCGTGGCAGGCACACAGCGCACATCAGAGGCCGCCAACGGGCCCGACCCAACCACCCAGCAGACATGGGCGCTCATTCTGGGGCTGGCCAAGCACATCGCGCGCGAAGATAATGCGTTGAAAACCGACAAGTCCTATTGGCAAGGGCAGGATCTGGCGATTAGTCTGCCCGGCAAGACGCTGGGGTTGTTGGGGTTGGGGAGACTGGGACAGGCGTCGGCCAAGATTGCGATATTGGCCTTTGGCATGAAGGTTGTGGCGTGGAGTTCAAGTCTGACACAGGAGAAAGCCGATGCCGCCGCGGCGGAGATTGGGTTGCCTGCAGGAAGTATTCGCGTGGCGGCTTCCAAACTGGATCTGCTGCGCGAGGCGGACGTCGTTTCGTTGCATTATGTGCTCTCAGAGCGTAGTCGGGGCCTGGTGGGCAAGGAAGAGCTGGCTGCTATGAAGCCTTCGGCGTTGCTGATCAATACATCGCGGGGCCCGCTGGTGGATGAGGCGGCGTTGTTTGAGACGTTGAAAGCAGGCAAGATTCGAGGCGCGGCCATCGATGTGTTTGATATCGAGCCGCTACCAGCAGACAGTCCATGGCGCACGACAGAATGGGGGAAGAATGGGCGCAGTGAGGTGCTGCTGTCGCCGCATATGGGATATGCTGTGGAAGACTATATTGGCAGCTTGTATGACCAGGTGGTGGAGAATCTGGAGAGACATTTGGCGGGGCAAGAGTTGCTTGTGAGGTATAACTAGGCAGCTACATCTATAGTATATAATTCTGTACCCTAGTCAGCATTTCCTGCAAGTATCCAAGGAAATTCCCTGATGTAGTTATACAAGACCGATAAGCTTATCTCTCAGCTCTCCACCCCGCACTCCACCTCCTCAGATCAGTCAAAATAAACACCACGCAAAATTTCTGCCCTTGCTATCAAATCGAGAAGGATCACTATTGCACTCAAGTAGAAAATCTTAAACAACATTGGACAAGCTGGAAATGGCAGAGCAAACAATACCGCAAATGCGCGGTCTACCACTGGCCTTGCACGGCACTATCATACACACTTTGGACGCCAGCACACTTGAAATCCTACAAGACTGCCTTCTGATAATCGACAGCGATGGCAAAATTGAGAAAATATTCAAAGACACGCCCGCCGACAAAGTCAATGCCTGCATTTCCCAAGCCGGTCACTCTCCAGACGTCTTCCCCGTGAAATACCTCCGCAGAGGGGAGTTCCTCATCCCGGGCTTCATTGACACGCACTACCACGCACCTCAGTATGCGCAGAGGGGTTTAGGGCGCGACCAAACGCTTCTAGAATGGCTGGAAAACGTCACATTTGCGCACGAGCGCAAGTTCGAAGATGTCGCGTATGCCAAGAGGATGTATACGGCCTGCGTGCAGGCGGGCATTAAACAGGGCGTGACGACGGCTTCGTATTATGGAAGTGTGCATGTAGAGGCTACCAAGATTCTGGCTGAGACCTGTCTGGAGCAGCGTCAGCGAGCCTTTGTGGGCAAGTGTAATATGAATCGCAGCTCGCCGGAATGGTATCGAGACGTATCGGCTGAAGAGTCCCTGAAGGAGACTAGAGAGTTGGTGGCGCATGTACGCAGTATCGACAGCGAGGGGAAGCTAGTCAAGCCGATCCTTACGCCTAGGTTCGCGATTACGTGTGATGACACGTTGCTGTCGGGGCTGGGGCGGATTGTGGATGAGACTCCCGATATTCATGTTCAGACGCATTTCAATGAAGCTGTCGATGAAATGGAGTATACCCGCCAGTTATACCCGCAGTTTCAGCACGAGGCAGATTTGTACGATGAATTCGGGTTGTTGGGGCCGCAGACTATTCTCGCGCACAGCATTTTCTTGAAGGAGGAGGAAATGGACAGGATTAAAGCCAAGGGATGCGGAATTGCGCATTGTCCCATATCAACGGCAACATTGGGCGAGTTTATGATGGCGCCGATTCGGGAGTATCTGCGACGTGGGATCAAGGTTGGCTTGGGAACTGATGTTGGCGGTGGGTTTTCGAGCAGTATGCTAGATATCATGCGACATGCGTTTATTATTTCCAAGGCGCGCGAGACTTTTACCAAGGGCGCTGATCCGGCGTTGAAGCTGAATGAAGGGTTTTTTTTGGCTACGTTGGGTGGTGCGCAGGTCTGTGGCATTCATGATAAAGTTGGTAACTTTATCGAGGGCAAGGAGTTTGATGCACTGGAGATCCATACCATTGGATCGGAGCCATGTGGTAGCCTGGGTGTGATGAGTCCGATAGAAGATGAGGATTCCATTGAGGCTATTTTTGAAAAGTTTCTAATGACTGGTGATGATCGTAATATTGCCAAAGTGTACATTGCTGGTCAGTCGGTTAAGGAAACTGCATGAACTTTGAGAACTCATTTTGAGTTTATTATATACACGACACCTAGGCAGCTAGAGCTAATTCACATTTAGTAGACTCTATCAAAACAACATATCTAAAAATCCCCCCATAGCTTTTGTTTCAAAAACCTCTCCGAGAATTGCGCCCGTCTTATAGCCCACCAGCACTCCTTCTCTGGCAAGAGCCTGTTAACCATTCGATAGAAATGATATAGGAGAGTGAGAAATCTTGGGTCATTCTCAGATAGCATGTCTATCAGGGTGGGGTGGAACAAGACCGGGAATGAATATGCCACTCTAGAAACATCCGGTACCAAATGCGGATGTGTTTCCAAAACCGTGTGTTCTTCATCTCCATCGCCCGGTAACAGGGATAGTAGTACTGAAAGACGCCTGGCCACATCGATATATGCATCATAAACTCCCATTGATGCGTACGTATCAGATGCCCTCACATCCGGCTGTAAAGGATTGCAGATCTGTTTGTTTATTGGTTTTGGCAGCTCGCAAAATCTCTCACTGACAAACGGACCTTGCTGATGGAAAAGATCTTCGAAAAATGGCCGGTAGCCGTAGCAGTCGCGTCTAATGGTTGTGAGAACGTTTTGGATGGCATGGATAGGCCGATACCCTAATATAGCGTGCAAGACGCGTAAATTTCCAATGAGAGGTGGTATTGCGAGGGAGCATACATGTTTCATGCCTTTACTGAACGTATAAAGTTGGTCCTCGGGTATGTTGTACGCCGTGCTGCCGACTATAGGTAGGATTTCTGGATCAGACCAGGCCTCGAAGTAGAGAAATAGCGAGGTACAGAGAATAGAGTCCCGGTTGTCATCGGTGATGGGACTGGCCAGGGCCGCGCGGTAGAGATTTAATGCATGTGAGAGATGTCTCCGTGACAGATTCAAATATGTAATTTCACTTTCAGGTAATAAAAAATGGAGATGCCGAGCTGCAAAGCAGAGTGCTGCATGCATCAGATACTCATGCTCGAAGGCCATTGGAATAGCGTGTTCCCAAAGCTGAGCTATGATGGGAAGGGTATGGCAGGTTGATGTTTGAAAGTGATGAAAGAGTTTCAACTGCTCAATATTTAGTGGTTCGTCCTTGGGCCCTATCGGTGTTGAGATTGGCGATGCCATAAAATCTGCTTGTTCATTATTGGCATGTCGTCTCGGCCGGCGGCGACATGTATCTCCTCTCTTCATGCACCGGTGACATGACGGGTAGTTCTCATCGCACTGCACACAGTTGAGCTGTATGACCTTGCACGAGGAGTAAATGGCATACCTTGACTCTCCGCTCTTTACACGTCAAACAGCCATTCCGTGACTTGAAGTGCGGCTTTTTCTGTCTGCTACAAAATGGATTCTCGGACGGCTGTTCCAAGTCTAGCTTGTCGACGAAGACGTTGATGAATTGCTTAGACATGCTAGATCAGATTTAAGATATGCAAAAGAGCTTTGGTTTTTGCTCTTGTTGGTATGGATGAGAGGAAGGTGAATGGCGATGAGTGCAGACAAGGTCGGCTTGAGACTAGTCGGCTTTGGGTTTAGCTTGCCCTCGCATTCCGGAATAGGTAAACGACTTCACATCATTGTCGGCCTGGCGTCACAATGCCTTGTCTGCGTTCCATATTTAAGTCCATGTCTAAGTCTATATCTATTATCCAGTCTGGATACCTGACCAGATGCTCATGTCGGAGTGCAAAACAACTCAGTTTTATAAACCATCCGATACAATGAACTCGGCTTGGAAGAACGGTACGTGCTGGTATAGCCTTGCACTATCAAGCCCTAGTGGGTTTTTTGCAATTTTCGACAAGACCGCTTTCTACGCAGACCTAGCAATGAGCACAAGGTGTGTCTGATATGAGTTAAATCATTCCAAGACATTCTTTGTTTTCCATGACGCATAGATATATTTGCAGAACATATTCAGCTTGCATCTTATAGCCCAGAGACCGAAGCAGTTCAGCACAGCTGTGGTAATGTCCCCCGGAAAAGTTTACTCGTGCAGCTTTGAAAAAACTTGTTTTCAGAGTCAATCTCATTGCTAAGTTCTAACATCCCCGTGTCTGCGAAGGAAATACGATCGACACATCAAAGTCAACCCAGACAGGGTGCTTACCTAAGCGGATACAAACCAACAACTTACAGTACTGACTTGTAAAACTTCACGCAACTTAAGCATTGTCAGGAACCTCAAGACCGATTATCTTGCTAATCAAAATAAAGCCTCTCTTGCTGCTTGATGTCAATCACGGTGATCATTTACAATAGATTAAAGTCTAACGAACCTCTTTCCGACTAACTCTTCTTGCAAGAACATTTAGTCCGAAAGAGGATTAACACAACTCCTCTGCATGCAAGATGCTGGCTAATCATATGCCCCTGAGTCATGGGCTGTATAGGGTCTATTAAATAGCGATACAAGAAGAGCCTTTGACACCTTTTTATTGCAGTGCCCTTACGAGAACATGATGGCGTTTGGGAAATTTACGAGGATTCTCAAACACAAGACCTTCCCATGAACAACCCCGAATGATAATAACTTGACTTCATCAAAGACATATTAGGGTTACGGAGCGAATAGCCCTAGATATGTAAGAATTGACCCAATGAAACGGTATAGATAAAACAAGATTTCGCTATATTGTAACTAAACCTATCGATATGTATGAAATCAATTAATAAATGATTGTTACCATGTTACTTTCCATTCGATCCACTGACACCGAGCTAATCAAGCCAACAAGTTCAACACGCACCGGGCTCCATCATTATTACCAGAAGCAGGGCCCTGCGAGACCTCAAACGGAGTGTCGCCTGACACTGGGAACTGCCAAATCTGGCCATTGCCATTCTCCGATGCATACAGAGTTCCGTTGTTCATTCCATATACGGCACCCACACCGATCACGCCGAGCGCGCCATAGTCGGCAACAGACTCCCATTCATGCGTAGAGAGATCGAAACGAAGCAGGGCTGTTTCATTCATAGAACTCACTGAGCCAACTGCGTACATGTACTCGCCTGCGTCCGGAATGTACACCCAGTCTGCCACCGCATAACCAAGCGTAGAAGTAGTCCCGTTCGCAAGCGTCTGGCCATATGTCGCGGACCCAGGCGCGAGATCGATCTGAGCCCAGGTTGTCTCTGTACCAACCCAGTAGTGCCCGTTTGTATCGACATCGCCGATGTTACTGCCAGCTGGAGGCGAGTCGGCGTCGATAGTCACCGTGGTACCATCCGCGCTGATCCGAAGAATCGTCCCTGTGCTGGACTGATATCCGTAGATGTAGTTGTCTAGGACATTGTATCCAATGGAGTTGATGGAGGTGTTGTCGCCGAGTCCCGTGGAGACCTGGGTTGTATCCCCGGTGGTAAGGTCAACCCGGTATAAAGTTGCGTATTGGATTAAGTATCCGTAGGGGTCGCAACTGAGTGTAGCTGTTGGGGTTGTAGGCACACAAGACGTTGCTGACTCAGTGATGGTGGCAGTCACAGTAGCAGTTATCGTAGTCGGTGCACTGGTAGCAGGCGGCGTCCAGCGACAAGTGCCCGTCGAAGAGGAACTTATGCATGGATCCCACCACGTTGTCGTGAACGAGGTTGAGGTCGAGCATGGGTAGGTAGTCGTCTTTGTCGTCACCGAAGTGATACACATCTCGCTGGCCTCATGGGCAGTGACAGTCGCCACGGAGGTGCCAGATGGCACAGTATAGACCCCAGCCGAGGGGACCGTGGTTGTGGCAGTAGCGAAGATTGGGACTACCTCAGTAATCTGCGGTGGTTCAAACAGGTCAATAAAAAGCCCGACCTGAATGCCGAACGGCAGGCAAACGTCCACGCCGATATCGAGCGGGACTGCAGCAGCATAAGCGCTGACATACAGCGCAGTGCCAAGGGCATAGAGAATGTTCCGTGGAGATGCCATGGTATGCATCCTATGCAGAATAAGCAGAGAAAAATATTGAACCTTTGAGACTAGAGAACGTGATTGTGAGCATCTGGATTACAGTGAAGTTCTCGAGCGGGCAAAGACCAGTTTATATAATATTCTTTTGGCGAAACTTATGAAGTCTTTACACTAGTTGAACACACCACGATAGGTCTGACACCTCCTCGTCGAACGGAAATCTTGTGGCTAGCTGAACACAACGAATATTGGCTATGAAGGCATCATTCTGAATTATTCCTCGTCACGAATTACTTGATCAGGAACTGCGAAGTGATCGGCCGTTGTCATGTTGCTAGAGTTGCATAAGCACATGGGCCAAGATCAATAGTCTGTTTCCCCGCATAAAGTTGCTGTCATGTAAGAGATCATTACTTTTTTTTTCACCTTTGGCATAGTTTGCAAGGCCAGTCCGCTATCATAATGCTCAAATGCTGTAGGCAAAGTCTTTAGTCTGAGTTTGAATAGGCGGTTTTGCTCATGCTGAAGTGCTCTAACACAGCTCCCGGAGAAAATGGTTTGGAGGGAAGTAAATACAGACACTATGTTTTTTCTGGAACTGCAGTACGCTTGAAGCCACAAACTACTCCGTATGCAATGCAAGCTAATGCACGACGGAAAAGTTGCACCTCAATTTTCGGACTACAAAGTAGGATCGCCTGACGAACGGTTCATGCACGCTGTCACTAGCTAATTAAAAGCATATTAAGCAAGCTTCTTGCATGGATGCTCTTTGCTTGATCTCAGCTCGCCTATTTCTTTGGCCATCGGAACATTTAGCCCTAATCGATAATATTCATACATTCAGCCAGGATTGCGCACTAGCACGGGTTGATCGACATGCTGCTTTGCAGAATATTGAAATCTAATACTCGCGGATTGGCTGGGAATTTATTCCAAAATTTGTTTGCTTACAGGTAAAGTATATCTAGCTAGATACAATGTTTTCTTGCCCCTGCCTTTGGCCTGAACCGGACCGCTCGATCGAATGACAAAAGGCGCAATTGTATGATCGCTTCAAGGTTCAAGAAGTCTAGCCTTTACTGCAAAGTTTCTGTCACAACTGTCTCCTCGTCGCTGGTCACGCCATTCGCCCGAGCGCGTTTCTTGCTATCACGCTTCTCTAGAAATCGGAGCAGAATCGAGAAAAGCACCAGCGCCACACCCAGACACGAGCAGCCGATAAATGCCGCATGGAAGCGAGGGGACAGGACGGTCCGCCACACGGTAAGTGTCCACCAGATGGACTGGATGTAACTGAAAATATTGGACGCGGCAATGACAAATCCTCGCATCTCATGGTCATGTGGGATCAATTCAGAGTACCAAGCATAGTAGATGCCGGGAACGCCAGCGCAGGTGTAAGTCAAATAGTATGCCGCGTATTTCAGACCTAGGGGCACATCCCAGCAGGCGAGCACGATGCAGGCGAATATGGTTGGAACTTGCATAGCTATGAGCATCTGCCAGCGCTTGCCACGGAATAGGGGAGAGTCCGAGAGAATGCCCGCTAATATCTGCACCACTGCGCTCACGGCGTACTGGCCTGTCGGCCAGACATTGATTTCGTAGATAGAGTGACCCGTTGCCTTGAGCCAGAGGGCAAAAGCCGGCTGGTAAATGGGGTAGCTTCCTTGGACCAGGAAGTATCCGACAGGGAGAAGCCAGAATTGCCACTGGGCCATGATACGGAAGATTTTGGAGCGATCCCAAGCAGACTCGCCCAGAGGCTTCATGCCATCGTCAACCAGCCGTTTTTGCGCCCACTCAATCTCTTCTTGTGTTAAATAAAAGGCGCGGGTGGTTTCGGGAAAGTCGGGGTAGAAAAAGAACCCGAGGAAGGCAATGGGTAGACTGATGATACCGCAGATTATGAACAACCATTGCCATCCTTCGTGGCCCAAGACACCATTCAGTCCATTGTATGCCCCGGCCTGCAAGTATCCACTGAACATGCCAGCGAAGCTTGTGGTGGTATAGAATATGGTCATACGTTTGCCGCGTTCGCGCCTGGTATACCACGAGCCAATGATATACACCATAACTGGAAAATACGTTCCCTCGCAGATGGCAACTAGGAATCGTATTGCATACAGCTGTGATGGGGTCTTGACGGCGGCCGAGCAGAATGTGAAGACAGACCACAGGACCTCGACGGTAGGGATAAGGATCGATGGACGCACCCGCGTAGCCAGGATGACTGCAGGGAATTGGCCGAGGACATAGCCGGCCGTGAAGACGTTGCTCGCATAGGTCAGGTCGCTGCCTTTCATCCCGATGGCCTCTTCCATTCCGGACACATAGGCATTGCTGATGTTGGCTTGGTCTAGATTCTTGCTGAAGTAGCCGAGGCAGGAGATGGTGAGGAAGAATATATCGAGCTTGAACAAGAACCATTTTTCCTTTGCCGGCTTGTCGGGGTCATCCCAGACATAACGCTGGATAGACCTCAGATACCGACTGGCGGTGTTTCGGGCTGCCGGCTGAGACTCCGGCAGCGGATCTGTCTCAATGGCATATTGCGCTTTCGACATGGCGTGTCTTGTCTTTGGTTCTGTTTGTATTTTGTTGCATCTGCCAGTGCCAGCACATGCCTACATAGGTCAATTCCTGCTTATCTCGCTCGGATCGCGACATCTGTACGCCGTATTGAACATCGCAGCACGGCGAATGGACACGCTTCAATTCTGTATGGCGTGCTACATGATATCGGCGCGTAAGTGCTGTAGACTAATCAGCGTTCTGCAAAGAAGGCCGCAAACACCAAAGCACGCATTGCTAGTGCAGGGATGAGACGGTTCGGATTTCAAAGCGCGCAGACTAGCGATGGCGACATTGGCCACGAGCATCACAACATGCGCATAATCCGTGATGTTAATCCCCTCACCTTCTGTGTATATTATCGATGGACTGTGTCTTACAACTCCGCAGAGCCCGAGTAGATTCAGCGAACAAGCAAGAAAAAATGTCTGCGACAACCCTAGAGCCGACCCCGGCTGACGTTCACCAATACGACTTCAGCCGCCTCAAGCCCTACCAGCACCCGCCAGAATCCAAAGCCGACTTGCCCTGGGCTGAATTGGTCACTCTTGACCTCGAGGACTATCACCGATCAGGAGGCAAGGAGCGACTGGCCAAACAGCTCGAGCATGCCGTCCACCACGTTGGCTTCTTCTATGTTAAGAACTTCGGTTTGACTCAGGAGCAAGTCGACCAGCAATTCACCCTCGCACAGAGCTTCTTTGAACTGCCTGTCGAGGAAAAGGAAAAGTACGAAGTCAACTATGCCGCCGCGGACTACAATGGATGGCGCCGGCCAGGCCGACACACTCAGGGCGGCGTAAAGGACAATATCGAGATGTACAACTTTGCCAAGTTCACCAAGGACTTTGAGGGAAAATACCAACATCCTGACCTCCTCAAGGCCCATCTGCCTGAAATAGAGACTTTCCATCGTGCCCTGCATGCGAACGTTGTGCTGCCGCTCTTGCGCCTGTTCGCCATTATCCTGCAGCTGCCTGATGAAGAATACCTGTCTAGGCAACACACATACGAGGAAAAGAGCGAGGACCACTTCCGGTATATGCTATATTATCCACGGACAGAAGAGGAATGGAAAAACAGTAACTATGGCAAAGGTGGTGGCCATACAGATCTCGGAACAGTCACGCTCCTCTTCCGTCAGCCGGTGGCAGGTCTGCAAATCCTGGGTGAAGACAATAACTGGACATATGTCTCGGCTCAGCCGGGCACTATTACCGTCAACCTTGCAGACACCATCTCTCACTTGACCGGCGGTTGGCTCAAGAGCTCTGTGCACCGTGTTGTTGCACCGCCGGATGACCAGAGACAGTATAAACGGACGGGGCTGCTTTACTTTGCACGACCACATAATAAAACAGTCTTAGCGCCAATCACGGATTCTCCAGTGCTACAGAAGGCTGGAGTGCAGCCTAGATTTGATAAACTGGTCACCATGGAAGAGTGGGTTAGGGCCAAGCAGACGCTGCAGCTCAACCCTGAGATTGCAAAGAAGCGTTGGGCCGAGAAGGGCGATGGTACTGTAGAGGTGCTTGCAGGCTTTCACGACAGAAGATATAAGGAGTAGGCCAATGCCTTTTAGATCGGCACTTGGATTATGACTTCCAGCTAAGTAACACTAGGAATCTACCGAGGCATGTACTTACGTCTATGTATCTCTCTTTTACAATGCACTTTGCAATTTTAGCCCTGAAATGACGGGGCTGCCATTTTGAATACTACTTTGAATATTCTAGGGAATACCTAGGTAATTACCGTGCGAAGTACAAACACGCGGTGCCCGATATGGAACCGCGCAACTAGCCGGTAGATTGTTGGGCCATATCAACCACCATTGTCTAAGGCGAAGCCCGCCAATACAATAGTATATTCTGGATCCAAACAAATATAATCGAGAGGCGCACTTCTGGAATCCTATTGGCGCACCTGGGGCCGGGCACCGTACTGTCACAATCTGTTATTGCTGCCTACCTCGAGACCTTTTCTTCGTCCACAATATTCACTGCCAAAAGTTGAGTTATTCCATTTCCTACATCTAGCTCCTTCCAGTAGTACATCAAAATGAATGGAGGTTGATATTTTCTTCAAGCTCCCAGATGAACGGGAGTTTATGCTGAAGGTTTTGAACAGTTTGACCATAGGAGAGCTCATAACCATCGTCAAAAATAAGACCGAACATTATGATATTATTCTTACATGTGCGGGAGCTCCATTGCCACCTGGGAAAAGCCTCGAGGAGTTGGATATTCGTTCTGGATATGTCTTTGGCATTGAGTCTGATTGGGAATCACGGGTGAAAGCCATTGAAGAAAAGGCCAAGGGACTTGCCAAATCCTCGACGTTACCTCTCAGATTCTTACTGCCTGCGCGATGTTCCATGATACGAGGTGTTGAAACAGGGCCCATTCAGCTTGCTGAGCACCTGCTCAAAGAAATACAGAAGGTTCATCTAAACGCCAGTGATATTAGCCAAAAAAGAGTCTTGGGAATATTCAGCATCGGTGTTAGTCGTGAACTTTTCACCGTCCCAGAACGAACGTTGGAAAATTTTCAAGACTTGCTGAAGGCTGGGTACGATGAGAACAATGAGCCGTACTCTAGATTACGAATAGATATTCTTATGATACCTGCGATGATACAGATTCGGCAGAATTCAGGCATACCTTATCAGTCATCAGACTTAATCCAATCTAAGAAACGGAAAAGAGGTCAGAATACCCCACGAAAAGATCTGAAAATGTTTTTCGAATATGAGCTGCAAACAGAAATTACCGACCCAGAAACTAATACAACTTATGTACTCACTGGCCGCGCTGACTGGGCGGCGGGACACAGTGAACGAGGAACTTCAGACTCTGTCTTGGTCTGTGTCGAAGCCAAGAGGAGTGACATGTTTAGCACTGTCGAGGCGCAGTTAACGGCGTATTTGGCGATATGTCGCCATGAGAGATTGATAGCCGAAAAGCATGTTGTGGCTGTGCAAGGATTCGGCAGTGATGGTGACCGATTTCTGTTCCAAATTTTGACATCGGATAGGATTCTCTACCAAAGCAAGATCTACGATACCAGGGATAAGAATGACCTCGAAGTTGTGTATAACTTTATGATATATCAACTTGAGGCTGCAATTCACCTGTCCCCAACATGCACGCCCGTCAAAGGCTCGCAAGTGATCAAAAAGAGATCGGTCAAGGAGAAAGGGACGGATCTATACTCGAAATTCGGCCCACTGCCCATTATCGACGAAGGTACAGCAACGGTGCCAGACGATGTTGACTTCAAGGCCTATCTGAAGAGCACCTATGGCAGTAAATATTGATTCTAGCACAATGGAAAACCAGGTGTACTTCATTATCAAAAGGATACTGGAAATCTGTAATAAAGACCTAGGTGCAACTTCAATGTTAGCTAGCTGATCTGAATTATGGTTAAACATTCCAGTATTGATTACTGCGTTCGATGGGGTGACAAGAGTAACCCGCTCTGATTGGCTGCACCGAGGATGGAAACCCCGAGCCAATGATTGGTGCCCGGACGAATTCATCCGCTGTGGGGCTTTGCATAATCTCTATATAAACAGCTTACTTCAACCTCTTCTCCTCTTGATTCATTTGATTCATATATATACATGGCTCTTGCTTCTACTATAAGCAAGATCTATTAGCAGAGTGAAAAGTGAAAAATGGTTGCAATTTCAGATATCCGTAGGAATATCGCCTCCGTGAAAAACCTCGGTTCTGGTCTGGTCGCAGTGTTTGGTACGTAATCGATTTTTCTCTTACAGTTACACATTTACTGCCTATTCAGCTATTAGCCATTAGCCAGGTATCAGGCTAATACTAACATATAACCTAGTCGGCGGAACGAGCGGCATTGGCTTATCAACAGCCCGTGAATTCGCTCGCTACGCCACTGCACCTCACATCTACCTGATTGGGCGTAACGAGGTCCAGGCGTCTGAAATCATATCCGAGTTACGCTCAATTAACGACGCTGCCACAGTGGATTTCATCAAAAGCGATGTCTCTCTGCTAAAAAATGTCGATGTGGCTTGTCAGGAGCTTCTGAAGAAGGAGACAAAAGTCGATCTGCTGTTTTTGTCTGCTGGGATCTTGACTATGAAGGGGAGAACGGGTGAGTTCCCTCGAAATGAGTTTCAATTTGCTTGCCTCATACTAATAGCACGAAATAGAAACCATTGAAGGCATAGACCGAAAACTCAGTCTGCACTACTATTCGCGCATTCGCTTCATTCAGAATCTGTTGCCAACATTAAACCAGGCCGCAGCAGCATCTCCAGGTAGCTTTGCGCGAGTAATCTCCGTTCTCGGCGCCGGCCATGAGGGCAAGTTAGTCGACGGAGACAAAGATCTCGATCTGCAGAAGAACTACAGCTTATCCAACGCAGCCAATCATTCCATCACCATGACTTCCCTTTCGATGATCCAGCTAGCCGCTGCCAACCCACGCATCAGCTTTATTCACAGCGCGCCAGGTGGTGTGAACACCAATTTTGCGCGAGAGTTTCACCCACTCACAAAATATCTATTTAATGCTCTGTTCTTCGTGTTATCGCCTTTCAATTCAGTAATTGGTCTTGTCCCGCTGCAGGATTGTGGTGAGAGGCATGTTTATCTTGCTACGAACCCTGCGTTTGCGCCTCGTGGTGGTGACAAGGTTGAGACGTTGGGTGCTGATGGTGAGAAAGGCAGTGGGGCGTATAGGCTTGGTCCTGCTACCTCGATTGTCAGTCATTCTTCGCTGCTTCAAGGGTATTTGGATAGTGGGATGGGCAAGAAAGTGTGGGAGCATACGGTGGAGATGTTTAAAAAGGCCACTGGTACCGCGTAATCAGAAGTATTTTCATCTCTAGGAAAACTGTGGTGTATGTAATAGGTGTTATATATATGATAATTGATAAATCAATCTCCGTTTCTCGTTCCTTCATTCAAACTCTTGACAGCTGTGTGTGTAAATATGTCTTTGGGGTTGTATTTCCCCAATGTCCATAAATATCCACAGTTTCTGTTTAATAATACTTGTTGGCCTTTGCCCAAATATCCCCCGAAGCAAGCAACGTGCTCACACTCATGGCGAGGCCCACTTGCGTCGGCGACGCTCGGATCCATCCCAGGAAACTTCCCGGAACCAATATGTCGCACGAATCTATAATGAGGCTCTTCACGATAGGCATGAGATCTCGCCTGGGAGGAATTGGATCTTCTTGTTTTTTCTCCTGGCTGTTCTTCTCATTGCTTCCTTTGGCGGGCTGCTTGCTGCTAGGAGATACTTTTGAAACTGTTGGAAAGAAAATTTCAATGGTCGACCCAATGATGCCCAACAGTATGGCGTAGAACCACCATTTGTGACACTCGACGACGAGTACTTGGGACCAGGGTGTTACCCATAATCCCATTGCATCCAGCTTTCATGGCAGGTCAGCAAACAAGCACAAGGTCGGTCTGTAACGGAAGGGTGGTTACAATAGTAAAGTCCTCCAACAAGAAATAGATCCCCAAGAAAGACCATTTCCCCACAGAGGCTATCTTTTTCACCGCATCAAACTCAAGTGATGCCGGGGTCAGCCAGGCCGAATATCCAGCGTCAAAGGCATCAATGAATCTGAAGAAACGTAAATAGCGTCTCGCTGGAAACATGCCGAATCAATTAGTCTTCAATCTGACACGAATGGCTCACAAAACTGAGACTTAGGAAAGACTAACCCAACGCAATCTGACTCCTCGCAGATGCACATTTGAGTGCATACTCAGCATTCGGTGCGTACGAGACAAAAATGCTAGAAGAAAGGACTGTGCAGATGGCTTGTATAAACCGAAGAGTCTTCTCGATGCCCAGTGGATGCGTGTTTGTGAAATTGGATAATTGCTTCCACAGCGGTGGTGGGAGGGACTTTTGCTGTCTCGACATTTTTATTTGTTTTTCTTTTTTGGGTCTTGTCTATTGGATATCCAAAAATCGGGCCGGTAACTAAGCTTATCGGAATCTTATCGGTGCCGGCCAATCACGACTTCCTAACCTAAGCATGACAGCCACGTTGCTAAATGAATAGTCTTGTCTTGTCTTGTATGTATTGATTGTATTGTATGTGCAGCTAACTTGTCAAAAGTAAATCGAAGGCAAAGTGAGTAACAATCATCGTCCCTTCCCACCAGAAATATCCTGTCCCAAGCGATACCCTCCAACCCTCTCCCATTCAACCTTCTGTCTTGTAATAGGCAACTGTCGTCGCAAGCTCTTAAAAGCACCCTCGGCCAGCCGGCTGAATGCTCGGTTTAACTCTTCCTGGTGATCGCGCTCGGCAGTGCCGATCTTGGACATGATTGCCTCGGCAGAGATGGACGATAAGGGAATTGAGACCGGCTTGGTGGTGCTCAAAGCAACATTGCCGTCTTCGTAGTAGTGCACATCAACGTGGATATTGCCGGTAATAGTGGCGGAAGAGGAGGAAACGGGGACTTGGTAAATGGCACGATAGCGACCGTTCCTATATACGATAGCGGATTAACCTTCTAGACATAAGAGTTCAACTAATGAATCATAATGACTTACCAGAAATTGCTCGGAGAGTAGCGGTTGGCTACCAATACGATAGCAACCGCAGTGTCGTTCTCGATGGGATACACCCCATAGGCGGAGTTGGGGTAATGCTCAGTCGCGTGGGCAGACAGGGACCGAAGTAGTGATTTCCTAGTAGTTCATGTAAGTAACTGCGGTTGTATCTACACGAAATGCCAGGTTTGAGAAACATACACAAGATCACCGTTCTGAGAGTCGAGGGGGTATGATTGTGCCGCGGAAGCTGTCTGTTCGGACGCAAGACCTCAGATTAGCTTAAAATAAAACGAAAGAGATATTGTTGACGAGCCTACTTGTGTGATATGGTCAAATTCAAAGGATGTCGAGCTCTCAACATCGTAGTACCGGTCTCCGTCCAGTCTATTGAATTCGCTCACAATCACCTATTCAACCAGCACGTTAGTAAGTGCTTCCAATCTTGACAATTCGGCAAATTTCAATCACCTCCTGGCTGCTCCCGGGAAGCTTCACTGTAGCTAATTGCTTCTCGTTATAACTTTTGAACGCAGGTTCGAGATCTGGGATAATGTCCTGTCCATCGGCGGTAAGGGCCTTGATGTCTAGCAAAATGGTTGTCCTGTTAGCGACTATGTCGAGCGATTCAGAATTAACAATAGGCTTATGTCGTACCTGCGACTACATCGGATAACTATTTCAGCCATGAGAATTAGTATCGATTATCAATTTGCTGCATCACGATGCGCTTGATGCGAGCTGAAACAGGAACGGCGTACCTCTCCGGGGGGAGCTCCCTCGATGAAGGAAGATGCAATTTCGACTGTGGAACTCATGCTATTTGATCGGTGAGATATTTTTGAATGAGCGAATGGCAACCTGAGTAGCAGGAACTATAGGCGTGGTGGCGGTGCTGTTTTGATTGTTGATTTTGCGGGGTCGCTGCTGCGTGTTGACACTTGAAGGCGGTCAGGCACATCCTAGAGACGTCCCGCTCAAGGCTTTACTGTTTACGTGCGAAAGATTTGTTGACAATCAAAGTAGAATTATTTATTGTATGGTTTCGTATTAAAAGATATTAACATGCGACTTGCGCTGAATACATTGATGGGTATAATTGGGTAACAGTGACAACTAAAACAACAAACACCATACTCCAGCTAATCGACCTGAACTCGGAATATGCGAAGAGACTCATCATAAACAGATTTGAAGTTTTGTTTCGCCTCGAGGTCAAAGGGCTGAATTGTTCTCCACTACGCCTTCAATGCGATGAGGTTGCGAGACCAGCGCATAGTAGCACTGTCTGCATTGATAGGGCGTTTGATAATCTCGCTATTGTTCTTGAGACTGATAATGATGACCTGAGGCGCGACGAAGAGGATTTGCAGCCATGCGACTCGGTGAAAAGAAAGAGTCAAGCCAGAAGTATCGCTCACTCAATACTCATATTCATCAACCCGTCATTCGTTTCATTCATTCCTTGTAAGCCGATTCGTTTCAACCCGGTCGGAGTAGCTACAGAGCTAGTCTGTTCACTCAACAGCGCAGCAGCTGTCTTGGGAGGAATAACCCACGCACTACTGTCTTTGACAGCCGAAGCCTGTGATAAAACTGGACTGCTTTGAACGCTCATGCCGGGTGACACGGCACGTCTCTTGAAGGACTCTGCGTCGAAGCCATCATCACGCCGACGTTTGCGAGAAAGTTCACTTGCCAAAACCTGATTTACCGCCTGCGGTGCCGGAGAACGCCAGTCCACATCTCGTCCAACAGCTGACTGCGGGGTTTCCATTGTCATATCTTCGCCGACAATGGAAGATTGCGTTGACAGGCGACCTGCCGGTGGCGGAGTGCGATAACGACCATCAAACGTGTCCCAGAATTTCGCGCCGCCTGAGTTCAAAGAAGCCTGGTTGGAAAAGTTGGTTTCAGGAGCGCTTCGAGTTGATGTTTCAGACACTGAGGTAGTAGAAGTAAGTTCTTCTAGTTTCTCTAAAGGGAAACCAGGAGTCTGTGTTTCGACAGTAGAATCGCTTTCGCGGACCTGCCGGATGACCTCGGCTTCTCTTTTTGCTTCGCTATCAAGAGGCGTGCTTTCTTCCATCAATGCTGCACGAACACGAGAAAACATTTTTGGTTTAGGCTACGCAAGTCAGTAAAATCAAGTAAAGTATTGCAGTTTGCTGACTTACTAATAAGTTCCCCCGTCGAGTCACGGCGCGACGGACTACTCCCCGGGGACCATTCTCCGCACTGCCTCCGGGACTGTCTCCCCTTGGTGGTCGATTTTCTCCATCATCGCTCATATCCGAGAGCTGAAGATCACCAGTCCCAAGGCTGAGGCTTTCTCTGCGCGACTGTAAGACGCTTCTGGACATTTCACGAGCAAAATAGCCCCCATTTGATGCTTCTATGCTCTTCATTGCAGGTGGAGACAGCGGCCCTGGACTTGGCTTATTGCTATTTCCACTGGCACTACTGGAGCTATGTCGGCTGTTTCGTGATTTGCGAAATCGTGCTCGCTGGAAACTGAGTAGACTCGCCGCGGCTGGAGAGTAACCTCCCATCCAGTCGTTTCCTGGACTTGGGACCGCACCACCAAAGGGATTTGACAACAGTACATTAGACGCTTTGCTCGCCTGTGGTGTTGTGGTAATCATCATCTCGTCGCGGTCGGCATTCATTTGTTCTTCATCGTCATCGTCATCGCTACTGCTAGTGTCAGACTCCAGCATATTGACGCTTGACAGCGAACTGGACATTGTCGTCAGATTAGCTGGCACGCTGCCTGATTGGTGGGCGAGACTTGATCCGGGCGAGCCAAAGGTGGATGTATTGACTCCTCGACGCTGTGGAATGTTCACCCCGCGACCACCAACGTTGGGAGATGAGTCAGGCGAGGACTCAGCGAGTGTTGAGTGATGTAGATTTGTGCAGGCACGGGAGAAGTCTAAGCCTCGTGATCGACGAGGTATCGCCGATGCGGGCGATCCATAAATCTGCGCAGCGTCTAATTTTGGAGAAAGAGGGACACGGTTGATGGGTGCAGATGACCCTGGTGTAGAGGGCACAGGAGTGTGTCGTGGAACTTGGAGTGAGAGGTTTTGAAGGGTGGAGTAACGAGTTTGGGTCTTTTGTGGTGTTATTGGACTGTTTGTAAGCGACATATCATCCTTCGTTGACGGTGGGAATTCCCGCGACCCTGAAGGTTGCAATAGCGTGTGTTTGGCAGCATCCGATAAAGAGCGGGACTTGGGAGACAAACGCGATACTTCAGTTTGTTTGGAATCACCACTCGTACTACCGGTGGTATTATTTTCTTCGCTATCCGACTGTTCTATGTGCCTCGACATTTGTCTCTGCAGCCAATATGGTTCTGCCGCTCTCATCTCGGGCTGCAGGGACTTAACGGGAGGGCCGAATTGCGAGGCTGGTATCGTCGACATTGGCGAATGCGTATATACTGTATTGAGAAACAGTTATGTTATGATGGGGTGAGCAGGAGGTCGCATCATCTAGGATGCCATTTTCCGGCCAAAAAGAGGGCGCAAAAGTGGCAGCGACGACGTAAAGCCCCGGCTCGCTGTAAGGCAGCGTTCGGCCGGAGCAGTGAAGAACGTGGATGTCTGTCGTGTAGTAGAGGACAGTAAATGACTTCAGCGAGGCGCTGCACGTCTGCAGGACAGTAACTTGGGTTAGACGCTGTCTGTGGATGGTCAACTAAGGTTGACGTTGACGTCGAAGTTCACTTGGATGTCCACCAGGGCGTGACGCCGGGATTGGCCAATCACCGCCCTCACATACCCGCCCCCGCCAAGAGTTCGTTGTCTTCCTGCCGCAACGGGTAAAGCGGATTCAGTATCTACACTGTGACAGACGGACGCAGTCTTTCACATACAAATGCCTTTCTGCTACCTAAGCTATTACACGTACATAAACGGCAGGCCAGTTCCAAACCGTCCACATATTCAAGACGAACCTGCGTCTTCAACATTGGATATCTCCGACAAAGTTGATAATAATATACAATACAACGTGTTCCTTCATATCCTTTTATCGTCTACCTCTTTCACCACGGGAGCCTCTGAGCGGTAGGCTGGCGGTGCAGGCGCCTCCGAAGGCGATGATGTATGGCCTGAGTCGGTCGAAACAAAGGATTTGTTGGAGGAGTGCTCTCGTCCAGGGTAAGGCGGCGCCAACGAGAACTCATTATAGTCCGGGTCACGGGATAATTCGTGGGTTTCGTTGAATGGGTCTGGGAAAGAAGGGGCCTGATAGCGACTATTCGTTGGTTCGTAGATGTCGATCTCAAAGGACTCTCTTTCCTTGTCTTCGTCCGCTTTGAATTGCCGTCGTCTTCGTCGCGCGAGAATAAATATGGTAACACCAGTGACTATTAGAAAACTGTGAGGCTTTTAGCCCTGTCACTGAATCTCATCACCTTGCATGATCAGACTAGACTAACACTCCCACTACCGCCGCTGGAACGGCATCTTCAAGCACTGTGCTGGTAGGCTTTGCGCAAGCGTCTGAGTTTGGATCGGACTCGTCGCAGGCTCGACGAAAGAGTGTTGTAATCGTATCCATATTTGCAACCGAATGAAAGAATACCTATAGTAAAGGCGAAAGTAGTGCTGACTGACAGGCTTCGAGGCGAGGAGACGCGGTGACAAGGCGAGTGAGTGACTGGATTTGAGGTCTCGAGGACCGTGTTCAATCAACCGCCGTTCAAGGGCATTGACATAACAATCGAGCGTTGTGAGGCGAGATGGCTTTACGGCAGGAAAACCGGCCCCCTTAGTACGGAGTCAGATCGAGGAACGGAGTAGTCACGACTTAACAGTGAAACACTGACTCCAGCTCCGTTGGCGGTAATAGAGGAGGGCCTGTCACGGCATGTAAGGATACCGAAATACGAAGATATTGGCGAATAGTCTGTGACCATTGAGCACATTCCTGTGTCTGCTTGGCGTTATGCTGGCATTTAAAATACCACTAGCAGGGCCACGCAATTACTAGTAGTACTCCAGTCTCCAAGTCTATTAATAAATTTAAAAGCCATGAATTTAGGGAGATATTTGCCGAAATAACACGGCCTGATAACATCTAGTATAGAGCCTATGGTACCGACAAGGCCCAGTTGAGGCCATAACCCACACACAATCCGTATACCCAGGGAGACTGATGGTGTTTTACTGGCATTTAGAGGATAGAGAGAGCAGAGAGTTGCTAATTCAATGACTATAGGCTAAAAACTACGGGACCCACTTTTCAACCAAGTGTGTTTCTTCTCCAGGTACCATATCCCCCGGGGGCCCAGAGACCATGCAAATCGTACGTCGAACTCTGTATAGAGGTCAGCACTTGTACACAAACAACCCCGGTAGGAGCACTCACTGAAAGCCTTCGAGGGCGCAAAAGAAAAACAAGAGACGAGGTGTTCCGGCTGCAGGGATAGCTTCGGACGATCTAGATTATATCCGCAACCATGTTTGTTAGCGAGATTGGGGCAGAGTACTCACGGCCTGTCCCCATTGGGGGAGACTATCATCTTCACCAACATTGTCGGTATATTTGCCCCTAATCAAGGTGAGAAGCTTCTTCGTGGCCACATGGATGCTCTGAACGAGGTCCAGCATCTCCAAAATGTTGGCGAGAGTGTCATTGATGGTGTCGAGGCTTGCCAATGACAGCCTCGGTCTTGGTGGGCATTTTTGGGAGGCAAGTACGTAGCCTGCCCGCTCTAGGCTAGGTAATCATCCACAGCTAGTAATGTGCCGTGCAAGATGATATGACAGATCAGAATTGACACACAGTAACTCACTTCTAAGTTCTAACTCACTTTGGCTCTAGTAAGAACATCGCGGCGCTAGTCCATATCGGGTTTAATTGTGGCCCGCCTTGGCGTCAGGGACTGCGCCGCTCGTCGGCCAATCAGCGCTTCGATCTCAGGCGATCCGCGAACTGTGACGCGACGAAGAGAGCCTCGCCAGAAGTCAGTTCCGCCAACTGTCGAGCGCAAAGTGACGTCCCGATAAAAATAACCCCTGCGCTGACTACTGACGGCATTTTGGCCGGCAACGACCGGACATCGCAATATTCCCCAACGCGCGCTTTGTTCCCCGGCTTCCTGAATCCGCGCTCTCGAAAGATTTTTAAGGCGACCGCCGCCCGGGCATCATGGCTACCGTTCCTGATACAGCGTCCATCGAGGACATCCTAGAAGACCTGGAGCTGCATCAAGCGCTTCTCCAAAGTCTTATCGAAACTCGCCCTGGTGCTATCGAGCAGAGGAAGGAACTTGAAGCCACCGTCATGGACTTTGAAAGGCAGTTAGCTCAACGTCGAGGTGTGCCTTATCACACCCCACCCCAGCAAGCACCTGAATCGCCTCAACGGGCGACGTTTCGATTTGACGGCGCAAATGACTCTTCCCCTGCAAGACAAGGGGTCAACAACCTTCTCGATTTCTTCACGCCGCCTCAGCAACGTGTTTCGTATCAACGTAAACGTCCTGTTCAAGTTGCCGATTTCACTAGCCCGACTGGCTCGCCCTTGTCAAAACGTGCTCGCTCGCAACAGCCAGCGTCCAGTCCACAAAGCGCAATGTCTCCGTACGGCCGTTTCTCCCATAAGAACAGCCTCAACCCTAACAACGATCCTCTCAATGAATTTTTTGCGCTCGACGGTGGCGATTTAGAGGACTTCCAAGCAGAGCAGTATGAGGCGGCAAAATGGCTAGATGAACGCCGCGCACAGGAACGTCGTGACGAGGAGTTTGCAAGGCGTCTTCAAGAACGCTTGGACCAAGAGCTCTTACACGTACCCCCAGAGCAATTTCACACGCCAAACAAGCCGCACACCGGGATCGAGAAAACGAATACACCTATGAGCTATGGCCCGGCGAACACATCTCAAGCATTCACTCATGGCAATAATCAGCCAATTTTCGGCGTGCCCAGCCTTGGTGATTCCTCTATGCTCTACCGACATCCTTCTCAGGCACCATCGCCTTTCACTCCAGGGTATCAAGGTTACATACATCAAGGACCGTCTTTTGAAACTGAGGCACTTGACAGCACCGATAGTGACTTGGCGGAAATTTCAGCAAGAGACTTCTACCAGAGCCATACCTCGACGCCATCATACGACCTCTCTCGTAACCATTCCCCCTTTCATTCTCAATTTGCGCCGAGGTTGCCGCCCGGCTTACACGTTCCTACCCGTTTGGCTCCTCGACCTAGTGATTTGCACTCTAGATTTCAATCTCGTATGTCGAACCATGGAAACCACGATTTGGGTGCGAATTATGGCCTAGGGAATAAAAGCTATCCTTGGTTGTCAAATATCAAAAATGAGAATGAGTACGGCATTGGATCTTCTTTATCATTGTTAGAGTATGTACATAGTACCCTTTTTTTTATCTTATGATGAATTTTAGCTAACACTGTGTAAGGGATGAACCTCTCGACAACAAACAGGCTACTCAGGAACTCAAGGAACTGTTGGAGAACATTCGACCCGACATTGAGCTATCGAAGAACAATCGTGAGGGGACACCGAAAGAGTTGCTGTTCAACTTGTATGAACATCAAAAGCTGGGACTGACATGGATGAAATCCATGGAGGAAGGTTCTAACAAGGGCGGAATCCTGGCTGATGATATGGGTCTGGGAAAGACAGTGCAAGCCCTCTCCCTTATTGTTTCACGGCCTTCCACCGATACAGCGCAAAAGACAACCTTGATAATTGCTCCTGTTGCTTTGATGCAACAATGGAAACGTGAAATCGAGCGGTTGCTCAAGCCGGAATATAAACTGAACGTTTTCGTCCTCCACGGGGAGAAGCGGAAAACCACCTTTGAGACGCTGAAGAAGTACGACGTGGTCCTAACGACATTTGGTACCATGGCCTCGGAACTGAAGCGGTGGCAAGAATGGGATGAGCAGAGGCGTTTCGCTTCACAAAACGGTGCAAATATGATTGAGAAGGCTCGTTCACTGGCCGTGCTCGGTCCAGAGAGCACTTGGTATCGTGTGATCATCGACGAAGCACAGTGCATCAAGAATCGAAATACAAAGGCCGCCATTGCCTGCTGCATGCTGAAATCCACTTATCGATGGTGCATGAGTGGCACTCCTATGATGAATAACGTTGGGGAACTTCATTCGCTACTTAAATTCTTGAGAATTCGCCCGTACAACAGTCTAGAACTCTTCAACGCGGTAAGCAAGATACTATCCAAGCATACTTCATATTGACATATATATACGGCATACTAATTAATATACTATAGAACTTCACGAAACCTTTGAAGTCCCCGCATCCCGACGCGCAGAAAAAAGCCCTCGAGCAAATCCAGGTTCTTCTCAAAGCTGTGCTCCTTCGCAGAACAAAATTCTCCAAGTTAGACGGCAAGCCGCTTATAGATCTTCCGCCACGTGTAACTGAAAAGGTCCATGCTATTTTCAGTGAGGATGAGCAGACGCTTTATAGCTCTTTGGAGGGCCGCACCCAGATTCAATTCAACAAATATCTCAAGGCTGGCACCATTGGAAGGAATTATTCCAATATTCTTGTTCTTTTGCTTCGTCTACGACAGGCCTGTTGCCACCCTCACCTCATCAACGATCTGAGCGTAGACGTCAGCGCTGTGACCGAGAGTGCCGACTTCGTTGAGAATGCGAAGCAATTTAGCCCTGAAGTCGTCCGACGCTTGAAGGAAAACGAGCCTTTGGAATGTCCTGTCTGCATTGATGCCGTGGAGAATGCAGTGATCTTCTATCCGTGCGGCCATGCCACCTGCGCGGAATGCTTTGCCAGAATCTCGGATCCATCTCTTGCCGTTCAACAAGGTAACGAGGGCCAAGTTGAAGTCAAGTGTCCAAATTGCCGAGGCAAAGTTGATCCTAAAAAAGTTACGGACCACTTGTCTTTCAAGAAAGTTCATTTCCCTGAGCAAGTCTCTGGCACAAACGATCAGCAAGAATCCAATCCCGCCGCTACTGAAGATTCTGACGATGACTCTAATTCTGATGACGATAGCGACGAGGACGACTCTGATCTCGACGACTTCATTGTACCAGATGACTACGAATCCGACGCCAAATCTCACAAGAGTAAGAGGACTAGAAAGAGCAAGGGCAAGGGCAAGGGGAAATATATTGAAATCAAAAAGCCCAAAAAGACGCTTGCTGTTCTCCGCAAAGAGGCACAGAGAAACGCAGCCTCGAAACGCAAATACTTCAAGCGACTTGAAAAGAACTGGCAGACCAGCGCAAAGATTGAGAAGGCAATCGAAATTCTAGAGAACACCAAGAATTCCGGTTCTGGGGAGAAAACCATCATCTTCAGCCAGTTTACGTCTCTTCTAGATTTGGTGGAAGTCCCGATTCATCGCCGAGGGTGGAAATATCGTCGCTACGACGGAAGTATGCGTCTCAACGACCGCAACGATTCTGTACTAGAATTCACCGACAATCCCGAATGTGATATTATGCTCGTATCGTTGAAAGCGGGCAATTCCGGCTTGAATCTCGTAGCCGCTTCGCAAGTCATTATTTTTGATCCATTTTGGAATCCCTACATCGAAGAGCAGGCCATCGACCGCGCACATCGCTTGGGCCAGACCCGCCGCGTCCAGATTCATCGTATCCTCGTGGAGAAGACTGTTGAGGACCGAATTCTGGCTCTTCAGGAAGAGAAACGCGAGGTCATCGAAGGCGCTTTAGATGAGAATGCGGCCAAGCGTATCTCACGATTGGGCGAGCGCGAGCTCAAGTTTCTTTTCGTAAGTTTACCTATCTACCACTTTTCAATCTTTGCAGGGTTCATTGACCACTGACTATAAAATCACAGAATGTGCGATAAATTTTTGTCCCGTGCAACGACAACTTTCCCTTCATTCTTTTTATTTCTCACCTTTCTTGAAAATCTTCCCCTCTTTTTTTTTAAAAAAAATATTCTTTTAATCGGTTAGCAATTGGGAGGAGCCCTTTATCCAGACCTTGATACCCCGGAAGCTGCATGGTCTTGTGCAGCAAATCTCTACTGTGTGCGTTTTTCTTTTTATTCGTCGTTCTTCTACGTCGCTCTGTGATGCGCGTCTTAAGTTTTTGATGATGATAACTTGGAAATAGAAGAGTCCTTCTTGTCTCTTGTTCTTCTTGGTTTATGTAGGCATCGGATTTTAAATTGTTCGTGAGGGACTCGTACGATAGGTTTGTTCGAGCACACGTGATGCGTATACCTAGTTAGGTAGATGCTACGACTTGGTAGGTAGTAGAGGCAGATATACAGATTGAAATAAATAGATGTCTTTTCATACTCTCGTTTTCTGTTTCCGTGTTTGTAGTATACTCGCAACCAAAATCAATTCGTTTTCAAATCATTATGTCATTCCCTCTCCCCCATTCTACTCAGTTCGAAAATTAGTTCGAAGCTCAGTTCGTAGAAGGGAGAGATGGTAATAAAGAAGATTATATTCTACTTTCTCACTGCTATTTCGATTTCTGGTGCTGACATCAAAGCAGAAGAACTGAAAAAGAAAGCGGGAAGAAAGGACGTGACTCGGGGGGAAATAAGAGAAACAAAGTTTTTTAAAGGTAACTGAAAAAGATGATGATTCCCCCCATTTACAAATCGGCATCCTCTTCATCGGGGAGAGGCTGGGCAGCAGCATCTGTCAGCTCTTGCTGGTACTTGGCCATGACTTCGGGGTCGACCTGGACCTCTGGCGGAGCCAGAGCAGGGGCGGCAACGAATTCCTGGGAAAAAATGTCGTGTTAGTAATGGCAAAATAAAGTATATGCATTGGGGGAAAGAGCATACCAAAGTTTGGTTGCCAACAAGTTTGCGAGCAAGCCACAAGAATGGCTTCTCAAAGTTGTAGTTGGATTTGGCAGAGATGTCGTAGTATTGAAGGTTCTTCTTGCGGTGGAATGTGATGGTCTTAGCCTTGACCTTGCGCTCCTTCACATCGACCTTGTTACCGCAAAGAACAATGGGGATATTCTCGCAGACTCGGACCAAGTCACCTGGAACAAAAATCGATTAGCATTCAATCGGGATTATATTTGAAGTAACAAGTAACATACGGTGCCAGTTGGGGACATTCTTGTAGGTGATACGTGATGTAACGTCGAACATGATGATACCGCACTGGCCGTTGATGTAGTATCCATCACGGAGACCACCGAACTTCTCCTGGCCAGCAGTGTCCCAAACATCGAACTGGATAGGTCCCAAGTTCTACAAATTGATAATAAGATCAGTCACAGGCTCTAACTTGCAAGAGAGAAATGGCGGCTTAACATACGGTGGTGAAGCCAAGAGGGTGAACTTCCACACCCAGAGTGGCAATGTATTTCTTCTCAAACTCTCCAGTCAAGTGGCGTTTGACGAAAGTGGTCTGGTTTGATAAACAAGTTAGCCATGCGTTCCGGCATGCAAAGAACAATAAAGAAGAAAATGACCCGATAGTGACGAAAATGATGCTGCGAAAAACCGTTGCACCGGCCGACGACGGGGGTTTGATTGAATTGAGCAGGTGCGGGGTCACGCAGTATCGCATCGTCAAGATCGAAGTGTAGGACAGTTGGTGACAGTCCAATAACGCCAAGGGTGTATTTTGCAGGTCTGACTTGCCTTTCCAGTACCACCGTCACCGACGAGGACAAGCTTGAAGGTGGGAACTTCAGCCATTGTTGGATGGGATGACGTGAGGCAAGATTATAGGAGGGGGGAAAAATTAAACAGAGGGCAAAAAATGGCAATCGCTCGCTTTGCGATGAGGGCGAGGCGAAGCGAGATTTGATGTGCAAGTAGCGAAAATTCAAGCGTGTCACAGAGCGCGTGGACGCAAGGGCTGGAATACTGAAAGAGAGGGAGAGAGGCAGGATTCCTTTGGTGATGGAATTTTCGACCTGCCCGGGCGGTGACAACAAACGGCCCGCCGCCCTGCGCAGGCACGTGACCGTAGCCTGATTTTGCCCCTCTGCCCCTCCTACGCGGGCCTCAGGCAGCAAGGCTCCGAATATACAAGCCCTAAGGATTACAAAATGATCTCAAAATACCAAGTGAAACCCCGGGCTTCTCGACTTATTTACACTACATCCACGGAATGGAAGGCTTGTCTTCAGCTTTAGAGCCACGCCAGGCAAGGAATTCCTTCCAGCTTCGTTCTTTTTGAGCAACGCTTTTTTTGTCTTGAGGCCTAAGGGTGAAAGAAAAAGCCGATGACGTTGCTAAATCGCGTTGGGGTGCCTATGAATCTAGAAATAGGTATATATTATTTTATATGAGTACATACATCCACGTACGAAACGCCGATTCTTCATTTTGCACGACTGCTCTACCCAACAGTTAACATCAGTGTCCAGAACGCCAGATCATGTTGACTCGTCAAATCATAACCATGTATCCCCCGTCACACAGGCACCAAATGGCATCCCAGAAGACCACGGCCTCCCCAATTGCGTCGCGGTATGAGGCTGACACTCAGCTCTCTGATACCTAGGCCAGACTCGTTCTGCCGAACGATTTTCACCACGACAGCACGCTAGATAGAACATTTGTCAGCCCGGGTATGTAGTAGAAACACATGGTTTGCATACCCCTTCATTTTGCTGCACAACCTCCCCAACCTTTGTCAGCCGCTCGTGGTTCACCCAATTGACCGTTCCAAAACTACGGATGACGTCTCCGGCTTTCAGACCGGCTTGGTCGGCCGGACTGCCGGGCGCGACGCTATTCACTTTTGCAAATGGCGTCTCGGTGATTGCGTTTTGTGTGGGTAATGAGCGTTGTGATAGTTGCGTTGTAGCTCCGTTGGGGGTCGTAGACGAATCTTGCGCGTTCTGTAGGGCTTCAAAATGTGCATGTAGGCCCTTTTCTAGTTGTTTCATGACTTCCTTGTGGTCGTTGCGAAGGTGTATTATCCTCGCCCGAGTAGTGCGGACTAGAGACTATCATTCAGCAGGGCCGCTACGGAGGGGCGAAAGGTAGTAACAGTTCCCAAAACGTACTCTGCGCCACATCGATATCGTCGCGAGGATAACCGTCAAAGGTCGTCAAGCTCGTATCCATAGTGACACCTTGCTAGGAAAAAAAGGCCCAGTCAGTTTCAACAAATGCATGACCGCTCATGTTGGAATGCATACCGATGTTAATACGCTGCTGTAAGCTGACAGCTCAGCTTCTATGCGCTCTTTTTCGTTCATAAGCTCCGCCATTGATAGCTTTGTCAGATCTCGAAATCCGGTCCCCGCCGTCGTAGGACCGGAGGGGACAGTCGGAGTATGGATGTCTCGATCCATCGAAAGGCCCATATCACGTGTGTAGGATAAATGAAGAAATCTTCCAGTGATGCATTACAGGCCAGTGTCTTGGGAGCAAAGGAATAGCGGTTGTAAGCAACACGAAGAGCTCTGGAGTCTGCGGAGGTGGCGGCGGAGTGGAGCCTTAGGCAGCAATCTGAATCTCACTTAGGTAAGCCACCCCTTTTATGCTTTGTTTATGATTCCATGGATGCCGACATACTTAAGACATATTTATCTACCAAGATGAATAAAATGTGTGACATGTCACACTGGTCTATGATGCTTGCTTTCCTGCGGGTTGTATCAGGATCTACTCCTAAGTTTGCACATCTTTTGTCGCTGGGCCCCTTATGGGGCTGCTGTCTTACCTAGGTATTTCATGATATAGTGCATATATTCATTCTCTTTTCTCTTGAAATTTCACACGCATTGAATATATCGCCCGTAATGAAACGACCAGCAGCCTCTTGTCATGATAATGGCAGGCAGACAACGAAACTGCCATGTCTAGACAGCTTGAATCAACTTCACCTTCATGTAATGGCTATGAGGAGCAGGTCAGCTCTCAACAACCATCTTCGCCCTTATCACCCGGGATTGAAACAGCCAACGTCAGTCGCAACTGGACTATGGTCGTGGAGACAAAACTTACCAGCTCATAGGATCTAGACAATTTCGAGCATAGACGGACGACACTTGCAAGCTCCGCACGTCACAACGAAATCTTTCGTTGGATACCGCGCCCTTCAAGGGTGGTCTTGGATTTCGATATCATGGATCGACCTCCTTCCAAACGACCGTGGTCAAAATCATTTGACGACGGACTGGTTGAGTCAGTCTATTCGCCAGAGGAAACCTCCTTGTCCTGGGATACCAAGTCGACGAAATACCAAAAGCGAAATTATGAGAGTTCACTGGAAACTGTTTCATGCAGCCCTCAGTGGCTGGTCCGCTCAAGGAAGATATTGAGTTTTGCATGAGGCTTCTAAGTGAGGAAGTTACTACCCCTCAGAATACCATATTTGATGATGAGTCGGGCCGGAATTTTTACCGCATGTTGTGGGATCAATCTGAAGTCGGGCTCCTGATGGGTTTACATCCACTGCTCATGCCCTCTGTCCAAGAACAATATCTCAAGCAAAAGGAAAGCCGCGATCATTTTCAATACCTTGAACACGTTGTGGATGGCTACAATGATCTCTGGATCAACGCAGAGCCTATTTGTGGTCCTAAGCCTAAGCCAGACCATGCACGGGGCTTGTGTGAATCATTTCTGTCTGATAACCAGCGTCGAAAACTCAAAACCAAGTCAAATGGACCGTCGCCATATACAATGCGAGACAACATGTGGTTCCCTTATTTGACAGCGGAAGTCAAACGTGCCGGCGAGGGTCTTCTAGCTGCAGACCGGCAGAATATGCATAGCGTGTGCATTGCTTCTCGGGCTCTGGTCTGTTTATCGCAGGCAGCCAATCAACCAGAAAAGCTGCACCGAAGAGTCCTGGGATTTTCCATCTCCCATGACCTGGACCACGTGTCTATTTACGTCCACTATCCTGAAATCAACCAAGGAAAGGTGGCCTATTACCGCTGGAAACTTGCCGACTATATTAGCATTTGGGAGCATAAATGGACTTGTTATCGCTTTGTGGAGAACCTTGATCGTGTATTCCTTCTTATTCACATAGGCCTATTAAAGGAGTTGCTAGAGGAAATTCCTGACTCCCAGGAATTTCCATCCGGGGTTGATTCCTACGAGGCGAATATGGGGTCTGGGCCGGAATCCGGCTTGGATGTACAGAGAAGCTTACAAAATATGATTGAGATATTACAGCAGCAAGTGAAGGAGGCTAAAACACGAGAAGCGAACTTGCTTGCCGAAAAAGAACAACTGAGAGCTGATTTGCATGCTCAAATGGAAAAGTTGACGGTCGATTTCTATGCTAAATTCGAAGAACAGGCAGCAAAATCAAAGCAAGAAGCAGACGAGCGAGTTGAGAGGCTCCTCGCGTCGAATTAGAAAAGGACATTTGGAAATACTGCTCTCTCTCTCCACCCCCCTTCACCCGCCTTGTCTGTCTGTCTACTTTTCCGCATAATGTGGCTTCATGATTGGCTCTGTTGTCAGAATGATCAAATTCCTGCTTTTAAAAGATGTCTGTAATCAAGCGTGTCCTGTTGTTGTGCTAGTATGTAAATCATTTATTAGATTGGAAAGTCTGGATGAAAAATATACCTTATATTGAACTACGATGATTCCTCTGCTGTCACTTGTCATTTTGGGCATTGCTGCTTCCGCGAAATGAGAAAACTCTGGGAAAACTCTGTTTTGTCCACTATGGATGTCCTTACTGCCAAGTTCTCTCATTGAAAATTCTTCTGGCGCCTGATACCAAACCTTTCAACGGATGGATTCTTTGCTCGCCGCTTGGGAATTGCCTTTTTATATCAAATTTTTAAGGAGACACCAGCGGGGGCCATTCCTAAAAGAAAAGAAAAGGGAGCCACGGTGCGATGATTTCGTCCAAAGCGGCAGATATTGATTGCGATGCCTGCCAATCTTCTTAAGCCTCTCGCTGCATTCTGTACGCAGTCAGAATCCCAGCGCTATATCAAACAGTCCGGAATCTAGGCGACGCATGGCGCACCCTCGCCGAAGAATCATTGCTGGAAGCCGCAGGCACCGCCATGGTTACAACCGCATTTGGCTTAAACAACGTTGGCGAAAACAATTACATCGAGGCCGAAGATGCACTGTCTAGTTTGTCACTGGAGGTCATTGGCAACTACGATGCCTGGGTAGAGACTTACATGATTCATTGCAAGGAGAGATTGCATGTTTTTTTTTTCTCACGCCAGCAGAGGAGGTACCTTGGAACATTGCTGGCTACTTGCTGGCCTGGCGCATTGCAATGGCTCCGAAGGTGGGCAGCGTTGAGTTTGCGTATTTGTTGAGCAACGGCAAGGATATAGAGAGCGATGGGACATATTCATTCTTGGAATGATTTGGCGAAGGCAAAGTCGATGGAATAGGCTTAGGAGTCTGCTTCAGAGTGCTTAGGGTGAAGAGCAATAAGGTGTGTATTAGGTGGGATAGAAGGTGCCTGAGGTAGTGCCTTCCTTCCCTGTGCACTCCTTTAGCAGTCACTCTGACTTCTTCTCCTTCTCAACTCATACACCACCAACTACTATCTATCTATAGCAGATGTTTTGCGAGTCCAAACAATGTCTATCCTCGCCGAACCCCTTTCAGCCTCGGAGGTTGAAGAGGAGACCCCGCGCTTAGATGTGGAAGAAGAAAAGTGTCGACTTACATGCTCTTTCCAGTCATATTCTCCTCCTTTACTAGAGACTACGCTTGAAACCGGGGCGACTTACCCATGGACGAGGTGGGTAGAGAGTCTTCGATTACGAAGACGGGGTTATCAACCGGCACCCTTCGTTAATGGGTGGTATGATGGCCCATCGATAGGCAGCGAAGACGTTTGTTCGTCGCTCTGGGACAATACGTCATGGGACCAGACCTCAGGCGGCTCATCATCGATATTGGGAACGGTGAAAACAGCAAGTATGAGCGTGCCGCCCTCAAGTGCGCCGAGGTCAAGGACAAATACCATTGCTAGTAGTAGCATGGTGCCCTCGAGACAATCGATAGACAGTACTCGCTCCGGTTATTGTGATGTGGTGGCGCATGCTTCAAGGTTGATGGCCATCAGGCGCCGCCATGTTCTCCGCGAAATATACAGCTCCGAGGAGAATTATGTTGATGGGTTACAAACAATAGTTCAGGCAAGTTGGGGCTCAACGAACTTGTGTAAAGAGTTATGCTGACTCTGAATAATGCCAGATCCTTTCAACCTACCTCACCATGAGACCAGCCATATTACGGGACTTGGAACGCTTGTATGAGCTGCATCATGCCTTCAAAATGCAGCTCGAAAAAGTGAGTCCGCAGTCAATAGAGATCTGGACAGATGGTATCTCCAATCGTAAACACGCCATTATAAGGAAGATTCAGAATCAGTCGCTGCTTACACGGAATGTAAAGCGACGAGTTGATCCTGAAATCGCGAAAGAGGATGCAGATCCATCTGAAGCTTTGATGGTGGCAAGAGAGATTGATAAATTGGCAAGTGAGACATCTCCATGATAAAGATGTAGCCTAACTAACACGAAGGAAGACCACAAGATTCGATTTATACGAAGCGTTCATCCGGTCATTTGACGTTCTCGCGGAAGACATCACCATTCTGCGGAAAAATCACCCTGCTGATGGATTCTGGACTGAAGGCATCGAAGCGTTGCAAAAGTCGATGCATTCATCTCAAAGACGTAAAGAAAATCACAAGAAGTCAATGACCATGGATGATCTTATTGCCAAGGTAACATTTCCTCCCTCTGGACTACATAACCCTTAACTGATTTTAGAGTAGCCAGTGCAACGAGTGTGCAAATATCGACTACTTTTGAGCGAACTGCTTAAAACGATTCCTCAGGCCAGCTACCCCTGGGCATACTCGGAGATCGAAAAAATCTTAGACAAAAACGTACAGGCCGTAGAGCGTATCAATACCGTCGTTGGGGATCCCAATTTACGTATACGGATCGGAAAGACTGTCTCTTTACATGAGCGACTCAATTATGATGGCCAGGTCAGTCGTTCGAGTCTGAAAACAATCGTGCAACACTAACCCTAGCAGACTGTTCTCGAAAATGTTTACCAAGAACTAGGACCGCTGATTCTTTGTGGAGTCCTTCATGTGGTATACCACCACTCCTTGATGGGCATAACTGGACAGTATCTAGTATGCATATTATTCCCGGGTTACTTCGTTATAGCAAAGCCTAGAAGTGATACCCGTAAAATTACTCTCGTTGCATCTATCTACCTGTCTGATATGACGGTTGACACTCCGCTGAATGGACAAGGTAAAAGTCCTTGAACCTAGAGGTCCTGCAGCATCACTAATAACGTGCCCCAGGAATTGCCTGTCCTGATACACCATTCTCTTGGAAAGTTATTTTTCAGCATGACCAAAAACGTTATGAACTTATCTTTAGCGGCTCCTCGGTATTAGAGGAGCGAGGTTGGAAAACAGAGATTTTGAGAGCATCCATGATGCCACCAAATGAAGTGCCGACTATATCTTTAGAGCCACGAAGGTTTTCATTTGCATCCATTCCTCTGAAGCCTCTTGAATCTGACGGCCGGCCATTGCGCATCAAGCGACGAGTGTCTATACAAACCCTGTCCTCGGGCTTGCCTCTTCAGCAGGAGCAAGAAGTAGTTATCATCAAAAAGACTCACAACCCCCTTCACGATAACGAAGTTCGGCTTCTTCACGAAGCACAACTAACGCGTTCTCGCTCTGTTGCAAAACAAAGCGTCTGTACTCCAATTATTCTAATGACTGCAAGATTGAGTCGAGTCAAGCTAGAACGCAGTATTGCTGATATTTTCAGCGACGAGATTCTTCCGTATCCAGGAATGACGCTGGGCCGGAGTGACTACCTACAAAGTCAAGCGATGATGCGTAGGTCCGTAATACGAGGATTGTCGCTTCGGGGTGTTTTTGGTAACAGGCGGTCTGCCTCCCTTGGTAAAGCTACTTCTTCGCTGTCCGTTGAAAGCAGCTTAGAGACACAAAAGCAGGAGGGGCAAGACAAGAACGCATATTTAGGAGTCAAGGAGGCGGGGATAGTCGGCGCAGCCCAAGGAACGCCTGAAAAGGCGTCTGACTCGAAAGATATCGTTGATGATTATCTGCACGACACGCCTACCAAGACCGCTTTGCACTCGATTCGACAGAGAAAGGCCAGAGCAGTTTCTGATAACGTTACGGACGAAACTGGCGGGACAAAGCCCAAAAGCAAGCCACGGGTCGTGTGGAAGCGGCTGTCTCTGTCTATACTTGGCTTCTTCGATACGACGAACAACTATGATTGAACGAGGGCTTGTATAGGTGGGTCTAGAAACAGAAGACGTAATAGAGTCAGTCCCTTTCGAAGCTTGGTGGAACATGAAGGAATGTCGCGAATGTACCGATACATATCAATTACTATGGCACAAGACTAGACTTGTTTATCTGTTATCCATGCATTCAATGGTATTATGTCATGGCGCATGCATCATGGCTATCAGTGAACAACGCCGAGCGCGTTTGCGGGAATGTTGTATGAGGTTGACGGGTCCCTGGAGATCCGCAGCTATGACGTCGACGTCATACATCATCGCCAGCCTACATAAAGCTGTCTCTCTCTCCTCTTCTTCTTCTTCCTCTTTTCTCATTCTCTCCATTAGTCAATTAATCATAATCCATCAATCCAGTCTACCCTGAATCTTCGACTCAGGTGAGTATAGAGCTAGGGCTCTGAACTCTTCTACTTCAGCTAATTGGCAGAGCTAACACGCACCCAACCAGCTATACATCTGACATCCTACGCAGCCCTCTCAAAGAAAAGCAAGAACAGCCTCTTCCACCATGCCTCGCGGAAACGACAACACCACAAAGGTCTTCTACCAAGGCAAGTCCGATGACTTCGTCATCTTTGTGGATGACGTAAGCTCTGCTCAGAAATGGCGACACGATCGCACGGTCCCTCTTGCACAGGTCGTTTCTGGGTGGAAGGTGTTTGTGACACACAAGTCTGTTCTCTCCTTCTCTTCCGCATATATGTATACATAAACAACGTTGAGAATTAGACTGACTCAGTCACAGACAAGGCGCACAAGGAATCCTCGATGGCGCCAGCAAAGCCATGCTCGAGAACGAATTCGGTACAACTAGGGATGAGGACGTGGTGCAACAGATTTTGGAAAAGGGCGAAATCCAAGAATCCACCGTATGTAGTCCCCTTCGCCTCCCCTTAGTTTTCAGTATGCTAACGGTTGTCTAGAATCGTGAACGTCAGGGTGATCGTAATGTGATGAACGGCGGAAATTTCGTGAATACCTTCCAGGTCTAATTCCACTCAATTGTATGTGAATGAATGATGAGTGAGTCTGGCTACTGCTTTTACCAGATTCAACTCGATATGAATTTGAGGAAATTTGTATTTTTAGTTAGCATGCATCAAAACTCAGTTCCCAAAATTTGTCGTGGTTGATTTGAACTCGGTAAATCAATATTTCTTTAACCAGTGGATGCGAAGAGGTGTAGAGACTTTCAGAAATAGTGTGATTTATTTATATCCCTCTCCATTCTCCTCTGCTGCACCCACCTCCCCAATTCGTTCCACACCTCCTGTTTCTGCTGCATACTCATCGTAGCAGCCAGTCCACTGGTAGTCGTAGCCACAAACACCCTCGCACCGGCCTCCCAGCCGGGACATCGACCCATATTTTCACTCTCGTCTTGCCATCCATACCGAAATTCATCTTTCTTAATCGCCCTGCCGCCGTGCCGAACACGCCAGATACTTTCCCAGATACTCTTGCCCACTAGAGCAACCGCTTCTGGCTTATTAAGTGCAATCTTGGCTTCTAACACAGGCACGCCCGCATCCATCTCGGCTTTGCTGAGCATGCTGGCGTCGCGCGTGGGCCGCTCGACTATGTTTGTGTTACCGATGGAGTAAAGTTCGGGCAGCTTGTAGGTGTCGCTTGGTGGGTGGCGGATCGGGGTTATTCCAGACGAGTGGAGGAGTTTCCAGAAGAGATTGGAAGGATGAGCGTAGGCATATCCCGTTGACCCCGTCAGGAGGCCCGGGTTTACGCCGACGAGGAGGAGGATGAGGTTCGGCGGGATTGTGTCGCGGAGACGAGAGGGGTAGAGTGTTTGGCTCAATGGTTGATTGTGAGGGTCGTTGTCACTACGCTTTCGTCTGGGTTTTGGTTTGCGAGTCAAGTTGCATTGATCTTCTTGTAGACGGTACGATTTGCGTGGTGAGGGGGTGGTTCGCGATGTAGCTGGGACTGATGGAGAGGAAGGCGACGAAGGCGACGAAGATGAAGAAACTGAACGAGTGATTATTCTTCGTTGTCGGATTGGTTTGGTGTCTGTGTGATGCAAGAATCGATTCAAGCGACCTTCGAAACTTCTCTTTCTGTCCACGTCGTCGTCGTGGTCAACAATAATACCGTGCTCATTCATCGCGCGAGAATCGGCGATCCGGTCTATGTCTATGTCTATGTCTAGATTATCGTTAGTAGAAGTCAAGATTTTTCTGCGCAGCAAGCGTTCGTAGCATTGGCTGTAGATTATTTGCCCAGGTGGTTTTAAAGGAACGGAATTGCTTTTTATTTGGGACTTTTGCCCCCGGGTTCGGATTTTTCTCGAGTTGAAGGCGGGCCGTCGGTATATCCGAAAGCCCTAAGTGACTGTAGGCCGTAGCACGCTTACCCAGCAAAATTCTTCTATTTTTGTAATTAGAAGTAGACTGGTGATTCATTAATGTCGCTAGCTATTCGAAATAGAGATATCATTCATGTCATCATGTAAAACGCTCCAAGGTATAGTTCCCAATACGCCCCTGCCCTAACACCCAAATGCAAATAATATTTTCAAGAATTCAGCAAACTCACGCCGGTTGCAGCATTGACCTCTTCGGTAAAGTCCATGGAACTGGACAGACTACCTATTGGAATTATCAGTCCAGGACTCTGTTTGGTTGTTGACTTCGAGAAACATACCTCTCCTTCGCTATAAGCCCAAAAGTAGATTCCCATCCCAATCAAATAATACACCGCAACATCCCCGGACTGATACATGAGTGCACATGCCAGCGCACTCAGCGGGTACACCAGAAGACGTAGCTCAATACTCCGATGAGGTAATGTCCCGGCCAACGGCTTCAGAGGCCATTCCCATGCCAGAGCAACGATTCCAAGGACTAGGTTGATTATTTGTAGGATTGGTATTGGGCCAACGGCTCCGTCGAGGTTCTTTGTGATAAAATCCCAGAACACTTTGGGCCAGATGAACCCTTCTATCGAGGCACCGACTTGCCCTATACCCAGATCCAGTGTCAGAAGAGAGATCGAAATGATAGTCGCATTCATTGCAAAGGAAGAGAAAAACTTACAGGCTGCAGCTGACAAAATAATCAAGCGCGCCCAGTGATTCTTGATTAGACGACCCATGTTGGAGTGAGCATACGTGGACTGATATTTGCATTAACGGCTTGATATGAGGGGAAATGTCGAGTGTCAGTCGACACTATCTATCTCACTCTCGAATGGTAGACAACAAGATCAATCCATGGATGATTGAATGCTGTAGAGGCAACAGACGTGGGAATCGTTGAATTCTTCGAATCTTCGAGATTGTGTCCTAAAAACAAATCCTGCCGAGGGTTGTGAGAGATGGGACTCTTCGAGCTTTGACTCGGTGCTCGTCACACACACACACACATCTGCAGCATTGAGCGCACTAGTTTGTGACGATGTCTGTCTGCACGGCCCCAGCGCAGAGGCGAATGGCTGCTTCCCCTCCATTCTTCACTCCGTAGTACGTAGTTAATAATAGCAGCACGGACTCACGGAACATTTACCCCGTGCTAATGAGTGAAGTGACCAGTAACAAACACATGCAGGCAAGTCACAGTGCGTGATAGAGCAGGACAGCGCCTAGCTGCAGGCCGGCGTCGAATGGCGAGAGGTGTATGCATGAGGTCGGTGATCCGCCCTGCATAAGCTCGATCAAGAAGTTTTGTGGCTGCCCAGTCAGAATGCGGAGGCGGCGCTATCATACTTTGGCCGGCGGTGCAGCGCTGTGATTGGTTGTGACGCCCCACCCCGGCCCGGCCCAGGTCGGCACGGCTGCAGCCAATCACAGCGCGTGCTGCAGTACTGTCCTCCATCGCTCCTGCCAGGTTGCCATGCACCCCCCGCTCCTGCCATGAGTGCCACTGCGCTCCTTCCTTCTTCTCTCGTCCACCGCCTCTTTCCTTGTTCAGTCGTGCTGATACAAGCTGAACAAATGGCAGTCACGGGGCCCGCTCCTCCAAGCGAATGGGCGGCCTTTCGCGCGGCCTCGCTTCGTATCTTCGACCACTGTTGAAACGTCAAAACACCCCTGTTTCTCGTCCAGCAATCGCTTCAATTGCCTTCTGGCCACCGCACGGAGTACTGACAGAAAACGGAGTAGCGCCCCTCTAAGAATAGCCTGTCTGCAGCTAACCACGCCCTCCACACTCGCAATCTCAACCGGCATGCCATTACGAACACCACGCTGCTGCTAGTCAGTCTATCGATCATATTACGCAAACCTTATCGCAGAGTTTGCATTCCATCACTGTGCTGTGCATAGAGCTTTCATACGGCGTATCTCCCCTAAAGTTGTTGCTAGCAACTAACTTATTGAGGTATCCAACATACATGTCTTTTACTCTTTGATCTCACTCGATATTCACCGGAGATTTTCACCAAGATGACTCTCTCTTGAGCTGGTTTTGCATATTTTGGCCCTGGAAAACATCTCTAGTCCCGACAAAGGATTGATCCAACCCTACGACTCGCGGGGTGAAGAGAGGGAGCTCGCCCTCTCCCCCGTATAGAATACATTACAGAACAGACCCTTCTCTTGTCTTTTGAAGAGAACACAGAAAGACGGGCAGAAATATAGCATTCTATGCATTGACCGTTGGTCGCTTTGATTTGGTCAACACACCATGTGGCCCGATATAAACTGGAGGTCGCATTTTTCGCCGGCCAAAGTCGTCTTCTATCTCGTCTTCTGGGGAGGTCACATAGGGCTCTTTGCTCTCGGGTGGTAAGTTTGTCTGCCAAAGGTTATCACGTCACCCGTTCTAACCCTTCTTCCATCAGGTATTTGCAAGCAAGTGATAAAAAGCTCGCACCTCTAAACGAATTAACCTATTCAGTATGGATTTCTCGAGGTGCCGCTCTAGATTTGAGCGTCGACGGTGCCCTGATCTTACTGCCCATGTGTCGGACATTGTTGAGATATGCGCGCCCAAAAGTTCGATGGCTCCCACTAGATGAGTCGCAATGGTTTCACCGCCAGGTCGCATATGCTTTGCTAATATTCACTATCATTCATACTTCGGCACACTACGTCAACTTCTATAACATAGAGAAGGATCACATACGACCAGAAACCGCCATTCAAATCCATTACACCCAGGCTGGCGGCATTACAGGCCATGTGATGCTTCTATGCATGTTGTTAATGTACACGACTTCTCACCACAAAATTCGACAGCAATCCTTTGAAACTTTTTGGTATACACATCACCTTTTTATTCCTTTCCTACTGGGGCTTTATACGCATGCAACCGGCTGCTTTGTGCGAGATACCTCGCAGCCCTATTCACCTTTTGCTGGTGCGAATTTCTGGAATCATTGTCTTGGATGGGAGGGTTGGCGATGGGAGCTTTGGGGAGGGGCGTTCTATCTCATTGAACGCCTGTATCGCGAGGTGCGGGCTCGTCGTGAGACGGAAATCACAAAAGTCATTCGCCACCCATACGACGCCATGGAGATCCAGTTTCGCAAGCCTAGTATGAAGTACAAGGCTGGGCAATGGATCTTTTTACAAGTGCCCGAGGTCTCAACATCTCAATGGCACCCGTTTACCATCACCTCATGCCCCTTTGATCCTTATATCAGTGTCCATGTCCGTCAGGTGGGCGACTTTACTCGTGCTCTTGGTAATGCTCTTGGCTGTGGTCCCGCCCAGGCTAAAGACTTGGAAGGCCTTGATCCCATGGGCATGTACGAAATCGCCATGCAAAACGGCCAGATAATGCCCAAGCTGCGCATCGATGGACCATACGGAGCACCCGCCGAGGATGTATTTGACAACGAAGTTGCCATTCTAATCGGCACAGGCATCGGAGTCACACCCTGGGCCTCAATTTTGAAGAACATCTGGCATCTACGCGCCGGACCAAACCCCCCACAACGTTTACGTCGTGTTGAATTCATCTGGATCTGCAAAGATACCAGCTCCTTTGAATGGTTTCAAGCGCTACTTTCTTCCCTCGAAGAACAATCCGCCATCCATGCCGACGCCCAGGGAGGTCCTGAATTCTTACGCATCCACACATACCTTACACAGCGTCTTGACCAGGACACAGCTGCAAATATCTATCTCAACACAGTAGGCACAGACCACGATCCTCTGACCGAACTCAAATCGCGCACAAATTACGGACGGCCTGACTTTGAGCGCTTATTCGGCGCGATGCGCGATGGCCTAGTCGATCGGACATATCTGTCCGGTCTGGAAAGGAATAGCAATAATTCTACCGCAGACGTAGGTATTTATTTTTGTGGACCGAATTCTGCGGCGGGACATATACGTCAAGCAGCTCAGGATGCGTCTACGAAGGATGTTAGATTTAAGTTCTGGAAGGAGCATTTCTGATCTGATGGGTTTTGTATATTCTGTTTTTTATATTCCTGTCTTTCTTTTTTTATTGGCCTCCCGAACTTCTTTGGATGTAGTTGAATATATTGCCTCATTATTCGTGTCCATCTACATAGCCGTAAACATATCGCGTAGACTCGTATAACATTTTTAAAATGTGTTTCAATATGGAGATGTATTTAGCTGCCTGAGCCTAGTCCGTCTCCCCATCATCCGGTAAATATATGACCTCCCTGTCCTTCCTACGCTTCCTATCATGATGCTGCCGTTCTTGCCGTCCACCTTCCCGACGACTGCGCTCTTTCTCTAGCCAACCTCTCTCCGCCTCATCAAATACTTCATCGCCTATCTCGACATGAATACGAAGCTCCTTATCAACAAGCACATTGTAGATCTTGCGTTGCTCCCACCAAGCATCGAGCTCGTTCTTCGTCTTGTTCGTCTCCCAGAGATCCTGATTCTCGTTGAATGCGAGCATGAATATGCCTTTGAGCCAGGGACATGCTCTAATCGCCCGGTGGAAGACGCGTTGTGCGGCTGTCGCGTCTTTGGCACGGCGCAGTTCAAAGTATATGTATAGTTTCCAGAGGGATGGTGATGGAGATGATGATGATGAGACAGCACGTTCGAAGGCCGCGCGGCTGGAGTGCACTGTGGAGCCTGAGTATACCGGACGAGAAAGCTCTGTGAGGATATTAAGAAGGGACGTGGAAGTAACTGGATTTTGGTTGCTGTCTGTTGATCTTCCTGTTGACGCGGACGCTGCAGGTGTAAGGAAGACGCCGCGTATTCGCTCGTCAATTCGAAACCGAGATTCATTCCATGTAAATAAGGAGAGAAACATTGTGTTATGCGGGAACAGACTCGTGCTAGTGAGTAACATTTCGCGGATATCTGCAGGCCTGTAGGTGTGCTTGGTAGTTATGTGATGGAATAGGAGACGAGAGCGGTATTGATGTAGAACTTCTAATGTGGAGGACTTACTTCCCTCTGTAATGTGAGAAGAATGTGCAAGCCGATCGAAGGCGTTATTGTATACTTCAGTAGCAGAGGAGAGATCAAAAAATGCTGTTAAATAATGTAGTAGGGCGGTTACATCCATCCAGGCTGTGAAAGAGACCAGATCATGACGTGAAACCGCGTGATCAGCACACTCCCGGAGAAAACGTTCCGTTTTGAGTCGTTGTGTAGGAATGATGGAGAACGATCCTTGTTCCAAAGTCTTCAGGTCGATAACAAAGTCCGGGACCGATATGAGAACTTTGATAGCTGCATCTATTCTCCCTAAAACCATGTATTCCCAGACCCAACTGCGTATTATGGTGCCATATTCAAGCTTTTGAGTCTCTGATAAGCTTGCGGCCATGGACAATGTAGTGGCCCATACATGCGAAGCAGTGGAGAAATTGTCATTTCGAGTCTCCATTAACGCAAATGCATTGTAAAGTCGCAGACTAGATGGCCGCTTTTTGAGTAGGGATTTGGCATATTTTTTGCCCTCACTTGGATCCAAAGCAAATTCAACAGCTAATGTGCATTCGGCTAAGATATCATCTTGAGGAAATGTCCCAACCAAGAGCTTTAAAGACCGTCGAACCCATTCGGCGTCAATGATTGATTCTTCGTTTTTTATAATCTCTTTCCACGTTGCCAATGACTGAAACCAATTGCTGTCCGCAAACAGGGAATCGACTGAGTGTATCATGTTTTGTAAGGGGGCCATGTCAAAAACCAGTGGATGTTTGGCTCCCTCTGTCATTTCAGGATTTGAGTTAATCAGTCGAGTGATGTAAGAATCAGATAGATAGATGAGCTCAGTCCGCAAAAAAGCATCGTCCCCCGAAGTCACAATATCCCTCGTCGAGTATCGGAGCGAGTTCAACGGAGGCAGGAAGCAAAACTTCAGGAAACCGTCGACCAAGGTGTTTGTGTCTCTCCAGGTGGCGAAAAATGGTAGAAAAACTTCAATGTCAGACCCCAAAACCACGCGGTAAGGGTCATCATTCTCAACAATATCCAGCGTTCTCGCAGGCAAGCGAGCGCCACGGCTCAATCGCCTCTCTTCTACATTCCATGAAGAGAACAATGTCTCAGTCCGAATTTGTGTTTGGGCATCGGTCGTAGTAAATGCTTCAAGCTCAGGGCTTTTTCCACTACCCCAGCCTTTAGCACCCGGCTCTCCAATGCGCGCAACTTCTGACTCCCAAAACAAAGCAAACGAATTCATAAAATCATCTTTAGAGGAATTTGTAAGTTCTTTAGGGCGAAATAACGAAATTTCTAGCGCAGCTTGCCAAAGGCCAACAGCTAGCTCCGAAAACCCTGCTTCCCGCATAAACAAAGTCATTCGAAGGAACAGGTACATGTGTATTGTTTCTTTTTCTGCGTCGTTATCGCTAGATGCATTGAGTTTCATGCAATCGAGGTAGATGTCCTTGCATCGCTCAACAGTGAAGTCGAGAAAAGCGGTTTGTCGAAAGTCTATGTAACGCATCCAGAGGCTAATATAGCCAGAGTTATGCTTGAGAATAGTGTGCCACTGTTCACCTAGCCGCTTCGAGTCCCACAGATTGGTTCCTTCTTCCAAATAGCCTAAAAGCAAGCGGTATTTCTCAGGATGCTTTCCAACTTTCTTCAGCGCTTTATCATATAATGATAACTTGATATCTGCAAGACTGCGTTTTTCAGCTGCCGTCAGTTGTCGACGGCTATCCGACCCAGCCAAGAGAGTGTCTTGGTACTTGATCACCTCCATCCAAGCACCAATATCTGAGGGGTTATCTTCAGCGCGTCTCAAGAGCTCCAGATTCCTTTGGTTCGCCTCCCGATTCCATTTAACCGCACTGCCTTCTTCATTGCTGTCTGATTCTAACGACGCTTCCATGTCACTGGGAATATCCTGCTGCTCAGGCTTGGCTTTTCCGAGTATTGACCGATAGCCATACTTTTCTGCTTCACTGTCCGACACGTCATCTCCGCCTAATATCCTCTGCCTCTTCCGGCTACCATTATAATCGAGTGGAATGAAGTTTTTATGGGCGTCATCATTATCTGCGATGAGATCCTGGCGAATACGTAGGACTCTTCGTTCTTTCGCATCGGCGGCGGAAAGTATACTTCTGGTCTTGTGGCGTGTTCCATCAGCGATCGAACCGTCTGCGCGGACAAGCAGCGAGTCTTCACCATCGTAGGTGCGATCAATCTTGAACCGCGCAGGTAAGCCGAGGATTCTACCACGCCCCGCGCGACGATATTGAGGGATACTATAGCGATGTATGGTTCCGTATATCACATTATGAATGTCCCCTTTCCGATCAATTTTGTAGATGTCCTGGGGTTCCTCGTCGGGTTGCGGTGGCGCTGAAGGAGCGGCTCTAGGTGATTCTTTTTCTCTTCTAGAGCCATGCTTCAAGTGTCGGTCTCCTTGGCGAGAGCGGTGATGGTGATTGTGGCTGTGATGCCTGGACTTGTGTCGACTTCTCTCATCTCGACGTTGGGCTTCCTCGTCAACGTGACCAATGTTCACATCCTCGGTCGGCGGCGGGGGCTTCGCTTTGAAGCTGGCGAACTTGGGAACCTGCTTTGCCTCCTGCATTCAAGGAGATCGAAGGCACGCGGAAGTGGTTTTCAGCAGATCTTTGGCCGTGTGGTTGGATGTTCTGCCTGCTGATTCAAGCTTGAGAGTCGCGGTTGCCGACTTCGGCTAAAGTTGCTGTTGCCTCCGCTGCAACAGCTCCGCGGGCCCGGGAAAAATTTCCCTTCCGGCATAATAATTTTTTGCTCCTCCAAAACTATTCGAAGATTCAGACATTTTCATACAACTGCGTCCTCCCCCTGCCCTGCGCATTCCCCGCAAGCCCCTTTTTGTAGCGGGATGGGATTTTATCGCTGAAAAGGCGCGCTCATTCGATTTATCACCATGGCATCGTCCCTCACCGCGCAGTTGGCACAGATTGCCGCCAAGTCGACAAATGCTCTTGACCTGAAGGCGCAAAGGGCGGCGCATTCGAAGTCTCTAATTTTCGACACAAAAGTCGCCAAATCGCAGGACTTTGACACATTATATCAAATATGCAATGATGGATTCCAAGAATTGTGTCAGTTGGATGCACGATTCGCGGAATTCGAGCGAACGTTATTCAGCTTGCACAGCAAGACGGAGGATCGAAGAGAGATGACAGCAGCACAAAACAAAGACCTTGACGTTGTTTTGGAGTCCTTCATGGGCTTGGTTGGTGGGAAATTACAGTTGAGCCCAGCCGTCAAGGCATTGGAATGGCTTATAAGGCGATTTCGGTAAGAGTGTTGCTGGGCCTTGAAAGTAAGACTTAAAGCTAAGACCAATCACAGAGTACATGAGTACAATACTACTTTTCTCCTCCTTACCTTTCTTCCATACCATTCGCTGCCGATATTTCTCGACCTCTTAGACATTTTACCGGATGATCTCACCCCGACATTCAATGATCTTCGAGCATACAAGAAAAGTCGCGTCAATCCTCCCATGGAGGCCATAGTTCGTACGGCAGCAAAGAACACAGCCTTCTCAACCGCCTTCAACAATTATACTATTCAAGTCTCCAAACAGAACGCCCACTATCATGGCTTGCTGGCATTTTGGTCGGGTATAATGACGCAGGCATGTTCAGAGATGCTGAATTCAGCTCGCGCCGGCCGTCGAGACGTTGAAAAGAAGAACCACGAAGATATATTCATTCACTTTTTGCCTGTTCTCAATGATGGGTTCGCCATGAAGAAAGTTTCGGAGTTGGTCATTGGTTGTTACATGATCACCGTTGTATTTGCTACGAAAGCAGCTCTTACAGAACATGTCATTGACACTCTAATGACGGCTGTGTCTGGATCTTGTACTCAAGAAACCATTAACTCGGCAGTAGTCACTCTAGCAGTTCTAGCTGAGCAGAAAACAGACCCCTCACTTCCCAAGAAGGTTGTTCGCTCTGTTCTTAAACTTGACAAAAATATCGATCTTTTGGTCGACGTCGCCTCCCAACACAGAACTTCGAAACTTCTCTTGGGCTTGATTAGTGGCTGTCTTGCGGACCTGCAAAAAGGTGACTCGCAGCCACGCCTCGCTTTCATATTACAAACATTTCAGAGAGGATTATTGGATGAGGCTTCGAGTAAAGCTGCAATGAAGATGATTTTGCAAACTACCACCGATGCTCAACGAAGTGGTACTCTGTCTCTAAACGTGCAGACCGGAGTCTCTGATCTGGTCCAGGCGTTGAACGCATCTGATGTTCACAGGTCTCTTTTGCAAGCAGCGACTACCGAGGCAAATATGGACTTAGACAGCTTAGAGCATAGCTTACAGATTACCATCGGAACTCAGCCTGCTCTTCCAGCCGGTGAAGATGTTGAAATGACAGACATAGCAGAGGAGAAGGAAGTTGATACATTTGCTCCATTGATTGATTCTCTAGTCAAGGAGCCTTTGGTATCTTCTTCGTTTCTTTCTGCTCAGATCTCGCCTCTTTTCGAAAAGCTACTCGAGGCGTTCACACTTGCTGGAGACTCACCAGATAAGTTGAACAAGGTATGTGACTTACCAGCTCTTGGAAAGTCTCATTTAGATCAGAAGCCACAACACCAATTCCTGTCTTTCTTCGTGCGAATCTTTTCCGGGCCCTATGCAATTCGCACCCGGGTTTCTGCTTTGAAGACGATATCCACAGCTCTCGACGCAGCTCAGCCAGCACTTGATTTGCAAGCTTTGCTTCCTTACATAATTGCAGCATTCCTTGATCCGTCGCATGCCATTAGGAGTGAAGCTGCAAAGCTTCTCGGAACTCTCATCCAAATCCAACGCAAAGCTAAGCATGACGCTATCTCGACCACTCCATGGGCTCAAGAAAGCCTCTATGAAGGACAAAATTCAGTCAAGTCGGCATGGTTGTCGACTGCTGATGCATGGAAGATCACCGATCATGTATTACTCCCTAGCCTAGAGGGATACGTTCAGGATTCTCAACACATCATTTCTACGCTTAAAAAGGCACTCAAGAATTCAAGCTCCGACTCTGATAAAGATTCTAGCGCTGAGCTTAAGAAGTCTGAGAGACAAAGTCTTCTGCAATTTTTATGTTATCATATTATTGTGACGCCGCTTTTCCGAATCAAACTTCGCCTCCTCAAGATTGTTAATAGCGTGGATAAGATTGGTTCCTTGACACGAACTAAGCTATTAGCATCCTTCATTGATACATGCCGCACTCTTCCTGAATCACGACTTTCTCAGATTTGCGAAGAAGAGCAGCTTTCTTTGGCAGAATTGGAGCAAGAGATTGCTGCAGTTGTCAGCCCGAAGGAACGAGATGCTGAAAAGATTCTGATATCAAGCCTCGTGGAATCTGGAAAGAATCTCCGATCTACCTTCATGTCTGCTATTTTCACTCGCCTTGAACAAATCTGGAACAAACTGGAAGATGACAAACAAGACGCTGCTGCACAACAAATATTCGACCTCTCATTCAAGGGCACAGAATCCATGCAAAGTTTTGCAAAAGAAACTCTTCGCAATGTTTCCCTTCCAGAATCAATTCTTGTTAGTTTTCTTGACATGATACCAGAGCTTGTCTCTACTTTCGAGAATCACAGTCCCTCGCCGAAGAGACGACGCACAAATAAGAATAATGCTGTTGCTGCCATATCTGACCCAGCTGGATTGGATGAAGTAATGGGCAAAGTTACCTTCATCCTTGAACTTGTAGATAGTTCTACACCTGAGAACCATCCCAGTCTTGCTGCTGGCCTCTTCAAGTCTCTGGCTGCTCTGCACCATCTAAAGGCTAGAATCCAGTCAACTCTGGGCTATCTTCTCAGTCTTGCTCTCGGCAGTTTGTTGGCCATTGTTAATAAAGCCAAGACATTACCGAAACCGTCTTTTGATACATCTGCCATCAGAACCGACCTGGTTGTAGATTGCGTGCGAAGCTCGCAAAGCCCACAAGTGCAAAATACCGCTTTGCTCTTAGTCTCTGGTCTCGCTGTGATTGCGCCTGAGCAGGTACTTCACAGCGTCATGCCGATCTTCACGTTCATGAGCTCTAGCGTTTTGAAGAAGGACGACGATTATTCGGTTATGGTAATCGACCAGACAATTGATCAGGTTGTTCCAGTCCTTGTTCAGTCGCTACGCAACCAAAAGCGTGACGTCGTCGCTGGAACTTCTGAATTGCTTCTCAGCTTTACGGCCGCCTTTGAGCATATTCCGTCGCATCGCAGACAGCGTCTATTCCAGGCATTGGTCACGAAACTGGGAGCTCAGGACTTCCTGTTCGCTGTCCTGGCTATGCTCGCTAACTTTCATGGTCTCGACAAGAACGTATCTGTCTTGATGACTCATCTTGTTTCTGGTCTCGATCCGGAAGTTCAGCTCGTTACATATCAGAAGTACCTGAACCTGATCAGCGACAGTCTGAAGCCGAAACCTGGTATTTCTCAGATACTCTTGGGTGTTGGCAACGAGGGCGCGAAGGACAAGCACATTATTGCAGAAAGTCTACTGCGGTCCCTCTCTTACTGCTTGAAACATTCTAGCTTGAAAACACAGCTGGCTACCGTCTTCAGTTCCGCTGCCGAGGACACGCTGGCTAGAGTTGGAACTCTCTTCTCACAGATTCTCGAACAGGTCTTAACAATGGTAGATACAGTACAAGATATCAAGCCTCTCAGCAATGCATGCAACGAGACTCTCGGGTCTGTACTGGGTGTTCTGTCTCTTGTTGACCTTCTCGACACTATCGAGCAGCTATTGCAAAGACCTAATCCAGACCTCCGACGCAAGGTTCTTCGACTACTGGAGAACCGCCTTCGCCAAACTCCAGAGCGCCATGGTGCGTCGCAAAACAGGGTTCTGGAATTTGTTGCCTTCCTCAACCAGGTCGTCGAATCGTCGGATGACGCACTACTCAAACACGCTGCTGTTGCTTGCATAGATCGCATCGCTGAGAAGTATGGCCGAAAGGATCCTGAGAAGATCTTACCGGCCGCTATGGTCATAGCCAGTGATTCGTGCCTTGGCCAGGATGACAACAAAATCCGTGTCATAGGTTTGCTATGTCTCGCATCAATGACAGAAGTTCTTGGCGAGGGGATTATCCCAGCACTGCCAGAGACATTGAAAAAATCTCTCGCCCTTTTGGAGAGCAGCTTGCAAGGCGGTACTGTCAACGAGCAACTTCACAATGCAGTCTTCTCTCTGCTGGCTGCTCTTCTTGTCCAGGTTCCATTTATGTTATCGGGTAAAACCCTTGACACGATACTTCAGCTTTCGTTCAAATCTGCAGAGCTCGAACTATCCGACGAAGGCGAGGAAGCGCGACGAGATGCGTTGAAGCTAATCGCAAAGAAAGTCGATGTCAAGGAATCCTTTGGTGCCGTCGAGAGAAATTGGACTGCAGCCACCAGCTCGGGCCCAATTGCTACGAAGGAAGCACTCGACATTGTGAGCGTTGCAATTGAGAAGCATCCCAAATCTGCCACGGTCAAGAACGTCGGCGTTCTTTCGAAGTTGCTATACCGCGCTTTTGATCTTCGCCGAGAACAACAATCTGCTGTGACGAAGTCCCAATTTGAGGAAACAGAGCTTCAGGAAATTGAAGATATCGTCAATGGAGTTACCATTAAGATGATATTCAAATTAAATGACACTGTTTTCCGTCCGCTGTTCATGGAGTTGGTGGAATGGGCAACCAATGGTGTTTCCAAGAGTGATACCCAAGGAAGAGTTCTTCGATTGACTTCCTTCTATAAGTTCCTGCAGAGCTTCTTCGGAACGCTCAGATCGATCGTGACTAGCTATGCCAGTTACATCATTGAGAATGTGATTGAAGTTCTCGAATTTTCCAGGCCGAATGTGAAGGAGTCAAAGGATCTGTGGTTGGCAGCTGTAAAAACGCTCAATGCTGCATTTGAGCATGATCAAGATGGTAAGTAGATCGCTTACTCTAACCACATAAACCCTCCTTTTATTGTTGTCCTTTCGCTAATACATAATAAAGCATTCTGGCAATCCCCGTCCCATCTCAGCGGCATTTCCAAAGCACTCATCTCTCAACTCGCTCGGGCAACCAACTCTTCCACAGCAACCATCATTATCGACGAAGTAGTACCGGCTATCTCCGAGCTTGCAATTGCGACTGATTCTCCAGACAACTACAAAGAAATGAACACTGCCATAATGAAGTATCTTCGTCCCTCAACCAGCGCCGTCGCAGATGGAGGTGACAGTGCGCATACTCGACTCGCCGCACTAAAGACCGAACAGGCGTTGACAGAGCGATTGGGCGAGGAATGGCTCACTCTTTTGCCCGAGATGTTGCCATATATCAGCGAGTTGATGGAGGATGAAGATGAGACGGTGGAGAGAGAGACGAGGAAGTGGGTGAAGGGTATTGAGGATATACTTGGGGAAAAGCTAGACGATATGTTGACGTAGATTTTGAATGAATGATTGATGTTGTTCTTTTTTTTCTTTTTGTTCATCGTTGACATTTTTGAGATTGATATAATCCGCATTTTGGGCGTTTCTTGGTTTACGTTCATTTTCACCTCGATGTTTTGTCAAATGTTTCAATTAGATGCAAATCAGACTTCCAGCAAAATCAGTTTATATATATCTATGCAAATACCTAGGTGCACTCTCGATTTGATAAGTAGTTTAACTTGCCTATCCCTACTGCTGCTGCCCATGCCGAAAAAGGAAAGACCATGCTCACGTGTTTTTCATAGCCCTAATTGGTGGATACAAATACCTATACAAGACGAAGATAAAGATTTTAGAGCTAGTAGATTGGTTCATATCAAAGCATCTAGGTTCTAGACTAGATAAAATGTGCTAGGCACTGACTATGGTGATGTTATTGCATAAATATATATCTGTACTATTATTTTATTATCATTAACGAAGATATTCAAGTGATGGGACAAGTGAAATAGTAGGTATATGAGCTCCATGCTCGGCTGTAGCAATATAAAAGAAACAAAAAAAGGAAAGGAAGAAAATAAAATAACCTTGGAAGAGAAACAACTGCGTTGTGATGTCAACTTTTCAAGCATTTCTTGTCGTCATAATCATCCTAAACACGAGGTGGTATATATGAACATTGGTTACTTTTTATATGCAATGCAAAATGCCAAAATGATATAAGCAGTATTAGTAATAGTATTAATAAAGCGCTCGTATCGCCCACGCAGGCGACAGAGGATCGGACGTCCTCACTCTCGACGGCGGCACTGCCGAGTACTCTGGAGGGGCATTCTCGCTATCCAGTAGTAGCACTGAGTTGGACGGCGAGAAGGAGGAGGAGGATGACGAGGACGAGGAGTAGACATCAGCACTGGAGTCAGTCAGAAGCTGATATCGATCTAGATAATCATTCTCGCTCGGCGGCGTAATGTTTCGTGGCCGGTAGTATTCGTCCTCAATCTGTGTTTCTGGAAGCATCATCGGGGTTGAAATATCTTCGTCAGGAGAAATGCCATTGCCAGGCGCGGAGGTGATTTGGATGGGAATATTAAGTGAAATTCTGGGAGTGAGAGGTTTGGATTGGTATGTCAATGACAAGTCCAGTGAGTATATGCGAGACACTAAGCAGGTATGGAACGTGGGCACGAATGCTTTGTTTGTGGGAAGCGAGACGGGGATGAGGATGGAGGCAGTGTAGAATGATTTTCCCGAGTATGAGGGCGAAGCTAGCTGGTATATAGAACTGTCGTCCGATCCATTCGTTTCAAGCGAGTTTCGCGCTGAATCGTTGGGTCCTGTCCCATCATACTTCTTCCAGGGGGCGGATGCTACGCATAGCGACGAGAGCCCAAGCGTCTCGGTGTAGACGGTGCAATGGCTCTGGTTCATTTTGTCGTATACCGTAGTGATGTTTTTGGAAGGGAAACTCGTCCAGGGCTTCACGGAAGCGTATGTTACGACTTTCAGCCTGGTGAGTAGCGACTTGAGCCGCGGTGGCTGCTCGTCGTCATTTTCTGGATCAAATCGCACGTGTAGTTTGACATAACTACTGCTAACCTCCCCTGCGTCGTTCGCTGTACCTCGTGCCGGAAGTTGTAGAGGTCTCGGCTGGGCTGCGGTGACCACCAGACGGCCGGTTTTGCCTCCAAGCAGCGTCTTGCGAACGTGCTTTTCTCGACGGGTGCGATAGTCAGCGTTGCAATTGCATTCGATCTCCAGTGGTGGCTGCTCGATAGTCGCCGGAATGATGCGCACCTTCTTGCCAATTGAGGACAATAGGTAGAGAGGTTTGTCGCCGGCGGTTGTTGCAGTCGTTGTGTTTCGCTGCACGACCGAGGCTTTGATCTTATAGCCAATTTCGCTCATGATAGGAGCCATATCGTCGAGTAGAGCCTTTCCACTGTCACAGACCATTGCATCTCCAAAACTCGGTGGCAGCTGCATATGAGCCGCCTTGACGTGCGGGTTGTTGGTGAAATGGCTGCAGGATTGGGGCAGCAAGCGGTCGGGGACAACGAACGTGAAAGGGAATTTGTACAGCTGTTGAGACTTGAATTCTCGTGGCTCGGGGTAAGCAGACTGTTCGATAGGCTGGCGCAGCCTGAGGAAACATTGGGAAGCGTTTATATTATTTGAAACATGGGCCATTGGAGACTGTCTCATGAGAGTGGTTTTTGTCATGCCTGTTACAAAATGAGCGTAAGGTCTACCGAAGCCGTAATGCCAGAGCCAAAACGAACCTTCAAAACAGATTACGACATGGTCGAACTGGACGTCTTTCTCCGCGCGAATGACAACCTCTCCTTCAATTTTGTCAAACGTAGTATACGAAGGAACAGATCCCTGGACCTGGCCGTTGATGTTGATGTCGACGTTGAGGCGCGAGAGCCTCCGAGAAAGGAAGTCCATTTGCGGTGTCTAATAAAGAAGGAGAAGACTAGATATTCTCGCCAAATGCATGTGATAATAGCACTAGCTTGTCGGTGCAAGGCCAATTACACAAATTGAACGAGTATACGGGAATGTAGAAGGACTGATCTAGTTCGTCGGAATGCAATTGCATATTTATAAGAAGCTGTCAACAAAAGAAAGAGGTGGACAAAGTCAAACCTGAGTCATCCATCTGGACCCTGGGAACGAGCCTAAAGCCATAATAGTAAGTACAGCCATCATTAGGTGCAATTCCGTGAAAAGCAACTAACTAGTTGCGCTGTCTATTCCGTATGCTCTCCGTACTATTGACTGGATGCAGGTGGAGAGCAGCGAATCAGACAAGTCCGCCCTGTGACAAAACTATCTCTATATACATACTTTATTACTATCTTACTCGAATCTGACAGGCTGCAGGGATTAATAATCAGAATTTGCTGAGAGATTTTACTAAGCCGGCCATCTGCACGGAATAGAAGCGATGGAAGCATATATTATCGGCCCAATCAGAGCTATTTGCGCCGTGACTCACTGTTCTAGATGCCATGTTTTAACTTCTGGCTGCTCGGCATGGATGTGGTTTCTTTGCATTTACCTTGGATTACATTCCGTGCGTTACTCCGCGGGCAGAGTTTAAGACTATGGGGCTAGCTGCCATAGGGCGTGCACTCGGCTTTCTGTGGAGTAACTGTCCATAATTGATCTCGGAGCGTCAAGTTGATATGTATTGCGTCTGTCGTCATATGTCATTTTCTTTTGAGTCTTTTCTGTCGCTCCATTGAGTCATAATGTTGGACTAGCCAACAGTTAACTACCTGGTGATTAGGGTTCAGGGAAATAACCCTAAAGAAGCCGCAGCACAACAAATCCATCCCTTTTGTCCTTCCTACGGTTCCCCCCCCCCCTTTTTTTTTCCCCCTCTTTTTTTCCCCTCTTTACTAAACTACCTTAGTATGATACTTAGATTATACTTAGATTATGACTTATGATCTGATATATCATTCTGTTCAGCGTTGGCGTCTGCTGGATGAGGTTTAGTCGATGTTAACATACGCGCCGGCCAATCGCAGCGCAGCGCTAACTCCACTCCCTTTCTAATATATGCGCCTGTTCAGACTTCACTGCTCTTATGCCTACAAGTAGAGAGTCCTCCAGATACACGATGCCTGGCGATGATATAAAACCCAGGAAGCCCCGCAAGGGTGCGCGGGGAGTGCGCAAAGTCAAAACAGGCTGTCTGACATGCAAGTACGTACGTCTCTCAATTTCTTTCTCTACAGCTAGGCTTCGAGCTTGCTTACGGCAAGTTCTCAGAATCAGACACAAAAAGTGCGACGAGAAGATACCTTCGTGCACGCCATGCATGGCTACTGGACGAAAATGTGATTTTGAGTCGCTGGTTTCCCAGTCCCTCCTGCAACCATCCCTCAAACCCAATCACCTCGGCATGCTCTTGCTCAGCACCAGCGAAGATTCCGCTCATTTCGGCTACTTTATCAACGTCTGCGCCAAAGATTTCTCGCTCTTCTTTGAGTCTCCAGTCTGGGAGAGTATCGTCCTGCAAGCTGCGTGCACAGAGCCCTGCATACGGCACGCTGCGCTCGCAATTGGTGCCATGAGCAGGAATAATTACGACCGGCACACCCAATCATCAGAGCCAGAAGCACGAGAATATTCAATGAAACAGTATAATCTTGCTCTTCGGGCGCTCAGTCATGCTCTTGACCAAGGAACTGGACGCTCGGAGCTGGCTGCCTTGGGGAGTATTACGTTTATTGCGTTTGAGGTTCTTTGGGGACAGGATATGAGAGTAAAGATGCATATTGATGCTGCTGTTGCGATTGTCACGGCTAGGATGGGTCGTCTCAGAGATAGTAAAAGTAGCAGTAATAGTGCCGAGGTGGGATATCTTGATAGTGCTTTATCTCAACTGGGCGCGCAGTTTTCGTCATTTAGTACACACAGTGAGAATTGGAACGGAGAAGGGGGAATGGCACGCAATGCAAAACTATGAATGGTATACTCCAAGTCTGGTAGTTATTGGCTGGGGCGTAACTTAGCATTTACAAGATACGCTCTAGCCAATCATATTAGTGAGCTACCTAGGTGTCAGGCTTCAGAAATGCTTGTCTGTATAAAAAGTTATAAATAAGCCTTCATTTCCGTTCTTATTCTCCAATTTGAAATCTCTTATCAATATCAAAATGCCTTCTATTAAACCCTTCAAAATCTCCGTCCCGGAGCACAAAATCCAGCGTCTGCAGCAAAAACTAGCCCTAACCGACCTCCCCTCCGAGGGCCCCGATGCTCTCCACCCCTGGTCTCGCGGTGTCCCTCTCTCAGAAATCAAGCGCCTAGCTTCTCACTGGCAGCACAATTTTGACTGGCGCGCAGTCGAAGCCAAGCTCAACCGGGACCTCCCACAATGCACCGCCAACATCGAGGTTGACGGCTTCGGCCATTACGATATCCATCTCGTTCACCAGCGCAGTCAAGTCGGCGCTGCGATCCCGCTTCTCTTCCTCCATGGCTGGCCGTCAAGCTTCCTGGAAGTTGTGAACATGCTGCCTCTGCTGGTTGACGGGGGCGTAGACGGGCCTGCATTTCACGTTGTTGCGCCGAGCTTGATTGATTTTGGGTTTTCGTCTGCTAGCAATAAGGTATCCTTCTCTTACTGTTAAGATCCATGATGGGCTAATTGGGATGAAGCAAGGATTCAACATCGAGCAGCATGCAGAAGCATACCACAAACTGATGCTCGCTCTCGGATACAACGAATACGGTAAACCTCTCTCTCTCTCCTCTCTTCACCACCAAGGCGAACTCATTCACCTTCTAACTCTTCAATAGTCATCCAAGCAGGCGACATCGGCTACCTCGTCACGCGCTCCATAGCCCTAAAATACGGCCCCCGACACTGCAAAGCATACCATCTCAACAACGCCGCACCCGCCGAACCGACCGCCACCACACACCCTGATATTCACGCCAGAATCAAAAACACGCCTCCAACCGTCTCGGACCTGGCCGGTCTCGCACGCACGCAGGAATTCTCCACGCACGGAAACGCCTACTATCTCCTACAATCCAGCAAGCCGCAAACACTCGCGTACAGCCTCACCGACAGCCCCGTCGGGCTCCTATCATGGATCTACGAGAAACTCATTGCGTGGAGCGACGGCTACGCCTGGACGGACGAGCAGGTCCTGACGTGGGTTAGCATCTACTATTTCTCTAGGGCGGGTGCGACGGCGTGTCTGAGTCTGTTCTGGGAAAATGAGCATCGCGTGCCGACTGCGTTTGAGATGGCCAAGGAGTGGAGTGATGTGCCGCTCGCGGTGGCGAGGTTTGAGAAGGATCTGATTCTGTTGCCGAGGGCGTGGAATGCCACTCTGGGGCCTGTGGTGTTGGAGAGTGAGTATGCGCATGGGGGACATTTTGCGGCGTGGGAATGTCCCGAGGCTGTTGTTGAGGATCTGAGGAGGATGTTTGGCAGGGAGGAGGGGAGGTTGTATGGGTGTGTTGAGGGACATGATGGCTATCTCTTTTCTGAAGTTCTTCGAATTTGTTCGTAACTACCTAACTAAGTACACAGACGAAAGAACCACCGAAACCAATACATACCCAAACAGACTTTTATATCCCTTGTTGTATGTTGAATCGTATTTACAGAAGATAAAAAAAAGAAATACCCTGTCTCGGCTGACTGACGCTTAGGCCTTCAATAAGAAGTATGTCGCATCTCATAGGTTCAAATGCACGCTATTTCTGCAAAGTAACAATTCGCGCAAACGCATGCATATTGCATAATCATGATAAGACACTGATAATATGAGGGGGAAATGTGGAACCAAGATCTAAGGGTATAAAAAGCTTCGCTGAATCGTGCCGGAAAAAGAAAATTCGTCAAAGAAAAGTTCATATGGCAAACATGATCGGGTGAATTTTGTTGATATTGACAATTTATTTGGGGATAGTAGGCACACGCGGCCATCGAGAAATAAACTCAACATCGTCGAGAGCGCCCTTGCTCTGGTTGCGCACGTACTGAGTGCTCGGGTCAATGCGAGGCTCGTAGTCCCAGATAGTGGGCACACCCTTGATCAGAGCTGAGTAGACCAAGCGGCGACGACGCTGAGATCGGACAACATCCTCATGGATGGCCTGCAAATTCCAACGAGTGTGGATCTCTTCGAGAAAATGTGCATAAACCGTTTTTGGGTCGTTGTCTTCAGGGAGAGCAAGTGCCAGTGTCGGACTCGGGGTGCGCGGAGGGGTTGGCACCACCTGTGCTGGAATCCTAGGGAAGAAAGACTTCTCGGTACTGACAAAGCTGACAGCTCCCGGTGCCTCGGTGTCGGCTGGGGTGGGAAGTCCAGTCTCTCCCTTGAGCTTTGAGTCCTTGCTCTTCGGTACTGGAATGGACAGTCCTGCAATCAAGTTGGTGGTCTCCAGAGGATCCGCTTCAATGTCATACAGCATTGGCGGGTCAATCAAGGAGTAGATGAATTTCCACTTCCCACGACGAATCATGATCACCGGCGTCTGTGAGCCCTCAGCCATGTACTCTCCAAAAACGGTGTCAGTCTTTACGCCTTCACCACCAGTGATGTATGGGAGCAGGGAGACACCGTCCATGGGCAGACTAGGCTCTAGTTTGCTTCCAACAAAATCGACAAACGTGGGCAGAATGTCCATGGTCGATACATTCTCCTTGACGCGCTTAGGGGCGAACCGCTTGGGAGAGTGAACAATGAACGGCACACGGGCTGAGTTCTCGTACCAGACCATCTTGTACCACAGACCACGCTCACCAAGCATGTCGCCGTGGTCACCAGTAAAGACAATGATTGTGTCGTCAGTCAGACCGCAGTTGTCGAGTGCCTTCAACAGCTTTCCAATGTTCGTATCCACATATGTACATGCCCCGTAATATGCGCGGCGGGCGGCCTTGATGCGCTCTTCAGGGATCTCTTTGCCCCACAGATCAATACATTTCAAGACACGCTGCGAATGAGGATCCTGTTGGTCGTGGGGGATGGCAGACGTTTTGGGCAGAGGGATGTCGACGTCCTCATACAGATCCCAGAATTCTTTGGTCATGGCATAAGGGTCGTGAGGGTGAGTCATGGAAACAGTCAAACAGAAAGGCTGATTACCGCGATGGCGCACATGGTCGTACAAATACTGAGTCGACTTGTAGATGACCTCCTCGTCATAGTCGAGTTGGTTGGTGCGCACGACAGGCCCAGCATCTATGACTGAAGACATGTTGTGATAGTAATCTGGACGCACCTCCTACACGAACTCGTCAGTTGCCGTTGACCTTTTCTCAAATGAGAAGGGAAACATACCGGTTCGTCCCAGTTCACTGACCAGCCATAGTCTCCCGGATAGATATCGCTGGTCAAGCGTTGCTCATAGCCATGCAACTGATCCGGGCCGCAGAAGTGCATCTTCCCAGCCAGCGCAGTGTGGTAACCTTCGCGGCGCAGGTAGTGAGCGTATGTGGGAACATCCGCGGGCAAGTCGGCGGCATTGTCATAAGCGCCAATCTTGGATGGCAGCTGGCCAGTGACCATGACAAAACGCGAGGGCGCACAGAGAGGCGAGTTACAGTAGGCACTGTCGAAAGTCACGCCTTCTCTGGCCAGACGGTCGAGGTTGGGGGTCTTAATAGGGGAGTTGGGGTCGTGGATGGACAACAGCGGCGCGGCCATCTGGTCGGCCATGATGTAGAGAATGTTTGGCCTCTTCTCCGCCATGCTTGCCGCCGATGTCTTCGGTCCCGGGGTTTTTTCTTTTGTATTTTTTATTTCTGAAGTTGTCTAGGAGTCCCCGTGTTCCGGCGGGGCCCGACGAAGGGGGTTCTTATCAAATAAACAGTATTCACAAGAGTTAAGAAAAGAGGTACGTTTGTTCCTGCCAGATCGCGTCCAGCTGATTGAAGAAATTACAGTAGAGGACGAAGAGAGAAGCAGTGAGAGGAGGAGGATATTGAGAGGGAGAGGGAGAGAAAGAAGAAAGAGCGGCGGCTTTTTTTAAAGGAGGCTTTTGATTTAACCTTTCCCGGGGAAGGAGGTGTGGCTCGCCGTATCGATACGGTCTTGATACGCGTACGGTACCAGGACGGCTGGTATTAATACGTGCGGTGCCCACGGGAGGAGCGCATAATTACACGTCACAGCACAGCGGTACCCGTACCACACCGGCGATACGCGGGACTCCGTAAGCGCGGCCGAAGGAGCGAAGGAAGTCATTATTCCAAGGGGCGATGTCGTGCGATGGTGTGATTGTGGATTGTGGGGTTAGTCATCCTCACGCCATTTCAGTTTATGACACAGTATGCACAATACGATGAACGATGCACCCGTCTGGATGGCGCTCCCTGATCGAGCAGGAGAATCCTCGCCAGCAAAGAGCGGTATCGCGTGACCGTAATTTAGCAGCCTCTTATCAACAACGCAGCAAAAATCTTCATATCATAACCCCACATACGCTAGCAAACACAGGCACATAGAAACTGCTGGAAAGAGAGAGGAAAGCCCGGCTTGATAAGAGCGGCCCACATGCCCAGTTCATTCTGGAACCACGAGCTAATTCGCACAAAGTACCTAATCCTCTCCAACGTCGAGTCTACTGGAATTTTATATACATCCAGCCAATCTGCGCGCCGATCGCAGTCCAGCAACGAACGGCGCGACAAAGACAGCCAATCAGCGTGCCGCGCTGATGCCGACTTACGCGGTTATCGCTGCCCCACTTATGCGCGCCCCCCACCCGCTCTCCCAAAAGAGGCAATCTGTCTCGCACGCAATCGTCGGCGCTGCTGATTGGCCGCGGGCCTTGGCTGCCTTGGGCAAATTAGGCAAACTCATCCATGTGGATTATTTCATGCTGATGACTGATCTCTCTCTGCCACCGGAAGTCTGCTGCGAGGCAAGTCATGCTATACTTGTCACAATGAAAGACTCAATACTATTACATCTTATATTGGCATTACTTGTGATTCGTGCACATGGTGGAAGATATTGCAACGACTCGCCAAACGGCCAAGTCTGAACAAACGCCCTGCTGTATGTATTATGTATTCGCTTTGGGTAAGGCTTCAAACAGAAAAACAGATCGATAGTATGCCTGTTTCTTTCGAGTATCCGACTACCTCGGTCAGTCCTTTTTGACCGCACTGTAGCACAACCGTCAGTGTCAACCCATATCATTCGCAGATGAAGAATCCCATACCTGTATATCCTGCGAATGAATGCATACGCTGTCAGAAACCCTACTGTCCCAGTAAGCAGCCCGTAAACGGCGCATGCAAGGAAGCTATAGCTGAAGAACAGCAAGCTCGACACAAATCCGCTGATGTGCAGCTTGAACATATAGTACCATATACAGTAGGCAAACACCCAGAAAGCACTGCTGCCTCCGGTCAAGAAGCTCTGCCACCACCAGTGATAGTTCTATCGAATGTTAGTCACGAAACTGACGTTCACAAATGATAATCGACATGCATGCATGTCTTACCTCGGCGCATAGCTGGTTGTACGTTGCGATGATAGTCACCTCGCTCACTGTGACGATCAAGATGGTGCTCACCACGCTCAGGAAACCGAACACGTAGTAATAACCACTCTTGTCCTGCCACAGGTTTTTGAAGACAAAGAGAAGTTCAATGAAAAGCACGGCGAAGGGAACCAAGCCAGTCAGAATGATGCCGTTGACCCCCCGCAGATACCATGGCTGCCGTGGGATTTGTCGCGGGATCGACGAAGTCTTGGTCGGATGTTGCCACGGCTCTGCGCGTACATATCCGAACCAACTGCCAATATATACCAACGGCACTTGGACTAGCAGCCAGAGAGCTACGAGTCCCACCAATGTGCCAAATGGCAGAGCTGTGCTCGAAGCCTGGGCCCAGACAAACAGGTTCAGGACAAAGATTAGGCAGAAAGTCAGCCCAGGGAAAAGCGAAGCCGTCTGCAGCTAAAGTTAGCATTTCCATATCAGCTCTGGGACGTGCGTGGGTAAACCTACGAGAATGGTGTTCTTTCGCCAGTTCTGTCCCCCCAGTGTCTTATACAGTCTGCCGGAAAAGTACCCAGAGAATAGACCAGCAAAAACAAAGAGGCCAAATCCGACAGTAACAAACCCGCCTCGAAAGCTGGGGTTCAGTACACCTAAGCAACTGAGAATGAGGAGACCAGCTGCAACGAATAGCAACTGTGTGCCCGATCCTACCAAAGGCGCGAGCAGTCCACTATGCGCCGGAAGACGGAAAATATCCGCATGGACTAACTTCCATCCAGCGACGTCCTCTAGATCTTCATCCGACAGATGATGCGCCTCATCGTCTTTCTGACTCAAAAGGCCTTCACCACGTTCCGTGTCTTCTTTGCTGGGTGACTTGGATCTAGACTTATTCTTGCCCTCTTCCAATGTTGTGTCGCCGCGTCCCTTTGCATTGCCGTGGACAGTCCGTCCCCAGATGACAATCACAGTGACGCCAAGCACGCCGGAAATCGTGAGCGAATTGATGATCGCAAGCCAGTGAGTCATTGAGCTGTCGACCTGATCAGTGAAAAACAAGTCCCAGCGGTTCGACCACTCTATTGACGATTCCTCGCGAAAGTAAACAGAGTACGTGTATGGGATTTCCAACTTGGCGCCATCGTTTGCGTCCTCACCACGCTGCGGTATGTATGATGAATCGCTATATAATTCCTCAAGCTTGCTATTATTCGGGGCGATAAAGAGCTCCAAATGCGAGTTTTCTGCATGCACATCTATCGGGCATCCCTCTTCATCCCGGTTTTCATATCCAATACTCTTGGGGTAGACTTCAAAGCCGACAATCACGCTTTTCCCCTCATCGCCTGCCTTGCCCGGTGCCTTGCGCCAGCGGATAACGATCGTGAAATGATTGTGGATATAGAAACGAGATTGGCCGTCCGACGGGGAAAAGTCCTGGTATCCTAGCTTGAATCCACTCGAGTAATACTTTCGACTGCGATCGACGGTGACGAAACTGGTGGCTGCAGGAAGATTATCAACAATCCACTCGGCCACATAGCCATCCTTTATCAGTTGACGGCCCCATTTAACATCCGCGCGACTAACTTCGCGCGTGCACAGTGCGCGACAACCGACATCTTGTTTCATTACCAATTCATAATCCGAGGTCATGATACGATCGCCTCGAAGAATCTCACCCAGGTTCAGGGAGACACTGTGTCCGGACCCGAAGGGGGAGTTGCCATGTTTTTGACCCGTCGGCGGACAAACGAAGGGGAGGTCGAAGTAGGCGTACTGCAACTGGGTATGATCCGAGAAAATCTTGTTAACTAACAACGGAATAGGTTCCTTGTCCTCGTAGCTGATAACAGAGTAACCTGAGAAGGGGGAAAAAAAAGGGCAAGTCAGCACAAAACGCAGCAGAACAACACTCATAGATAGACACCGACTGACCAGGAATGTAGAACGAATGACAAATAGACACAAGCAGAAGCCACGGGAACCACCGCCAGCTCTGGCCAGATATAATAGGCTTCATTTTCAGCAGGATTCAAACAGGGACCTCTGCCGACCGGGACGTTGCTCCATCAACCGGTGGATGGATGCGAACTAGCAGATAACGAATGGAATCGGCACGGAGTACCTCTGAAACGACGCGAGGATAGAATATGAGGTTCAGACACAGCGAGATCTTCAGCGTGACAGATGATTTACCATCGATCAAGATGATCTGTCGGCATCTTCGGCTTTGAAAGTTGGCAGTTGATGTGTTTAGTGTTAGCCTGTTAGGTTAGCTAACTAAGGATCAGGGATCTGCCTCGGAGTGGAGGCATTCCGGCTCCGCCAGTCCAATTACGGTTAGCGCAGGTATGTATAACTATGCATGAGTTTACGAGAATTCATGACTCGGTTTATAATTGAAAAGCCGCTCATCAACCACGCGTAAAGTCATTATACAGCAGCTCTGGACACACAAAGTTATGCACATAAAAAAAATGGAATAAGGAATCGTTGAAGCTGTGGATGGCCGTCAAGTAATCTCGCTGCCCAAGGGGAGAATAAAGACGTGGAGTGAATATGCTGTTACAAATGATTAACCATTCAGGAGAAAATCAATAGCCCCTTGCACACTACCGCCGCTTCTTCGCAAGGCTTGGATGTTCCGGTCGAAATCATAGAACCCCATGTCGTTCAGTTGACGCAACTGTTCGGCATAACGCTCTTCAGGAGGTCGGTTGTCTTGTTGGGCAGCTGGCGCGCCTCCGAACAAGGATGCCCACGGATTTTCTGAACCGGCTGCGTTTTGACCGCCGCCCATCGCTTGCATGAAATTCGACAACAATGCAGGATCCCGCATGAATGGGTTGTTTTGTGGGTTAAACATGTTATTGAAGTTAGCCGCCTGTGAGCCTGGTGCAGCACCGCCTGTGCCGGCCTGGCCGGGGGGGAACCCTCCAAACAACGCAGGATTAAACAGAGCAGCAAATGGGCTCTGGTTTTGTTGGGTCTGCGCAGTTGAATCTGTGGTAGCCTGTCCAGTGGCCGTGGTAGATTCAGTGGAAGTAGTAGGGGTAGTCGGTTGTGCGGTTGTTGAAGGGGTGGTTGCCGGCTGCTGGAGAGGATTCATCCCAAAAAGACTGGCGAAAGGATTGCCAGCAAAGGGATTGGCAGGCACAGCTTCGTTTGAACCTGGCTGTTGCTGGCCACGGTTTTCATCTGGCGTAGTGTTGGTGACGCCAGGCGCAGGGAATGCTGTGTTTCCAGCTCCCCCAAAGCCCATCCCACCAAAGGCTCGTTGCATTTGTGCCATTTGGCGAATCGCCGCGGGATCAGTGAGCATCCTTCGGAATTCTGGGCTTTGCATCATTTGCCGAACGCCTGGGCCCATCTCTCGCAACATTGGGTTTTGTTGTATCATCATATCAATAAGAGCAGGGTTTTGGAGCGCCTCGTTCATCGTAGCCTGTACTTGGGGGTTCTCGAGCATATTGAGCATCGCGTCTGGATCGGGAGGAGGGCCCATCTGGACATTGTCAGCCAAAGTATCTGTTACACAGTAGATTTTTCCTACTTACCCCACCATCTGGACCAAACATTCCAGCCCCTGGGAGTTGCGCGAAGCCAGCATATCGTGCTCCTGTTAGCCCGGCTAGAGGGTTGTTGCCAGTGCCAGCAGCAATGTTCGTAGGAACTCCAGGCACGGATGGAGTAGCTGTTGTACCTGCAGGACTAGCTGCAGCCTGAGGCGGTGGGTTCTGTCGCTGATTGCTGGCTGCGCTCTTAACTAAGTGAATGGTATGCCCGTCCTTGATTTTGTAGGAGGCGAGAGTCTCGTTATCTTTGAGCACTCGACCGGAATAAATCAGTCGCTGGCGATCTGCTGGCGTATCGGCATACTCAGAGGTCGATAGCTTTTCCTTCAAGTCGGCGACACTGGTCGACTCAGGCAATGTAAACGTGTACTTGGCGTCGTTGGATGCCTTGATGTTGAATGTGATGGAGGCGGCTTCCGCTGCCGCAGCGTCGTCGGCCATGATATGAGGGGAGGGGCACGGAGTCGGTAATCAAGGAAGAGGCTCTCGGGGCGAGGAGAAATCGACACTAGGAAAATAGGCAGATCTGAAATCAAAAGAAGAAAAGATAGTCCTGTGAGTATGATAAGTGCGACAAGCAAGCTGCTGCCAATCATGGGAGGTTGGGACAGCGTTGACGGCATAAGCGTTGAGCCCGGCCGAAGCTGGCAGAAACAAATCGTAGATTCGCCGGTCCCGCGTGCGTGCCTCAGGCAGCCACCCACCGCGAGGTCTTGGCACGCTAAAATCCCAAAGCTTTTCTCGCGATATTTTTCCAAGCTCGACTCTTGCCCACAGTCTGTCTCGCTTGACACCCACCGACGGCCAGGACGCGTCGTCCTTTAGTTATACCAGAAACTGCCACCCAGGACGTCCTATAGATAGCCTTGCCTTGCTTTTGCAGGGCTGTCACACTGTTCGTTCTGCCTGGAGATGGGAACCTGAATCCTAGGGAAACAAAAGGCAACGCGACCACACTCTTCAGTGCTCGACCAGAGCACAGTAGCCCCTCACAATGGCGACCACCTCGAACATGTTCGTGTACTCCTTGACGATACAGCATCCCACAGCTGTAACGCAAGCGATTCTCGGCCAGTTCGCGGGCACGAAGGAGCAACAAATTGTCACGGCATCGGGCTCGAAGCTTACAATCCATCGCCCTGATGCTGCACAGGGCAAGGTCACGCCAATATATACACAAGATGTGTTTGGCATTGTAAGGTCACTTGCAGCTTTTCGGCTGGCCGGAAGTAGCAAAGGTATGTTTCACCCTACTCGTTCGAAAGAGTCATCTTAGTGATTCGTCAAGCTCCCGGGGCGGTTCATTCCTAGACACTCCCATCGGACGCGCCTCGGTCGGAAGCATTGAAGCATTGATTGCCCTGCATATCCGTCATTGAGCCGTGCTGAAATGTACATGTACAGATTACATCATCATCGGATCTGATTCAGGCCGCATCACCATCATTGAATACGTGCCCTCCCAGAACCGCTTTAACCGCATCCACTTGGAAACATTTGGCAAGTCTGGTGTTCGACGGGTAATTCCTGGACAGTACCTTGCAGTGGATCCCAAGGGGCGAGCTTGCCTCATCGCTTCGGTCGAAAAGAACAAGCTTGTTTACGTTCTGAACCGTAACCCTCAAGCAGAACTGACGATTTCATCCCCCCTAGAGGCACACAAGCCACAGACTCTTGTCTTTGCGCTAAAGGCTTTGGATGTGGGTTATGATAATCCCATATTTGCAGCTATTGAGGTCGATTACTCCGAGTCAGATCAAGATCCGACGGGCCGTGCGTTCGAGGAAGTTGAAAAACACCTTGTCTACTACGAGCTCGATCTTGGCTTGAACCATGTGGTTCGCAGGTGGTCCGATATTATACATCGCACTTCATCTATGCTATTCCAGGTCCCCGGAGGTGCCGACGGGCCAAGCGGTGTACTCGTCTGTGCCGAAGACAGTATTACATACCGTCACTCGAATCAAGATGCTTTCCGTGTACCAATCCCCCGTCGCAATGGTCCCACAGAGAATCCGGAGCGGAAGCGATGTATCGTAGCTGGTGTTATGCACAAAATGAGAGGCGCCTTTTTCTTCCTGTTGCAGACTGAAGATGGAGATCTCTTCAAGCTGACAATTGACATGGTTGAAGATGAAAGCGGCAAGCTGACTGGCGAGGTTCAGCGGCTCAAGATCAAATACTTTGATACCGTTCCTATTGCAACAGATCTACTCATTTTAAAGAGTGGATTTCTATATGTTGCGAGCGAGACTGGCAACCATCATTTCTACCAATTTGAGAAGCTCGGTGACGATGATGAAGAAACAGAATTCACAAGTGATGGCGTCCCTGCCGATCCGAGCGAGCCTATATCTCCTGTTTACTTCAATTTGAGAGGTGCCGAGAATCTGAACTTGGTCGAAAGCATCAACTCTTTGAATCCTATCATGGATTGCAAAATCACCGATGCAACCGGAGAGGACGCTCCCCAGATTTATACTGTTTGCGGTACAGGCGCTAGAAGCAGCTTCAGGACCCTCAAACACGGTCTGGAGGTTTCCGAAATAGTCGAATCTGAACTGCCCAGCGTTCCGTCTGCCGTTTGGACCACCAAACTGACGCGTAATGATGAGTTCGATGCCTACATTGTTCTGTCATTCACGAATGGAACTCTAGTCCTCAGCATTGGAGAAACAGTAGAAGAAGTTACAGATACTGGGTTCTTATCTACAGCGCCCACCTTGGCGGTGCAGCAACTCGGAGAAGATTCGCTGATTCAGGTCCACCCAAAAGGTATCAGGCATATTCTTGCTGATCACCGTGTTAATGAATGGCCTGCGCCCCAACATCGGACAATTGTCGCTGCAGCTACCAACGAGCGCCAAGTCGCTGTAGCCCTAAGCTCTGGCGAGATCGTATACTTTGAGATGGACACCGATGGCTCGCTGGCTGAGTATGATGAAAAACGCCAGATGTCGGGTACAGTTACATCCTTGAGTTTGGGTGAGGTTCCAGAAGGCCGTGTGCGAAGTTCATTCCTAGCGGTTGGCTGTGATGACTCAACTGTTAGGATTCTCAGTCTGGACCCGGATTCTACGCTGGAAAATAAATCCGTGCAAGCTCTCACATCTGCACCATCTGCTCTGAATATTATGTCCATGGCCGATTCAACTTCTGGTGGCTCAACACTGTACTTGCATATCGGGCTATACTCCGGTGTCTATCTTCGAACAGTACTCGATGAAGTTACCGGTGAACTCTCCGATACACGAACCCGATTCTTGGGCGCAAAACCAGTGAAATTATTTAGGGTTTCCGTCAAAGGCCAGACTGCCGTTCTTGCTCTAAGCTCTCGTCCCTGGCTGGGGTACTCTGATGTGCAGACAAAGAGCTTCATGCTCACCTCTTTGGACTATGTCGGATTAGAATGGGGATGGAACTTTTCCAGCGAACAATGCCTAGAGGGAATGGTTGGAATTCAGGGACAAAATCTGAGGTACGTAAAACAAGCTTTTCTCTATCACTTCCCCTTCATTCCTCTGTATCATGATGACAAAAGGAGTCCGAAACTTGCTGTGGAAAAAAGTTTAAATTTTATTTCCAATTGTTCCTACTGAGATGCATTCCTATTTTTCTTGCTCATTCTTGCACTCATCGTTGGGACGATTTATGTTGCTGATTGGTATTTCAGGATCTTCTCGATTGAAAAGCTGGACAATAATGTACTACAGGAGTCTATTCCTTTAGCATACACGCCACGCCAATTTGTGAAGCACCCAGAACAGCCGCTATTCTATGTCATTGAGTCTGAGAATAACGTTCTTTCGCTCGCTACTCAGTCCCGCTTACTGGAAGAGTCGCAACTCCAGAATGGAGAAGCTGTCATTCCCCCAGCAGATGTTTTCGGCTACCCACGGGCTACTGGACATTGGGCTTCGTGCATTGAGGTGGTGGACCCTATCAGTGCTAAATCCGTTCTCTCTCGTCTCGAGCTTGAGGAGAATGAATCCGCGGTCAGCGTTGCTGCGGTTTCGTTTGCAAGTCAGGACAATGAGACATTCCTTGTTGTTGGCACCGGCAAAGATGTGGTTACCTATCCCCGGTCCTTCTCGGCCGGATTCATCCATATCTATCGATTCCAAGAAGATGGCAAAGAACTGGAGTTTATTCACAAGACGAAGGTTGAGGAACCCCCACTTGCACTCCTCGCCTTCCAAGGGCGTCTTGTTGCTGGAATAGGAAAGATTCTGAGGATCTATGACCTTGGAATGAAACAGATGCTTCGAAAGTGTCAGATTCAAGTCGCGCCAAAACTGATTGTTGGCTTGCAGACACAAGGCAGCCGTATTGTTGTCAGTGACGTGCAAGAAAGCGTGACTTATGTTGTGTATAAATATCAAGAAAACCAACTCATTCCGTTCGTGGATGACGTTATTGCACGCTGGACGACGTCCACGACAATGGTTGATTACGAAACGACAGCAGGCGGGGACAAATTTGGCAACCTCTGGCTTGTTCGCTGTCCGAAAAAGATATCGGATGAGTCTGACGAAGACGGTTCTGGCGCACACCTTATCCACGAAAGATCATATCTCCAAGGCACTGCAAACCGGTTAGAACTCATGGTACATTTTTACACGCAGGATATCCCCACCAGCATCCACAAGACACATCTTGTTGTTGGAGGAAGAGATATTTTAGTATGGAGCGGTCTTCAAGGTACGATTGGCATGATGATTCCATTCATCAGCCGAGAGGACGTGGACTTTTTCCAAAACCTGGAGACGCAACTCGCCGCTCAAAACCCGCCGCTTGCCGGACGCGACCATCTCATTTACCGGGGTTACTATGTGCCCGTCAAGGGTGTGATTGATGGCGATCTGTGTGAAAGCTACTTCCTACTTCCTAATGATAAAAAACTTATGATTGCGGCGGAATTGGATCGCAGTGTCCGAGAAATCGAGCGCAAGATTTCGGTACGTTCTATCTTCTCCCTGGTCATATAAAATAATACACTTGGCATGCTAACATGATGATTTTAGGACATGAGGACCCGCGTCGCGTACTAGGTTCGTCTTTTATTTACTATATTACATGTACATCTGCGCGGAGTCTCGGAAGGCGTTGTGCAGAGGGTTACGGTACAGTGGGCGCTTCTGTTTGTGCATTACCAGCTCTCATGATATCAAATACGAATTATAATTTTTTTTTTTTCTCATCCAACACAACTAGAGCGTTTTTGCTATAAGCAGTCTCTTGCCTCGCTCGGTCAGACGCATTCTTATCGACTGATCTTGAGCTGGATGCAACCAATCAATTATTCTCGAATTATTGATTGGTCTGTATGGGACAAGATAAAGTAATCCGATGATTTTTGAGTACGGTTTTATCTGTTTTTTTGCTACGGATATGAATCGTAATTTATCCGTCGGTACATACATATACACTGTTATAATTATCTAGGTAGCTTCTAATAAAATATGCATTCAGAAGAAATAATATACATACTGCTTGCTGATTCCTTCCTACCTGACATATATAAAATCAGGGAGGCGGGTTCAGATCCAACCCTTCAACGGTAAGCTTGAAAGCGTCATTCCGGGAATAACTGCCGGCAACATCCAGGTCCAAACGACCCCTGTCGCAGTCCTCAAAGTCGATTTTTGCAATGACCAGCCCGTCTCCTGTTGTAGCCGCAGCAGCGGCGGCGGCGGCGGGATCGTTGTCGTCTGTACACACGTCCCAGATGGGTCCGCCGAGGACTTCGCCCAGTGGACCGATGATGCAGGATCCGCCGTGCGAGACGTAGTCGTCCTGTGGTGCTGAGTTGGATAGCTTCGAGCCGGTTTCTTTTTGGGGGGTCTTCTTTGGGTCGTCTTTGACTGCGTGCAGACGTCAGTTCGCTGTCCTGATTGAAATCGTAAAACTAAACGAGAACTCATGAGAGGGGGAAAAAAAAGTTACCGGAAATATCACCGTCCTCCACAGCCAAACTCGCATACATCTGATCCCTCTTCTTATCCGTATGAAGTTGATCAACCGCTGACTGCGGCCAGACGATCTCATGCGGCCCCTCGCTCGTAGTTATCAATTCCTTCTTCTTCATCTTCTCTGGTCTATCTTCTCCTGTGGCAGCTGAACCGGCGGTAATCCACTCCGGTAACTCGCTCCTGCGCACGCACTGGTTGGCAGATAACACCACAGCGCGGCCCTCGCTGGCCACCGTCCGCATAAGCGGGAGCCAGGTATCACGACTATCGGCGGTTGGGGCGAGGTACAGATTGACGTTTTGCGAGTAGAGACTCTGCCGTAGCAAGGGCATGTAATTTTCCCAGCAGATTGCTGCGCCAATGGTCAGGGGGACGCCGTTGATCTCTGTTGAGACGGCGCGGAGGGTCGAGGGCGAGCCTTGGGCCCATATCAGGCGTTCTGCAGCGGTCTATCGGAATGTCAGAGAATTCATCGAGAAATAATTGATGGCCACGAAGCTTCGATGTTAGACTCACTGGCATGACTTTCCTCCTCTTCCCCAACACGCCGCGTTTCGGATCAACATAGACCACGGCACAATACAAGCTGCCACCAGCTCTCTCAATCAAGCCCACCGCAATGAAAACGCCCGTTGAACGAGCAACCTCCTCCAAGAACTCTCTCGTGCCATCCCCACGACGATCCTTGCCGCGGTCCCTAGCCACGGGCAGTTTCCGGTCAACCCAGTCATCGCCCGCTCCGGCCGGGGTATCGCCCAGGTCAACAGCGGAGTTGAAGTATTGCAGAAACTGGTCTCTGCCGGCGGGATTGCGATGGCCGACGGCAGTGCCAAAGTCGCAGGTGCGCGGATATCCGCCTAGGTAGGCCTCGGGGAAGAGGAGGATGTTGACGCCGCGGGATGCTGCGTGGCGGGTGGTGCGTTCGAGGGCGGCGAGGGTGGCGGAGGTCGTGTCGAGGGTGCGCGATTGCGCGACGGCGACCGTGAGGGTTTTGGGCATTTTCGATTCGTTTCCGCTGGTTGGTATTGAATCTAGGTAAATCAATTGATGTTGCGGAGAGGGCAGAGTGAGGGCGGGGCGGGAGAAAATTCAAGCAGATGAGGTCATTGCGGATGGGGAAGCATTTCCGAGGATTTTTTATATATCGCATAGATAAACTAAACTATACCTACGAGATTATGTTTTATGATCTAGAATTATATAATAATATTCTTCCAAGGTTATTCCTGAGTATCTTCATACGCACACAAGCATCAGCACGTACCATGCGTCCTCCTAGCCTTATCCATCTAGACAACATCTTTCATAGGCGCGACAAATCCTGTCAGTATACAACATGTCTACACAGCGCTGGGGACCGGATGGAGGCAATGCTGGAGTATCTCTGGCAAAGCTCTCCAGGATCGACTATTCTCCTCTCTACTCTGCTTGTCAGCGCAAGTTGACTTGATTGTCAGGCGTGTCAATGACCAGTTTCGCGCGTTGGCGGAGCGAAAGCTTGTTGAGCGGAAGAAGATCAATCTTGCTGATATGTATACTGTTGAAGGCCCTGCTGTCGATTGCCTAGTTGAAGGTATACATCCCAATGATGAAGGGGTACGAGAGAATGGCCAAGTTGTGGTTCAAAGGGGCTTTATATAGAAGAGACCGTCTTTCCGTCGGATACTCTTCCTGGAATCGATTGTCTGTTAAAGAAAGGTCAAATTCATACCTTTTTTTTTTGACAATTTTAATAGGTCTTCACTCACGTCTCTGTAGTCTGCCATCTGAAGCGTAAATTCTGTTCGCGCCCTACGACAAGCCCCACCATTGAAAGCTCTTATCTCTATATACCTAAAGCCGAATCTACCTGGTTATTCTTCCCTCTGGTATACCGTCAAGGACTTGAAACGACCAACAGCACAGACTAAAAGACCATGCGGCGATCAGCGCTCTCCGTCAATCAGCACAGAACAGAATCTTCGCAGCAACCAGGATCCGACGACCACGAAGATGATGATAGACACGAGTTCCCTGAGAATAGCCGCGAGGCCTGGCTTTGTCTGCTTGGCTCCTTTTTTATGATGCTTCCGTCGTTTGGCTTCCAGACTGCTGGTATGAAAGAAAAGCCTTCGCAACTCTCTATCATGTAAGCTAACCCCCGGGATTGCATAGTCGGATCGGTCCAGAGCTATCTCACTGCCCACCAGCTTGCTGGCTATAGCGTCAGTGATGTCGGATGGATCACTGCGGTGCTTGTATTCTTAACCCTTTTTCTAGGCGTTCAAGTCGGTCCTCTTTTTGACCGGTACGGGGCAAGGATCCTGGTCATCAGCGGCAGTCTTGCGAGTTTCCTTTGCTACATGCTCCTCGCGCAGTGCTCTGAATACTGGCATTTCATGCTCTGCCTCGGGGTCCTCGGGGGCATGTCCTCGGCCGTCATCACGACCGTCTCTATCGCTGTCCTGAGCCATTGGTTCTACCGACGCCGCGGCCTTGCGTCTGGCATCTGCATGGCAGGGTCCTCGACCGGCGGGGCGATTATCCCTTTACTGCTCCGGACGCTTTTTCAGAAATACGGTTGGCTATGGTCAATTCGGATCATTGCCTTTCTGGCCCTCGGATGCTATGCACTAGGCGTGTTCCTGATCAAGGGGCGACCTCCGACTAGTAGCAGCAGCAGCAGTAGTAGTGACAATGCGAGTCGGGCTACGATTGACTTTCGCGCCTTTTCTTCCCCGCGCCTTTGCTTTCTCGCCATGGCTGTGTTTTCCTTTGAGTTTATCATCTTTGGCTGTGCTGCTTTGCTCCCCACCTATGTTCGCTATGCAGGGCTTTCTGAGGACGTTCAATTCTATTCCTTGACCCTTTTGAATGGCATGAGCCTCTTGGGCAGAGTGCTTCCGGGATTCGCGGCGGATCAAGTCGGGAGATTCAATACGCTCGTCTCGATGGTCTGCATCACGCTGGTCATCATGGCGGCTGTCTGGCTCCCATTCGGATCTCACGACTCGGCCACTCTCTTGGTTGTCGTCGCCATCTTTGGCTTTGGGTCTGGTGGATGGCTGTCCCTGGCGCCTGTCTGTGCGGGCCAGCTCTGTCGAACTCAGGACTATGGTCGATTCTACGGCACAATCTACAGCGTTGCATCGTTTGGGGTCTTGCTTACGGTGCCTGTCGGGGGAAAGTTACTCCAGTCGACTACTCCTAAAGCCCTCATTGGGTTTTACTCAGCTGTCTTGCTTGCGGGACTGGTCAGTATCACACTGTCGCGCTGGGCAGCGCTGGACTGGCGCTGGCGGTGGCTGGTCAAGATCTGATTCATATTGAGGATACCTTGTCGGAGGGTAGATATTATTATTATGCTTATGAAATTTTTATATTTTTATCCACTAGTTACACTAACAAATTGCACGTCACGTGTAAGGGTTAAGTGATTACCTAGAATGCGCCTAGAGCCTAATAAGGTAATTTGCGCGAACTGCCTTTTTAGGGCCGTTGGAGATTTCTAACTAAATACCTTGCATGAGCCTCGTCGCTTCATCTTCTTAGGAAAATGCCAATATGTTTTGGCGAAATCTTGCAATAGCTGCTGGCCTTCTCGGCACTGCTGGAGCACAGCAGTTCCTCGAACCCTCCGGTGCAGATGGTTCCATTACCTATACAGTCGGCGAGACCGTCGGCATTTCATGGAATGGCACGTCGGACTATAGCATGCTATCGCTGGGGCTGCAGCAAAGCAACAGCGATGATACTACATCCTGGCTACTCTGTGCGTGTGAAGGACTTTCGCTTCCTGCTTGATATGACGCTAATGTCCCATCGTCGCAGCCAACTCGGTTTCCTATCCCGATTACATCTCATGGACGGCCACCTTGTACGCCTTTAGCCTGAACAGTTCGGAGCTTTTCCACTTCATCATCGTCAACGGCACCGAGATGGGCTCGCCCTTTTATTCGCCCCTGTTCTACATTAGAGAAGCATCATCGAGTACTGCTACTACTACATCGACCGGAACAGCTTCTTCAACGTCGGCCACAGCAACAGCGACAGCCTCCCCGTCCTCTACATCCTCCGCGCAACCGACGAGCAACGGACTCACTACAGGAGCCAAGGCTGGCATCGGCGTCGGAGTCAGCATAGCAGGTCTTGCTATTATCGCTCTATTGGTCTGGTTCGCTCTTCGACAACGGCGGCGTCAAGGGCTCCCAGTGTCCCAGACCCAGACCCAGGCCCATGTCCATGTCCAAGAGCCACCACAACTTCTGGATTCAAGAGAACGGAAACAGCTTTTTGCGTCTGAGCTCCCTGGCGCGTGATCTTGATATAGACCTATATACATATTACCGTCACCATACGGGTTGGAATTATACGTGCTTCACATACATGAGAATTTTTTGCCGATGGAATATTTGAGATATCCGAGAGAATATATATATACTCTCGGATATATATATATATAGCGAGAGAGAGTATGTACATAGTATGGTATGTACTATATGATTGGTCGGAAGACACATTGCCCAGTTTGCTTTAGCGGCACCCGGCGCGCCGGGGTTTGACGTCAGCTTGATGCGTGCCTCAGGCCAACAATTCTTTGTGGCCTGACAATGAGATGACCAACTCAGTTAACGACAAGTTAGTCAACCGCTAGAGTAAATAAGAGCATACCTAGCTATGCTACTCTGTAGTGCTGTATAATAATCTAACTTATCCTAGAACTTCCCCATATATGCACTGTCTCCGGCGCATTCCACGCGCCACACGCCGGCATGCTCGGCCAACCGTTTCTGGAGACTGGCTGCGCCTGGTAATGGTAAATGGCAAATTGAAACAGCAAAAGTACGGAATACTGCTGTTTTATATATCCCCTAGCTATTGGTTAAGTTAGTTAGTTATTCTAGCATACATACTACATAGTATGGCTATGCTATGCCTCCGCGAACAGCTCATTTCAGCGCAAAAAAAGACGCCCGCAGTGGAGCCAGCCCGGCCGCACACAGCAGAAACAACCTCCTTTTTTTTTTCCCTCATTGCATTAATCTTACCTAGGTAATTAACTAACTGGTTAGCAGATTGCTCAATTTTTCATTGTGCTGAGTAGTTTTATGCTCTGCGACCGTCCAGCTCCACCCATAGCCCTGCCATCCCTGTCATTGGCAGAGCAAGGCATCTGTCTGCCTGTCCTTAGCTAATAATCGCAGTCCAGCCACTTTGCCTTTGCCGCGCCTGCTCCTGCGCGGTTTTCCTCCTGCAAAACACTCCGTAACTCCTCCCACTTGCACCCGGAACTGCCTCACCCAGAATTTACACTGCTAAGCCCGACACCATGCCGAAGAAAGGAGGAAAGAAAAGCCACAAGAGCAAGGCCAAGGGCGCTGGTGGCGGCGCCGCAGCGAAGTTGCCTGATGTGAAGAACATCATGTAAGTCGGCAGTCGCAAGTTCTGCACCGCGACGGCGCTTGTAGCATACTGATGACTATTTTTTTTTTCCTCGCAGAAGCCCCGCTCACCAGGAAGAGGACAAGCTCTTGTACGGTGAAGGCGCCGCCACTACAGCAGAGGCCGCGCCGGCCACAGCAAGCGGATCGGCAGCAGCAGTTGCTGCACCAACTGTCGCAACGGAAGCGCCAGTTTCTGAACCACCGACAACTACCGCTGCGCCGGAGAAGGAAAAGGAAGAAAAAGAGCTACCAGCGCAAGAAACTGGTACGGTCTTTTCTCTCTCTCACACGCACCCTCTCTTGTTGCCTCGCTAACCACATATCGTGCAGAACAAGTCTCCGACGTGACGAAAGAACAACGAGGTGACGCCGGAACAGAGGCATTGGCCGCCGCTGCGCCCACGAGCTCGAAGAAGCAAGAGGCCGAGGAGGCCAAGGCAGCAGAACCCGAACGTCCGTCAACCGCCACTACAGACAGGGCCGATCTTTTGGCAGACACAAGCACGAAGACAGAGCCAGTTGCTGCCACAAACGATATTTCGAAGGATGTGTCGGATGCGGCCAAGAAAGAAGAGATTCCTTCCGAGACAGTAGCAGCCACCGCGACGGCGGCTGGAGCTGCTGGTACTGTGGAACAAGCACAGCCAGGTATGTGTAGTGTCTCTCTGTGTGTTTTCAAATGCCAGGAACTAAGTCGACCTCAACACAGCGACCGCTGATCTCGAAAAAACCGAAGCGTCGAAAGCAGTGGCAGCGAAGCCCGCTGGCGAATCGGTCGAGGAAGCGGAGCACAAAGCACTCGTCCAAGAAGAGGATACTCCTGTGGCCGCGGCCGCTCCTCTCGTTGCCCCGCATGTCAAGCGATCCCACGAGGAGCCCACATTTGTGACCCAAGAAGGCGACCAGCCAGCGAAGAAAGCGCGCGTTGACGAGCCTACCGAGACGTCTGTCTCGCAGTCGAATTTGGCTATTCCAGGACGTTTCCCAACCCCTTCAGTGGCCGGATCTACTGCGTCCGGCGCAGACAGCGCCATTGCTTCAGAGACACAGGATGCGATCAAGGGGGATACTACGGCGGCTCCAAAGACAGTCGTTTCTCAGCCACCAGCCCCAGTGCCAGCCACTGAAACAACGCCCGCCGCGACCGCCCCGACGGAGGCTGCAGTTTCGGCACCAGCCGCTGAAACACCAGCTGCTGCTAAGGATACAGGCCTAGTCGAGGACAAGGCTGCCGCTGTAAGTGCTGACCAACCAGCAGCCCAAGAACCTATCGCTCCTAAAGATACAAGCCGAGCCGAGGACAAGACTGCAGCACCAGCATCAGCAGCACCAGCAGCATCGACCGAGAAAGAGGCGGTGCTGCCTCCAACTGGCCACAAGGACGATGCTAGCGCACGGCCAATCAAACCAGCAACAGCTGATGCAGCACAAGCCCCTCAGTCACCGGCAGTAGCTGCAGCCGCCGCCGCAGCCGCCGCAGCCTCTGCTACCCCTCAGCAAGCCCCTGACCAGGCCGTCTCGAAGCCAGCAGCACAACAGGAGGCCGCGCCCAAGAAAGGCGGGCTCGTGGCGTGGATCAAACGCAAGCTCAAGGGGGAAAGTAAGAAAGCCGAGAGTGGGCGATGAGCGAAAAGAGCATACATAATTAATTAGATGTACATTAGTTATGCGAGGGTCGGTTTGTTCCGGGGCGTTTTGAATATGTTGCTTGTATGATAGGCTGGCTGGGTGGTTTTGAGGGAGAAAAAGCGAGGCAGATACCTAAACCAAGAACAGGCATTATTATTATTATTATTATTATTATTATTATTATTATTATTATTATTATTATTATTATTCCACAGCAAGCAATCGTACTCGTAGAAGACACGACTCCCCCCGCTATGGTGGATCGACCAGGGCTAAGCTTTTCGTGCATCAGATACGCATACATCGTCGCAGACACGAGACACCGCCGCCAATCAGCACGCCATGCCAGCGCAGAGGGTCGGAAATGCCAGGAATCGAGGTGAGACTAGAGACTCCGGCCCAGCCGGTGGCCTATCAACAATCCTCCACGCAAGTCGTCGTGGACACACTGTGAACAGGCCTAAGTCATCGGTACCGTCTGTGGAGGGGCTTGATACGCAGCCGGCATGCCGTCGCGCAGCGCGGGCGCCGTATTATATCGGTAATTTGCGTATCCGACGCGTATTAGGGGGGGGGGGTATTTTAGCACGCTAGGGTTTCTGACGTGGGCCCTCCCTCCACCGGCGCAAAAGCCACACGAACCTTGGAAGTTGTGATGTCGATAGCTCGGAGCGCCAGGTATAAAGCCTGCGTGCGCTGTGCTGTTCATGGATTACATGCTGTTTTGTTTTCTGCCCTTTTCTTCCATTCTGTACACCGTCAACCCCTGCTATACTCCTGCGTAACTCACAAGTCGATCTACAATGGTCCATCTAGCCACCGTCAAGAAGGACCACCAGGTCTCCAAGCCTGCTGCTCACTCCGAGCTCCCCGCCGTGGAGACCCTGGATCTCAGCGCGCCAGGAGAAGACGACTACTCGACCAGCGTCTACGGCTCGCAATATGCCGCCAAGTCGCTGCCGGCGTATGAGATGCCCGAGAAGGAGATGCCCCGTGAGGTGGCCTACCGTATGATCAAGGACGACCTGAGCTTGGACGGCAACCCGATGCTAAAGTGCGTTTGCATGCATTCCGTGAAGTTCCCTGAATCGGCATACTGACTGCTGCTAGCCTTGCCTCTTTCGTGACCACCTACATGGTAAATACACTGCTCCTTGCGTTCTCTCTGACCTCTCTGACCAACCCCCCCCCCCCTCCCCCCAGGAAGACGAGGCCGAGAAGCTCATGGCCGAGGCCTTCAGCAAGAACTTCATCGACTACGAAGAGTACCCGCAGTCCGCTGACATCCAGAACCGATGCGTCAACATGATTGCGCGCCTATTCAACGCCCCCGTAGACGAGCACAGCGACAATGCCATGGGCACCTCCACCATCGGCTCGTCCGAGGCCATCATGCTCTCCACGCTCGCCATGAAGAAGCGGTGGCAGAACAAGCGCAAGGCCGAGGGCAAGGACTGGTCTCGCCCCAACATTGTCATGAACAGCGCTGTGCAGGTCTGCTGGGAGAAGGCGGCCCGCTACTTTGACGTCGAGGAGAAGTACGTCTACTGCACCGACGACCGCTACGTCATTGACCCCGTCGAGGCTGTGAACCTGGTCGACGAAAACACCATTGGGATCTGCGTTATCCTCGGCACTACCTACACGGGCGAGTACGAAGATGCCAAGACCATCAACGATCTGCTGGTCAAGAAGGGTCTCGATGTCCCCATCCACATTGACGCTGCGAGCGGTGGCTTTGTGGCTCCTTTCGTCAACCCCAACCTAGAATGGGACTTTAGATTGGAAAAGGTGGTCTCGATCAACGTGTCGGGTCACAAGTACGGTCTGGTAAGTAAAAACATAATGAAGGGGAGAAAAAAAAAAAAAAAAAAAAAAAGAGACAAGACTAAGTTGCAATAAAGGTCTACCCTGGTGTCGGATGGGTCGTCTGGCGCTCCCCCGAATTCCTCCCCCAGGAACTCGTCTTCAACATCAACTACCTTGGGGCGGACCAGGCCAGTTTTACCCTCAACTTTTCCAAGGGCGCCTCCCAGGTCATTGGACAGTACTACCAGATGATCCGTCTGGGCAAGCGTGGATACCGCTCCATCATGCTCAACCTCACCCGCACGGCGGACTACATTACCAGCAAGCTCGAGGAGCTCGGATTCATAATCATGAGCCAGGGCCGTGGCCACGGCTTGCCCCTGGTTGCCTTCCGTCTGAACCCCAAGGACGGACACCTCTTTGACGAGTTTGCCATTGCCCACCAGCTCCGCGAGCGTGGCTGGGTGGTGCCGGCTTACACCATGGCGCCGCACAGCGAGAGCCTGAAGATGATGCGTGTTGTTGTGCGCGAGGATTTCAGTGTGCCCCGTGCCGACGCGCTGGTGAATGACATTAAGCTTGCTCTGCAGACGCTGGGAGACATGGACAAGACCATGATGGTCAAGTACCAGCAGTAAGCCCTCTCTCTTTTTCTCCATCAAGTACTCCAAACTAATGAATCCTAGACACGTCCAGAACCACGTCGTCAACTCGCACAAGTCGCACCACAACCACCCTGCATACAAGAAGGAGAAGCACTCCTTGCAAGGAAAGCACGGCAAGACCCATGCCGTGTGCTAATGTGTACATAAATCCCGGCTTGTTTAGCCCCCAGCCCGAGTTAGATTAGCTAGCGCTTTAACTTACGAATGAGATGACTGACGTAGTTCCGTCCCCGCTCTGCGTATAGTAAATGCTCATAAATAGAGGGGCGTTTCAGCTCCAATATCTGACGTGGTCTCGCTTAAGTTTCACAGCCACAGTGCGTATACTACATACTCATAGTGCATACTCGTCGGATGGCTCAGGCACAGCGGGGCATGCTATGCTATTAATAGCCCCGCGCTGCGATAGGCTGTGCGACGTGGCCCCAGCAAATAAGATGCCAATTTCGGTTTTCCTTCCCTCAACTAAAGGTGAACTAACTCGTTATGCTAACTCAGTTCACCAGCGCTGGCGGCTGAGTCAGGCTGGCTGGCCTTACCTTAACTAGTTCGTTAACCAACGTCGTTAGCCTGGCTGTAGCCATCACCACTGCCTTCTTCCCCTCCTCGGTTGACAGGTGTACACGCCTTGACTTTCTCTCATAGAACGCGAGCGAAAGAGACAGAGGAGAACGCTCCTCATGCCCTCGTTCTTCAGCAAAAAGACCCGCTCCCAGGCCTCTGCAGGTCCCGCGAGCGAGTCCTCAGCGCCGCCGCCTCCGCCACCCCCCAACCCATACCAGCAGCAGCAGTTCTACCAGCAGCAGCGACAACATCAATCTGACTACACCGGCGACAGCAGATCAGAGCAGTCTCATCGGCCGCCCGAGCCCTTTATTCCAGCTAATCAATTCCAAAGCCATTCCACTCACAGCAGTCCTTACTCCGCCGGCGTTGATTTGCGCTACGGACGGGACCCGTCGTTAAACGAGCAGCAGCAGCAGCAGCAGCAGCAGCAACAACAACAACAACAACAACAACAACAACAGCAACAACAGCAACAGCAGCAGCAGCTATACCGGCATCCGGCACACTACGCCCCGCACTCATCGTCCCTTAGTCTCGTGACTCCCCAGCGCACTCCCACCGAGCCCGCCAACTACCACCAGCCCAGTCCCAGTCTCACCAACTCTGCCGACCAGCTGTGGACGACTGCCCACGCAAACACTTCCGCCCAGGACCTTCAGCTCCAGGACAAGTCCGGCAAGCTGCAGAAGAAGAAGGGCTTCTTCAGCCGCAACCAAAGCGTTGCATCCAGCAGCCCCGGGAAACAAGCGAGGACAGAAAAATCTCTGGCCCGGTCTGTCTCTGTGAAGCACGCCTTTGGTGGACATCAACAACAACAACAACAACAACAACAACAACGTGACCCGCAACAAGAGCACGCAAGAGCAGTAGCGAATGCGAGCTTGCAGACGAGCCATTCGACAGTAGACCAGAATAGTCTGGATCTTGACCTGGAAACCGCACGGCCATCGACAGGCGAACAGCAGCCTCCCGCCAGTCCCAGGATCTACGAACCAAGTCTACCGCAGACTCCTCTCGAGCCTCAATCTTTCCAGCATACGGATCGCAGTCATCACACTTGGCAGCATAGCCGGCCGGATAGTGTTGAATCGATTGCCAGCCAGGTGAGCCTCCAACGACAGTACATGTTGTCTTCTTCTTCCTCCTCCTACCTCGCAGAGGTGCACCCACCACCAGCACCATCACCCTTGCATTTTCCCGCCGCCTCTCCCTTCACAGCGGCAAGGTTTAGTTTCAGCCGTCTCGTACCATCCTGCCCATGAAGCGGCGTTAAGACCATAGCGCAAGCGATCGCCCAAATTGGAACATTGTAGTTTCCCCGCACGGTCGTCGTCACGACAATCTCTGGAGCCAGCTCCCCTTGCACCCATAACTGTGTCGCAGAATTCTGATCTCATCATATCACAGGCCTCTTCCCGTCGACCCTCCGTGCAGCATTCGAGCTTGAATTATCCTGCGTCCGTGAATGACATGGCCGGCAGCGATCGTGCACAGCAACAGCAGCAGCAGGGCGGTTCGATGCCCACTCGCAAAGATTCTCTCGCGGCGCCGACTGGACACAGTCAATCGCCGCATCATCAGAGTGCGCCCTCAGGAGCTTCGTTCAAAGGCAACTCTTCCCAGCAGAACTTGCACGACACGTCCGCCCAGGGACGCGAGACGCCGCCAGCGGGCCATTCATCTAAATTGCGAGAGGAGTTGGAAAGTTTGGACATTGGTGCTCTTGTTGCGCGGCATGAAGAACTCCGTACGTCTTATTTCCCTCGTTCTGACTCTTCCTCTGAATTGTTTTGTAATGCATCTCTAATGACCTACAGAGGCCAAATATCAAAAGGTCAAGAGATATTATTTTGAAAAGGAAGCGCAGGTCACGCAGCTTCAGAATACCGTAGCCCACCAGCGCATGGCTGTTTCCCGCACAGTGTTGGATGACAACGAGTATACTGCACGATTCAACCGCCTCGATGGGGCGATCAAAGAGCTGGCGTTCTCGATACGTAAGGATTGGAAGACCATCCCAGAATGGCTACATCCGTTTGTCAACGACGATGCAGTTGCCCGGGGTGCCAAAGAGATGACCGGAGTTGGCCGCGCTGTCATCTCGCGGTGGGTAGTTGACGATGTGTTCAACCGGTATTTTCACCCCGGCCTGGACCGTAGTTTTAGCGAACACCTGAAGTCGGTCGAGCTCAATCTGCGCCAACAGCAGGTACAAGTCTTCAATGATGATGATAAGGAGAACCAGGTTGCGCGCATCTCGAACTGGAGACGCACAACTCTCGACGGATTGGCGGATGAGCTGCAATCCAAGGCAACGTCTGAGAACCAGGCTCAATTGACGGAGTATTGCGTAGAGAAGCTTTCTACAACCCTGCAGTACTACCTCAAGGAACCCGCTCCGCCGGAGCTTGCGCACTACACACAGATGATTGTGGAGAATGCCATCAACATCGCCGAGAAAATCCCACAGGAGTCTCGGGATATCATCGTTGATTATCTTGCACCGGGAACCCCGATCTCCGAGACGACGATGAAGGTGGAAACGGGCCTGCCACCGTTGGCACGGGCTATTGCCGAGTGTAAAGACCGGACCTCAGGCGAGAGCACTGACGAGATGGACGTGGAGACCCATTCACCGGTACAAGCAGACAACAACAACAACAACAGCAGCAGCAGCAGCAGCAATAAGAGCCAGAACCGCGAGCAAAGAAAGAAATATCCCTTTGGAAGCTTGATGGGCAAGAAATCACTCGTTTCATCGTCGTCGTCGTCGTCGTCGTCCAATAACAATACCGCACCATCACCATCCCCATCATCCGAAGCTCAGCAACGCTCCGTCTCTGGCTCTGCTTCGATATCTGAAAATAACAACAGCACCAACAGCGAGCGAGACGAACTGAACGATAAGCAGCCCCGAGTACGATTTGCAACGTTCGTGACTGTGGAGGTACGCGGCCGAGGGCCGAATAATGTTCTCCTTGAAGCTCCAGTATATACGCTAGAACCATGAAATAGCACTTTTCCTTATTTCTGTATAGCCTTAGTGTATATTTTTTTTTTTTTTTTATTTTTTTTATTCATTTTCCTCTCAAGAAATCGTAAGCCTGAATCCTGGTGCCCAACTAGGAAATGGCAATGGCATTTGCCGTCTTGCCGAGTGAACTCTTTTTTTAGCCTTCCCCACCCAAGCTTGCGTCGTCTGTTCATCGCGACATTTTTCTCTCTGCCGGATACATTATTGTATCTGCTTCTTTTCCTTTCTTTTTTTTCCCTCTTGCTTTTCCCCCCACTTAATGGCAATTGCAATTGCTCTCCAAGCGACATTACTTCTAAAATGAATGCATCCAGCTACACGACGTCATCATTTCACCGCAATCTTTATCAATGTCGACGGCACTTAGGAAGCCGGCATGGCTTGCGCGCATCTGCGCAAAGTGCGATATCGATATGCACACGCTGTTGAGGATGATGAAGTCAGTCTCGCTCTGGCAATGTTAAGAGACAAGAGGGAATGCTAATTGAAGGAAGCAGGGCGGCGCTCCCGGCAACAGTGGCCATTGCCATGTACGTTCTGAGGGAATCCCATGCCTGGGCAGTGATATGTCATGGTGATTAACCAACTCAGGTATCAATCAGATCTGGTGGCCCACGAGTTCACCACCCTAGGCTACCTCATCCCCGTGGCTGCAATGTTCAGTCGCTGCGGCTCCCCTCGCGGGAAATTCATCCATTTCCTCGTCCAGGGTCTGGTATTAGTATGCTTCGGCGCGGCCAGTAGCGTTCTAATGGTCTTTTGCTGCGTCAAGGCTCGCCAGCATACCTCGCCGAGGGAGGAGTTGGCGCAGATAGCAGCCTCTTCGTCTGCGGATATCCTCTCTGTGCCGTATAATCCCGCTGCCTCTGCGGTTGCCGGTGTTTGGCTGTTTGTGCAAACTTATATCGTCAATACGCTGCGAGGGAAGGATCCGCAGCTCGGTATCCCAGTGACGATGCATTGCATGCTGTTCTTCGTCGCTGCCACCGAGGCCCCGGACTATACGAGCGTATCAGCCGGCTTTGCCTTCGTGAAGAGGTTGTTGTTGGCTATGATGGCGGGCATGGCGCTGGCGACGGCAACGAACTTTCTCATCTTCCCGGATACGTCGAGGGATGCCGTTCTCAAGCTGATGGGTGATTATATCGGTGCTCTGCGGCACACGCTCAAGGCACACGCCTCTTACTTTGAGACTATGGAGCAAATAGATATGTTTGTGCGGACGCAGACTCGGAACCCCACGGAAGAGAAGAGGCTTTATAGGGCCAAGGCCGAGGCCGTTCAACATGCGGCGCGCAAGGTTTCTCACATGCATGCTTCGCTCAGCAGTGAACTGCCCTTTGCCAAAAGCGAAATTGCCTATGGGAAGCTCTCGTCCGGGGAGTTTGGCGAGATTTTCAAACATTTGCGCTCGACCATGTTGCCGATTGTTGGGCTGAGTACGGTGGCGGATGTGTTTGATCGCGTGATGGACTGGAATAATTGGGCCAAACCGGTGGCAGAAGGCGGCGTGGATCTGGCGGATGATGCTGTTCATGCACGGATGGTGCGCGATTGGAATCTGATCATGGCTAGGGGCCATGCCCATTTCGCTGAGATCTATGAAGCTATGGACCTGGGTCTCCAGCATGTTGCGTATCAGTTGAATGTGGCGAAACAACGACAACACAAGAAGCAGAAACCAAAGGATTTGGAGACTGTTTCTAGTCAGTATGCTGTACCGGGCGAAGACGGCTTTTCTTCTTATCTAGAGGATCAATGTGAGGCATTCTACAAGGCTAGATTGGTCACTCTGAGAGAATGGTGCGAAGATAAAGGCATCGCGCTGCCTGAAGATTATTTCTATCATCCAACAGATCAGCCTATTCGGCTTCCTGAAAACGTGCCCGGGGGGCTGCCTCGAGATCGAACCGAACGGCAATTGCATATTCTTCTATATGTACGGTTCTATCGATTTCTGACTTCTTCTCTTTCATATTCAGCTGACAGATCTAGGTCGAACACATGCTCTACTCTTCCAGCCGTGCTATACTCGACTTTGTCCGTTTCACTGACGATCGTGTCGCCAGTGGGAAATATTCTCACAGTCGCCTAGTCATCCCCGGCAGTAAACAATCCCGGAAATGGATGACGAGTCTCTATCGAATCCAAAACTACCAGACGGAAAGCAGCACGGATGACGATGACGCCGGCCGTCGTAGGATTATTCTTGATCTTGGAGAATCATACAACTACCGCAAAGACCCGGAGCATCTACCCCCGGAAAACGCCCTGCAGAAGCTTGGTGAATGGCTTCGCGTGATACCGAATTTCTTGCGCTCGTCACGCTCCCAATATGGATTCCGGGTAGCCTGCGCTGCGACCTCGATTGGTATCATTGCCTTTGTCAAACAGTCTCACGTATTCTTCGTGCGCCAGCGTCTTGCTTGGGCCATGGTCATGCAGACCATCAGCATGGGCCCGACGGCTGGTCAGACCGTTTTCAATACTGTCCTGCGCTCCACCGGTACTGTAATCGGCATGGTTGGCGCTTTGCTCGTCTGGTACATACCAGATGGCCACATAGCCGGCATTATCGTGCTATTCTTTGTCTGGAATACTGCTACCTGGTGGATTCCATTGAAAAGACCCGTCATGCAACAAGCCGGTATAGTGGGCTTGCTCACCACGATTATCATCGTGAGCAGCGAAATCGAAGTTCAGAAACTAGGCGCCCAGGCAGTAGACGCTGGAGGGCAGCCCTACTACCCGACCTACTTGCTCGCGCCTTACCGTCTGGCGGTGATTCTGGGCGGTGTAGTGGTGGCATTTATATGGACTATATTCCCGTATCCCATCTCTGATCACTCCATCCTACGACGAGAGCTGGGGGCTGCATTATTCGTTTTGGCGAGATACTACTCCGTTGTCCATGAGACAATGATTGCGCGTGCGCGCGGTGACGAGGGGGACGTGAATGTGAGATCGTCTGCGAGTCGACGGCTAGAAAAGGCCCGCCACAAAGCCTATGCGAAACAGACGGTGTCGCTCAATAAACTGCGCGCAAATATGGATTCGATCAGGTGGATAGTCCAAGTTGGGGGGAAATTTCCCAAGGGACAGTATGAGGAGATTATCAATTATATGCAAAAGTATGTTTTACGTTCCTATACCATTCGGCTTTCTCCTCTCTCTCTCTCTCTCTCTCTCTCTCTCTCTCTTTGTGTGTGTGTGTGTGTGCTAACCTCAACAGCATACTAAACTATATCAACCTCCTCGAATACGCCTCCAGAACCTTCTCCTCTACCAACTCCTCCGACGGACGTGCACACACCCGCACCCACAACGAAAGCGAATGGTACCACGACTTCACGAAACTCATCACAATGACACACATGGCCTCGCACCAGATAACGTCTATATTTGCCCTGCTCTCGGCTAGCATACTAAACGCCCAGCCTCTGCCGCCGTACTTACAAGTACCGAGTCCAGATGCGTTCATGGAGAAGATGAAAGAAGTCGACGAGGACATACTTAACATCTGCCATGCGGCCGAGCCAGGGTATTCGGCGTTTAGCGTGTTGCAGATTGCTAGTCGGTGTATTGTTGGGGATTTGGAGAGGGTGATTGAGTATGTTCCCTTTTTCCTTTTCGCAGAATAAATACTGACGGTGCGATAGGAGTGTCAAAGATCTTGTTGGGGAGCTCGACTTTTCGTTTCAAATTACAAGTCCTTCGTCTGAAAAGGAGGATTGAATAGATACCTACTTAACGTTATTAATTGATGATTCTTTCTGATAGGTTGGTGTAGCATACTCTTAGCCGACCAACCAGAATACTTTTTTGCATTTGCACAATCCCGCATGTTTGCCGTGTTTGCATTCTGCGTCTCTCCGCGGGGAATCAATCTGAATATCGTTCAATCCTCTTTTTTTTTTCTCTCTCTCTTTTGTCCAAGCTTGAATACAAAAACAAAACAAAAAAAAAAAAAGAAACACCCAGAATACCCATAACCCTCATCAATGGGTACGATCGAAGAACTACCCGACGACTACGACGAGTCGCAACCCGCGCAGTCACCGCCAGTACAACAACCACCCTCAAAAGAAACAGAAGCAGGCATCCCCTCATCTCTCCTCTCCAACAACACGCCGTTCCCCATAAAGCCAGACGTAATACACAATGACGATCCTCTGGCACCCGAATTGCCTCCGGCCATGGCCTCGATTCGATCGTATACACCGGATCAGTTGGCGGATATGCTGAACAAGACGCCATTGTTCATGACGGATTTGGAGAATGCGGGCGATGAGCGTGTGTTTAGCCCTTTCATATCAAATAGGGGAAAAAAAAAAGAAAGAAAGACATACTAATTATATTATTGTAAATAGAAGGTGAAAACGTCATGCTCGACGCAATCCGCGCCATGCAATACGAAGGAACCCGCGGCGAAGTTGCGCTCAGTTTCCGCGAACAAGGAAACGAATACGCCAAGGCAAGGAATTGGGCGGACGCAAAGGAATTATATACGAAAGCCATTGCTGTGCTGAATGTCAAGAAGGAGGATGATAAATGGGAGACACCGACTGATCTGGCGGCGGAGGAGAGGATGCTAAAAGAGGCCCGCGAGGCTTGTTATGCGAATAGGGCTTTGTGTAATTTGGAGCTGAGTGAGTTTCCCCCTTAATTTTTCTTTTCCCTTATGGCCACAAAAAGAGGCTAATTAAGTGATAGAAAACTACAGGTCGACGACGCTGGATTGCGCGCAGGCGCTCAAAGTCAATCCGAAAAACGTCAAGGCTTACTACCGCTCGTCCATGGCGTTGCTGGCACTGGACAAAATCGCCGAAGCTGAGGATACGGTCTTGCGTGGTCTCGCGGTTGATTCTTCCAACAAGTCTCTGCAACAAGTATCGGAGAAGATCGCAGCGCGCAAACTCGTTCTCGAGAAAATAGCGGCCAAACGACGCGCCGAAGAAGAACGGATGCGCAAGGAGAAACAGCTCCTAGCCACGGCACTACAAGCGCGTCAGATCCGCGTGCGCAAAACCGAGGAAAAGCCAGACATGGAAGACGCAAAGGTGCATTTAACGCCGGATCCGCTCTCGCCGGAGAGCACGCTGGCTTTCCCCGTTATGTTCTTGTATCCCATGGACGCGCAGACGGATTTTGTCAAGGCGTTTTCGGAGACGGATTGCATTGTGGATCATTTGGAGTACCTGTTCCCATTGCCGTGGGATTCGAAGCGCGAGTATCAGGTGCATTCGGTCGATTGCTTTATGGAGACGGTGACTGGTGGCTTGATCAAAGCTGGCAAGAAGTTGCCGCTGCTGCAGGTCTTGTCTGGTGGGAAGGTCGAGGTTGTGGATGAGTTGGTTAGGGTCATGGTGGTGCCGAGCCAGAAGTCCAAGGCCTTCATCGAGCAGTTTAAAGTGAGGAAGAACAAGTCTTGAGCATTTGATTGCGATTCATAATGGATCAGCTGTCTGCATTTGAGGCCGATGGATTGATTACAAGTTACTCGAGGCCGACCCCGAGAGAACGAGGAACAGTCGATGATGGCTACGCTTTCTTGCAGTGACCCTACACATCGTCAAATCGACCAATCCGTCAACTTGACAATCTACAGAAGAGGACGTGAAAGGAAGAAGAGAATTCTCGAATTCCGATTAGACCTGCCCATTCGTGGCGTGTATATAACACATAACGAGGGAAACCGAGTGGTTCTTGTGTCTTGACACTCGGAAGAAAACCTCGTCTCAGGCCTTGATAATGTCTAGATCCATGGATATAGAAAAATTATAGAAATTAAGAAAGAAGGGATACATGAAATATAAATCGCTCAGACGCTGACAGGGGTATCTTTCTTCGTACAAAAAAGTTTTGATGCGCATCAAAATAGAAATCAAACATGATTTTATCAAATTAACGTTCCGGAACAGAATTTTTTTTCTTCTTCTTTCAAGCATGCATGTTGTCTTTTTATTCATGAAATTCGTGATGGTAGGAAGACGTCTTTCTTCTTTTTATTGGTGATACTTGCGAGCATATCTTAAGCCCTGCACAAATGTACCGTCAACGATGTGATTCTCAAGCAGTTCTTTCTCCGGCTCGTAATCCGCGCCTAGAGAGTAAAGCTGATCCGAGGTATTTTGCTCGATTCGTTCAATGTATGAGTCGCTTTCGCTCACAGCATAAGCCTCAGCCCATACTGTGGATATGTCGGGGCAGCGCAATTCGTTGTCTTGCTCCTCCTCCTCGTGAATGGGAGTGATGCCGCTGCTGGTGGTGACGGGCGAATTGTTGGGACCAATGTAGAACACGTAGTCGAGATGATGGCGTTTGACTTGTTGCATGAGTTCCTCTTCGGAGGCCATTTCATCGCCGTATGAAGAAGTCGAGCCGGCATCGATAGCGTCGTGGTGGTGATGGTCTGACGGGATATTGCTGGCCACGAGCTGGTTGAGGTGGTTCTTGTAATAGAGGCCGAGGCGACGTACAGCCTCAATGGCCTTTTTGGTTTTCTCTGCAAGCCTTTGTATGCATCGGGGGGAGTCCGTTTTGGTCTCTGGCTTGGATTCGGTGACTGTTTCGTCTCCGGCCCGGCGTGTGTTGTTGAAGGCTGGAGCGGCAGAAGAAAAGGAGAGTGTGAAATGTTCATTGAAGCTGGAAGCACGAGCCATGTTGATAGAGAAAATGATCGCGAGCTGGGGATTTGATTTGTTTCCGATTGTATCCTCGCGGCCCTCTGAGAATGGAGTTTGACCTTGGCTCTCTCTCTCTCTTTTTTTTTTAGGTTTTTCTGGCCCTCAGAGGCTCGATGAAACTGTTTGATTGATCGGAGGTGGTTTGAATAGTAAAATGCTCAAGCGGATAGGTATATTGTGTTTTCCTCGATATCACACGGCTGTCGTGTACCTGCAAGAAGAAGGAAAGAAGAAAGAGGTTGGAGACAATTCACCCCGATTTATGTCTGAGGGCTTTAGGCTTCCAGCCATGTCTGCCATGTCTACAAAGAGTGATCCACGGATCGTGCTGTAGGCATCAGGGCAGGCTGTATAGGTAGAAGTCAGATCCATGGATGGGTGAACTGATATTCGACGGAAGTATAGAAGTATAACACCACCGCTGCCTGGGCCAGTCATCTGGGCCATGGCACTGGCCATGTCAACCGAGTGTTCACGTTCTAACAAAGCAATTGAGTCCTGGCTTTGAACGTTGTGTGGATTAGGTACATTCAGTGCTGCCTGCCAGGCATCAAGCACAACAAGGCACCGACTGTAACCAGCACCAACCTTGGAACATTGGAGTAAGAGCTGCTAGACTCTTTGCTGTTTTTCATGGTGTTAAAACTAAGATTAGATGAATAAATATGCTAGTCTCACGAGGCTAGAAAAAGACTACACGGCGGTTAGGGCTAGGACATAGAATAGTCTGGTTCCAATTGAGAGAGTCAATCCATTGATCTGTTTCATCTCATCACTTGTCATATAGTATATACGCGGATTAATTTCCCTTCAACCAATACAACGCTGCATCGTCGACAACTTTCTGCTCCCAACCCTCAGTTTTCAATGGGCCCAGAACCTCCACTGTAGTTTGCCCTGCAGCAAAAACGCCCCGGCATGGCATGTCAAGCGTCAGGTTCTCCGTATTACCGTCCCCCGTAAGTTTCTGAAGGGCCTTTTCCGACGCTAGATAGACCAGGCGTCCAATATGGGCCCAGTATATGGTTCCAGCACACATAGCACATGGCTCCCAGGTAGAGACCATGGTGCATTTGGCAAGGTAGTCCCAGGCGTAGTTATCCGCGGCATTGCGGGCCAGCTCGCATTCAGCATGGCGAACATGCGAGAGCGAAAGAGAGCTCATCAGCACGGTTTCATTGTCGGGACCCAGCAGGAGCGCTGCGAATGGCCGCTTGGAGTGGATTTCTCGTCCTGATTGTTGCAGGGCGAGGCATTGGCGTGCACCAGAGGCTAGCTGCTCGGGCGTCAACGGCAAAATGCCAGAGGTTTGGGACATTGTGTAGTGGAAGTATACGTTAATATGTAGGACGATGTGTCAGGCTAGGAACATGGCGCAAATTATACGGGGAGAAAGGGGGAATTTACATGCCAGTGACGGCGGCATCCGCCGACAGTGGAGTTTATTATTTAATTATCAAACTAGTTACTAGATAACTGATTGCGTCCGCCTTATGCATGGCCCAATAATCTTTTGAATGAAGAGGATCTCTTAACGAATGTTGTCCTCCGTCCGACGGAAGATGCTACGATTCACTAGACTGTATAATGTACAGCGTGACTACCACGTACTGGATCAACCATCCACCAACCTTTTGGTCAACCCCTTTTCTTGGTTCTTCGTGACATACGTGGCCTCGAGCGCCACACTGCTCTCATCAAGTACACTGGCGGCATCTAGACCGTCATCCGGAAGCACAGCAGTCACGATCTTTGAATCAGCGTAAGGGAGGCAGTAATTGAGAGCAACATAAACGATCGAGGTGCCGAAGAACCCTAAAAGCCAGCCAAATTGATACGGATGAACCCCAACCCCGATTCTTATATGTGAATTGACCGACTGCATCAAGCCCGGCAGACTGGGAACGGCGCCGACTACAAAGGACACCAGCGCATGGCAGTTGAATCCGCCGGTGTACCGATAAATGCTCATGGGCTGATACAAAGCCACACAGTCGTATTTGCGGCGCTTGATGATCCAATAGTCGCACAGCATGATGGCGGCTATCGGCCCGAGGAAAACGGCATAGGCTGACATGAAGTTGAGGAAGTTGCCCGCAGACTCCAGGATTTTCCAAGGCACTAGGGCCCAGGCCAGTAGAGCACAAAGCAGTTGGCCGCGGCGGATGTTCATGAATTGGGGTGCGAGCGCAGTGAAGTCGTTCGCTGCGGAGAGCGAATTGGCAGAGATATTGGACCCCAGGGCGGCGAGGGCAAATGAAAACGCCCCAAAAAACCGGCATGCTCGACTGCTCCAGAACGCGAGAAGCACATTCGGGTCCCACGGAATTGAGTCAGTGTGATACCTGGCCTGTCCTGCAGAGGAGACGGCGATGCCCATGAAGGCTATGAAGGTGAAGAATGCTGGGAGTAGGACGACATAGAGCATGTGCCAGCGCGGACTAACGCGAGAATACCGTGAGAAGTCAGCTTGGTTGACACTGACGGTTGCATAGTTCCCAATGACGGATGTCAGAGACGACATCATTGCCCAGCTATATGATGGCCCCGTCAATTGACTCTTTTGGGAAAACAGGCCGCCTCCGTTTGGAACCGCGATAAAAGCCCATATGAGCATGGCAATCCATGCCGCTGGCACGATAATCGACTTGGCTAAAAACAGATAGCGCAGTCTATTCGGATGGACCATAAGAAAGGGTATCTGAAGCAGCCAAAAGAGTAGAAATCCCACCATGCCCTGCGTCGTAATTCCCTCTCCCGCTGGCAGGGTATTTGGAATATGTAAAAAGCTCGGCCATATTGCTCCAAGCATGACAGCAACAGAGTTGCCTCCGTTCACAACCTGGGTTGCAAACCAGAAGACCGCGAGAACCAACCTCGAGATGATAGGAACATAAGAGCCCCAGAAACCCCAACTAGCACGAGCAATAACCGGGAAAGGAACATGATATATAGTGCCAATAGCTCCGTTCATAGCTATGACAATGGAGAGGATGAAAAACCCTAGAGCAACCATGCCCAGAGACTCTTTCCAGGATAGCCCGACGGCGATGATGCTGCTCGCCAGCTGCCAGTTAGCAACCGAGAAGGCGTCGGAAATCCAATACCCGATGAAGCTGAGAACCGTCCATTTCCGCATGCCTGGCGGAACAGGATCGAGATCTTTGTTCGTCCAGCGCACATTCCCGTGTACGAAGCTGGAGTCGGCCGGTGGAACGCGTAGCCGAGGCCAACGAGGTGTTGGAAACCTCATTGTGAGTCAGGTACGCGTTGATTGGGAGGAAACATCAACGATACATGCTGATGGAGATCACAGTATGATCGCGTATGGTATTTAAGAAAACACCTTCATCTTGGGCGTGAGTGAAGTCTATCACCAAGTATTTTCTCGTCCTGATAGGGTTCGGGTTTGTTGATAAGACTAAGAAGCTCCATTGGATAAAAGCTCCTTTGCTAACTTAGTAGACTGTTATGCCAAGGCGTCTTCTCTAGGTCTGGTTACGTACCCTCGTAGTGCATATTCGCTATCTAGAGTTGATATTCTGATTGCGAGCGAAGAGCACCGCTATACTTGCTCCTGGCATCTTACATCGGCGGATGCCGCCGTTACGCAGCGAGCAAAGCTTTTCATAACGCAGGATTCGTTATCTGGTGAAGATACTGCCTTAGGGCTTACCTTAAGGTTTATAGGTGAAGCTTATATCCTCGATATGATTGGAGCCCTCCCCGCTCTTCAAGCCCGTCCCCAGGCTGTAAAGATTATACTAAAAGATAAACAGAGAAGAGATTATCTTGGTTTGTATACCCAATTAGAGACGGAATCATACGGGCATCCTGATAGTATTTGAGTAGACGCCGTCCTACTCAATCTCAAATGTCGACCAATGTACGGAAATGCTGCCTGGAGCAAGCCATTGCTCAACAACCACTGTTTGTTTGTCAAAGAATATTTCCGAAGCGAGTATGAAATGCCGGCCATGATCTCGGTCCATACCGTAATGGAACCGAGTCTGAGTTAGAGACTATATGTGTTTCAGCAGCCTATTTGCTTCCCGGCGTGGAAACTTGCTGGGCACTCCGTAATGGGCGCCTCTTCACCTGTTCAGACATCGTGGAGGGGACGAAAAGCCAGTTGTGTATGGAATGCGCTACTATATCCCTGTGTTGGCATGCCTACGGAGTACTTCTGCTGTTGTTGGTGAAATAATCCATCACGGACGCGAGCCATGGGTAGATCAAAGTTCCTGGACGATAGGTACGCATAGGTATACCCGGCGTCCTTAGATCCGAGGAGTCCATAAGGCTGGTAAGATAGGTAGGCGTTTGCACAGCTCCGGCAGCACGAATTGGCAACTGTCAAGTTCAATGGCGTGGCTGCTGATATCGTGCTCATGGGCGTAGGGCGTGGTAGCCGACATGAAGTTGATTCGAACTTATTAAATTTAATGGAGTAGTCATGCCAGTCTCCACGCTGAAATGAGCGGCGGGCCTGGCCAGCCAATGGGAGGCCTGCACGGGCCGCGGTGTGCTGAGGCAGCGCAGGAGGGGCCCCACTTTCCAGCCCCGGCGCTGCAATGTCCCAGAACGGCTTAGCGGCAGGCCGCATGCCTCCTCCTGCCGCGGGCAAAACTCGCACCGCTCGACCACCGCACAATCTTCGACTCTCTCGCCGCGATACAAATACGCCTCGAATCCTTGCTCTGCCGTGCGTCCGCCAATCATAAATCGAGCCTGCTTTCCCACTGCGAGTCAGACCACCGCCAATTGTGCCCTCCCCCGAACGCCGCCCGTGGTGATACCTCTTCCATCCTGCGCCCCTTTCCGCTACACTCCCGCTTTGTGTCGCCAGTCATTGCGGCGAGTCTGCCTTGTGCCTGCGCGGAAATAGACAAGGCCGTTGTCCCGACAAATTAGGGGATAAAAAAAAAGAAAGGGGACAAAAAATTAAAGAAGTCTTACTGGCGTGGCGGATATCCAGATCGTCCCGGTCCATACATACTACTACATATATTACATACATAGCCCGCCAATATGAATTCTAACCCCACTGGTTATCCTACGACCATGCAGCAGCATGCTAATCCTATGCTGGCTGCCGCTGCAGGCTATCCTATCCAGTCAGGAAGCCCAGGCAATCAGCAGTTTCCTTTCTATGCCAACCCAATGGCTGCATATCCTCCTCAGGTGCCGCAGGCACGTCCTGGGGCAATGCAACAGCAACAGCAACAACAACAACATTCCTTCAACCCCATGCAGATCCAAACTTCTGGCCCTGGCGGACCTATGATGCCAAGTAACATGGTCGGTAAGTAAGATTCATTAAACCTGTCTTCCCTTTTTTTTTAAAGAGAAAAAGAAAATCTTTTGGCCACGATGTTCCTCTTTTCCATTGGTACCGTGCTACGTGTCTGCATGAAGATCAGCCACTTCAACATACACCATCCGATTCCTTTCCCCTTGTTCTACATTCCCATTCCTCATGTCATTGGTCAAACCTTTGCTTCATGAACATATGAAGCGAAGCGTTGTCGCAAGGAACCACGGACTCCGCTACCCCAACATTCTTCCGTGATTGTATCCACCATGGCCACTGGCCGGTGGGTTTAGGACAGATATACTAACGGGACACCATTTGTTTACGGCAGCTCCGCAGACTAATCTTCCTTACTCTTCGCCTTCTCCATATCATCCGACCTCCATCCCAACCACTACGACTGCTTCACCATCGCACTCACAGAGCCCGACCACGGCAGCAACTATTTCAATGCAGATGCCGTCGCAGAATATGGCCGCAGTTGCCAACCCCGCAATGTTGGCTGCGCAGCAGCAGCAGCAACAACAACAGAGACCTGCGCCGCCAGCTAATCAACCGCCACAAGGACAGCAACAACCACAGCAACAGCAACAGCAGCAACAACAACAACAAGCCGTTCCTCAATCTCCGGCTGCTGCTGCTCGTGAGCGAGCTCGCGTCAGCACTCTTCTGGAAATCAACTCCACTCTACTTCAAGAACTGTTGAATATGCAAGCAGCAGGCAAATCTGGTGGCCCCCCGCAAGCACCAACAAACCAAGAGCAACAGACATCATCGCCAAATTCAACAGCGGAATCAAATGCTGCCGGGGAAGCTCCGAGAAAGCCCAGCCAGGAATACGTTGAATGTTTGAAGCGCCTGCAAACCAATCTAGTCTACCTCGCTTCTGTTACCGATCGCACCAAAAAACCAGGGCCATCGGCTCCTCCAATTCTTACCCCTCCGCCACATATGAGCAGCTTGACTGAAATCTACTCGAAGCTCAGTGAGCTGTTCCCTGCTGTACCTCGACCTGCTGCAGCACACCAGCAACGGCCTAGCCAGTCAGGCATAGCAACCACTGAGAATGCCGTGTGACGAAGCGGAATTGCAATAAAGAGAAACACCCTTACTTGATTGCTACCGGTTTATCACCTCTACAGACGCTCCTTAGTAAATTTACAGAGCTCCGACGGGGACCGCTTCTGTCCTATACGTGCCTTGCCCAATACCTGAAGGCCTCACGGTCAAGAAGAGTATGGCACTCGTAATCGCTCCAATATGCACTTACGGTTTCAGTCATAACCAGATGACATAATCGTCGAAGCTCTCCTACCACCTCCTTGAGCTTGAGACATTTTCAGGTGCGCAACTATCGGCGACTGGGCTGATATAGGCTACACATGTCTAAGACATACTCTTACTAGCCATATGTAAACAGGCCTAGGCCTAGCGCTCGGCAAACAGGGCTGTTGAACGAGTGATAGTCATGTGGATATAAAACAAGCCTGTATTCTATGTTGGAGCAGTGCTGGTTTTCGGAGATAGTGTAATATTAAACCATGTCATCTATATACCTGTAATCCAATGCTAGTCCATATGTATGCTGGTCACGCTCTCTCGCCGCGAGTTATTATAGACCTGAGTGCATAGCGGCCGTCCAATCAGAGGCCGCCGATCGCAGGCGGGAGATCAACCACCAGAATTTTTGCATCGGCAGCTGCGTTTGTTCCGGTGACTAACAAAGTCCTCACGCGCCGCTCTAGTCTCACCTCCACCGAACGGCTTCTGGGATAGAGCTTGGAAGCCATCGCTGCCTCTGCCCATCGTCATTGGCAGTGCTGTGGATGTCCGCCGTTTCATTGGCCACGCGCAGGACGGCAACGCGCATCCTCTTTGCTCCTCCTTCTCCTGCATCCGCATCGTTAGCTGCTGTGGCGCCACCCACAGCTTCAAAAGCTGGTTTCCCTGCCACCTCTTCTTTGCTGCTTATCCCAGGTCACAAGCTCAGAGCTGGTTCTTTAGCATTTCAACCTCACCCGTGTATAGACGTCCGACCCCAATCAAAGCTTGCTCAGCCTTCTTATATCCCCGCCGCAAGGTCCTCCTTGAAGTCCAGCTCCCGGCCGTCTGCGTTCGCTCAAGCTCACAGCTCGTTATCCTTCCGAACTCACAGAAACCACAGCACATCGTCTGATACTTCTTCTTCTAATACGGCTTCCAATATGACCGGCGAAGCTCGCCCCAAGCGCAAACATAGCCCGGTGCCTGCGTCCGACAGGCCTGCGAAACACCTGAAGCCTGAATCCACTGTTCTTACGCCCGGGGATGAAACACCTGCGAATGGCACCGTATATGACGTGGAGAATGATGAAGACATCACACCGATCGTTGCGTTGGGGGCAACTCAGGCGGACTCGCCGGAGTGGCAAGCGACTATTGAGTCAGTGGTGAAGAGTGTCGTCTCGATCCATTTCTGTCAGACATGCTCATTCGACACCGACCTGTCCATGTGTAGCCAGGCAACAGGGTTCGTTGTGGACGCCAAGAGAGGCTACATTCTCACAAACAGACATGTTGTCTGTGCCGGCCCGTTCTGGGGTTATTGCATTTTCGACAATCATGAGGAGGTGAGCTTTTACCCAGTATTGCCTTTATGAAGCCGCATTTAATCTCTAACTCTTTTGGCAGTGCGATGTTCGTCCCGTTTATCGGGATCCTGTCCACGACTTTGGCATTCTGAAATTCGACCCCAAGGCAATCAAATACATGGATATGACAGAGCTAAAGTTGAATCCGGAGGGGGCACAAGTGGGGGTTGAGATCAGGGTGGTCGGTAACGATGCCGGAGAGAAGCTAAGTATTCTCTCTGGTGTCATCAGTCGCCTTGACCGTAACGCTCCTGAGTACGGCGAAGGCTACAGCGACTTCAACACAAATTACATACAAGCGGCTGCTGCCGCCAGCGGCGGAAGCTCTGGTAGTCCTGTCGTCAATATCGCCGGGCATGTCGTCGCTCTACAGGCCGGTGGTCGTGCGGATGGTGCTGCTACAGATTACTTTCTCCCACTGGGCCGTCCACTACGCGCACTCCAGTGCATACAGGAAGAGAAACCTGTCACGCGAGGCACCATTCAAACACAATGGATGATTAAACCTTTTGATGAATGTCGACGTCTTGGACTGACCCCGGAGTGGGAGGCCTCTGTCCGCAAAACCGCGCCTAAGGAGACAGGAATGTTGGTGGCGGAAATTGTTCTTCCCGAGGGCCCGGCTGATGGGAAGCTTCAAGAGGGAGATGTACTTCTCAAGGTGAATGGAGAGCTGCTCACTCAGTTTGTGCGACTTGATGATATACTGGATTCCAATGTCGGCAAATCTATCCACCTTCTTATACAGCGCGGCGGCGAGGACCTCGAATTGGAATGCAGCGTTGGAGACCTACACGCTATCACACCAGATCGCTTCGTCAGCGTCGCTGGTGGTACATTCCATGATCTTTCTTACCAGCAAGCGCGGCTTTATGCTATCGCCACTCGTGGCGTCTACGTTTGTGAGGCAGCAGGATCCTTCAAGATTGAAAACACTCTGTCGGGGTGGATCATTGATTCGGTAGACAAGCGGCCTACTCGAAACTTGCAAGAGTTTATTGAGGTTATGAAGACAATACCAGGTAAGCACGTCACCTTCGATACCAATTTCACTGGGCAACCTAACAAGACTGTTTAAATTAGATCGCTCGAAAATTGTTATTTCTTATAGACATATTCGAGATCTCCATACACGAGGCACAAGCATTATCTACCTCGATCGTCACTGGCATCCAAAGATGTCCCTTGCAGTCCGTAACGACAAGACCGGCTTGTGGGACTTTTCAGATATCGCCGAACCTCTACCCGCTGAGCCACCAGTTCCTCGAAAAGCGGATTTTATTCAGTTGGACGGGGTCAGTCAGACCGCTGCCGCTGATATCGTTCGCAGTTTCGTCCGGGTGTCATGCACCATGCCGCTGAAGCTGGATGGATTCCCTCAGGGCAAAAAAACCGGATACGGTTTAGTCATTGATGCGGAGAAGGGCCTTGTCGTTGTTTCTCGGGCTATTGTTCCGTACGATCTGTGTGATATCAATATCACAGTTGCAGATTCGATTATCGTCACTGGCAAAGTGATTTTCATGCATCCTCTGCAAAACTATACCATTGTGCAATACGATCCAAGTCTCGTCCAGGCTCCAGTAAAAAGTGCGCGGCTAAGCACGGAAAACATCAAACAAGGTCAAGACACAATATTTGTCGGATTCAATCAAAATCTGCGCATTGTTGTCGCTAAAACAACAGTCACTGACATCACCACCGTTGCTATCCCCGCCAACGCCTCTGCTCCACGTTACCGGGCTATCAATCTTGACGCTATCACAGTGGACACGGGGCTCAGCAGCCAGTGCACTAACGGTGTCTTGCTGAGGGATGACGGCGTTGTCCAGGCTCTTTGGCTAAACTATCTAGGAGAACGAACGCCAAGCTCGCATAAAGACGTCGAGTATCATCTTGGGCTCGCAACGCCTTCTCTTCTACCCATAATTAGCAAGATCCAAGGAGGCGAAATCCCAAAGTTGCGTATCTTGGATATGGAAAGCTATGTCATTCAAATGAGTCAAGCTCGAATAATGGGCGTATCGGAGAAGTGGATCGAGCAAGTAGCAGCAGCCAACCCTTCCCGACATCAATTGTTCATGGTCAGAAAACTGGACAGCCCTCCTCCATCTTTCACGCATCATGAGACAGATTCCTTGAAGGAGGGAGACATCATTCTCACACTAAATGGAAAGCTTATTACGCGAGTCTCCGAGTTCGACGTTATGTACGACAACGAAGTTCTCGACGCGTTGATCGTCCGAAACGGACAGGAAATGCACGTCAAGTTGCGTACGGTGCCAACGGAAGATTTGGAGACCGATCGAGCAGTCATGTTTTGCGGAGCTGTGTTGCAGAAGCCACATCACGCTGTGCGGCAACAGATTTCGAAGCTTCACAGTGAGATTTACATCAGTGCTAGGGTATGTTTTCCTATATTATATGAGTGTTTCACCCCCCACCGGGTTTACTAACATAATCCTGCAGAGTCGTGGCTCACCTGCCTACCAGTATGGATTGTCTCCGACAAATTTCATCACAGCAGTGAACGGAGTGCAAACCCGCGATCTCGACAGCTTTGTCCGCGAGGTGAAAAAGATCCCGGATAACACATACTTCCGTCTTCGGGCGGTCACATTCGACAATGTACCGTGGGTTGTCACGATGAAAAAGAATGATCACTACGTAAGTCTTCTTTGCTTCTTGTTTGTCAAATCATATTCTCTAATAGACAACAGTTCTCCATGTCGGAATATGTCAAAGACCCCTCAGTCCCGGCTGGGTGGAAGGTGGTCTCTTATCCGAAAAAAGACGAAGCTTCGGCGGATACATCCAACCTGACAGCAGATGCGATGGACGAAGGAACAGAAGGTGGCGGAAGTGATGCAGAGCCTGATCAGGATTAGACTGGACATAATAATGTACTTGATAGACAGATATATGCAGTTGCAGTTCTTGTACAATAGATATATATAGAGAGAGCGCACTTCATTCCTGCATGCCAAATATGCACATATGGTCAGTACACAGGTAGATAAGGCCAACACGTCAAAAGAGCTTGGCAGGTCGCCCTTGCTGTTTGCTATCTACAATGAAGTATGATCAGCAAAAGTATTGCATAGCCATTCTAAAAGCGGTTGCAGCTGCATTATAACAATGCACTTCGATCTTGCCAGGGCACTCGGTAAACCGGTTTTTAGATGGAGTCGGGAATGTAAAGCTGACTTGAATCTATATGTAAATGTACAAACAAGGCAAGTATTCTAATATAGTAACCTGCCGATTTTAGCCTGCAAAGACCGGGTTAACCAGCCTTCTTTGTAACTTGTATACCTAAAGTAAAGTCCTTCCAGTAATTCGCCGCTCTGCATGCGTTCCTCTTGCTCTTATGTGCTTCTAGTACTCTCTGTGCAAGTCCATTATCACAGAAAATAATCTTGGAACGCTTCACATGGAGAGCTATGGCATGGCATAAGGTAGTGATAGTCGGACTACAAACATGCAATATGACGTCCCCCCCGAACTCATTTTTCAGACATGTGCTTTCTAATGATTTGTAGTATTCACAAGGGATAGGAATGGTGACCTTGAAAAAGAATGATATGGCACAATCCATCTGCAAGGCTTGCATTGCATTGCCTCCAGGCTGTAAAGTGACATATTTTAGCATGAAATGAATATATGCGATAGTATTCTTACCTTTGTAGGTAAGGTAGCTAGTTGTCGCTATGATCAATGAAGCTTGCCTTAGGTATATAAACACCGCCATATCTGGTTCGTAGACATTGTGCTCAAACTTTTTTACTTTTCAATGAAGACCGGATTGAATACATCTTACAGGAACAAGAATGACGATGAACAAAACGATTCTCTCCCACTGGGACTCCTTCTCGACCAAGGCCCAAAGCAAGAACTGCCGCGAGGCTCTCAACGGATCCAACTTAGATGTTGCTACCGTGGTAGCTGTTGCAAAGTGATGGCAGTGAGATTCCGCCGGCTATCGACCCAGCTAACTTTGTATGTGTATATATGCAGACATGGCGCCTTGAGTGAGATCGAACAAAATGCCTTGGAGGCCGTTGAGAACAGTGCCAATGTGCTCGAATCAAAGCTTGCTGCAGGCGAGGTGATATACGGTTCGTTTTAACATCTTATGTAGCATGTTTTGATATTGCAGATCTCTGAGCATGCCATTAGGGGTCAATACCGGTTTTGGCGGCAGTGCAAATACCCGAACAGATGCTGTAGAAGACCTGCAGCAGAATCTTCTCCGGATGCTTCAGTACGGAGTATTGCATACGCCGCTGGTATTGGAGCGTTCCAATGAACCGATGAAAGGCGAATACCAAGCCCTACCGGACAACGCCTTTAAGCCGCCCGAGTTCCCTCTGAGCGACGCAGCGACATCTACATGTATGCCTGAGTCGTGGGTGCGGGCGTCAATGCTCATTCGGCTCAATTCGCTCCTCTCTGGACTGTCCGGGGTAAAGCAGGATACAATCATGACACTAGCAAAGCTGGTTGACAAAAGAATAACCCCCAGAGTTCCCCTCCGAGGAAGTATCTCTGCTTCCGGAGATTTGAGCCCTCTGGCATACATCGGAGGTGTCATACAAGGATCACCTACGATGACAGTAATGGCAGACGATGCCTCAGGTGTACGGAGACTTCGAAGGGCTGATCAGGCATTGCTGGACCAGGGGGTCTCTCCTATCAAACTTCGCGCGAAGGAGGGCCTGGCCATTGTTAACGGCACTGCTGTCTCAGCTGCGGTAGGCGCACTGGCTCTCCACGAAGCGCTCGGTCAAGCGGCGTTGGCTCAGGTCCTCACTGCCATGAGCGTTGAGGCGATGTCCGGTACCGACGAGAGCTTCAAGCCTCTCTTTGGCAAAGCTCGCCCGCATCCCGGCCAAATCGACGTTTCGAACGCTATACATTACTTCCTAGCCAACTCCAAGCTCATTAACCGCGAAGGGGGCGCAAACACAGGAGAGTTGCGCCAGGATAGATACTCTCTTCGCACTGCGCCGCAATGGATCGGACCGGTCCTGGAGGACTTGAGCCTAGCCCATGAGCAGGTCAGTATTGAGCTCAAGTCTGTTACAGACAACCCGTTGGTTGACTGGGAAGCTGGCGGTGATATACTGCATGGTGGTAACTTTCAGGCCAAGGTTGTCACTAGTGCATTGGAGAAGACTAGACAGGGCTTGCAGACCATCGGACGCATTCTATTCTCCCAATGCACCGAAATGATCAATCCAGCAACAAATCATGGACTGCCTCCAAACCTTGTGGCTGGTGATCCCAGTCGTTCTTTCATTTGGAAAGGTACTTTCTGTTTGTCTGACTGGTTCACATGGGGAATATAGGCACTGAACTATGCAACCAATAGGGACGGACATCATGATAGCAGCCCTACAGGCAGAGCTTGGCTTTTTGGCCAACCCAGTGGGTAGTCATGTACAGACCGCGGAAATGAATAACCAGGCGGTTAATTCCCTAGCCCTAATTTCCGGTCGTTATACCCTGCAGGCAGTTGAAGTGCTTACACAGCTGATGGCTGCACACCTCCTGGCGCTTTGCCAGGCTCTAGATCTTCGTGTCTTGCGCATCAAGTTTCTTGATGCGTTTTCCCAGGACTTCCTAAAAATGACCCAGACTGCATTTGACCCCTATCTCAAGGATCATGACACTGAATTTTTTGAGTCACTTTGGCAAGGATTTTGTCGGAATCTCGAAGGCCTTGGAGGCGAAGATTCTGCCACGCGTTTCAAGTCTGCAGTGGAAGCATTACAATCTGCCATATTAGAGAGGATCGTGTTTCGAGAGACTACACTGACGGCTCTGAAGTCATGGATTAGTCAATGTGCTGAAAAGGGCGAAGACACGTATGAAATCATCAGACTGGAATACGGAACCAGCCCACAGGCAGCTCCATACCTGGGATGCGCCTCGGCTCGACTATATAAATACGTTCGAGAGGAGCTCCAAATACCCTTTGTCTATGATGACGCCGTTCTCGACTCTGCCCGTCCAGACGGCACAACTATCGGCAACATGATCACAAGGATCTGTGAAGCATTGCAGAGTGGTGCTTTGTATTCCGTCGTCATGGAGTGCTTCAGGGATGCTTTGCAGGGAACTGAAAGGGTCGGGTTGAATTTCCCTGCAAGCATGCCAGTGAGAAGCAATTTTGACGGACGAAGAGCTGCTAATGTTGAAGGTTTCAACATAGATATGACGCTTTCTGTCAATTCTGCCAAACATGTCAAGACACCGGTCATCTCAGGCCAGCTCTTCCTGGAGAACCTTGAATTGTTCCATCACCTAGGTTCCGCTGTGAATCATGTCAAGTAACTTCGAATCTTTGGCAGATCTAAATGCTGAAAAGATTCTAGTCAATCAAAGGCATAAGAGAAATTTAGGGCATCAGAATGAATGCTTCACATAGATATAAAATGAAATTTTATATAGCTTTCATAAGCATCTATACTAGTGGAGATCACCTATTCTATTAAGCAAACCCTAATCTGATAAACTTCCTCAGCATCCCACAATCAGTGCGCAAACCTGAAATCCAATCTCCTACTCCCTTGCACTTTGGTATATTTAATATAGTCACTCCGCTCCCCCTCCGTCATAGTATTCCAGATGCGATCTCTCCGTCGGTTCTGGTAGAGGTAATAGACCTTGGTTCCCAGGAAAATGAAGATAACGACAATATTGATTGCGATCAAATCAGTGTTGCCGCGATGATACATTGGCCTGTCGTCGTCGCGGTATATGAAGTTGGCGACAATGCTGCCGAGTTGGACGGCCATCTGGTTTGGAGGTTAGATCAATTTGCTATTTGAAAGATTTTCTGCTCTGGTAGGTATTGAAAAAGAACTACATACATTGTATAATGCAGCTGATACAGATCGCGTACCGACATTGTTGGAGTTCCGTGATGTCCATCCGACAACGATTGCTATAGCATGGTATGTTAGTAAAGTATATAACTTTGGATTACGTTGAAAAAGAAACGACTTTCCATGGCAATAAGGGTAGCTGAGGAGTACAGTCACCAAGGCGTACGTCCCCCAAGCATCTCCAATAAGCCCCGGCCAGAATCGCAAGGCTATCACACAAGGCAAAGTCCATACAGCCTGCAGCATAGAAACAAGGGATTTCTCATTCAGCCACTCCGAAAGCCGCGTGAGAAAGAGCAATGTGCAGATATGGAACACACTCGACGGGATGGTGAGAAGATTCGTATTGAATGTGCTGAAGCCCACCGAACGTAAGGTCAATGTCAGATATGTACTGGGCGGAGTCTGAGGAATATATGCCAAGAATCCAATGAGATAAACTGGCCAGAGATGATAGTCTGTTGCTGCGTTCCAGAGCCGGGTGGGCGTTATTGCTTGCCTGTTATGCATGTCGCCTTTGGACGGGTCATCGCGTAGGACACGGTTGACGACAATCGCCAGCTCGCGATCGTTGAACCATCCTTTTGGTCGGAACCAGGTCTTGGTCTGCACTGCTGAGGCGGGCATCATGAAGAAGGATCCTAGTCCGATGGCGAGGGTTATCACGCCTTCAATAAGGAACAGCCAACGCCAGCCGGCCAAGCCGTGAACACCATTGAGATGGAAAATGGCAAAGGCTAGTAGAGAAGTGACAATCGACGTCACAGATAAGGTTGCCCAGAAAAAGCTCAGGCGGATGGGTAGTTCTCTAGATGTATAAAAGTAAGACAGCCAAAGAACTATATCTGGAATGAAGCCGCCCTTGAAAGGAGAGTCAATATACGAATGCCATCTACAGATTGTGAAAATCTTACCTCAAGGATGCCGAGCAAAGCCCTCGTAGCTAGAAACGAGCCTCTGTCGGTGATGGCACACTGACAGATGGCAACGATAGACCACAAAGCAATCTGCATGGGAATCCATCGATCCGGTCCGATCTTCTTAGAAACTAGCTGCGAAGGCAGTTCAGCCAGCAGGAACGAGACCTTGAAGACCGTGTTGCCCCAGTTATAATCTGGGATTTGGTGCAAGTCAGGCCAATGCAAGTCACATTACATGGGAATCTGTTCTCACTTACCATTGGTATTCAATTTGAGATCGTGCAGAAACGTACCGGAGACCGCTTGGGTGAGGTTGCTTCGATCGACCTGCAGTCCAAAGAACATGACACACTAAAACTTCATGTTAAGAGACAACTAGTATCAAATAAGTACAAAGGCTCAATTACATACAGCCCACAGACAGACCCTCCAGTCAAGCTTTCGGATAATGCGTTTCTCCTCTTCTTCAGACCATGTCAGTGTCGGGTCAAACACATGTCGACATTCATATTGCGATTTTTCATATGTAAACCGCCAATACTCGGCAACATCAGGGTCAAGAAACGGGTTGCCCTTGTTGCTGTTGTCATCGTCGTCGTCGTACTCGGCAGATTCGTTGGAGCTTATTGCTACGCCGGCATCATACTGCTTGTGCTGTTCAGAGACAGGCACGCTTGGGGACTTTGGATTAGGGTTTGCCATGTCGCTGAATTCGGTTGTGAATTGAACTTCCAAAAGCGGCGATGTCTCTGAGGAGTCTGTCGACAAGACTTTGGCTCTCTGAGACCATTTTCTTCCCGGAGGCGCCATTTTGAATCACCCTGGGATTTTCTCTTCTCTTTATATAGCAATAAGGGCAGGGGGGCCTGCACTCCCTGCCTTCTCCGACCTGATGAAGAAAGTGATAATACGAAGCAAAGGCATGCCAAACTTGGCAAAATGGGCTCTGATGTGGTCGTGGAGCCAATAAATGTGCTGGCGGTGGTGTTTTTTTTGGCTGATGGCGTGCTTTTGCGCGTTTTGGCGACGACGAAGACCCCTCATCGATCTGCGACCAAACGTTCTCTTCGCTCGCCATCTACCTAGCTATCTTCTTTGGCATGTTTGCTCAGGCGATTCATGATTCGACTCATAGCGACTGTCGTTAAGCTGTAGACAGAGATGTCCCGGGCTTAGGCTAGCCGTCCCTGCGTGGATTGAGATGCGATTGCGTGGTACTGTCTCGCCATGTCCTCAAGGGCCTATAAAGAAAAGTCATATTGAAAAAAAAAAAAAAAGAAGAAGAAATGATAACATAGCAGATACAGGAAAGGAGAAGGTTGTTGCAATCCGGCATTAGGAACAGAAAAGCATATTTAGGGTTAGGGTTGGTGTCTGCACATGTCTTTCATGCTTTCGAAGGCCTTCTCGAGACATGATCAAGCCTTGCGCACTTTTCTACATTAACTGGGCTAGGCAGCATTGGTGTATGGTCCATGATTATCAGTTTGGATACGCGACAGTGATTCCTACCCCGGTCATAGTCAGTTGGTTATCTCCTAGTCCGTCAACTCAACCTGTCTATATTTTACTGGATGAACTCTCTATCCAGACTCCTTGCCTAATTACATTGCATACATGCATACATCGGCAAAATTACGACGTCAGGCTCACAAACGCACCGACCGGCCCCCAAATTCATCCCGGATACCCGATAGGTGGTGGTATTTGGGAGGTACCAGATACATCGTATAACGGGTCAAAGCACATCCATGCAGACGTATAATATACTTTTGCTCAGCTGGTGCTTAACCCCGTATTATCCATTCCTTGCCCGTTATGTGTCATTTCGCATCACTGCCGACTAGTCATAGTCCATGTAACGTGGATTGCGGGATGGGTCCTGTGCGCGAAAAATAACTGTTGGATAAATACTTGTAAATGAAGAATAACAATAGTCATCAAGTAAATGACTGAAAAATATTGCTGGCCAGGTGCCCGCGTCAGCTGGACAGGAATCGGTCGACTGGCTAAGAAGTAAGCAGGTCACAGGAAGCTGTGCATATGGAGAGAAAAATTGAGGCTGGAGTTAGGGCTTCTTCGGCGGGTTCTTTTGCATGCATCATGCATGTTCACGACGTTGTAACGGCCCGCATAGATTACAATTCATCTAACGGTATGAATTGGCTTTGTTCTATATCCGCCTAGGTAACTGGGCAGAAATCCATACATGCCTGTACCTGTTCATTACTGCTGACACGGAGCTACGATAACCTCAGAATTGAGCGTGTTTCAAGACTAGGAAATTGCCTATTACGGTAGTAACAAAAGATAGTAACTGCATCGTTTTTAGCTGTAGCATCGTTTAGTCCTATCTATCGACCTATCTGCATGCAGCTATTTAATACAGATTCTATACTTTTGCCTTGCTGGGAAAAGCGCTAAACCTGTTGTTCTCTGATCTGTAATCTTCATGCACCAACGACACTAGCTTTGGGGCTGAAAATGAACCTAAAATAGATAACATAATCTAAGTTATGTATTAGCTTTTCGACAAATACATCCAGAGTCGTTTCCAGCGTCATTTGTTGTCCATGTACGTAAGCGTTAGAGACTAACCAAAAAATCATAAATGCTCTCCTCCGGATGTATACACCGGATTCATTGCATCGTGGCTCGCGTACGATGCAATAGACTTGGAACTGTTCCAACCTCCAAGTCTACTCGTTGAGCTCCCTGTATGTTCAGAACTTGGGCCTGACGACGCGTTTGATGTTAGCTCTGATTATCAGAGTCAACGGGTCATTGGCATAATATCTAATATATCAGACTGTCCGTACCGCCATGATATACCTATACATATAGAAGTTGATTAAAAATCCAATATTCCTGGGTAACCAACTCGGTGTTGGGCGTGAGTTGGTGCCAACGGCTTCATGTCACTCCGTATAGTTTACTACCTTTCACATATCTGTTATAGTATATTAAGTGTATTATTTTCGACTAGATAAGAATTTAGAATGTTCAATGCAAATCTTCTGTTTCCGGTGTTTCATTGTCTCCAAACTCTCTTCCTTCTCCCGTCGACCTTCTGTTTAATAAACTCTAACCGGACAAAATCCGATGCCTAGAGAAATCGAGTTTTAACAACTTTGGAGCTTAGTTGGTGCGTCGGCCGGTCCGGCGGCCGACGCGAAGGATTGCTTTGCCTGTCGTAAGGATTCAGTCCTGGTTGCATTCTGGACTCCGAGGATCAAAAAGAAAACTCCGGAAGAAACCACCAGGCCCATTAGGGACAAACCCGCCTCTGAGGGCCGAGAAAAGAAGAAAAGAGACCCATGGATGAAAAGGGGGGAAAAAAAAAAGGCAAGTAGAGAATCTAATCAGGAGTTCGACCGCCGAATTCGCCCGAACTCATTTTCAATCTCTCTCGCCTTGTCCATTATACCCAACTGACGATACATCAGGATCAGGTTGCGGACTATCAGATTTGCAGTCTCAGTGCGAATCCCCAGCTGGTCTCGACACCAATGCAAGACTTGCCTCTGTAACGCCTCCGAGTCTCGAATCCGGCCATCTAGTCGGGCGTAGGCAACGGCCAAGTAGTATTTGAGCGAGATAGTATCCGTTTCCTCGGCGTCGATGCTCTCCTCCAGTATCTGAACCCCCTGTTCCAAGATAGCAACAGCTTTTGCATCTGGAACTTTGCCATTGCCTTCTGCGGTGATGCGGCCATGCGCCTCCGCTAGATGAACAACGCAACGTTGCGTGGTGGAATCCTGAGCCCCCAAATGGACTCTGCCAGCCTCCACAGCATCCTGCAGTAGACGCACGGCTTCCGGGAAGCGGCCTTGCGAGACGTAATCCCTGCCAGTGCTGTCCATAACCGCGATTGTGTAAGGGTGGCCCGGCCCAAGAGAAGTCGTGCACAGCCGTAACACGGTTTCGTGCAACTTGGCTGCAAATGCTGCCTGGTTTTGTATGAAGAATGTGTCGGCTAAATGGCACATGCGTGTTAGGATGTCCATTGCCGACGAACGGTCCAAGATTGTTGCACTCGTGATGGTCGCAGTAGAAGCAGAAGAGGAAGCATTGCTACGGCGGCTGTCTTCGGTATCATCGAACCAGTAGACTCGGACAACAGCTTCCAGGACGTATTTTTCAAGAGTCAAGCCTTCGAGGAGCCGTCCTGGTTGTTGCTTGATGTCCGTGGCAAGACGGTACATGACAATCAAAGTATCCAACGCGTCTGGCCCGAGCAATCGCTGTCGAGACTCTAGAACCTCTGCGTCTAGTTTCTCAGCATCACGAGGCCGTCCAACCTGCCGGAAGATATGGGCTAGCATCAGCTTTGTGCTCTGGATTTCAGCGCCGTCGTCAAGTTTTGCTGTTATTGTTATAGGCGTGACCGGAGAAGAAGAGGCCGGCTTTGCTGCTTCTGAGAGTATGCGTATTAGAATGTCCTCGGCGTCCTGCCACTGACGTCGCTGTACGAGAGCATCTATCTCGATTTTCCCGGTCACAGGGTCTCGAGACAGAAAGCTCATTCTCGTTGAGCGACATTTCAACAAGTAAACGTGCCGCGAGTCTGTTAGCCCTACTTTTAGAGCAAGCAGACTCATGCAGGTGGAAAAGTGGCCGAAAAGAAGAGTGTGTACTGTAAAGAAAGAGAAAAATAAATCGGAGCGATAATCAAGGAATTTCAAGTGGAACTGTCTGCTTGGGACCTCAGGGTATAACTATAGACAAGGCAATCAATCCATGGCCCTGCCCACGTCAAGCCAACTAACGCTCTGCCTTACCCCTTTTGGGTAATGCCTTGTCTTTTAGTCCCAAGGTGCCTTACATGGGAGGAATAAGCAAAGGAGAAATGAAAAGAGAGAAGTGATATAGCAAGATACTGTTTGATTTCTTTTCTCTGTTATCGGAGATTCGGCCGGAAATTAAAATCAGCATGCCCAGGTAAGCACTTGAGCGATTGGAATGCTCGCTAGAGGAGGGGTAGACGTAGGGCTCTGAGCTATGTATGATTCCCTACCGAGTCTAAACAAGCATCGACTAGCCCAAGCAAGAGGCCCAAGTGGCCTTGGTCTGGTGAGTAAATACAAAATACTAGCATCTCAAGCGAAGTCCATGCGTGACCAGCGCCATCATGGATATTGGTTGGCATGGGCGAGCGAACATACGCCATACACGTCAATCCACCAGTCGACGAGTCATTATCGATTAGTCGGACTTGATGCTAGTCCTGATCCTAACAGATAGCTAACGTATGTACAGGAGTGACCGGTGTTAATCCAGCTACCCCGCCAACAGCCGTGCACTGCCCAGGTTGTAAGTAGAACCCTATCGTTATTAGGGCTAGGTGAGTTTCTGGATCGGGTTGACACGGTCCTGGTATCAACTCTCCCGGTCAGGCAGATGCATGCCAGCTATTCTCGGATGCATGTGTACTACTTTGTAGCAGTAATGCCTAATGTGTGTGATTCTGCTATTCCCCTGCCATATTCAATTCGCCCCATTTCCAGCGCCTTGGGTAGCATGACATCGAGGCATTATATTGCTACGTATGCACGAGCATGCCACCACTTCCGAGGAAATTTGTGTTTATTTAGCATTCTATCATTCAAGTCATTTACTTACTACTACTCTGACACACAAAGCAACAAAGCGTTGTGCTATTTAGTCAGCCGTAGTAGCTCGGCGGACTGAGGCCAAGCTGACGCATCCCGAGTCAGTGTCCGAAACGGCGTGTACATATGTAACGCACAGGAATGGGCCCATGCATGTCTCTGCTTCCAGAAAGTTCCTCCACAGTCTCCAGCTGCAGGATGCGCATGCCGAAGTATGTTACTTGCTAGTCAGTTGGCTGTTTCACGTTGACGCTTTGGCTTAGCTAGTCTGTACGAGTATGTAACAAAATGTGTCTTACCCAACTATGTATCATGCAACTAACTACGTAGGTCGTAAGTTATGTAGCAACCTGTAGGAAATATTTTTTAAAAAAAAAAAGGAAGAAAAAGAAAAAGAAAAAGAAAAAGGAAAAGTTCCTCCTCCGCATCCATGGATATCCATGAAGATCAAGGTCGAATTTGAATTATGACCGAGGGAGGCGTTATGCAAGGCTAACTAACAATGCAAGTTGGTTGTTGTAACAGGCCAATGTCTTTATTCTCAACTACGTATTCTATGTAATTAATCCATGGGGGCTGCTGCACTTCCGACTCAATTTAGTGAAAGCAGATCAGATCAAACACTGGTCCTCGTGGCCGCCATCTGCGCTGGAGTTTCCAGGCGTTCTCTAGAGTCGCACAGCAGGGATTCAACTACTTTCTACTAGTAGCTATTTTTGGGTCTCCGGTGGTAATACTGCGTATTCATGTCGATCAAAATACTGTATTCAACCATTCTCCAATAGTAATTAACTTTATCCACCCCAACTCAGTCCAAACTCCAAGTAGTTCAATTCAGCCCATAAGTAGAAGAAAAGAATACGCACCCACCCATGCATATAGATGATGGCTGAGAGATATGGTCAACCCAGCGATAAGAATAGCAGCGAATCAAAATCAGTGAAGGGGGAGCGTTGGTGCAAACGCCCTCCAGTCGGCATTATTACGAAACATTATACGACCACCCACCATTTGCACGCATTATCCGCCGTGCAGCCATGTCGCGAGTAATCTCGTCCTGCGTCAAGCCGTCGGGTCCGCTCCAGTTAGCGCTGCTTGTGCGCTCACGGAACTTCTTGACCTTCTTGTCCTGTTTAAATGCGTCCTCCATTGAGAAATCCGGGACGGGCCCGAAAATCCAATCAACGGGCCACGTCTCTTGGATGGATAGGGCTTCAGTAAGTGCAGAGCCTTGTGCCCAGTCCGCCACCGGCATCATATCCGCATCCGAGTCTTCGTCTTCGCTGTCAGTAGGAGGTTCGGGAAGGTGGATGCTCTCGCTAGGCGGGTATTGCGGGGATGCCTTTGCAGGAACACGTTGAGCACTAGGACCAGGATTGGGTGTCTTGTGACTAGGCGTTTTATGTGCTGTAGCGTTGTTCGCTGCAGATGGAATCTTCCCACTGGTATACTGCGTCATGTCTATGGGTGCTGCATGCTTCGGCTGTTGACCTGCTGCACCTGGTTGCACGGGTCCGGTTTTATACAAGGATCCACCGATTTGATGATGTGCTGCAGGTGGAGGTGCCTGTGGATAAGCATGTGCCAGGAGCGAAAGCTTTCCATTTTCCTAGAGTAGTCAAAGCACTGTTAGTACGGCGGGGATCTCCACGTTTCAGAATAATCAATGATAATCTATTCGCCAACCATACATTTCTTATAGGCTGCTGCTTTAACGAGGTGGCCGGCTGGCTATAGAGTTGCTGGTTGTATTCGTCCTCAGTCTTCCTTCTTTTCGCTTCCGCCGTCTGGCTTTTATTTTGCGATGCGGACGCCGGAGGCCTGTGCTGCGACTCGTCTTCCAGGTGCCTCTTTGCTGGTTTTGCTGGGTTGGTTGGGGGCTGGTTTATAGATCGGCTAAAAGACTGCATAGAAGAGCCCAATCGAGAAGGGGGTCGTGCCGGTCCCATGTCAGCTCGTTGAGTGGTCTTTTCCTGTTGAATGGAGGACCCCTATGCGATATCCGTTAAAAAAAATTGACTTTTGCTAGACTGCTCTGAATTGAATCACTTACCAAATCATTGGCCGGTCTTGGCGGTTGGCTTCCCTGTCTTATACGCGCATTTTCAAGTCTTTGCTGCGCCGATTTTTTTTTCTCATCTGCAACGGGTCGCTCTCGATCCTGGCGTCGCAACTCTTCTTGTTGTTGCTTTTGTTGAGCGGCTCGTTTCTTCTGTTCTTCTTTCCGCAACAACGCGTCCCGTTCCTCCTAGAATGCAACAATATCAGTATAAATCAATAAGCCTTGAATTAGATATTGCACTCACTTGTTTCTTGCTTTCTGCTGCTGCTGCTACCTGTGCTCGGCGCTGCGACTGGCTAGATATCGAACTCTTGAAACTCGTGTTCGACGCCATTGTCTGCAAAGAAGAATTGCTAGCTTTCTTAGACAGAGTAGGCTGCTTTGCGGAAACAGGCGTTGGCCCCGAAATAGGTTCCTGGCTATAAGAGGCTGCCGATGGTACCGGCATGCGCAATGTGCTCCCAACACGGATTGACATGGGTTGTGGTTTCGGCTTCTGCGTCGCTTCTCTCATAGGTTTGACTGGCCTTTGTCTTGCAGGTTGCGTCTGGGCGTGAGACGAACTAGGGGGGAGAGGGAATTTGGGCTCAGTATCAGTATCAACCGCTGCTTCTTTCCGTACTTGAGGCTGCGTTCGTTGATTTTTCTTCGTCATTGCCTGGTTAGATGAGGGAAGATCAACAGTTTCATGTGCATCAGGCTCTTTCGACTGCACTTTTTTCTGCAGTTTTCCTAGCTTAGTGCTAGGCTCGGTGGCTTTGGCTTGGCGAGTACGGGGTTCTTCAACCTCGAAGGGATCTTCGAGTTGAGTCTGTTTCACGGCAGTGTTACTCTTCGCTTCGGTAGCACTTCGTTTTGGGGTAGGCAACTTTTCTGGGCTTGGGGAGGATCTTTCAGGACTAGTTCCCAAGCGTTGAAGATTAGGTTGCGGGCGGGAAGCACTAGGAGATAACGTCTCTAACTTGGCTGCTGCCGAAATGCTAGCGCTACTCGAAAAAAGTCCCTGTGCCGACTTCATAATCGACTGAAATCTTGACTTTGACCCGCTCAACATACCGTCAAGCCGTCTCGGCGACGTAACTGGAGTGGTGGACTCAACAGCTGTATTAGAGACCGGCTGAGCAGACGACTCCGAACGATGAGGGGAAGGGGGCGTCGCTGCAAACATGGATTGATGCTGATCAAAGGAAGGGAAGGCAGTGCGTTTTGGCGTTGGTGGGCGTCTATTAGAAAGATCGTGGAAAGTTTCTGTACGTGTGATTTTGCTCTTTTCAAGGTTCCCAACTGTCTCATTTCCCGCAACAAACTCTATGATATCCGCAGTTTGGCTCTTCGCCATGGCTGATTTCTGTGGAGAACCTAGTGGTTTGATCCAGCTTTCTTGGGAAGTTGAGATTGATGAAGGGACGCGTTCAATATCTGTGCTGTCATTTCTAGAGCCTGGTAGTTCAGGATAGTTGACCTGGCTGTTGGTAACATGTGACACGGGGGCAGTAGATTTCGTTGTCCGTGGACCTTGCGTTTTACCAAGCATGCTGATTTTATCATGCAGAAGCTGAGTTGACGACTTACTGTGCAGTGCAGAGGTATCATAGGCCACAGCAGTTTCGCCTTGTTGAAATGGTCGACCTTTCCTATCCCGGTCCATGTTTTCCTGGCGTGTTTCCTCCTTTTCTGCGGCAGTATTACTGACAACTGGCCTGACCCCTTCGATCTGGCCTGTAAAGTAACTCTGACGCCCTATGGCCGTTGGCTTGATAATGTCAACATGGCTGGTACGCGATACCCGCGGACCTATACTTTTCTTTGTCATCAATGGCTCGCGAGCAGGCAAGGATGCGAAGCTCAAGCTGCTCTTCCTCACTAAAGGTCGGGCAGGTGTTGATCCGTCGGAGGGAGAGCCAATATCATCAAAATTATCATCAATCACAATGTCACCATTCTTGCCAAGTCTGTCTGTATTGACATGAGTCTCTCGTTGAATACCTATAGGTTTTACAAGGGAACCCCGTGGTTCTTGGGCGGCTTTAACCAACGGACGAGGTGTGTCCTCGTCGGCTTTTTCTTGATGATCTGTTTCGATATCCATCGGCTCCACAGTTTGTCCACGAGATATAATGTTCTCTTGAGCAGAAACAAAGGATCCTTCGGTTGTGCGTCGATCCATAGACAGGCTCTTTCTATTATGCACCACACCGAGTTCAGGAGGTTGTGTCGGGGCCGTGACGACTACACGTGAATCAGCAGACACTTGTGTATCAGGAAGAGGCTGTGTACTTGGTAGCACAAGTTCATCGTCGTCGCCCAGGCCGTGATAGCCCGAATCCGTGTTGAAGGTGGAAAAGGAATTGAGCGCCTTGTTGAGATGCACATCTCTTATAGGCTGTTTGCCTTTGATATCAAGTGCTGGATAAGAAACAGGTTTCTCAGGAGATGTGTCCATTGGCTTCTCGGGCGGGTTCTTAATTGGTTCTTGAACTAGGCCATCGACTGGCTCGCGGGACAACGGGTCAGTAGCCTGTTTACTTGGCATTTGAGGAGCGACTGGCTTTTCGGGTGATTTTGCAGACTTCGAAGGCGATTTCGGTCTTTGATTTGCAGTCGAGAAAATATCACTGAGAGGCTAGTTTATAGTCAAAATAGGATACGCGTAGGTTAGACACTTCATGCATAACATACCACGCGAGCTTCATCTGGGTTACGTTTGCGTGCAGTCCGAGGGGTCTTGCCTCGCATTTTTCCAGGCGTTTTGAATATCTCGGTCATGTTGCTGGAGGTCGTTTGTTAGTAACGGGAAGCAAAGAGAGGGGGGCATGACACATACAATTGATTCCTTAAGAAGATCTCGGCCATGTGTTCGTTTAGCCAGTCCATCTCATGACGAACTGGAAATTCCACCTCTTCCATTTCTTGTTCCAACAAGCGCGTTACATTTTCCTTCTCTGCCGCAATCCAGGCGGCGGAGCCGATGGTTTTCTTTCCGGCGGCGGCCATGATGTGTAAACACAAGCACGATATCAAAAAGCGGCTTGCACGCGATCAAAACAGCGCAATATAGGCGTCATAAATCTGCTGCGGAAAGTATTCTCTCAAATATCAGCAAAGAATCACATCGAGCAATGCATGGTGAAACGCAGGGGGGCGTTATGGGCGATTGGAAGGTTGGCGGTTGTCGTTGCGCGCTTTGCTGCTGCTTGTTTGGTGGGCATCAAAACACACGGCCGGGAAGGAGCCACGCGCTAGCACGCTTGGTCACGTGACTATCTGCGCCTAGATCCTGAGGCACCCAGGCATCAACATGGTTGTTTTGAGATTGCGCTCTAAACTCGTTCAGCCAGTTTGCTTTAACTTGCCCACGGCCAACGCAGCAGCTTCTGCGTGGTAATTCCTGCATTTCTCAGCTTAGCACCCTAAGAACACTTAATTTCCTGGCTGTTCGACACCTGATAGATAAGGTGGGTATTCCCGTGACTCTCGGGGCAAGCTACCTTAGTCAGCCCGGGTTGAATCGATTGCATCACCTGCGAGACACACACCTTGCTTTGCTTTGCCCTCACCTCCATCCTCCTTCGCGGCCATCCTCGATCTTGGGTAATCTCTGTCCTCATCTATCCCTACAATTCTTCACTCAATAGCCATTTTCTCATCCGTTTTGTTGCCAGTCAGTTAATACTAGTGGCAGCCGCTTTATTGTGCTTCTAGCCCCCTTATCACTTGGGACCGAACCGGACACCGCACAACGCTCTTTTTTTTTTCATCGAAAATGGCTTCTTCAGGCGATGTCAAGTATCCTGCTGTCGGTGGACCTTGTAAGGTGCGTAACTCCCTTTTTTATTCCCTTGGCCATTGGTCGTGTGCCCAGCACCTAACAGAAGAGCTTACCTTTGAAATTTAAACTGCAGTAAACGTTAACTTTCCGTTTTGTTTTGATTTCCGGCGTCCGAACCTGCAATTGCTGGCTACATTACGACCCAGAACCAGTGCATCCAAAACTTTTTTCCCCTCTCAGCCCGGCTCTCAATACAATTCAGTTATGCTGCAGCTGCTAACGTTTAGCAATAGCTTCAGTCGTCGACAACGTCGCTGCCGAAGCTTCCAAGGCTAGTGATGAATTCCGAGATCTCAAAGGCACTAAAGCGACGCCTTCTGGTACTACCAGAACTGGTCAGCAATTGACTCGTACGTGTCGAGTTTTCCCTAATGCCGGATCTCCAGAACTGACGTAATGAAGATTATCACTCTCTTTTGTACAGTCTGTTGAGCGTGAGTTGCACCTCGCGCCGTTCCTCCGCAATGCAGACAGCTGAGCTAATTTATTACAAAGTGGGAACGTCCCCGGGCTACTGCCATCTCTTTTGCTAGTGTCGTGTTCTTCATTCTTGCTGCTCGGTTCTTGCCGCTGCTACGATGGATATTCAAGTTCCTCTATATCAGTCTAGGAGGTAAGCGCAAGTCGTAATACGCGTATTATTGGCCCGATTGGTCATTGCTAACCCCAAGCTTTATACAGTCACTGCTGCCGCTGAGGGTGCTGGCAAGCTTATTCTCAACCAAGGTTTGACGAGCTCCTTCCGTCCTCGCAAATATTACACTCTGCCGAAGGAAACTGTCGAGGGAATACTGGAAGACTTGGAACAACTCTCCGACTTTTTCCTGATCGAATTCCAACGCATTTTGTTTGCTGAAAACGTCACCCACACTGCTGCAGTATGTCTCTATATCACTAATCGCTTTGGCTAATTGGATTGATCCACTGACCTGTAACAGGCTTTTGTTGCTGCCTTTCTATCCTACTGGCTCATCAAGATTATGCCTGTCTGGGGTCTGTCCTTGCTCGGTGTGACTATTGCCTATCTTGGCCCTCTTGTGTATATTAGCAACCGCGAAATCATTGATGAGCAGATCGCCGAAATTCAGGAGTTACTCAATGCGCAAGCCAACCATGCCAAGGAGCTTGCCAACCAACAAACCACCCGCGCTACAGGCTTGGTGAAGCAATATGCCAACAACTACAGCACCAAGGCTCATGAGTACATCGGCAACCGTCGCTCTGCGTCTCCAGAAGTCCCCAAGGCCCCCGCTGTCAAGGTCGAGCCAGCCAGCCCGGCAAATGTCCAGACCACAGATTTTCCTGAAGCTCCCAAGACTGAGCCTGTGGCTGCTACCATCGAGTTTGAACCTGAGGCTGCCACATCGACAGAGAAGGAACCTTTGCTGGCTCTATAAGCAACAACGGAACGATTGATCTATCGTCGAACTTTCCAATAGGCGCGTGATTGAAATGCCCTCTGCATTATCTACGTCTTCTAAATTGTATGAGTGACGGAATGATCCTGACGCTGACCTTCCTCTTGAAATTGTGTCAACCTATTTTGGATCAAGGGATGAACGATGCACAAACGAGACCATGATCAAAAAGCAATATGCGGAATGGGCTCTTAAAAAGAATTCGTGGCCTGCTACTTTGGTTCCTTTATCTTTTTCTGTAGGTATTCATGTGTTGATGACGATGTAGCCAATGACAAGGCCAGCTTGTTGTGAAGTGGACGGTGGCGAAAGGGGCTGATGGATCGATTGAATGTGCTGTGCTATACATGGATGTATGAACAATCCCTTTCGTAGTCTTCTTGCTTCTCTCTTATTTTCTTCTTCCCTGCTCTCGGCGATTCATTTATATTCTTTACTTCGCTTCTTGAAAAGAGGAAGGCTGATACTACTCAATCAGTTTTCCTCCTTGTCATTCATCCCATGTTCAATTAATGCTTCTGTATCTATTGTTTCATCGATTATTAATTATGTAAGTGTTCTTATCCTCAGAAATGCGCTGTTTCATTATTATCTTTTTCGTCTTTTATTCATTGTACACCTTTTCTCGCCTATCTCAATCATCCATATTACCCAAAATGTCTGAACATTCACTATATGCACTTAGAAAACTGAATCAAAATTATATTAATATTAGCTAGCCTCGCCAAGTAATCCAAGCACTTTGCGTAATGGGTAGGTGTCTCATAGATACAGATGACAAATAGAAAGAATGAACGAATGAACGGACAAAAAGGACAAATGAATGAGAAACATAAAAACGATTAGAAAAAAACCCCCAGACACATTCTTTCCTCATTCCCTCAATGCTGACTTCTTCGAATCATTAGACAGTACAATGCCAGTTCCGACGTAGCGTAACCAGTCAGTGAGTCGAGCTATCAAAAGCTTGCCCTACGAAACCTCTTTGCCGTCCGTCCATACAGCTCAGACCTGGAGTTGACAGCCAGACTAGATCGACCGGGTGCCCTTCGCTTTACCAATTGATGACGATAGAATTTTCGTTTCTCCTTTCTCTTCTTGTTGTTCGCCCATGGACTACTCGTATCCGTATCGCCATCGTCATCTTCGCCGCTCAATGTGCTAGATCCACTGTGTAGCGCTAACAGTGTCTCTGCGGCTTTTAAGTCATCGCCGCTGTTTTTGGACTTTCGTTTGGATGAGGATGCTGCCGGTGGAGACGGGGATGATAAGTTGTCTTCTCCTCTACGAAGATTACGAAGAGAATGGAATTGAGATTGTCGTCGATGGTGCGCTTGAGAGGAACGTCTCATCGGCATTTCCACTTTCTTGTCCTCCTTTTTCTGCTTTCTAGTCATAATTCCCTGGGCATGTTTCTTATCGTGGGATTTCTTGTAGCAAAATCGAGTCTTGTGATTGGGATCTTCGTCACTGCTATCGGACTGTAGTGATGAGCTGATGGCTAGGTCAGACTCGGCACCAGAGTCGGAGTCGGAGTCAGGGTCGAAATCGCAGAAAGAGGAAGAGAAGGATTCATCATCGTCATCTATGCTCATCTTGTAAAGGCAACTGTCATCGTCAAATTCAAGATCATCGTCACCATCATCGTCTTCGTTGCCGTTGTCCTCGTGTTGCTCACTACGTGCGCGAAGTGCTACTTGCCTCCTCGGTATGCTAGCAATGAGCGTCTGTCCTTTTGGAGATATCAGCTTTGTGTCCTGCGCCTGTTCCACGTCGGCATCGTTTGCCAATCGTCGTTTGAGTGGATTCTCACAGAGGGATGATTCAAAATCGGCAAGTCCAATAAACTCCCTTAGCGGCGGAAGCTTCCTCGGATTGCTGGTTGAACCTCTAGGTTGAGAGCCACGCGGTTGTCCAGATTCTTTTCTCTCCAGCAGGGTAGTGGCTCCCCCGGGGGTGTTGATCGGGGTAAAGGTATTCTTGCTACTAGAGACAGTCTGGTGTTGGGCTTGCCTCGCTGCCTCCCGGTCAGCCTGCACGACTCCACCGGGCTTTGGGTAGCTTTGGTGGGTAATATCCAGATTGTTTGAGTCTATTGGCGCAGACCATGTTTGGTGATATACCATGTTTTGTGGTGTACTTGTTGTCGGGGACAACAATAGATTCTGCGAGCGATTCGCCATTTTCAGATCAAGCTCTAGCTGGCGGTATCTGTTTGACAACTCCGTCGCTTGTCGAATAATATCAGGATCAATGGTCATCTTGCCAAATTGTCGACTCTGCGGCGGAATGCAAAGAGATGGGAAGTCGGTTCCGAATAGTGGTGTCAATGCATACCGAATTTTCCAGCAGAAAGTGGCTGCAACGGCTTTTGCTGTTTCGAATGGCATCCAGTAACCTGTTGGGTGAAAAACAGAACTCTCCGTGTCAGAAAGAATGAAAGAGAAAAGAAGCAGCCATATCCCTCACTCACCTTGTGCGGCTAATGCTCCTCCAGTGATGCTATGGCAAATCTCTCGGAGGCCGATATTGGCATTCAGCATTTTCGCAGGTGTTGTCTAGAGAATTTTTCGTCAGTTCTGACTACTAACGATAATTCCGATAGGAACTGGTGCAAAGGTAACATGGCATACCTTTGGATAGTCATTGCATTTAAATAAATGGGTCGTCCGAACAAGTCCGATATTGTAATCCCACATCACTGTCCAGTTCTTTTCATCTCCTGGTAACCTGAATGTGTATTGAAACACTAAATGGAGTGCAATCCAAAAATTTGTTGTTAGCTATAAATCTGAGTACAAACTCAAAGAGATCAACACCTACCTTCGAAGCTTTCTCGGGCAGTCTTTTCCATTAGAGTCTTTTTCTCGCTGCTGTATGGAATATGTCTTGGATACTCTGATATGCGGCCCATGGGGTGAATGCTGAACATTCTATGCTGCTCCGCCAGCACTTCATCTCGTTCCTCACAGGGTGGATATCGAACTTCGCCTCTGACCTCTCCCTTGATGAAGACTGGGGCATCTTTCGGCATCTTGGACTTTTTCACACGCGGAGGAGCAAAGACACCTCTGTCTTGGTCAGTCTCTGGTGCGTTGACCAGAGAAAAGGGAGCAATTGACTCATCGTAACGACTTCTTGAACCTCGCCCTTGTGAAGAAGGTAGCGGATTCAAGAGGGATTCGATGGATGCCATGGATGCCTGTGTCTGCGAATCTTTCCAATTGAAAGCTGTGTTTTCTACCTTCGCTTCAGGGTGCGAAATTCTGGTTAAGGTCACCAATGCAAGTCCTATTAGGATAATCCCCAGGAACGGCGACAAGGTATCTATTTGCAGAGTGATATAGGAGGTCTTTTAAAGTTAGCACAGGCTCTTCAACTCACAGATGGACAACCAACTTACAAAGGGTTTTGTTGATGCAGAGTAAAAGAGACATGCGGAAAGCAACCTGATGTACATGAAAGAGAGGAAACAGCAAACCGGGTGTGGGCGTGTGCTATATCAAAAATTAACGGAGACAACCTGATGGAAGCAATGTCTAGAACATAGACGAAAGTCTAGTCTCTCACTCATATGGTTGTATAATCGCAACCAGAATCCAGGCAATGTTCGGAAATTGAATGCAGATCTCCCAAATGGTGGAGCTGTCATTTTCTGTTTGTCCCAAGTCAAAGAAAGTGCAGTGGATGTCTAATACAGAGCTCATATATTCAACATCTTGAAACTGAGATGTATTTTGGCTTGGGCAGCGTTCCCGGCTGGGCATAGAGGGAATCCTTTCAAAGACGAACTCTGGATGTCTACGTCCTTATCAACTCCATGTGAAAGAGCTAGCAGAAGAGTGCCTCCACAGTGCCTCGAAGCAACGACCATCCTGGTGAAGACGGACTAATGGACCGTTCCGTTCTTCGTATGGCGAGCTAGGGCCAACAAGAACCGTAAGCATCTTTCTTTTTTTACCTCCTCCCAAACTCGTGAGAGACCTCGACCGCTCAGGGGGGTTATAGGAATGAGGTTGTGGCGCCAACGAAATTGGGAGCGTACAAGAATTCGTTTTTGCCAAGCTCTGTATCGAGGGCTTGTGTTTCATATGGCTAGAAATAGTCCCAGCAAACCGGGAAGAAAGAATGAATCGCCACACTATAGGAGGAAGGCTACCGTTCAACAGACCAGGTATGATCCAGGCCTTCTCCACAATTCTAATTCTTCTTCCCAAAGCCGGGCCATGAAGCTCGTTTGGTCCGTCTTCATATTATCCCTGACAGCGACGGATAAATATCTTCGTCCTCGTCGTCGGTACGTTGTGTTGCATGGAGAATTGAATCCGGGGTACACAAACTAACACAGAGTCTCACGGCAATAGCCTCGTGGTCATTCAAAATGAAATTACCGAATCCTTTTCCTCGCTTATCTTGCTGCTGCACAAACTGCAGCCTTCTGCTGATGTCTTGCATTCCACACGAGCGGTTCAAGCTCAGGAGTCCCGGCAGACAGGAAAGCTCCAGGGCCAGGGCTACAGCCAGGGGGCCAGGGGACAGCAGCACTACGGGACTCGGAAAGCTGCATGAATCCCACGGGTCTGAGCGCAGGCCTTTTCTTTTGTCTCGGACCAGCTGAAAATGGAACCTTTTAGATACATCCGAAGTACCAGCATTGGCGCGGATGCAGAAGTCCCAAAAAAGAGGAGCAGAAATGGAAGCAGCGGAAGAAAAGCGATCGTCAACGGGGGAAGCTTCCCGAAGCTCCTGAAGAAACGTGACGTGACACAATTCTGTTCAATTTGCTCTGCTTCGCCCGTGACAACAGTCCTGTGTCAGAATCAACGTGGGAAGGTGACCGAACAAGAATGGTGTTGGTTGTGCAACCGTCGATTGACAGGGCGCGGAATTTCTTCCCCAGCCTGCGGATACCTCAGGCAGGGAATCACATGGGTATAGCATCTGTTTGCTGTAGTACCGGAAGCAATGGCTACTACTACTGGAAATTCACTACGTAGATTCTTGAGTTACTCGAATGTTGCCAACCTACTGACAGAACAGGACGAATAATTCGGTACAACAAGAATTATAAGCTCTCGTCACTATCTGCGCCCCAAGTCCCCCGGCAAAGCATGCGTCTAGCCCTGCTTGAAGAAATCTATAGCCCACCCAGTAAAACATACAAAAATGTGTAAACACAATAGAAAGTGGAAAAGAAAGGGGGGGGATAATAATACCGTCAGGTAGATAGATACAAAGGTTATTTGCTTTCTGTTACAGTCACTCGGAATCGTCAAAGACATCCGCAGAATCGTCACCACCAACTAGCTCGTCCATTTCACTATCATCATCGATCACATAGGTCTTTTTCTTAGTGGAGGCAGCTCGACGAGATGGGCGGGCCTTGGGAGGCTCATCGTCCAAGTCAACTCCACCGTCGGAGTCAAGAATGTCGTTAGCCATAGCATCAATGTCATCGTCGGAGTCTTCTACGACCTTCTTTTTACCCCTTCCTTTGGCGGCAGGTTGCGCCTTCTTAGGTGCCGGAGCCGAAGCAGTATCTTTCTTCGGGCGTCCACGAGGCTTTGCGGCAGTGGTGCTGCTCGCAGTTGACTTGGTCTTGGTTGCTGGCTTTGATTTAGTTGCTGGTTTCATTGATTCGTCATCATCGTCATTGTCTGCTACTTTTTCCTTTTGCTTAACAAGGAGTGAACGACGAGGCGACTGCTGTGGGACAAGCTTCGTGTAGTCTGTCTCGTCAGGATCGAATTCGTTATCAAACTTGGACGTTTTCGCACTAGAGGCTTTCAAATTTGCACTTGTTCCAGGTTTGGATAATTCGGAAATGAGAGCCTTTCCATTGGAATTCCCAATGCCCTTGACCATTTTGCTCACGTCATCCAGGAGGTCGTCTCCAAACTCGCTGTCTGATTCGCTTGCTTCAACGTACTTCGCCGGTTTTTTGATCGTCTTACGAGCCTTGGGCTCTTCTGCTGCTGCTTTTTTATCGGGCTTTGATACAGTTTGTGACTTGGCCTTTACAGCAGGTATCTCAAGAAGATCGTCATCTTCGTCATCTTCCTTTTCCCTCTTCGGGGCTTCTTGAGATTTTGGAGCTGCACGGCTCTTTTTTGGAAGGACTTCGGCTACAAAGTCATCGTCAAGATCCATATCATCATCCACGTCGTCTTGTTGAGTTGTCTTCTTTGGCTGTGGAGAGCTTTTGAGATAACTGAGAAGACTTCCCTTTGGCTCAGGTTTCTTGCTTGTAGTGGCCTTTTTGCTCTTTGGTGCAGCATAGTCATCATCGTCATCAGCGGCCTTGCGCTTTTTGGCTGGTCCCTTCGAAGATGCGGTCATGAGCTTAGCAGATTGGCGACGACCCATACCTGCTACCTTTCTCGCACGGCGATGCTCTTCATCTAGTTCAAAACGCCATTGATTGATAAAGTCGTCAAGATCCTGACGCCAAATATCTTCCTTTGAAAGTTTAATCAGATTATCAATCTCGAGCTCCTTATCCCCGATCATGCGAAGGAGCTTTTCAACACGTTCTTGCGTCAAAGACCAAATAGGCATCTATAAATGAAGTTCAGTTAGCTTCCAATATCAAAATTTCTACAACCCAATCGACATACCCCTAGCAAGTAATCATAAGCATTCGAAGCCACCTCGGTGTTAACCTCCTCCTCTCCTTCTTCCACAACTTGTTCTGATTCACCAGCTTTGACGGCATCGGAGACTTTTGGGAACGCCTTAAATCCTTTCTCCTTCAACTCCGAAATCAGGAGAGCCTTCTTTTTCTTAGAAATAACAAGTTTCCCATCGATAATCATTTGCACGAACCGCGCCTGATTGGTAAACTTGTCCAATTCCTTCTGCATTTCTGACAGCTGGTGTTGCTTGCGCTTCTCGTAAAATTTGAGGCGGACAGTGAAAAACTCCTTCAAAATGTCATTGACCGTAGCGTACTTCGTAATGCGACCTTCTGGGTCAAAGGCCACCAAATTTGTCGTCGCAATGGTCCTCGAAAGCTTGAACTTCTCTTCCAACCCTTCTGACAAGGCAGTTTTCATATTCTTCTCGTCCAGCTGAATTACGAAGTGGACTTTGGTGTGGGTATTATAGTCTTTGTAATCCTTAATAAAGGACGGCGTCTTGTCGGCTTTGATGATATCCTCTAGTTTATCTTTGAAGTCCTGAGTCCATGTCCGAATTGGAAGTTCGGTAATTTCCACTTCCTTATCCCCCGTTTCCTTGATAATGCCACTGAATTTGAATCGATCAGGGCCTTGAGGAGTTACTTCACCAGTGAAACCGCGGAACCAAGGTTGCATGGGTTCAGGCTCTTCTCCGTCCATCATACGCTTCAGGTTGGAAACGATGTCCTCTGGGTTGTAATTAGGAATCGACGAACTCCAACCTGTACCGATACCATCGGCACCATTTATCAAGATCAATGGAACTACTGGCACGTAGAGCTCAGGCTCAATTTTCTCTCCGTCGTCCTCATTGTAATTGAGAAGCGGCTCATCACTCTGGTGGAATACACGTCTCGCAAATGGCGACAGTCGAGTGTAGATATAACGTGCACTGGCACAGTCAGAACCACCCTGAAGACGACTACCGAAGTTACCACTAGGTTCCAAGCAGTTGAGATTATTGGAGCCAACAAAAGTCTGGGCCAAACCAACGATTGTCTGCTGCAAGGAGGCATCACCGTGTTGATAAGCCGTCATACCAGAAACGTGACCTGCCAACTCGACGACTTTCATATCCTTCTTGATATTGCGTTTGAAACAAGTATACAAGACCTTACGTTGACCCGGCTTGAGGCCATCGACAACCGAAGGAATGGACCGCTGGTTGTCAGCCATACTAAACAGAATCAACTCTTTGTTGATAAAATCCGTGTATGTTATCTGCTTGGCTGAATGGTCAAGATACGTGCCAGGCTTGAATTGGCGCAGCCATTCCTTTCGCTCATCGGCCTTTTTCTTTGAGAAAGCCAGGTCAATGAGCTGAGCTTCGTTGTCCTGCATGGTATGGAACTCTTTCAAGTGTCGGTCCAAATCTCGGAAGTAAATTTGAGCATCTTCTGTTGTGCTGGTACCCAAACCCTTGTAGTACTTATGTTGCCAGGCGCGGTCATGTACGTTTTCCTCCTTCCACTGTTCATATTCAGGCATGGTGAAAAAAGATTTTGACTTGCTTGGGTTTTTTGGATCTCCCTTCCACACTTTCACGATTGGAGTGATAAACTCAATGAGAAATTCAGGGATCTTGAGTAAACTGGGAAACTGTACTTGAAGAAAGTTGATAAGCAAACCTTTAATATGGCTTCCATCATGATCCTGATCAGTCATGATCATAAGATGGCCATATCGCAGGCCGCGAGTATCAGTATACTCTTTCTTGTGCTGTAAACCCAGGAAGTTCTTGATGTTTTGAATTTCAGCATTCTTGGATATTTGATCAATTGATGCGTCTCGAACATTAAGAAGCTTTCCACGAAGAGGGAAAACACCGAATAAGTCGGGACCAACGACAGCACGACCAGCCATAGCTAAACCTTTGGCGGAATCACCTTCTGTCAAGATCAGCGTGCAATGATGGCCATCCTTGGTGCCAGCTTTGTTGGCATCGGTAAGCTTGGGGTTATTCATGCGCGATCGTCGGCTTCCATCCGTCTTCTTGAGCAACTGATCCGCCTTCTTTTCAGCGAAGTGTAGGATATTTGTCATGACTTCGGTTTTCAAAACTTTCTTGTAAAAGTCTTCATCCAAGACGCATTTGCTGCCAAATTGACTTGGTTTAGTAGTCAGCTGCTCCTTGGTCTGGGATGTGAATGCAGGGTTCACAATTAATGCGTTCACGAAGACGAATATATGGTTGCGTATCTGAGATGCTTTCAGTGTAGCACCTTGTTTATTCCTTTTCTTCACGACTTCTGCAAGTTTATTACAGATTTGATCCGCAATGTAGTTCACATGACTACCACCGGAGGTAGTCGCAATGGAGTTCACGAACGAGACTTGTTGGAAAGACCCATCAGACACAGCAAATCCAACCTCCCATCGAGGATCGGGGCTAGCTGTGACTATCTCGCTTTTATCATTTGCCGCCTCTTCGCCACGTTCCTTTTTGATAGCCTTGGTGTACATCTCCATGTATTTTTTGAAGTTGCGTACAGGGATCCGAGTTCCGTTCAGCCTGACTGCAACTTTGGCAGTGCCAGCTAAATCATAAACACGGCGCTTGACAAGGGCTTCAAAGTCGTCATCCATGCCTTCCATGCCAAACCTTTTGTAGTCAGGCTTGAAAGTGACTTTGGTGTAGTCATCGCCTTTGCATTCTGTAATCTTGGCTTTGCCCATCTTGCTCATGTTATCGGTCCATGTCTGTTGATACTTTCTCTTTTGACGCGAGTCATAAGTTTCGATGCTGAATTCCGTCGAGAAGACGTTACATAATTTGGCACCAAACCCATTTCGACCACCGGTCACCTTCATTTGCCCGTCGTCATAATTCGAGGAAGTCAACAAATGACCGAAGATAAGCTCAGGAACATATATTTTTTCTTTCGAGTGAATTTCGATAGGAATACCGCGTCCGTTGTTCCAGACACTGATCTGACCGGATTCTCGGTCTATCGTAATTTTGATTTCGTCCATGTTATTGTCATTTTGCTTGTTGTCTGCGGCGTTCACGACAATTTCATCGAAAATTTTGTACAAGCCAGGGACGAAGGTGACCTCGCGGTAATCCATCGATTCTGACGTCGAGTCGTAGACCCACATTGACTGGGTGGTCTTTTCGATAGATCCGATATACGTATCAGGACGCTTGATAATATGTTCGAGTTGAGTGAGCTGCAATAGAGTCAGCAGGAGTCAGTTTGTATCTAGGTTGTAATCAATTAGCTTTACCTTTTGGTACTTGTCCGCAGCCCCGGTATCTTTGGGTGGTTTGGATGTCTCGACTTCGTCAGCGCCATCCAGGCCGAATGATTCGTTTTCAACATCAGCTAGCGGTTTCGATGCGGCCTTTTTAGCGGGCGCTTTCTTTGTCTTCGGTTTGCTGGGGGGTGTAGTTGACATGACAGAATCTATGAAGTCGTCGATATCTTCGTGACCCGATTCCTCGTTCTCAGGAGTGGCTCTCGCTTTCTTCTTTGTGGCCTTGGCTGCCGGTTTTGCCTTGAAAGTAGTTTGTGTTAATTTCTTGGTTTTGCTCGCGGCTGGTTTCGATGCCTTGGCCTTAGCCTTTGGTTTCTAGATAACATATCGTCAGAACTTGCATGAATAAATGAAGCCGATAAGGAAGAGTTTATTACAGGGGCCTCGTCGGGCACGAAGTCGGAGCTACCGCCCTCATCCTCGTGAAAAGAATCATCGTCCAAAATGGAATCCATCTCGCCCAGTATCGCGAGGCCTGCTCAAACTAGGTGAAAGATGAATGGGCTGTGAAGGGTAGTAAGAGGGTTAAAAAGCGAATGACTATCAATTGAGAGGAATTTGAGAAGGAAAAAGGGCCGAACTCATGGTATATCAGAGAGTTTACGGCTTGTTGATGTGCAAAACAGCGAACGCGCTGAAAAGACAGTCGCGGTTGCCCCATTCGAGATTAGCGGCTCGGAGATAACTTGTTCCTGCTCCAGCAGAGCCACATGATATGACGCTAGACTTCAAATGGAAATGTCAAAACAAATTTTGATTAGGCCAATCAGAGTTGTCGTATGTCTCGATTCCAGCTTGCTTCAGAACTCTCGTGCAATATTACCTATGTAACTGATATTAGCCTCGAGTTGGTGTAGAAAAGACGCTACTGTTATTTTTTATGATGTCTGTTGGCACTTTACTCAGGTCCCCGGGTGTCTACTGCTGTATCCATAAACGCAGACACGGGACGTCAACCTTAAAGATATATATATATCAAAACGCCCGCGGGCACTTAATCGCCTACTTAGGTAGGTACACGTGCAAACAACCTTAGAAGATAAACCAACTGAGGTCAAAACCACTAATTTACCCAGGTAGGCAACGAGCCATACTGTCACCTCAACCTTCAACTAGCACCCATTATTTTCTGAAATTGCAAGTTAAATCATGAGTGGTATGCCAGTACCCGGAGAAGGCATATGGGAATGCCTACCGCGGCCTGGATGTCATTAGAAACCACGTGCATGCCACATATTCCATTACCTAGGTATTGATGAACGAGGTTTACTGTACCCAAAACCCTGACTTATTCTACAACTACCCAACAATTCGTATTACAGATGCAGACATCTAAGATCGAAGCCATTCAATACTGAGCACTGAGCAGCGAGAGGTTGCATGAATTCCCCCCACAGAAAGCAGATAAAGGACGTTCCCGATCATTGATTGTTCGAGGCTAGACAACATCGCAACGCATAAATACCCGGAGTAAGGAATCCTTCTTGTAGCATTCGCCAAGGCGCACGGAGCATAGGGGCTAGAGCTAGACCGGCAGGCCGGCCGATTCGGCGCCATGGTACATAACGCGTTCGCTGCTTCCACTGCGCAGCACTTGTGTATGCAGCGCTGTGCTGCTGGGTCAATTGGGTAGGATCATCTGAAACTTGAACTCCAAAGTCAAGGAGGCAACAAAAGAAGGAGACCTCACTCGGGAGGGGCAGGGGCGGCCCGCCAGGGACCTGCGCGCTCCTATTGGCCGGCCCCGTGGACTACCTGCTAGCACCTGCCATAGTGCACTCACTAGCTGCTGCGAGGCCCATCCCTTAATCTTTTCTCTCCTCGCCTTGCGTGCAGTTTCCCCTGTCTTGCGGTTCTGTCACGCTCCTTTCAAGCGCTTGGAATGCAGTAGTCGCTGGCGGCAACTGACGGAGTACTAATCTTGACTCGTGCAGCTATCCGGCACGAGAAACATCCTCGGGTTGATCCCATATTTTGCGGTTTGATTGCTACGCGTTTGCTGTATTATACCCGGAAGTTTTTGTCAAATATGAGCGTCCAAGAACACATCATCGTGCATAATGAAGATGCATCATCGCCCTCCGCATCGGAGGACATCATTTCTCCAGTGACAACGGACTCAATGGTGACTGTACCTCTGTCAGACCGCCAATCTATCTCCGAACGTTCCTCCACCCGAGCCGATACGCCCACCACACCAGTTGACGGGAAAGAGGGACAAGAATATTTCATTGAGACTGAGAAGGGAACTGATCTGACCCCCAAAAATGAGGCTGCGGGCAGAGTGGATGAGACCGCTAAAGAAAACAACGTACAAGAAGGATATGAGTCTGCCACATTCATAGAAGGCGACGGGGGAGTTGACTGGGAGAAATTGGATAAAACAGAAAAGCAAGAACCACGAACAGGAGCGTCAGATGAGGTTAGTATCCGTCAGTGTTGAAACATTGACTAGTAGTCACTGAACAGAATTTCTTGATAGTCTACGGCTCTGTTACTTGCCCGCCTAGAGCAGGAAAACAATGCTCTGGCAACGAATCCCAAGTCAGGGCTAGCAAAGACATCTCACCGGAGATCTCGGCCCCCTTCAATTCAACATCTGCAGAAGCTCGTCAACGACCCTCACTCTTCTTTACGCTACTCTCAACTACAACCGCCACCTATGACCGAGCTCGAATTCTGGGCGGCCTTGGTGTCCGATTATCCGTCCACAGCTCATAGATTACCTACGTTGACGTCGAACAAGATCCGTGCCGGCGTTCCGCCTCCGCTCCGTGGGGTTGTTTGGCCTAGCATAGCTGGAGCCAGGGATACACATTTGTTTGAAGAATTTGGGCGATTATGTGGTGAATCCAGTCCTTATGAAGGGCTGATTGGCAAAGATATTGGTCGCAGCTTTCCAAACGTTGAGATGTTCCGCGACCCAAATGGCGAAGGGCAACAAATGTTGGCCAGAGTTTTGAAGTGCTTCAGTCTATACGACACTAAAATAGGATATTGCCAGGGACTTGGATTTGTGGTTGGACCAATGTTAATGCATATGACAGATGCGGAATCATTTTGTGTTTTGATAAGGTTTGTCATGGTTAGCCGGTCCCGTTCACTGGGAAACCCTGCTGACCTTCACTCTAGGCTCATGGAACACTACGACCTGCGTTCGTGTTTCTTACCGGACTTATCAGGGTTGCACCTACGAATTTACCAGTTCCAGAACCTTCTCTCGCGTCATTTACCATCGCTATTTGCCCATCTACAGTCTCTCAATATCGAACCAATATATGTTTCACAATGGTTTCTTTCCTTCTTCGCGGTAACGTGCCCGTTACCGATGCTTCTCCGCATCTACGATGTACTATTGCTGGAGGGAGCGTCAGAGACGCTGATGAGGGTTGCACTTTCACTCATGCAACGCAACGAGAAGAAAATAATGGCGTATACCGAGTTCGAGGATGTGTTGCAATTTTTACTGTCTCGGGGTTTGTGGGATGCTTATGCGTGGAATGCTGATGAGCTGATCAACGATTTCGTTTCCCTAACGCCGCTCGTCACGAAGGAAAGCCTTCAGGCACTGGAGGCAAGTTATAGCCAGTCTCAGGGTGTGCCGACTGGTATTTCTTTCCCTCAGATGCAAGCCGCAGCGTCTCGGTTCTTAGGTCGGTTGTGGGCTGGTTCCAGTTCGCATAAATCTTTAAATCTTCCATCGGCACGCCCTGAGAGTACGGTAAGACGCTCGCCGTCCAAGCAGAGCATGGCCTCTACATTGAACTCAATGGAGACAACCGTCTCCGATGCTAGCACTGCCCCTACAGAATCCTCGATGGGAGCGGAGCCGAAAGTGCGTGCCAAGTCAGCAATCACACATAAAGACAAAGACTTGCATGTTCAGATCGAGGAACTTCTGATGGCTTTGAGCGATCTACAGCGAGAACAAGCGGACTTGGCTAGAGACCTTCAGCGTGAGAGGGAAGAGCGGGAAGAAGACCAACAAATTTCAAAAGAAATGCTGAATCATATCAAGCAGTTAGACGTCAGTAATAGAAAAGAAGGCGCGGATGAGCTTATCAGCAAAGCGTCAGAGCGGTTTTCGACGGTCAAAAACAAGCGGAGCTCAATTTTGCAGACGAAACATCAACTGAGGGACGAAGCTAGTAGATGGAAAGAAAAGCACGAAATGGAAGCTGCAAGATGTACCGACCTGAGTCGACGGCTCGATGAGCATGAGTGCGAAAATTCGCGGCTAAAAGACGAACTGAGAGAAGCGCGATCGCGGATTCAAGACGGGTACCGGGAGAAACAGAAGTTGGAGCGAACAATCCAGGATCTCCGGACACGCAAAGCGGGAGCTGATAATAGCGGTCAGGACAACTCGGGGTCTGCGAGTGACAACGAAACATGGCCCGTTACGTCTTCTGGGCTACGCGAATTCAAACTTGGCAGAACAAATTCTCAAATAACCAAATTCCCCAAACGCTCGAGTAGTTTGGGCTTGCAAAGTGTTCTCGGATCGTCGACCACAGTGGCGTCAGAAAGTAGCAGCAGCAGCAGTATGACGACGCCTGCAACATCGGGCTCAGATGACTCGCTGTTACTGGAGCTGGTCAATGCTAAGACCGCAGAAGCAGTGGCGAAACAAGAGCTGGAGGAGGTAAAAGCCAAGTTGGATTCACTTCGAAAATTGATGAATGGCCACACGCGAGCCAAGCCGTCTACAGCGGAGCTCACGATAAATCTGTCATCTGGAACGGTAGCTGCGCCGGGCAAGCTATCGCCTGATCCCGTGAAAAGCGTGTCGACCGGCGGAGGATTTTTTGGCTGGGGAAGAAGAAGCACGTCGACGGTGGGAGTGACAGAGACGAAGTAACTGTCATCGTAAACATTTTTCACTTGGAATTTTTAGCTCTCAACCTGCTATTTTCTTTCTTTTTTTTTTTTTTTTTCGTTTCTTGTTGTCTATAATTCCTACAATCTGTGATACCTAACATGTGTCGATATCTGATACAACCTTTTTGTATATAAATTTGAATACATATTGACGTATATAATATACATAACTCGACAAGCAATCGAATTCCACTGGACTTGTCGGAAGCCCTGAGAGCAAGGCTTCAAATGTGTTACCTCGCCTCCCACGGCTGCTACGTGTTCTACTAGGGACACACAACAGTGCATTCGGTATTACCCAAGCAACGAAAGAAAATGGATACGAGGTGATATGCAACGGATCTACCACCGCATGCAACCGGAGGGTTTTCTTAAGGCTGATCGGGATTGATGCGATGTTATGCAATGCAATGCTGAGCATTTGAAAATGTCTCACCGAGTAACCTTGAACTGTCACCGGGGGTGCCAGGTGGCTGAATGTGTAACTCGGGTGAATGTTAGTTCGACAGGGGATCTGATGTGCTGATAGTAGTAAGATGAGGAACACTGCGTAGCGAGTGGTATAAGGTAGTCCAGTACAGCGGCCGGCCTGGTCTGCCTCGATGGTGATATTTTTTTTCTCGTGGATAGTATCAATTGGCCCCCGCGTAACCCCAGATTAGTATGCTGTGCACCCTCGTATAACTAGCCTACTCCGTACGGTGGCCAGTAACTAGTCCACTAGGAACAGCACGGAGTCGCGTGACAATACTATATATGTATGCCTGGTAAGTACGGAGTTATTGATTGATTGCTTGATTCTTCAGCGAAAGAGCCACCGGAAAAGAAAGGGGGAAAAGGCCTGATAATATCCATACAGACCCAAAAACAGAAACGCGGTGTGACGTGTAGTGCCGTGCAGTGCAGCGTAGCTTTTTCGTTTGGACATGCCTAGTCGAGCCCAGGCAGGATTCCAGGGAAAAAACAAAAAAACAAAAAAGAAAGAAATGCCTCAAAAAAGGTCAAATAAGGCTTTGAGGATCACAGAGAGATCTGCACGATGCAAAGCTTGTATGACCTAGACTTGACTACGTAACTAGTTGGTTGCTAACTATTTGACATGGAATTAGGTAAATTGCTGTCTCAGGACGTGGTTAGTAGACCCCACGGGGCGAGGGTGAATCTTGGTTTTGTACCCCTTGCATTCTGTTGTTGGCACCAACCAGACCGTCATAGAAGGTCTGTCCAAGAATCCAAACTTGAAGCATATTGAGGTTGATTGGAAATTTCAAGTATGTGGCATACTGAGGCGTGATTGGCCACATAAAAACATGCTTAGTAAGCCCGCCCGTCCAATGGAAAGGAAGCAAGCGCTCGCCTCCAACGACGCTCCGACCTGCTTTTCTGCGTGGGAGAGATCGGAAACAAAATGCCGAGTGGAGGCGACTGCGACTCTGCGGCCAATCGAAGCGCGCTGAATTGATTACTGAAATTGATCGAATTGCAGCCACGAACCAACTGGCCCGGAAAAATCTAATCCATGTTTGTGTTCATGGGGGGTGGTGGCCATGGATGTAGCCGCGCGTGGCGACGAAATGTCGAATTGACGGCGTGAACAGATGGCACGGTATGGATATGATCTGAGATGCTCGTACACAGTTATGTGCGGATTGATTGATGGGCGACACGTTCCGCCGTGTCATTTGGCTAGCATAGTGCGCTTCTCCATTTTTCATTTCTGTCTCCAGAGCAGAGAGTGGTACGCAGCGACGGAGTGCTCCGTACGGAGTATGAACTATGGAGTAAAATTACATACCGGGCGCAAACACAAATACGCGCAGATGCGACGTGGACGGCATAGCACTCGGTATCGGTATTACCGAATTCCCACTCGGCCCCGGCACCGGCATCGCCGCTTCGAGGAACACTCAGTCAGAGTCAAACCCACTTGGTCCATGGCCTGGCGTTACGCTTTCGCTCTCTGCTTTGCTTTGCTCTGCTCGCCTTCGCCTTCGTCGCCTTTCACTCTATATTCCCGCTTTCCCCTCCTTATTCCCCCCTCCATACTCCCCCCTGTCTCCAACTACCTTCCCCCCTCTTCTGCTTCGAATCGCCGCATACAATGATACCGCAGGCGTGTCGAACACAACGCTCCTCGCTCGCCTCTTTCCAAGCCGCCTTGCCACTTGCAACAACGCTATCAAACTAGCCTGCCGCCATGCCGTTCCGCGAGAGGGTCAAAAGGGCTTTTCGACGCAGTTCAGACAACCCAAAGAACTCAAAACCCAAGGTTGAATACTACCGTCGAGGCGAGTGCCCGCGCTCCAAGTACCGCGGGCCTGTCGATCCGGAACACCGACGGAAATTGTACGACTGGACTTTTGCGGCGGCTACTGCTGACCGTCGTCGGTCGTTTGATCTGGACTTGTCGCCTTGCACCAGTCTTCCGGACAGTCCTCAACATGATGATAGTGACAATGTCGTGCACGAGGATGCTGTTCCTGAGCCTGAGGTAGCCAGGGGTCCACACATTCAGATAATGGGTATGTTTATGCTCCGTGAGCGAATTTCAAAGAATAAAAACCATACTGATACATAACATTTACAGGTTCCATCACCGTTGCCCACCACGAAGAAGCTCCTTCGGGATCCTTCGACACCAGCTCCGACCAGTCTACTGCTGTCATGTCGAGTTGCAGGTCATCATCGCTGACCTTGAAAGACAGCTGGGATTGGCCGGCAACCCGGCGCGGGGCGGTTTCTCCGCTGAAACAGTCCCCGAGCTTCACGAGTCAGGAGAAGCGTAGAATTTCAGCACCAGAGAAGCGGCTGCCCTTCGACCCGCAGGATCTGCGTTCAGCATTGACTGCTGTCCGTCTTGTGTCGTGATCTACAATTCCTTCTTTTCCCATTAATCGAACTTTCAATTTCCCTGACACGACCAAACAACTGCATGGCCTTTTTTTTGATGGCGTCTTTCGGCTACCTTCTTTTTGCTCTGATTGATTCACGAATTTGCATATTTATATTATCATCACCCGGCCCGATGGACACGCGTGGCGTGGGTTTAGCGTGGCGTTTATCTACGAGGTTGATTCCCGAATCGCAGGTGGTTTTTTGTTTTTGGGCATTCATCGTGCGCATTGCACTAGATTGATTGGATTATTTACGAGTGTACATATACATAGACAGGACATACAGACAAATAAATGAAACACTATTCAACAAAACGATAAATTTTACATACATCGAAAACAGCCTTGGCGCATGTCTATCTCGACGCTAAGCCTAGCGCGGAACTAGTCCAATGCGCGCCATACATGAGTAAGTGCAAACTTACGGTTAGCCAGAATTTTAATGAAAATAATCATTGATATTATTATGAGTGATTTTGAGACATGCTTTAGTCCTTCTGCTACGCTAGTTGGTTAGCACTGCGAAGTGCATTCACTGTTTATCTATGTCCTTCTTTTCGCGATTTAATTCTCTGGTGCTATTCACACTGCCATAGTCTATTTATGCACAGAATATAATTATACGGTATAAGGATATAAAAATAGAGAGGGACCAAAAATAGCATCTGCGATCGGAAAAAATACAGGCCCCATTCTTGCGCCGTGCACAACTTGCACAATGTATCCACCGTCCCCGTATTTGACGAAAATTTTGTTGCCGTCAGGATTAAATTACACAGTTGTGCGTACCTGTATGTAATTATGTACAGTTACGTCGCAGATGACGTAATTATATCACGTGAGATGATGTCATTTCTTGAAGAGAATCACTGGTTCTTTCTAGGTTGTGGTTCTGACTACGTAAGGTAAGTAACTAACTATGTGGCAGACATATTATTACAGCGTGGCATGGATGAGAGCGACGAGGCGGTGTTACATATGGTATGCATGTGTTTGTGGCTGGTGGCAATTGCCAGGAATGTGGGAATGCTACCTTGTATCGAGACAGGCCATTTGAATAATGTGAAAGGAAGCTTTTGGTGTCTCGTCAGTTATGCGTCAAATACGACGCGAGAGCATCCACTGCTTGTTCCAGCTCATACTTCGTAGAGCAAGACGCAAATACGAACCGGTCAGGGCGAAGAACGGTGTATCGCTGGCCTTTCAACTCCTTCCCTAGACGCTGAGGATCGTAGTATCTCGGCTCTGGTCGTCCTTGACACAAGTCTGACTGGACAAATTCCTCGGCTGTTGCGATGGCGTACAGAGGATACGGTGAACAGTCATATATGGCATCTTGGATGTTACTCTCAACAATGCATGTGATGTCGTCCCCAGAAATGTGCTGCTGAGACATGGTCTCAATGTCCGAGAAATCGCTGTCCACAGCAGCCAGATCGGCCTCGCCCGGTTGTCTCAAATATATTAGTATCTGAAACAGGCCTCTTTTATTCCTAAAGATAACATCATCGGTAAATGCAACTTTGCCATCTCTAGACTTGCAATACACCTGAGGCACACACAACCCCCCATTCAGCGATGGCATGAACGGCATGCCCGCAGTATATTCATACCGAACCATTTTATCCTTGCGGTGACCACGGCGCAACTGATGCTGCCACGCAGGAATCAATTGCATGAACCACAGAGACCAATTGCGAATGAAGATTTTGATGGGGTTGCCTTCTGTGACGAACTCGCCGTTTTTGATTGTTGATTCTAGTGACGCCTCGAGTTGTTGCTTGCGCTCGAGAAACCAGGCACTGAGGATACTCTCGTGTGAAAGAGACCGTGATGCTGATGCTGTTTGGCAGAGAACAGCTAGCCGCCACGCAAGAGAGATTGCGTCGCGAAATCCGGATGCAATTCCTTGACCGCCAACTAGGGTAGATAGATATGAGTATGCTTCTTTTAAGTGGGTATGAATATCCAGCAATACTCACACGGTGGAAACACATGGGCAGCGTCTCCGCAGAGAATAACGCGGCCTTCTGACCACTTATTGCAGCTTCTGGCAGAGAACATAAAAGGCCGTGACCGCAACACATTGATACAATCCTCCGGATACTGAACGTCATGCACGAGACTAGGCATGTATTAGCAACCATTCAGATGGTACACAAGAAGAAAAAGTATAATACCCGTAGCGATGACCAGGATGTGTAATATAAGGAAACACAATCTTCTTCATCATTTCCGGCTTTGCCATTTCTTGTCCATCCTCGGTCTTGAGGACGACAAATTCAAACCTCCATAGACGATCCGCAGGGAGCCCGAAGCGCCCACAGACTGCTGGTCGGTTGGGATTACACAGGAAGCGAAAGTTGGTAGGAAAGAAGAGATCAAAGACTTCCTGCGGAGTGTATCCTAGCGACCAAAGGGGGAAATTGGGATGAGAGTCTTTGCTGGGGAGTGATATTTGCCAGTTGAGTGCAACCCAGGTCTCTTCGTAGAAGGAGCTAAAGAAGTTAAACATCTTAGCATCGTTAGAAGCTTGTAAAGAGTTGTGTTTCGGACTTACTTGTGTGCTCGCTCCATTTGGATCCCCTTGGTTTCTAAGTATTTCTTCCGAGTAAACCCGGTTTTCCCATCAGCACCAACGAGGAATCGTGATCGTATGCGCTGTATGCCTTTGTTGTCTGGATCCTTGGAGTTGATGTATTCGCAGTACGTCCATTGCTCATCCTCAGAAATCCCAACCACAATGCACCCAGACCGGAGCTGGCTAAACCCGTTTTCTGCCATCTTGTTTCGTAGGTGTTTTTCTAACACTGGCTGCTTGTGACAGATGAATCCAACGTGGCCCGTACCGCCTTCTGTCTGTACAGAGACAAAATTCAGCATCTAGAGATAATAATGATGATAGAGAAGCCTTACGGTACTGTAATCCATTTCCAGGAAGGGCTTCCTATACAGATCCGGAACTGTGCCGTCAACAAACTTGAACGTATTCATACCTGGCAGTGCATATCGTCAACGCTTAAAAACTAAGTTGGTAGCTATGTTCATTTTTCCTCACATGTCCCAATCTCCGAGTAGATACCGTTATATATTCCCAAGCCTTGTAAGAACCGGATTCCGTCTTCATCCAACGCAATGCCTCGTGGGTCCGTCGGTATCTCGTCCTCTTTTTCAAACACCACGTTTTTGATGGACATTTGACCAAGATAGGCCGACAGCATGGCCCCGGTTGGTCCACATCCGCAGATTACCACGTCGGTAGTTTCGTACTCGTCCGAGTTTGCCATGATGGCTTTCCCTGGTTTGCATAGTAATTAAAGCCGAAAACAATCTAATTTATCTCTCAGTCGGAGTCACGTACGTTTTATATCAACCTTTACATAATGACCGCCCTTACGTCCTCAGCGGACATCACCAGCGGGACCCAAACCCGGCCCCGTTATTGATGCTTCATTCCGCTCGATTCAAAAGCCTCGGGCAAAACCATGCCTCGCTCAAGCCCTTGGCGGTGGGACGAATTGATCATCCTGTATATTGTGTGCAACCTGAGCTGTCTGCAGCGGGACGTGCATTCGTCCCGCCGGAGTTTATCCACGCAACGAAAGTCGGGGTAGCCCAGATGACGCGGAGACGCAGGATTCAAGTCTGATATGTATTAAATAGGTAAAAACTCTGATTCATAACTTCATTCAAATCCCCCAACGTAATCCGGAATAAAAATTCAGTACCAACATGGTATGACACCTAGGCCTTCTCTAGGTGGTGATTGTACTAATTTATTGCGCAAGCCAACAACAACATCCATCGTGACACCTAATCATGGCGCATCCGTTCCGGATGCTATCGCCGTGAGCAACGAGAGAGAAGATCTGGCAAGCTGGCAGAGAAGATGCGGTATCAAGAAAGAGGATCAGATCCGTTTGGTCAAAGTAGCCCACATGCGATACCAACATCCGGATCTTGACCAGATCACCGTTTTTCTTCTTGGTTAGCATACCATGCCATCAATCTACGATTGATTCCTCAGTTGCTGATATAGGAGGCATGTAATATCCAGATTTTGGAATGGAAGTCGCCCATAAGGCCGACGATCAGGTTTGGTTTCGCGGATATGGTAGCGACCAGTATGTTTACTATGCCCGCAAAGGGCCTAAAAAGTTTCTCGGTGCAGCTTTCCAAGTGGAGAGCCAGCAAGACTTGGAGAGGTAAAAAATTGACAAGATTTTGCTGCTCAAATTAGGTACCGTTGCTAATTTCCCATCTAGAGCTGCTCAACTGCCGACTGCTGGTGATATTCAGGAGTTAAAGGATGCCCCAGGAGGAGGACACATGCTCACATTAACTGATCCAGAGGACATTCCTGTTAATCTTATCTTTGGACAGACTCCAGCAGAGCCTAAAAGCTATCCGGAGAAACTTACCATCAACTACGAAGTGGAGAAGCCGCGAGCGCTTAAGTTCCAGCGCTTCACTACTGGTCCTGCCGCAGTTCACAAGGTCTGTAACTCACATTGACCGCTTAGGTAAATAGTCACTGATATATAAGTAATAAACTAGCTTGGACACTTTGGCCTCTGTGTTCAAAAGTTCCATGAAATGGTCGAATTCTATACCCGAAACTTCAATCTTGCCCCCAGCGACTTTTTGTATGTCGACGATCAAGACGACGGCGAAGACAATAAGAAGAAGAAGAAAAACGTTGCTTTATTCGCTCACATTGACCGTGGCGAAGACCTGGTTGACCACCATACCTTCTTCATCAGCACAAACCCCACCACTCACGTTCATCACTGCTCGTTCGAAGTGCACGACTTTGACACCCAGCAACTAGGCCATCAGTGGCTTGCTGAGCAGGGATACAAGTCTGTATGGGGGGTGGGCCGTCATATTCTCGGCTCGCAGATATTTGATTACTGGTGGGATACGACTGGGAACATGATTGAGCATTATGCGGATGGTGATTTGGTCAATGAGAATACGCCTATTGGATATGGTCCTGCTGGAAATGAATCGCTGGCGGTATGGGGGCCGGAAGTGCCCGCTTGGTTTTTGGAGTAGTTGGATTGATTTATGAAGTACAATATCAGATTGACAATAAGATCATGTTATGTGTTTGGAACATTTGTGGATTTAACGGATGGTTTGATTGTTCAGCATCATGACTTCGATTGAAAGTATTACGCCGTAAAGATCTGATATAGTTTTGTAAAGGACCACATGGAAAATTGTATGCTGGAATAAATAAACCGTACAATTCTGACCACATCTACCAAGATTCATAGCGAACTTTGTTTACCAATGTCCCAATTTTGTCAATCTTAATCGAAATCTCGTCTCCATCTCTAAGTACAACCCTGGGCTGCCGGAAGTAGCCAATACCAGCTGGCGTACCAGTTAGAAAGATCGTGCCAGCCTCCAAAGTAGTTCCCTGAGAGAGATAGGAAATCTGCTTTCTAACGTTAAAGATCATGGCTTGAGTATGTCCATCCTGGACTATTTCGCCATTGTGTATGGCCTGTATAGCCAGAGTCTGTGGGTCCTCAATGACAGACGAGGCAACGAGAACAGGACCTACCAATTAATCTATTAGCAGGGAGTTTACAATACAATGAATGAATCGGACCGGTGAACATACCGATAGGGCAGCTTCCATCAAGACCCTTGGAAAAAGACCACTGACTCGTAAGTAATTGGAGTCCACGGGCTGATACATCATTTGATGCAGTATAGCCCAAAACGTAGTCCAGAGCCTCTTCTTCACTGATGTTTCTTCCCGTCTTGCCAATCACCACACAGAGCTCGGCCTCGTAATCACTTGTGTCATCCTGAGCGCACTTGGGAATATTAATGGTGGCGGGAAAGGGGCCGGCGAGGGCCGTTCTCGGCTTTGTAAAGAGAATTGGTGCTTTGGGAAGCTCTAGGTCTGCTTCCTTTAGGAGGTGTTAGAACTATGCATATCACATTGAACGTTTTTGACTGGAATTTAGTTACCCCCGCATGGTCCGTGAAGTTCAAACCAAGACATCGAATATAGTTACAGTAGTCCTTGGAGACTGGAGAGAGCAACTACCAATGGAAATGATCAGTTTCTGTATGTCGTCTCATTGCAAAGTCCACAGAATTCGTTTTAACGAACATGCTTGACATGCAAGATCTCCTTGGTCACCCTGCCGTCGAATATGGTCCCGTCAATCAAGTACACGGCAATCTCCTTGCCATCCACGCTATCCCGGCCAGCATCACGGGTTGTATCAACGAGCTGGCCGAGATGCTCCTGACGATCCTCGACAGCGATGAAACGCACCAAGTGTGTCCAAGAAGAAGGCATAGTGACGGCAAACCACACTAAGAATAGAGCTGTATAAAGGTAACTGAAAGATTCTTCTGAGAATATATGGACGTTATTACTTTATTCCCCTCCCATCAATCAACCTGGGGCATACAGATGTATCCGCACTTCCAGAACTTGCGGGACGTGGCGGGACAGCGGGACCATCAATCATTGCCGTTTTGGGTAAGTAGATGTAGCACGAGGAGGTGCAGGGTCAGGAGGGATGAAGAGGGCGTGCTGTTGTACTTTTTCCGCATGAATACCTTATGTAGTGCAGGGCAAACAGATAGAGTGTTGATGATAAGAGTAGTTAGCTAGAGACACGTTGTAGTGCTGTTCGGAGTAAACACTAGCCCTAGCCCTAATTTCAACATTCAGTAAACCAACCAAGCGCACTGATTGGCTGATCACATATTCCCGCCCCGCATCTTCGCGCCCAATTATTGCATGAACATTGAATACATCCGGTGGCGGACGTCGACAGCATCATGGTCAACAGAAGGGGACCAAGGAAGCAAAGAGTCTGTCCCTGGTGCTCGCAGAATTTCACCAAGGATGAGCATCTTGCAAGGCATATTCGCAGCCACACGAAAGAGCGGCCGTTTTCTTGCTCGGCCTGCAACAAGTCGTTTACGAGACAGTATGCTAATTGATCCATATCACACCTAATTTATATCTGAATATTTCTGATAAGCCGCCAGTGACACCCTTCTGCGACATTCGCGATCGCATCTTACATCTGAAGAGAACGCGGCATCTAAATCAACAAGATCACTCTCTACACTCTTCAGCTCTCAAAGATCTGCTATAGGAGAACATTCCAACAGAGGCTCTCATTTAGATGTTGGTCTTTCTACATCGTCCTTAACTCAGTCGACCCCGTCAGTGCAGGAGTCACAACCCCCTAATTCCCTGTCGTGCGACTATGAACCACTCGGGCTAGGGGAAATCTCCAGCTGGGTTGGGCTAAACCCGGCCCAACCTATGGATAACAGTAATCATGTAGAACTAGCACCAAACAGTCTCGACAGATTAGAAGCAACCGACATTGGTGCGGCCAATCCCTGGGCAATCAGTGCTAGGCATCAGATTCCCGGTTGGATGGTGAGCGAGGACTTTGATATGAGCGCTCTTAATGCATATATACCATCTTCAGGGGCTTATTTAGACACACAAATTTGGCCAATGAACAGTGGCAGAGCTTCTCAGATGGAGAATAATGTTATTATTGGGAGTCCCTCTGACATGATCCCACAGCCCAGGGAAGAGTACATTCGACAACAATGGTTTACGTTTATAGGACCCGAGCAGAGCGGACATATTACTCCAGAAACACCCAATGAGCCCACCAGTGTTGACGAGAGCTACCGGGAGGGTTTGTCTCGTGAACTTCAGCAACGCATAAACAACGAACCACTTCCATCCACTGACTTTTTGGTAACAATAAACCCTTTCGAATCATACCGGTTTGCTCTACTAACGTCGCAGAATCTATGCATTCAAATGTACTTTACAAGATTCAATCCTATTTTTCCAATCGTCCATTCACCTACTTTTCGGCCATCTGCCAAACAATCTGTGTTGCTAATATCGATATGTTCGGTGGGAAGTCTTTTTCTGGGATCTTCACATGCCACTGCACAGGGCGTCAGGCTATTCGAGCGGTTGAATAAGTTTTTTCTTGGATCGGTATTGTTTCCCAGATTGGTCTTTTATATTTGAATATTGACAAATAACTGATATTCTGACAGTGGGAATCTTATCTTGTTCGAGGAGCACCGGATGCCCTAGCAATGACCCAAGCCATCTTGATAGGACAGACTTTTGGCATGCTTTCAGGCGTAAGCATCTGAACTCGCTTGAGGTGGAAATAGCGTCTTTACTGATGAATGATAGAATCCAAGACATCTTGTACTCGTCCAGATGTTCCATGGAACAGTGATAGCAGTGAGTCTACCGATCCCGAACAAAAATGGGCAATTTCTTATTAGAAACAGTGGGCTCGAAGACAAAACATATTCGATCGAGTCACTTCAATCGATGTTTCTCCGGCGTCGGTGAAATCTGATCTTGAAGGCTCCTGGAGACGATGGATACACAACGAGGAAAAAAGACGGTATGTCTATATTGAGACAAGTTTCTAATCTTGGATGATGTGTCTGTTAATTTCTTTTCATGCAGAGTTGCAGCCGGCCTTCGAATCTATGATGGTGAGCTTGCGGAGCTATTCATGACGGAGCCTTTCCTACGAAGTTCACCGTCTAGAGAATCGCCAGTTGCAACCGATGATCTCTGGACGGCACAGACATCCACTGAATGGGCTCATATTGTCGAGGAGCGTAGCCGCCTGGGATCTGCTCAATTGGCATATGGACAAGATTTGGACAACAGCATATCGGGAATATCGTCACCTCATTACTCCTCATTTGCGTTGTATAGCCTCCTTGGAAGGAAAATAAGTTACATAATGGACCAGGAGAGTGTGCAGCAGCCACCTAAAGAGGTTATACCGTCTCTGATATTGATCTATAATGATTGTCTCCGTCAGCAGACGCAGCCGGACGATTTCAGTTTGGGAGCACTCTGGCATTCCATTTTCATATTGTTGCATTGCAACATGGACAAATTCGAATGTGCCATTGGCCGTGAAGGATTTGACAAGGCGCAAGAAAATCGCTTATACGCCACTAGATGGGCATCCTCGATGGATGGCCATCGATGTGCCATCCACGCCGCGCTGATTCTGCAACGTCTGCAGCGAATTCCGGTTGGACAAGAGCCTGCTATTCACGTGCCGCGTGTGCTATATCGTGCGTGTTTAGTTTGGTACGTGTATACACGATTTGGGCGGGATAGTGATGGTAGCGATGGTAATCAGGTCTTAACCGAACAACTTGATTTCCCTGAGCTTGTCAATACTGGTATTGATGGTGCACGAGTGTTATTTGTTGCAAATGGGTTTAAGAAAACTCGGCCTACCACATCTAAATCTACTACTCTGTTTCATCTTCTTGATATCTTGACCAGGCTGGGACATTGGGGCATTAGTCAGAAAATGGCGTCGTTGTTGTCAGTCTTGATTCATGAACCATGAGATTGCTGGTCATGCTCAGTATGATCACTATGCGTCTTTTCATATCAAGCCACGAGAGTTACTTGGATAAGTCTCGTGAACGAATCAGAAAATGCAACAACAATAATCTCCAATCAACTTAAGCTTGAACTAAACTGTAGGCAGAGAGGATGGATAGGCGTGTTTGGTGAATGAGATCGTTTGCTAGTCCGAATGGGAAACGACCTTTATTCTTTCTTCTGCCTCGCTTGTCTCGGTAGTGAACGCACTTCTCTCACCTACGTCGCTTTCACTCAACCTCATGTCCCATTTATAGCAACGCAGATCGACGTTGCTGCTTGCAGATACTTCCTTCTCTGCAGCATGTCAAAGGGCCCCAAGATACTTGAGTGCGCACTAAGCTACGAATGTTGTCGCCTGTCAACGTAAGAGCTTCTCCTATCAAGCAGCACTGCGACCATAGATATAGAGCATGTACTAGCTACTTAAATCACATCTAGCTCTTGGGTGGCTGATAACGTATAGTAAGAAACATCAGCTCAGGAGACATGCGTAAGCATACTGTCTCGTCCCGCATGAACCCCGCGGTGGGACGTCAGCATCATCATTCTTTCATACACAAAAGGGTTGTTACTGCACTTACGAGTTTATTCCAACAAATACATCATTTTTCATGAGAATGGAGTTCGAGGAGCGTATTGACGTCCATGCTCATGCCCTGCCACCATTTTATCGCGAAGCATGCATCAATGCCGGCCATGCGCAGCCAGATGGCATGCCGAAGCTCCCAGTAATCGCAGGCCATACCAAAGATTTTATTCGTATACTGACTATTCTAGGACTGGGACGTTGAAAGCCACCTCAGCCTTATGAAGAAATTGAACATTAGCAAGTCTATTCTGTCCATCAGCTCTCCCGGTTCCCATCTCACCGAAGGCAACAACGAAGCTGCACGCAGTCTCACTCGATCGTGCAACAACTATATGGCAGATTTGGTCTCAGTATACCCTTCTCAGCTGGGATACTGGGCATCCTTACCGCTCCCAGATGTTGAAGGCAGTTTGGAAGAAATTGCACACACATCTGGCAAGGCTAATGGCGTCACGCTCAAGACTAATTACTATGGAATATATCTCGGTGATAACAAATTCGACGCTATCTTTGAAGAACTGAACAGAAGACATGCAAAGGTCTTTATACACCCGACTACTCCATGTGTGAGGCAGCATACACGCAAAGATGGTCGTAGCATGGAGACCGTAGCAGCCACCCCATTAACACAATTCGCAAATCCAATATTTGAATTCATGTTTGACACTGCTCGGGCACTTATGAATCTTTTTATTTCTGGCACCATTGCACGCTGTCCCAATGTCACCTTCATTACACCGCATGCGGGCGGTGCTCTTCTGCCCATGATTGAGCGATTCACCTCCCTAGGACGCATGATAGGAGGCCCGGGTCAGGATCTGTCAAGTCAAATAATAAAAGATACATTTGCGCGACAATTTTATTTTGACCTTGCTGGCTTCCCATTTCCGGATCAAGTTCGTGAATTGTTGTTGTACGTCAAGACGGATAGACTGCTGTACGGATCTGATTATCCCTTCACGCCGGAAAAGTTTGTCTTGGACTTGGCCGGGATCATGAAAAAGGAGATGGGAGGGATGTGGAAGGAGGAGGAGAGGACGATGATACTGTTGGGAAATGCTAGGAGGTTATTGTCGTGATATCGTTACTAGTATAATAGTAGTCCTAAACCTGACTGTATTATCAGTATTATCTAGGAATAATCCCACACAATACGTGGCTGAAACGTGAGGACCTTGAAATGCAATCCACGCTCTTGGCTTAATCTGTTCTCGTCACCACCTGCTGGACGTTTTTCGCTAGAAGATGAGCGGGAATTCGTGAAAAACGTATCAAAATTCATGAAGTTTTCCCTTCGCGGCGTGTGGTTCGTGGAATAGAATTTCCTGGTAGCAGTGGTAGCATTGGTGGTAGAATAAAGCAGGGGACTGTCTATATTTTGCAATACCACGCATAAAGAAGACACACGGCTAGCTAACGGGTTGTATTTTCTGCTGATTCGATTTTGAACGAACATGGCATACGAGCGTATGAGCTTTAGGTCTTGTTCATTGTGTGTGCATATGATGTTGTAGGCCAGCACGCATAATGGGGACAAGGGATACATGAAGTATGTCCCTAGAAATTAGGATGAATTCCTGTCCTGCATGGATTGATCATGGTGGGCAAGAGAAGCAAAGGACTGACCAGCTTACCTGAGCGATCTCAATCACAGACTCATCTTGAACTAACTTGTTGAAGCTTTCGAGACATTTCCGAGCACAATTTAACACCTGTCGTTGGACCTGGCTGCTGGTGGGTAATTCGGCGCATCGCTGTAGAAGAATTGTCTGTGTTGCGTAATACCTGAAATCCAGAAACAAGAGATCAAGCTCAAACTTCTTAGCTAAAGTATTCGAGGTCGCTAATTTCTATTTGTTTTGGTTAAAGTTAATAGGTGTCCCTAGCGGTGCCTTGGCGGGGATGATTCTTACATTTTCAATTTTCGAATACAGTTTTATCAAACTGCTATGTGTTGGTTGAATGTCTTCCCAGACTATCGTTTTTGTACCGGAAGCTATGGGAGATATATATCCTTGTATATGGGCGAACTCCAGAAGAATTTGGACCAAATCGAGCTTTGCAGGGTCTGTCTCTATCTCATCAGATGATATTGAAGGCGGCGCACTCAACAGCTGTGGTAGAAATGGCGGCTGTCGAAGAAGGAGACTCATTGACCGGTCAAGCTGGTAGCACCAGGCAATGCACCTCTCAACACTTTCGCCCCGTGATACTGGTCGACTACTATCAGCATTGCTAAAGCCTAGCGCAATAAATGTACGCGATACGGCAACCATCATGCTCCATGCCTGTGGCACATTGCCAAGGTATTGTAGTATTGCTACACCGATGCATTGAGCTTGAAGCAAAGATAATGATGGTGGCGTACGAAAAGACATTTGGTCTAGTTTTGCCAGTGCGTTGTGAAGCTTCTGCGTCTTGATATCTTCAATGTGTTTTTCAATTTTGTTCGCATCCGTATCTTTCTTGTCCACTTTGTGTTGTCCAAGAGTTATAGCAGCTTCAAAACTGAGAATGATTCTGTGATGGAAGGCTTCCTGGTTATCCTGATTTTGGCCATCAAGTAATGACAGACCCATCCCTTTGATTGTAGGCTACGGAAGCATCAAACTGGGGGAATATAAAAGTGGAGTCGGAATACATGGTGAAGTAAGTATATTGGCAATATCACTGGGCGACAGATCGTAGGTGCCTTTGTCATTTTTGTAATTCTCGGTCTTGTCCCAATCTCGGAGCGACGAACTTTGACTGAAGTGGTCCAATGTCGCAAGTATCGTCTCCAGAACCGCTTGGCTTTGTCTCCATGGAATATTAGACCATGGCGTTTCTGGAGACATAGTAATATCACTTTGTGCAGTATCTTGCGGTTTTGATTGAAAATCTCGGGCCGTGCCCTGACCTGTCGATGGTAGTCTTCCTTCCTCTTCAATTTCAGTCAAATCCGTCAAGAATCCCCCAAGGACATCAGGAGTCACCTGGATTTCATCTCCCACAGCACTTGCCGCGCCAGTAAAGTTGAGATCATGTTCAGCTTCGGTCTCTACATCCTGCGAAAGGGGGAGATGACGCCGATTGGGTTGCCCTACTACCCGCTCTGACCGCGCATGACACTGCAGTAGATTTTCAAGATAGTACATACGCACAGTCAATGTGCGAAGCGCATCAGCTCTAGAAAGATGCTTAAAACTATCGTTCCCGAACAGTCATCATAAAAAGAAATCTTGTCTTACGTTATTGGTTTTCGACGACGTCGGGCGTTCCTCTGTCGAGTTCGCTGACATACAGCGCTGGCTGCAACGCACATTCTGCACGGGTCTCCTTTGTCACATTTTGTCTGTAGAGTTTAGACGTAAAACAATCAGAGGCGTTGTTGTTATCAATCATTTCCTTTGATGGCTTGTCGACTGCTGACCTTCTTGACATAACATCGATCACACTATGTCACGACTCATAAATCAGTGCTGTTTCTTCGAATAATCTATAATAGCCTAAGTGAACTAACCGCAATGGCTCCCGTTTCAGCCATGTCTGATGAGATTAATCTGCCAACAAGTCCAAAACAGAAGTCTGGGAGCTGCCAACGTAAGGACGGTCAAGTGTCGTGGGTAGATACCGGAAGCCGGAAGTTGATTATGTCCGCGGATTCTCGGAAGCCTCGGCGAGGTCACCATCGGGGCAACTTTCACGCACTTAACAACAAAGAACCTCCAAATATATGTGAAATATTAGTTGTAACAGATAAGCTAGCGGCCCTTATGAAAGTTAGAGAAAAGTTCTCTGTCTAAAATTACCTATCCCGAGGTCTTTCGAGACAAGAGGACTTCAAGCGGCTAAGAGGTTTAGGGCTTAGGGCTTAGGGCTAGTCTCGATCTGAATCTTATTAACAATTATCTAGCTTATTTGAGCACTTCTCAGTTGTGACCCGTAGATTCCGAGCCGTATGATCTGGTGGATCTGTAGACTTCGATGGCATTGGATGCTACAGAGCGTCTGGGTGAATATAGAATCACATCGGTCAGTCTACTTCCAAAGTAGACAACAGCTACACGTGATTGCTGCCAAAGGAAACGTCGGAAGTCATTATTTTGCCTTCCCGACGCTCAGTAATAAATATTCCTAGGCATACAAGATAGGCTCAGATGTCAGAACAGCAAGGATTGACGCATTGCTCGATCTATGCGCCCAAGACAACCAGCAAGAGGATATCTTTTCATGGAATATTTCTTTAACCAGAACCTAGCTAAACTTAATCTTGTGCCGAGGTCCCAAGCTGGAAGGCTTGAGGAGCGAAAAGTGCATTTGTGGGTGTGAGCTCCGTGGCCAATGATGCCCGATTGAGAACCGACCTAGACGAGCTTTGGCCAGCGGAAATCCCATGGTAATAATACTATGTGACGTGGTCATTGAGCTGAAAGGTGTCGAGATGAAGGGGTTTATAGGATTGAATGAGGGCGCTTGGACTATCGGAGCCCTACAGCCTCCGCCGGCACAACTTTCAATCCGGACGGAATATGGGTTATAGTCAAGGGAGACCCCTGAAAGCATACAAATATGTAGATAACTGTAACCAAATGTGCTTCTAAATTCCTAAATATTTATACTCTTGACAGACAGCTTTATTGCTGACAATCAATTGTCATTCCAAGCTTCCTCCCGACTCACGGGGATTTCCTAAATTGGTTTCCTAAATTGGAAAACTCCCAACCGCAAACGGACTTGCATGAAAAGTACCGCGAATATGAGTGCAAACACCAAGACCATCTTGATTCTCGGAGGCTCCTATGGTGGTGTAGCAATAGCGCACTACATCCTCAAACACGTTATTCCTTCTCTGCCAAACAAAGACGATTACCGTGTTGGTCTCGTTAGCAGCTCCTCCCATTTCTTTTGTCGACCAACATGTCCGCGTGTTCTTCCTTCAGAAAACGCACTTCCGAAAGACAAGCTTTTTGTGCCCTTGACGAAGGCCTTTGAGCAGTATACAAACCCTGCCGTAACATTGTATCACGGTACTGTGGTTAAGCTGGATCATTCTGCCTGCACAGCCTCGATTCTTTCATTTCCTGATACCGTGGAGACCAACATTGGCTATTACGCTCTCACCGTTGCTACAGGAGCAACAGCAGCATCCCCTTTACTGGGCCTCTTCGGTGATCATCATGAAACAGAAAAGGCATGGACTTCATTTCGGAAGCTTCTCCACCGCGAAAAGTATTGTCATCGTTGGAGGAGGACCAACCGGCGTGGAAACTGCCGGTGAACTGGGACAGTATCTGAATGGTCGCCCAAAACCCACCACAAAATCGAATACAGTTATTACACTTCTCACAAGGGGCAAACAGCTGCTCCCAGATTTGCCGCTTTCGGTTTCCCAGAAGGCTTAATCGCAGTTGTCTAAGCTCGGTGTTTCCGTTCTCAAGACTAGATCTGTCGAGGAAGTGACTTCGATTGAAACTGGTTATGAGCTTGCTGGAACTTATGCGTCAGACCAAACTCTGGAGCGAGTCGCCGATGCAGTGACCATTCGCTTGGATAATGGACAGACTCTCCATGCAGATCTTTACATCCCCGCAATCGGTGTTTTGCCAAACACCAACTTTCTGGATCGAGATTTGCTTGACAAGGATGGATACGTCAAGGTTGACTCTTCATCGCTGCGCGTGGAAAATGCTGGGCCTAGGGTCTATGCACTTGGCCATGTGTGCTCGTCGAAGCCACAGGCAATCCACGCCATCATGGGTCAAGCCCCGGTGATCGGAGAGAACTTGAAGCAAGATCTACTGGCTGCTGATAGAGGCGATGTAGCGGACAAGATTATTTACCGTGCATATAAGCCAGACGCGCGAGTGAGTCAGCTTGTGGTCATTGGGAAAAAGGGGGTTGGACTCGCTTTCGGTTGGAAAATATCAAGCTTCTTGGTCTGGTTAATTAAAGGCAGAGATTACTGGCTTGGTATGACACCGCCCATGTGGAATGGAAAACAGTTTGCGAAGCCTATCTGAGAGACGATCGTGCTATGTCAGACATGGAAATTCCAGGCTGCCTAATGCATTTCGATCAAAGAGTCACGGAAGTCGTGTTCGATTTACCCTAAAGGGCTCTCATGTACTTTATTTTTGATGCAATTCCTATATACATTTTTCGTAAATCATCTATGAGGGTATAAGCCATGCTCGGCACCAAAGTAATGTGCCAAGTTATGCAAGGAGAAATGATTCAATCTTCATGCGTCACAGACATATCCAGAACCTCTACTCTTCCTCGACCACGCGTCTCACTTGTGACGAACTCGTTAACCCCCTTGAAAGCTCCAGGCTCAGCAAAGCCTACGACTTCCCACTCCTCACCGATAATTTCTTGCGATTCTATGGATTCAATGTAGCTCAAGATTTTGTCTTTGATATTAGACGGCGCTTTCGGCGCAGTTTGCTTGTCGTCGACTTCATTTTCATCCTCTGATTCCTGGTGTTTCTTGCCTTTGCCTTTCTGGCCCTTTTTGTTGTTTCCTTTAGAGGACTTTGGCTCCTCTTTAGCTGCACTGCCCGCTGATGAAGTCACTTTAACAGACTGTTTCAGTAAGGATACCGGGCAAGTTACTCGCAAACGCATGCGAGCCCGCATCACCGGAATGGGCTGCCATGCAATGAGAGCCTTCATGGCTTCGAGAGCTTGACTCTTAGCCGACTTGGTGGCTGAAACGCCTTTCCATAACGGCTTTCGCTGTTCTCCTGCTGTTCCACCATGTTCTGATGACTCGGCTGTGGCCGCTGCCCCATGCTCGCCATTTTGTTGCTGTTGTTGTTGCTGCCCACTGGCCGCACTTAATTGATCCAGGGCCTTCTCAATCATGGTTGGTGTGTATACACGCTTGGTGGCGGGATCGACCAGTCGTCCAGACACGATATCCACAACTTCCTTCTGAATCCGCTCTAGGATATCTTTTCTCTCACGCTCCCCCACCTGCACCTCGCCTTTGCGCAAAATTTCTTGAATTATTTCATCTTGGGGAACGCCGGTACCGAAAGCTTTGGCAAGCTCTGCTGCGGGGGCGGTTTGGGCCTTCGACACGGACAGAAAAACAGTATGGATCTGGAGGACATTGTCGATATCCTTTTCAACGCCCGACCGATATTCCAGCAGTTTATTCTTATAGCATGCTAGTTCGAAGCGCTTTTTGCCTAGTTATATTTAACAACATGGTGAGCGAGACCCTGAGCAGGATTGAATTAAAAGGCAGCAGATAACACGGAAAATATAAACACAAAAATTGCATATTGACAACATAGACATAACGTACCTTTTTTTAACCTCACGATAGATACATTTGTAAATTTGATTTGGTTTGACGGTTGATTGATGCCGACAGGCATGGTTGTGACGAATGGCTTGGTATAAAGCTATGGTGCAGAAGGATCAGATTGGTTTGCGCAGGGTAGGTATATAAGAAGACCAAAGCTTGACCTATGGGATGTGTTGGAGGAGTTGCGATAGAAATATATCATTAAAAAAAAATGACGCCAGTCGAAGAGAGAGGTGGGGTGATATGACTAATCATGAGTGCCTTAGGCGTCAAAATGACTGTGCCTCATTCTCACACTATTCCATGCTTCTTGAGCTATGTATGGAGAGAATAAGAGATACTCTAGTAGTGATGAGAATCACAATGAGAGCTGACTACCTAGGTAAGAAATGGGTGTCCTAAATGATCTATGACGAGAACCGAAGCCACTACATCTAACAAACGCATACGCAGTAGAAACTGGTTATGACGAACGGAAGGGCTCCCTACCTAGGTATATCAGATATGGCACCTTTTAGATTATTCGATAAAAAGAATGAAGAACATGCAAATTATTACATGGTGATGCTCAAATAGATTAATGAACTGTGGTGCTATGCATCTCCAGATCAAAATCACTCTAGGGATAGCTCTGGGAGACCTGGTCTCCGTTCGTTATAGCCAGGTTCTACCTGTATACATAACTACAGCTATCTTTTATTATTTGCTATATAAAGGGCCTTCATTTGGTGCTAAGGCACAGGCATGAAACTCTTCTGGTACCCTGCACTTTGTAACTAGAGCATGGCATGGATGCAAGCATAAGCATGCATGGCCTCAGGCAGCTCAGGATGGGCTGTGCCTGCCAAGACGTCCTGCCTAAAGCGGCATCGGGGTTGCCTGGAGACGTGGCGAATCGATAGCAGCGACAGCCCTGATTGGCTGCCTTCCAAGGTTCTTGTTCCCACTGGGCCTCAGGCCGCCCTACATCACAAGACTCGGCCTGGGAAGCTACCCCAAGTCGTGTGTCATCCATCCTTCTCCCCAGCTTCATCGCTCTTCTTATCGTTCCTCATCCCCTATCCGCTCCATATTAACCGTATTTATTTGGAACTGCTTTAGTTCCTTTAGATTAAGCACTGTGAGAACCTCCGAATCCGATATACTCGCTGAATCAGCCATCCGCCTATCTGCGTACTAACAACAACGTCATTGGCATAGGTTCCTCAACATGAGAGTTCTCCCTACCACGCTCCTTATCGGAGCAACAGCTGCGGCTGTCAATCCAGGCCAGCAGGTCCTCCAAGCTCCAGATGAAGTCGTTGAGAGTACTCATGAAGCCGCTCCTAAGCTAGCCGAGGCTCTGTCACAGCCTCTTCGAGAGCTCAAGGATGAGCTCAAGTCTCTGACTGCCGAAGCCGAGCAAGCCTGGGAAGAAGTTTCGAGCCTCTTCCCAGGCTCCTTGGAAAACATTCCATTCTTCTCCGCTGCTAAGAAGCACACTCGCCGACCCGACTCACACTGGGATCATATTGTCCGGGGTGCCGATGTCCAAAGCGTCTGGGTTGAAAATGCCAACGGAGAGAAGGAGCGAGAGGTCGGCGGCAGACTCGAAACATACGACTTGCGTGTCAAGTCTGTTGATCCGAGTGCGCTCGGAATCGACCCCGATGTCAAACAGTACAGTGGCTACCTGGATGATAATGAGAATGATAAGCACTTGTTCTACTGTATGAGCTCAATCCCCTCTTTTTTTCACTGATGTATGGACACTGACGGAATTAAGGGTTCTTCGAGTCGCGAAATGACCCCAAGAATGACCCTGTCGTTCTCTGGTTGAACGGTGGCCCAGGCTGCTCATCGTTGACTGGTCTGTTCTTTGAACTCGGACCTAGCTCCATTGGCAGCAATATCAAGCCCATTTATAACTCATATGCATGGAACTCCAACGCGTCTGTTATTTTCTTGGACCAGCCCGTCAATGTCGGCTTCTCCTATAGTGGTAGCTCTGTTAGCGAGACTAGCGCTGCTGCTAAAGACGTTTATGCTCTCCTCACCCTTTTCTTTAAGCAGTTCCCTGAATATGCTGGCCAGGACTTCCACATTGCAGGCGAGTCTTACGCTGGTCACTACATTCCCTCCTTTGCGTCCGAGATTCTCTCCCACAAGAAGCGCAACATCAACCTCCAGTCTGTCCTCATTGGTAACGGTCTTACTGATGGTTACACTCAATATGAGTACTACCGCCCAATGGCTTGCGGTGACGGTGGCTATCCTGCCGTTCTTGACGAGAGCACCTGCCAGTCTATGGATAACGCTCTCAGTCGCTGCCAGTCCATGATTCAGGCTTGCTACGATACTGAAAGCTCTTGGTCTTGTGTCCCGGCCTCCATCTACTGCAACAACGCTATGCTTGGCCCATACCAACGCACTGGCCAGAACGTTTATGATGTCCGCGGAAAGTGTGGTAGCAGCAGCTTGTGCTACGATGATCTAGAGTTTGTCACCGAATACCTGAACCAGCCCGAGGTTCTCAAAGCTGTTGGAGCCGAGGTTGATAACTTTGACTCCTGCAACTTTGACATCAACCGCAATTTCCTTTTCCACGGTGACTGGATGAAGCCATTCCACAAGCTTGTTCCAGGACTCCTTGAGGAAATCCCTGTTCTTATCTATGCTGGCGATGCTGACTTCATATGTAACTGGCTGGGAAACAAGGCTTGGACTGATGCCCTTGAATGGCATGGACATGACGAATATGCCGCCACTGAGCTAGAAGATCTTACGATTGTTGATCAAGAGCACAAGGGTAAGAAGATCGGCCAGGTCAAGTCCTCCGGTAACCTCACTTTCATGCGTCTGTTTGGTGGTGGCCACATGGTTCCATATGACCAGCCCGAGTCCAGCCTTGAATTCTTCAACCGCTGGCTCGGTGGCGAATGGACGCAGTGAGTGAGCTACATTGTGCGTGGCTTCTTTTTATGTCGCATTGTAGTCTGTTACTTGCCTTTCATGGTTGATTTTGTTGAAATCCTGTGCTTTTGACATCGTTTGATTCCGCTCTTCAGTATATGTATGCCAACTGGTTTTAGGGTTGGATGGGGATATAGAGTGATATATTTGAAGGTCGCGATTCGGATTTAGACCCTCCATCGCTCATATGGTGTTTGTTCTCTTTTTATAAAGTCTAGAATGATACGTTGCTGGTACCGAACAGTCTCTTTTTCTTGTCCTAGTCATAGATTCAAACTTTATACATAACCGTAAAGGTGTTATGTAGATACGACGATGGGGGTCAATCTTGGTAAAGCAAATTCTCGACCACCCAATGTAGAAATCTAGAATCAACCCGAGCTCCAGTGACAGTTATGATCGCCTACGCTCACAAGTATATATATGCCTGACCAATAGCTTGCAACAAATAGAGACAGCCTTGCTAGGAGACAAAACCAGCTTACATGATTAATGTATTGTTTTCCAAGATAGGATTGATATTTTGGATAATCTTTATTTTGTGGCGTTACCAATCACATGTAAACACCGAGAAGCATTGGCCTAATTTTTTTATATCATAAAGTGCCAACTGTTGATCCCCCCAGAGCACATACAACCAAGAATAGAACACCGCACAATGGTCGAAAACAAATGCAAAAGACTGAAGAAGAAAAGAATTTTTCGTCCCATAAAATCGTTAGCCCTTCTTCTTGCTGACACCGACGGTGCGGCCACGGCGACCAGTGGTCTTGGTGTGTTGACCACGGACACGGAGACCCCAGTAGTGACGCAGACCGCGGTGGGAGCGGATCTTCTTCAAGCGCTCAAGATCCTCACGGAGCTTAGAGTCGACACCGTTGGAGATGGTCTGAGAGTCCTTGCCGTCGGTGATGTCGCGCTGTCTGTTGAGGAACCAGGTAGGGATCTTGTACTGGGTTGGGTTCTGGATGATGGTGACGATACGCTCGAGTTCTTCGGAGGTGATTTCACCAGCACTGTTGAGAACCTCCTGTCAGTAATGCTTGTTTCTGTTTTTTTAAGGAAACTTTCGCATTTCGTTGTGTATAGGGTTGTATGGGAACGCACCGCTTGCTCAAGTCAACATCGGCCTTCTTGCAAACCAAGTTGGAGTAACGACGACCAACACCCTTGATCTTGGTCAAGGCGTACATGATCTTCTGCTTGCCATCGACGTTGGTGTTAAGCAAACGGATGATGTACTGGAAGTTCGACTTCTCGCCGGATACGAGCGCTGTAAATGAACGAGAAATGTTAGCGCAAAGGTTTTTCTTTTTTTGAAATGTCCATATTGATGATATTCCAACGTGTCGAGACACATCCCTCCTTCCCATCGCCTCAAGGTTCCGCATTAAAAAAAGGCTCTTTTTCGGCCCTTCCTTCTCCTTTTCCTGCTCAAATTCCAGTTCCGCCCAGATATAGGAACCAAGGCGATAACAATAGTGTAAGGGAGAGGTAACACGTACACATGATGGGCAATGCGCTCCGCGGTAGCCGGATGTTTGGTGGTGAGAAATTGTCGACGGCGAGTGCAAAGAAGTAGGGAAGACTTCGCGGTGGACAGCCTTCTTTGCCAATGCGTTGTGGGATGTAGTGCGGGCTAACTCAGTTGGGAATAGTGCGTGAAAGGGCTTCGCTTGAATCGCGCTAGTGCCGTTTTAGGTTAAGCGATCTCAAACCTTTCCAAATAAAGCTAGCGTAGTAATGAAGCTCACCTGAAGCCAAAACAAATGCGATGGACAGGTATAAACAGCGACAGGATTAATTGAATCTGGTAGTGTAAAAAGCGTTGACATCTTTTATTTTCAAGACGCAAGGATAAGATTTTTCAACGAGCTTCTGTCGACGTTGATGGTTAACTCGATATGCTTTCATGTTCACGTGACTTGACTTTGACTTAGCTCGCAACCGCTTAGCGTGAAGTTACAAAAGCGGACTAGCGTGAGAGACCTCAAGCTCTCCAATGTTAATGAGTGGGCTCAGCTGTACGTACATAAACGCCGGGCAATTGGCTGCGGCGCTCTAGATGCTGGCAATTTCTGAGGCACATCGAGCTTTAAAGCAAACGTTTCTGTGCAAAAATGAACGCACAGCTTTCGTCTGCCCTTGATGGGCTGGAAAGCAAACTCAACTTCCTCTTGACCTCTCTGACTACGCCCGCCGCTGTGGGAGCCCCCGCTGCGGCCATTGCGCTGCTTGAAGCTGACGATGTTGTCTCTTCTGCCCTTGACACTCTACGTACCCACCAAGCCAACTATGCCAAAATACTCCATCTACGCTCCGAGGCACAAATTTTGGAAGATCGTATAAAAACCATTGTGCGAGATATCTCTGGGGCAGGCAAGGAGATCGCGGAGGCTACCGGCGAGAATGAAGATGAGGACTACGACAACTCTACGGACGATGAATCGGGGACGGATACGGAGAGTGAGAATGACGAGGCGATTGCGCAGAAACTAAACAAAGGCGGCCGAAAGAAAGAAGTGGATTATAAACTGCTTCTGGAGTTCGCGCGAAGAATTAGTAAATACAACAAGCAAGCCGCGGCCGATGCAACCCTTGGAGTTTTGGAAACGACAGGTTCAACGAAGCAACTCCAAGAGAAGCAGACTGAAGATACGAAAATGACTGATGCCGACGGTCTGGACACAAGACAAGAGGGCGATACTGCAGAAGTGACCGTGGGTGCTGTGACAAAGGAAGCGACAAGCTGGCTTGATGAATCAGCTGACGCAGATCGGCAATTCTTCATGATTCCCTATCCGAACGAGGATCGTATACGGATGGGATTGATGGGACAGTTGCAGCTGGCTGCCTTGGATGGAAATATCGACCCAGAGAAGGAGGCGGAGCGTATGGTACAGGAAGCAGAAGGTACTGGTGTCGCCGGTGCCATACCAAATGCCCAGGTTCCTGGTATATCTCAGAGTCTTGCTGATGAGGCTGGGAAGGCAGCTATTCATGCTGGATCACAAGCCATGGATAAAGCACTAGCATCTGCGGCGAAAGTTGCTGTGCCGGCTTCTCAGCCTAAATCGATGCTGGACTTGGATTTGTATGATCCTGAAGATGATGACTAATGATTTATACGAGATAACTGCCTGTTTATGATTTCTCTCTCCCTTATACCACTTCGTCTTGCAGCGAAGCAATGGAAAGAAGCATCGTCAATCCTGATTATTATCGCGTTATACCAAGCTTTGAATGAAGATATCTGAATCTGCACTTCGCTTCCTGGCACTTCTTTTCCCCCATTTCAAACAGAGAGAATTCCCAAAAGCACCATAATTCATGCAGACACATGTTCACCACGATTGGCGATACACACACTTCCTTTAGCTTTCAGTAAATGAAACTCATGTTTCACCGATCCTACGGTTCTGTGCTGGTGCTTGAATGTTGCCCGCGAAGCATGGAGAACGCCAAGCGTCTACTGACATTACGAGGTGGTGGCTCTAGGTTGAAACCTTGGACAGGAAGATAAAGCTTTCTTCGAAAAGAAGCGTCACGTGCAGTGTAGCCCTCTCCTTTCATTCGGATGTGAGAAAGCGCTTAATAGATGCAACACTTTCAAGGACACCGGTCCCTTTCTATTTCCGCTTTTGACAAAGCTGGATTGAAATGCCGGCTAAGAATGAGGTCTAATCATTCATTCAAGGACATAAAACCCATCATCTCAGGGTTGTCATTGCGTGGCAAAGTGACTAGGTTTCAAATGGATGGCGATACTGGCCTACAGTTCCCCACGAATCCCCCATGTGGCCTCCAGAATACAATCGTTCTCTTTTATCTCCACAGAGAAATATTGGTTACTGATGCCGGCCGTCAAATTGTTGGTACATGTTCCCATCCAGATACATCGATGGTCATCCCATTGACTGGACAGTAGCCCTCCGGCTTTAGCATTCCAGCAATGAAGATGACGGTCCAGGAAATCAGTTCCGTCTCGACAGTTTATACACACTTCGCTGCTCTCACCGGAAGTTCTCCCGCCGTTACGATTCAACCGAAAGTTTTTTTCGTGACGGATCTGACGTCAAACTCCGTCGGCCTCACAAAGCGCACGAATCATTGCGTTGCCCACAATCCAATCCCCAGAAATGGCAAAACATACACGTCCCCAGATAGAGATGGGATTGTGTTTGTTGTTTATTTATTATGACCTGTAATCCCCAGACTGTTCCTTCTTCGCTCAAGTTCTGGATGAGACCTTCACCAAGTATGGTCCTCTACTCTAAATCTCAGACCACGCTTCACAGATTCATCCATATCTCTGATTTCAAGTTGCAAAATGCCTCATCCATTACATGACGGTGTTCCCGACGGGACCACTACTGCTCACGTGGCCGATGGCGACCTTGAAAAGCAAAAGTCAGAAGATGCACCTGACGGCGTCAGCAGAAGAAAGAGCCGCGAGAGACGTACCTCAGATGGTAAGGTAATCCTTACAGAGCAAGATGTATACGATAAGCTGGGATTTGCGTATCCCTTCTGGAAAAAATGGACCATCATCTTTGTGATCTTTCTTGTTCAAGTGTCCATGAACTGGAACGCTAGCTTCTACGCCAATGCAGTGTCAAAGCTGTCAACACATTTCAGCATTTCTAAGCAAGCTGCACGCGTGGGACAAATGATCTTTTTGATCTGTTATGGGTTCGGTAGCGAACTATGGGCTCCTTGGAGCGAGGAGATAGGCCGATGGCCGATCATGCAGCTCAGCCTGTTTTTCGTAAATATCTGGCAGATACCGTGTGCCCTAGCCCCAAACTTTGGCACTATCATAGTGTGTCGAGCTCTAGGCGGCCTTTCGTCTGCTGGTGGTTCAGTCACTCTTGGTATGGTTGCCGACATGTGGGAACCCGAGGACCAGCAATATGCTGTAGCATTTATTGTGTTGTCTTCGGTTGTTGGGTCAGCTTTTGCGCCCATTGCAGGTGGTCCCGTTGCGGAATATCTCAACTGGCATTGGAACTTTTGGATCCAGTTGATTATTGGCGGTAGCGTCCAGCTAATTCACTTTTGGGTTCCTGAGACACGCTGCAGCATTCTCGTGACTCGGGAAGCCAAGAAACGTCGCAAGAATGGCGAGAATGTTTATAGCGCCAGTGAAATAGAGAACACGAAGTTCTCCATGAAGCCGATTCTAGTAGTTTGGATGCGACCTTTCTTCATGTTTGTGCGAGAGCCAATCGTGCTGTGGTTGTCTCTGCTCTCTGGATTTTCAGACGCTTTGATTTTCACTTTCCTCCAGGCTTACACTCCAGTCTACGGACAATGGGGATTTGGTGACGTCCGAACAGGACTGGCATTTGTCCCGTGAGTAACATCCCAAGAATCAATCAACTGAACCAATAGCTCATTATTATGAAAGTATCATTATTGGCTACGCCGTAGCGTATGCTTCATTTTTGCCATGGATATACAAACACACAAAAATTCGGAAACGAGATCCCGATGCCTTACAGCCGGAGTCTCGCCTGTATTGGCTCCTATATAGTAAGTCATTCATATACTCTTATGAGATACCATGGCTGACGAGAAATTATATAGCTGCGCCACTGGAGACTGTGGGCCTATTTGGCTTTGCTTGGACCAGTCTAGGTCCTCCTCACGTCCACTGGATAGCGCCGATGATATTCTCATTTCTGATCGCTATAGCTAACGTAATTTACCCCTACCACATATTACAAGTCAAACAGAAAAGTGTTTGGACTAACTGCATTTTCTAGTTTGCGATTTATATGGCTACAATCGACTACATGGTGGCTGCCTATGGGCCTTATTCGGCCTCAGCCACAGGTGGAAATGCCCTAGCTCGCGACTTTCTTGCGGGAGTTGCAGCAATGTATTCGAATCCTAGTGAGTAGAGATTTTCCAGGTATGTCTTTACTAATGAACCAGAGACACTGAACATGATAAATTATAGTGTACGAGCACATTGGTACCACATATCGCCTGGAATGGGCGACGACTCTACTAGCTGTTCTCTCGATTTTCATTATTTCTCCCATTTACCTATTCTATTGGAGGGGGCCACAGATTAGAGAGAGATCCAAATTTGCTCAGGTCCTCGCAAGCGATCGAAGGGCCAAGGGCGAAATGGCGGTCCGCTGTGGATCAGAAAGTCAAGGAGCAGAGGCTACTTATCTAGGCTCGCAGAACGCTCACACTGGCTCGCTTGGTGGTACCCGTGGGTCAACTGCCTGTGCGAGAGGCTCTTCGGTCTGATATTCTCGTGACCGATAGCTTACAATCGCCCTCATATCTATCACATACGACAATGGGGTTTGGAAAACTAGGCTCTGTCCACTCAGTCCTCCATGCGCCTTATCATCACTTGCTGTACCTTCGTGGCATCGACATTCCTGCAAGAGAGAGTGTGAGAAATGTGGATGACATGTGTGAGTATTGTTGAGACCAGGTTAGAAGTAAGTGGTGGGTGATGAGGCCTAGCAGATAGGATCACTAGCGGGGGGGCTCTTTCTTTGTTCTGCTGTAGTTCTTTTAACGTTTCTTTTGAAAAGGCACTTTTCATCTTTTAACGATGTATCTTATGTGGCAATCTGGGTTGGCATCCTCCCAATACCATGTCTATAAAGTTCTGACAGCGGAATATAAGGTGTTACACATATTACCAGAAGCCCCATTAAGGGGTCCCTTTTTGGTGGCTTACTGGTTAATATTCTGTTGTTAAGTTCACGCCAAATTCCAAGTGCTTGAATTTGCAAACTGGGGGTAATTTAAAAGGCAATAGCACAACCCGTTCCTAATTTGGTTAATCAAGACGGCTCTTGAGTCTACTTTTCATGAGTCATAAGCCAATCGCGTAATGATCCTAGCACATACGACCATAGGGTGTGGAAAACAGGGCTTCCCGTCCGCTCAGCCGTACTTAAGCCACACGCCGGCCGGTTAGTAGTTGGGTGGGTGACCACCAGCGAATCCCGTCTGTTGTATGTTTTTTTGGTTTGTTTTTACTCTTCCTACTCCTTGCGGATATCACCACCGGCTAGGAAGATTTGGCAGGATGGGCCGGGGAGGTAAGGGGAGGAGGCAAGGGGAGTAGTTGGTTGTTGTTTGTTCATTTCTTGAGACCTGTGTCATCTAGAAGCTATCAGAGTGGATCCATCCACGATGTCGTTCTTCAGGCCCAGCGCGAAATCAGCTTCTGAAGATAGTAAGTCAGGAATGAATATAATAGCTTATACTAACTAGATGACGAGCCAAGAATCCTCTATTCTTTTGGCTCACGTACTATTGAAGTGTGGAGCAACCAAGTCATTAAATTTGAGCCCGCTCTTCATTCATGAAGTGAGCAATATGAGATTCATTGCTGAGAGCACTAAAATTCCTACTACCCCCAGTCCGTGGAGTTAAAACAGGCAAAGATGGAACCTGAAAATTTACATACAAGGAAGACTTTTGAAGAAAGTTTGACTATCATGACCGAGAATCAAAGGAAATCCGTGGCTGATGACCTTTGCAACTATATAAATGAATCACGCATGTTAAAAGGTAACCGCATGGGAGCTGCAGACCGTGGTCAGGTTTTATTGGACAGCATGTATTCCGTGAAGTTGGACCAATCAATCACGACTAAGGTCCCTGTAAATGCCACGAAGTGAGACGTATTAGATCACGAGAGGCATATCAATTCCCAGTTAAGAACATCACCGGCGTTAACAGATATGATGGCGCTCAATTGGCTTCTAATCCCTGTGAGGAGCGTTTCCTCCATGGCATACTTCGCCGTGAAGTGATGAGAGCCAATGTATTATAGCTTAGGTTGTTTTTGACTGACACGCAGGCTGACAGACACCAGATCTACTGAAGGATCAACTCCTACCTTTGGTATACCAAAGTTTAAGCCATATCATAGGCCAGTCACCTACAAACGGCAAAACCAGCATGGCCGATCGTTTGGTCCAGCGTGATATCGTTCAAGCAGTTTTGAGCCTCGATGACTCTATTATCAAGCTAGCTATTGATGTAGTTCAAAGCAAAGAATCGCTACTAGAGGAAATGAAGAAACTGGCTCCTGCTTATGCTGGCTCATGCGCTCTATCATCTATATATATATGACTCTGCTGATGTGGCCTGCACTGGAGATTCAAGAGCAGAACTGGGTCAAAGGAGATCGGATGGCAAATGGGAAGCTTTACCATTGTCAGTAGATCAGACAGACTCCAATGAAGAGGTGATTGTTAAGATTTATAGCGAGGATCCCGGTGAAGAAGTAATCATCAAGGATGGACGCGGGCCAGGTTTAATGATTTCAAAGGCCTTTGGTAATACCTAGGTGGTGGGTGGAAGTGTCCTCTAGACTTCTGACAGAAATATTACGGCCCAGCCCTGACGCCAGAATACAAAATTCAAACACCGCCATACATAACGGCTGAACCGGTCGTGACGAGCACCAAGATCGGCTCTAAGCCTTCTTTCTTGATATCGCAACGGACAGTTTGTGAGATATGCTCTCCATTCAGCACGGCGTTGACCTCGTAGCGAAATGGCTAGAATCGCGAGTGACCGAGAAGAAGGAAGACATTGAACCAACAACATATAGTTCCTTCGACTTTGGTCAGTTTTGGAAAGGAGTCGATTGAGAGTTCGTAGACGGTAGAACGGCAATCCAAGCTAATGCTGCTGCGCATCTGGTTCGCAATGCTCCTGACGGAAGTCATCATGAGTTGATAGCAGGCCAACTTGTCTTTGAGTCTCCGTTCTCCCAGTCTGTTCGAGATGATATCAATGTGCAGGGAGATTTTCGGCGTACCAGGTCCGAATAAAAATTGAAATCAAGATTAATTAAATTTTCTCTGAGTCAATACGCTCGTTCACGTAGAACACACGCAACTAACATTTTTGTAAAAGACATTCGCTAAGTTGCGGCAGTTCATGTCACTATATCTGTTGATATATAATGCCTTATGTAGGCTTCTCAAATGCTGAAATCATTGAGAGCGTCGTAGTGTTCAAGTTTGCAATTCATAAGCAGTTTTTGACACTAAAATTTGGACTCAAAGCTCTTCCTAGTCCTGCCAAACCAACCAAAGACCATATAGCACGCATAAATCTTTGGTGATATTATCGATATTGCCTTGAATACCTCGACCAAGGAGCGACTCGTTATATGCTGTGGTGACTTTCATCATCTGCGATCCGCTGCTCCCGTTTCGTAAAGTATCGCTCTATCATTGGCAGGAAGATGCATAACCACACAATCATGACAACTACCCAAACAATGCCAAAAACATAGCCATGTGTTCTTCGAAATCGTGGTGCTTCTGACACGGGAAATACGTACTGCTGGGCGGGTGTCTCGACAGCACTGAAAATAAAGAGTAGAAGTTGTTAGTACACACTCGACATTCTGGAATGGTATATACTAACTATCCAATCGAAATCATAAGAGATGTTGTCAGAGCACGTAGTTGCTTATCACCATGGCAGCTTGAATTCAGCCAAGCGCTTATCAAGGCCGCAAGAGCACCATAAGCGCTACAGAGATAATATGCGGCCATCATGAACGCTTCGTTATTTGACCAAACCTCAAAGATGATGTAGGCAAATAATTGTACTGATCCCAGGGTCAAGATGACGATGGATCGACGCTGGGTAATGTCAGTGATGAAAGCGCTGGTTACCATCCAGACCAATTCCTGCTTTCCGTCAGCTATGAGGAACGTAAAGCTAGTGTCGAAATGGAGCAACGGAAAGGAAGTATGTGACTGACCACGCATCCTACGACAGTTGGGAGATTATTGATCTTCTCGACGCTGTACTTGTAGTGACCATCGACCTTGAGAGACTTGACATATAGGGTCATCCATCGCTGTAGATTCACACCGCAAGTCAATTCCATGAACCTGTGGAAAGTTAATTTGCTTTATTTTGCTGCATCTTCGATTTGCATACGCACCCCCAAGACAGGCAAAATGCATAGAGCTGCCAAGATGTTAATAATCGTTTCACTGCCGCAAGATTCCACGAAGCTTTGTCTGCATCACGCTTCTCTTCGGCCAGACGATGAATACACATCTGACGTTCTTCTTCAGTCATCCACCACGGTTTGGAAGACTTAGGCTCATCTAGAAAAGCAGATTATACCATCATCAGTAAAAATTGGAACATAATATTAAAGCGACGGGTTGAGTTCAGGAAACGTACTAGGGCAGCAGAAGAAACCAAAAACTGCGACGGGGATTCCAATAATGAAATCAAATATAAAAAGCCAGCGCCACGCAGCTAGACCTAAATGATTATCCATATTGCGGTAGCTATATAGATTCTTGTGTGAGCAAAACCAATATCATCATAGGTGAAGTTGAGAGCTACCTACAGTCCTGCTTGAATATAGCCCGATAGCATTTGTCCCCCAACCGAAGAAAACATGAACAAGGTGGAACGGCGGCTTATCTCGGAGGCACGATACCAACTTCCAATCTACAGCCGATGTTAGCTGACTGTCAGCTGGTAAGTACTTTCGAAGGAGTGAGTCTATACCAAATAGAAGGCACCTGGCATAGCGCCAGACTCGAAGAGCCCAGCAAAAAATCTAGCCGATAGAGCATTAGTTAATGCCCAATCACATCGTTAAGTAAGGCGCTTACCTGAGTATAAAAATTTGTCCTGGCAGACTCTGCCTTGTAGATGAACAGAACAAAGAAGGACCAGATCATAGTACACGCTGGCAGCCAGTATCGTGGATGGACTACCGTCATGGCTGTGGTGAAAAATGGACCACCAACAATAATGCCGATGTTGAAATAGGTGGTGAACCAATTCAATTCATTGCCGTCTAGTGTGAGACGCCTATGAGCGATCTTCTCATATCCAGGACATGCAAATGATCGAATGACTCACTGAGATTGAGGTCCACTTTCATCCCAGAAACATACGCATTTGTCACATTTGTTTGATCCTTTGAAGAAAACGTCAGTAACATGCGACCATTGTGCGCCAAGTAAACTGGATGCAAACCAGGTATTTCACGAAGAATGTCTATATTCGTTATAGGTTAGTAGTGACAAACGATATATCCAATGCAATGCGGCAATAACCCACCAAGCAGGTGAAGAGCAAGATGAAGAAGTCTAATTTGAAAATCAACCACTTCTCTTCCTTTGTAGTGCCAGGCTCGTGCCAATGGAACCAGCGTCTGTTGGGCTTTGGATTGGCTGTCTCATCGTGGGGAAAGGCCACTGTTGGCGAGACGTGTTTGTCGATGCTCATGGCCATTTTTGCAGACATCAACCTGGACAAGCTTGGGTAAAGCAAGGAGCATATGGGCAGGCATAGCCAGTCTTTATAGGAGATGTGAACCTTGTCGCCATGTGGTTATAACGAGCTGCGATGGGGACCTTGACAAAGAATTGCCGCCAAGTCTGAGAGAAAATTTCCATGACTTCTGTCTAGATCTTCTGTTGCGTTCTGCAGTCACCATACTCCGTACATGGTGGTAAATGCAGACAGAATATGAATGGTGCCATATTCTCTTACATAAACTCCAATTCAATCACAGTTGAAATTCAACTAGTGTTGTCGCCCAAGGTCCCCACCCCATAGACCATAATTACTAGCGGCGGCCGACATCTATCAGCGATTGATATGCATTCAAGGTTAGCTTGACTTTCGCCTCAAGTGCGTAAGACCAAGTACTGCGAAGAAATACAGAGCAAAAGCAGAATGGAGCATGCTCCTCGCGTGTGCCACGCATGCAAAGCGCGCAAAAAGAAGTGTGACAAAGCTTTGCCCCGTTGTGGATATTGTACGGCCAGAGACCTCATTTGTTCATATGACGCCTCGGACTCCTGTCCATGCGACGGTCATAACATAGAAAGACGGATTTCTCAGCATCAGGACATATCGGGGCAGACGACCTGGGATTCAAACTCGTTGTCGGACCTACGCTTACTGTCTGCAACGACACGGACCCTTGATCAAGTGCTGAATTTTCATGTCTGCCGTGTTCGTCGGCTTACGAGGCTGTCTGTTCGAGAAATCAATGAGCGATTCTTCCAGAGAGTCTATCGTTGGTTGCCTATATTATCGCCAACAATCTTCAATAATGCTCTTACTTCATACGAAGATGCTGCGCAGTTGTCGTCGCCACTGCCGCCGCCGCCTCCGCCCGCAGATTTCTCACTTCTGATATTAGCTCTATATCTGATCACATGGCGCCAATCGGATAGGGCTTCTGCAAATAAGCTATCTTTCTCCCCTGAAGCTTTGTACATGGCAGTCCGGACGCTGTTTGGGCAAGTTCAAGCCGCCATATGTGCGACCACGACGCTTGTCCAGGCGGGTCTCCTGATTGCAGCTTACGACTATGCTCTCGGCAGGCCACATTCCGCTTACATCTTGATGGGAACTTGCGAGAGAATGGCAAGGACACTGGGCCTTGATAAAGCGGGAACACACGATCAGGGTCTGAGTTTAGACATGAGCGATCCCAAGTCATGGGAAGAGCAAATGGTATGGTGGGCACTAGTGGTGTTGGAAAGGTTGGTACCTTCCCATCCATGAATAAGACAGCAAAGTAACAGGGGACTGATGTTTACGTCTAATGCAAGGCACGTATTGTGCGAGATCCCTGAACAAAATCAGACTCCGGCAGCGAGATACCCGAGCCACGAAGCTATTTTACCATGCCAACTTCATTCTTCGCAAGTGAATGATAATGACAAAGAGGAGCCAGTATTCAGTGACACCACCACGCTTAAGGCTTGCCATTCGCTGGATTTTACATGCTTCACGCGTTTGGCACATGTTTCTTACTTGCTAGATCAGATACTCTGTGTAATGAATCTCCCAGAACAAGAAAAACATATAACGATTACGGAGTTGATCAATTTGGATAGGAGGCTCCAACGTGTCTTGTTTATCTTGACGCAAGATTCTAGACACGAATGGAGTTTCTCTTGTAGTGCGATTGGAACCGCTGTCAGGTATGTGTTATTGTTATATTACTAACTTCACAAAGGGAATCGGTATTTCGAGCATGAGAAGAGGACAGGACCAATGTTGACCACTGGCATAACTTCATAGATCCCTCTTCATACTACACAATTACATCCTATCACAGTATCACGATAATAACGATTTGATGATCCAACAAAGCTCGCGCTCTGCGCTGACTACCGCAACGAAGATTATGGTAGATGTTGCACACGACCATTTACTAAGAGTAACTCCGGAAAATGTCGATGCGTTACCATTCTCATGTCTCTATAATCTCCGAAGTGCGATGGAAAATATCAGAAACCAGGAATACCTGATTGACACCTTCTTAGCTGCAGATATGGAGTCGCTGGTAGCATTGGATAATATGATCACTGAAAGATGGTCCGATTGAACATATACGGAGAACATGGAATCTATATATGGACACTCATGCGAAGTTATGTATTTATATTGCTCTTTCATTTCCTACCTCGCTCTCTGACTTCAGCTGTTAGCAGGCACCAGGATATAACAATGGCAGGAAGGGATGTTTGAGTTGAAACGCGTTTCGCTCCAGGGCTAGTTATGATAACCAAAATTGAAATCGCTGTCATATACTTAACTATAGAAGTCAGTATCTTGGAAATGATGCTCCATTCGTTCTCTTATTGTACTGTCTTTCTACACTCTTGCAGGTAATCGATGCAAAGAAGGAAAGCCACTGCAAGAGATAGGATATTAGCAATTCGTAACCCCTTGGATAAAAGTAGTACCGATAGTATGTAGATACTTTCATTAACTCTTGCAAATTTCGTCACACTTCGCATGTGGTGGGTGATGTTCTCATTAGGGCTAACGATGATTAGCCCTAGCCCCAAGACACGGGAAGACTGGCGAACGAGATCCTTCAACCAACATATTGGAGCAATGCGAAAAGAATAACTGTATTACGAAGACATGTTTATGAAATGTATCTAGTTATTTTCAGTCTGTATACGGACGTGGGACTGTTTGCTGATAATTAGTAGCGAACTAACATAGAGTATTAATGGAAATTGACACTTCCTGTATGTATGGCGATCTAGTCTATTTGTACCTATTTCCAATTGGACAGCTGATTGACTCATAAGCCAGCTACATCTGTGAAGTAGGGTTATGCATTATTTCAAACGTCCCTATTCAAAAACAACTTGAACAGCAATTACCGTCTAACTGGTGATTCATCAGTTTGTCGTATAATTATATCACAACTGCAATCTAAATGTAGCAACTTCGAACGGCCGCAAGGCAAATTTGACCTGGCCATCTGTGATTTCGTAAGACTCCTCATCGTCTTCTAACACATTACACTTTCGTACTTCTTTAACAGGTAGTTTCGTTTTAATGTTCCCTGTTGCCTGGCCTCCTAAGCTTTCGAAGATACGTAGGATGACGCTTTGGCCTTGTCTCTTCGCAAATTCACCACGCGAGACGTCTTCGTCATCCTCTCCTCTTTTGACGGCGTCGAGGATAATGGAAGTGTCACCAGTTACACTGACCTCATCCAAAGAGGAGGAACTGTCTATTTTCGAGTATATCTTCATTGGATTGTTGAAGTTGTATCCTGCGCGGATAGTTCTAGCGTCTAATTGGCCTTTGTGAGGGAAGATCGCGTAACGTATACGATGATGACCTGGGATCGAAGAATGTTAGTGCATTGAGCAGTGACTAATACAATACGAAAGAAGAATTACCCATATCAGCGTGAGCATCAGGGGCCTTTGGGGAGCGCAGAAGAGACAAACGCATCAACCGACCACATGTAGCGAACCCGTATTTGCTATCATTCAAAATGGAAACTCCATAGCCATTTTCAGACAGATCCGCCCACTTGTGACAGCACACCTCAAACTTGGCCATATCCCATTGAGTGTTGTAATGTGTTGGTCTGCGAGCAATACCATATTGAGTCTCGTACAAAGCCTCGGTGTTGACAATATTGACGTCGAATTCAACCTTAAGAAACTTCATGTTCTCGTGCCATTCAACCTCGGTATTAATCTCAATAGAGGAAAATTCTTGCTGACTGTCAAAAATGGCGCTGAGACTTATGGTTGATTTCAGCCAGCTCTTTTCGCTGATCTTGGTCTTAGTGACAAGGCTTGCTTTATATGGACTCTGCTCGCCGATTTCTGTCGTTTCGCCAGTCAACTCATTTCGAGATGTTAGGTGATACACCTCGACGTCCCAAGCCTGTCGATACAATGGCTTGTCATCGAAGACAACGAATTGATTGGCCTTGCCTCCTTTGGAGAGCACTTGGCGGCGATTCGCAGAGAGATCGATGAGTGATGTGATGACCCCGTTCTCGACTTCCAGCTCGTACTGATGGTTAGCCAGTTGGAAAACGCCTTTCCTGATCTCGGTGACAGTAACGCCTGGCTTGGCTGAAGGAGAAAGTTCCTGAACAGTAGCCACACCAGCGCCTTCTTTTACCAAAGCGTATTCTGAAGATGTCAGAGATACAAGTTCCGTGCGTGACCATGGCATTGTGTTAAGAGCAACAAGCTTGCCATTTGGGGATGAAATATCATGGGAAAGTCCCAATACAGCTATGGCATCATGCAATAACGTCTTTCCGCATTTGAATACCTCCGCATAGAGTGTATCGGTATCATCGTAACACATACTAATGCAACTACCAGGCAGACAGTCGTGGAACTGACACAACAAAATCTGCTCCCAAATATCATCAATCTCTTTCTTCGGATACTTATAGCCGGACCTGTTTCTAACGCTAGCCAAGGTAGCCAGAAACTCGACGTCATGAATCATGATCTCAGCTAGTCTGTTGTTCCTTTTGGTGTTTGCCTGTGTGGTGTAGGTCCCCCGATGTAATTCGAAATAGAGCTCTCCATACCAGGTCACGAATTCTGTGCCATTGGCCGCCTTTTTTTCCAAAGCTTCGAAGAACTGATCGACCGAATTACCAAGGTGTACTCGTGGGAAATTAGCTCCCCCGACCTTGTCCCCCAAACCCCGGAACCGACGCAGTGTTTCAATGTGTTGGAATGTCGGACCGCCACCACCATCACCTTTGCCGAATATGAGCAATGATGTCGGATCTTGATCAAGCGACTTGTGTTTTTCAATGCTGTCTACGATCTCCTGGAACTGCGCATCGGCATTGTAGGTTTCTGACGGCGGCATATGACACAGTACCTGGCTTCCGTCAAGGGCAACCCAGTTAAATGTTGTGTGAGGGAAGTCATTTATATTGTTCCAGCTAAGCTTCTGAGTCACGAATCGACTCATTCCCGCCAGCCGAGAGAGCTGAGGGAGCTGACTGGTATAGCCGAATGTATCAGGAAGCCAGAATGTTTCAGAGCGCTTACCAAATTCGCTTTCGAAGAAGCGCTGCCCATAGAGGAACTGACGGATTAGGGATTCGCCACTAGGCATGTTGGTGTCGTGCTCAACCCAGCTACCACCAATAGGCTGGAATGAGCCTTGCTTTACCTTTTCCAGAACTCTTGCATATACGGAAGGATAGTCCTGCTTCAGCCACTTGAATTGCTGGGCAGAGGAGGCAGTAAAACGATGCTCGGGATACCGATCAATAAGGTCACATTGATTCGACCAGGATCGTGCCACCTTTCTCCTCGTTTCTTCCCACGGCCATAACCAGCACGTGTCAATATGGCAGTGGCCAATTGCGTACACAATCGGATTCGTGTCTGATTTGTACACATCTGCTGTGTCAATATTGTCACCGAGGAACGTGCGAGCTACCTTCCTGGCTTCTGAAATGGAATCCAGGCTTCCACTACCGGCAGTGAAAATTTCTATAATTTTGTTGGCAGCCTGGAGCGCCTCATGTGCTTCGTATGACTTCTGAGGCAATTGTCGTGCAGCGTCTTAATTTGTATGCGTTAGAAACATGCATCAGTCATTATTATAAAGGTGGAATTTAGTTACGTACCACTGATAATTGAGTAGTCAAAGTACAAGGCACGAGCTTCCTTGTTAATAGCTACAATCTCAGCGGTGTCAAGCTTGAAGTAACGGTTCGGGTCAGGGGGTTGATTTCTTGCGCTTTTCCCCAGGCCAAACATGCCGTTGCATGCCATTTCCAAGTAGAACACGTGCATTTGGCCGTCCTTGAAGCTGGATGGAATAATCCATTCTACACGCTCTCCTTCACCGCTAAGCGCTTGCACTGGATGCCCATTTTCTAGGTAAATAAAGCCTTCATTACTCGCGTCCCAATGCAACTCGAGCAGGTCTGACTTATTTTGCAGCTCCGGCGGAATCTGCAGCTCGACCTTGAACCAGTGCGTAGACCAGCCCGGCCCAAAAGACTCGCCCACTTTTGTTGGCCTGAATTGCTGTTTTACGGCATACTGGAAGGTTGGACGTGATAGATCGGGGACAGACCAGACTGATAGCTTCAACGCTGGTTCTCCCACGCGCGCATGGTACAGAGCTCTAGGATAGACTTTCATATCAGCTAAGAAGATACGGGACCTGGTAACAACAAGGATAAGACTTACGAGAGCAAATTCTGTGATTCATATTGAAATTCCTCAACAAACGTCACTAGCCGATCTCTGTAAATGTTATGGATCTGTTTTCCCACCGGTCGTTCGGAGAACCTGGGATAGTTGCTTGGATTAGTCATTTTGTGTCGTCTTTCTGCTAGAAATGATGAAGAAAAAAAAATAATAACAAATAATGGGAAGCTATCCCTCGGATATGAAGAGAAATGAATCCCATTTATACAAGTCCGAAGTCCTTGGAAGGCTGGATTTCAAGCTAAGCAGCTTGGGCGCGAGAAGCGCGATCCACAATAATACCTCAAGATAAAAGGATCTCTCACGTAGAGTTTCTCTTCTCCCTCGTCTTTGTTATTTCTGCTTGCATGCCTCGACCCATAAGCCTCTTAACGAATAACATAGGGAAGAAGCTACCTAGGCACATGTACGCGTCCACTGTTATCCAAGCTGGAACGCCGGGCCAAACTCAAAACCAATCGGCAAATGGTAATATACTGAAGTCGAAAGGAGAAACATTGTATCGGCTATTGGGAGAGCACTAGTATCTTTTGAAAGCAGGAAAAGCGCCGTCTGGGGGAGGAAGGAGAGGGGGGATTGGTGAGCTTAGGGTTAGTTTGTCTCCGCACGCAGCCTCGTGGCTTTTGGAGACTCCACGGGGTATGTACGAATAATGGAGAAGTGGAACCTGTCTTAAGCACTAGCATCTAGTAAGTTTGTTCGCTGAAGGGTTATATCCCCAGAGTTTCAATGTTATTGGTTCACTCATTACGTGGTGTCAAGGCTTGAATGGGGGATGATTGCACTACCGGCGAGAAAGCCGGTAAAGCAAAAATGGGTATTCTCGGTGATTTCTATTGTTGCGTTGCTACTATCCCTCCTGGTGGCATTTATGAGAAATTCATATGAGTATCGAAGTGAATAATTAGGAAAAGTGACAATTGGATCAATTACCAGTAGTTACGAGGAATCGATTGCAGATCCATACACTTACTACCATGAGATCGATGTAAAGTCCCTTACAGCACCTGATATTGTGTTCATGCCTCTGAAAATATCCCCTGGTTGGCTCTTGCAATAATCTCAACATCTGTAACGTATCCCTTAAACTCACGGAAATTTACCTTCTTCTCAAAGCTGCAAATATCGTAAAGGAAATGTCATGTCAGCTGGAGATCGGTCATAAAACATGATGCTAGAAAGTAGTCTTACAGTTCATCAATTTCGGCTGGTGTGCGAAGTGACACCTCTGGCAGAATAAACCAGGCAATAACCACGGAAACGAAACCAGTGCCCGCGAAGCTGTCAGCAAAAATATTACGATTAGTATTTTCTCTGGGGAATTTTGTTTGAAGCAAGAAGAAGCGAGAAAGATCAAAAATCTAAACGACTTACAAGAAACCAGTTTTGACACCCCAATTGGCCGTTCCGTCAAGCATCAATGGCGTACAGAAGCTGAACATGATAGCGATCAAATTAGATGCTGCAAGAGACCAGCCTGCAGTGCGTGCCCTAAGTGGCTGGCTGGGGATCTCTGCTGCATAGGCATAACCGATAGCTGAAGCACCGGTTGTCGAAAATGTGGCCAGGCAGGCAAAGAAAATCTGGGTATCAAATTTAGTACATCGCAGAGAGAAGCGCAGAAGATTAGCAAAGTCTTACGAGAAGAGAACCGAGACTCTTTGTCTTATAATCAAAGCACCCGATAATGCCGAGACAGAGAACAGACACCACTGTAACTGCATACGGATATATGGTTAGTGGGCGACGACCAAGCTTATCAGTGAGTGTCGCTGTCAGGAGCATGGCGATGATTTGCATGCAGGAGAGAATGACAGACACAAGGAATGGGTTGTTGCTGCCAGCATATTGGACTACACGATAAGTCAGAAATACCCTCTTAAGAAACTATTAGAAGCCACCTTACAGAAGTAGGTCGCATAAGTATTGAATATCGTCAACCCAACAAACTGCTGTGTCATTTTTGGCCACGCAGCAATAACAAAACGTATGCCGTTTCTGCCACGGAAAATCGCCCACATTCCTTCCTGCGAATTTTGCTTCGCAGTACGGCGCTCTTCCTCGATGGTCGCTTCCATCACTTCCTATAATTTTTATGATTGTAAGTAAAAGGACGGCCAATGTGGCTTTGTAATCAAAAGCTGAAGAATTTAAAGACTCACAATTTTCTCTTGTACATTGTATCCTGGGATCTTGCCGAAGTATTTCTGTAGAACTTTGATTGCCTCGTCCTTTTTACCCTTGCTCACTAGCCACCATGGCGATTCGGGAATAAAGAGGAAAATGATGACTGACATGCCAACCATAGCCCACTAAGGCATATTAGCATTCGTAAACGTTAGAAGGGTTTGTTCACGAAATACCTGAGTGTAAATCGCATCTCTGAAGTTATACGGACTCCAGGCATTCAGTCTATTCAGGGCAACGGAGGCAAACAGCTGACCCAAAACGTACCAACTAGAATAATTTTGATAATTTTGCAATAAGTTAGAGTTCACCGGAAAAAAAGATTGCATGCACCTACAATGTGTATGCATTAATAAGGAATCCCCTCAATTGGGTTGGCGCAATCTCTGAGATGTAGAAAGGTAAAGTAGCTTGCATCATGCCAATACCCAGTCCGGCGAGAAGCTTTGCAACCAGCCAGTGACCTGGAGTAGTAGCAAATGATTCGGTGAATACGCTCTGATACAAGCACAATTGATGTCAGTTCATCTCCCAATCTAGTACTCTAAAACGGCCAATAAAGTCAGGTAACTAACCCCGATAAGAAAGATGACAAAGACGTAAAAAGCTGTTTTACGACCAAACTTTTCGGTCGCAAATTGAAGGAACTGGCAGTGATAACATTATCAGTTATTATGTTGGTTGGTATGAATCAAAGCCGGTAGAGAGAGAGAGGGAGAGAGAGTACATACAATTTGACCAATCGTTTGACCAGCGGACTGGATTCCTCCCCATGCTGAGACGTAATCGCCGTTGATGATTGTTGTTCCAGCAGGAGCCATTTGCCGAATGAAGCCTTTGTTAGAGACAACACCACTGTTAAGATTTGCCTCTGAAGAGTTTTATTACACGGTCAGTAAAGAGAGTGCGAGTCAGAAAACTCTATCCTTGTTTGGAGAACATCTTACGATAGCCATCCAACGACGCACTAAATGCTGCAATCATGGCCAACATGGAGGCACGCTTGTATCGCCTTACACTCTGCCAAATACTGAGGTCGTCTTCCGCAGTACGCATGACAGGGGCGCTGCCTTTTAAGATGCCCGTCTCATTCGTTTCCTCGGGAGCCATGGCAACATGCTCAATGGTCTGTTCCTCGGTTTTTGCAGTCTCCATCATGTTAAATGAGTGTCGAGGATAAAATGCCTTCAATATGCTGGATTGAACAATATGCTTTTCCCCACGTGGGCAGTTGATGCAGTATTGATCAAGCAGGCAAGCAGAGCATATTTATAACAACGGGTATATAAGACATCCTATCACAAGATCACTTTATTTCACATAGTGCCTGGGCTTATTCTTAACCCGTCTAGTCTAGGACCGAAACATTGGACTGATACTCCTGACTCGGCACATTCTTGACCGAGTGAAACTCAAGGTCTATTTGGGGGAGCGACTAGCCAATCAGACACCGTCTCGAATCATGTTACTTAACAGAGGTCCTTCTTAGAATGGATTCAAGACAGAATTTTTAATCCTTGTCGGCTATGTATTGCTTCATACTCAACTCCAGTACAAGTTCCCTTGACGTCCACGTTTAAGGTAAGAAATTGTACCGTCCTACGTCTAGAAAGCTGTTGTACCCAATAAAAAAAAAGCATGCACACAGTAAGGAGTCTTCCCCATGGGGATTCCCCCGGCTTTCCAACATCTGGGGTGGAGCTTTTAAGTTCTGCTAGCATGGATTACGCGTGCACACTAGGTTTACCTCAATAGCCGATACAAGGTTTAATTTCACCTCTTATACGGCGTATGTGCTCGTACATGGAAATGGTATGAAGCGATGAATAAGATGCGTACTCAGATGTTTCGTACCAATATTTCAAGAGTATCCTTGGTGAATACACTAGTACATGCAAAGAGCTAGAAGCTTCTCCAAGTTCAATCTTCCACTTTCGCCTAATTGTAGTACACCTATACTGATATTCTCCGCACAAGAAGGAAACAAAAAGGTTGGATTATATTCTCCCTGTTTTCGCAGGTCTAGGACTGGGAAAGTTGGACACGAACTGTCTTCACCTCCGTGTAGTTTTCGAGGGCATATGATCCTAGCTCTCGACCCAGTCCCGACTCCTTAAAGCCACCAAATGGCATTTGGTAATGAAGGGTGTTGTAGTTGTTGACCCAAATAGTTCTGCCAGGTGTTAAATGTCAGCTCAATCGGAAAGACTTGTGTCACGGAGACAGAACCTACCCTGCTTTGATTGCCTTCGATACTCTGATGGCGGCATTGATATTGGTGGTATGAATACCTGCGGCAAGGCCTGTCACATATCAGTCAACAAGGTCAAAATACTCGAATAGAATCGGAGACCAGAATTTCTCACCATAGTTTGTTTCATTGGCCATAATAATGGCTTCCTTCTCATCGCGAAACTTCTGTACTGTACATACAGGTCCAAATATCTCCTCTTTGACAATTGCCATATTTTCGTTCACATCCGCAAAAATCGTGGGCTGAATGTAATATCCTTCGTTTCCATGCCGATCACCACCTGTAATGACTTTTGCCCCTGAGCGCTTTCCGTCTGTGATATATTCCATGATCCTGTCGTACTGCACCTGGGATACCTGAGGGCCTTGGAATGTTTCAGGATTAAAAGGGTTACCAACGTTATTCTGCTGGGCGCGCTTTTTGAACAGTGCGAGAAATTCATCATAAATAGACTCGTGGACAAGGATCCTAGAACCCGCACAGCAGCATTGCCCGTGATTGAAAAATATCCCCTGGTTAACCCATGTAACCGCATCTTCTAGATTTGCATCAGGAAGAACGATATTGGGTGATTTACCTCCAAGTTCGAGGGTCACCTTTTTCAAATTGCTATTAGCAGCGTCTCGCAAGATTTGGCGGCCTACTAGAGTTGACCCGGTAAATGCGACTTTATCAATATCCATATGAGTAGCAATTGCTGCTCCGGCTGTTCTTCCGAATCCTGAAATAATGTTGATTACTCCAGGAGGAAATCCAGCCTCTTTAATAAGAGTAGCTACATAAAGCGCTGATAGAGGCGTTTGCTCTGCGGTTTTGAGAACAACTGTGTTACCTGTAGCAACAGCAGGGCCAATTTTCCAAGCAAACATGAGCAGTGGAAAATTCCATGGGATAATTTGGCCACAGACACCCACGGGTTCATGCTGAGTATAGGTGAAGCTATTGCTGTCGGTATCGATAGTTTGGCCAAATATTTTGTCGGCCCAGCCACCGTAGTAGCGAAGACAACCAGCCGAAGAAGTTACGTCCCCTTTGGCCTCAGTCACACCCTTGCCATTGTCAAGCGCTTCAATTGCAGCCACCGTGTTGATGTCGCGTTCAAGTAAGTCTGCGAGGCGAAGAAGGAGATGACCGCGTTTAGAAGGTGTGGTGTGTTTCCACTCGCCTTCCAGCGCCTTGCGGGCGGCAGTCACAGCAAGGTCAACGTCTTTTGCGGTGCCTTCATGAACAGCTACTATGGGCTTTTCATTATGAGGGTTGATTGTCTCGAAGGTTTTACCATCAACACCCTTAACGAAATCGTTGTTGATAAACCTAGAATAGCTTGTTAGAAAGGGTAAATTTCTAAAAAGCACTTTTCCAGGTTGACATACAATCCAAGGGGTTGTTCATAGGTGACCAAGGGGGTCTCAATAGTTTGAAATAGGGCCATTATGTGTCTGGTAGATTCAATCTTGGAGGAGAGATGTATTGCTGGATCTGGATGGTATCTCACATGAGAAAGGAGCACTATTTATACAGACTTGTATAGCCTTGACACCGGACTCGATATGATGATCCCCGGAATATGAAGTGAGGGGAAGGGCCTTGTCCATCAAATGCCGGCGTTTTGCGTTTGGTATGCGGCTCCGCACTGCTTCTTTTCTTCCGCACAGTGCCATATTGCCTTTCGCTTTTAGTTCCCTCTAGATGAACTAATTGGCAGAAGAGGAAACATGTTTTACCCCGCAGACAAAAACCATAACCTTCTTCTCGTCGCAAAAAGTGGACGGGTAATCCTGGGAAATAGTGAATCTGGGGTAATTCTTGGCGCGACTGTACTTTAGCAATAATCTTACAAGTTAAAATTTTATTTCCATATGATGAGAATATCAGTATTTGCATACTGTGTCTGAATATCTTATTTAAAATATATATACTGGTGGTAATTTAGTGCTTGGCTGATCAACAAAGAGGGATACTCTCAGTGGCGAAGACTACTTGAATATCACGTAACTAGGATTTATTGATAGTTTGGAAGCTCATGAATTCTCGACATCAATTGACTTTAAATAAGCAATATTTACCATACATTCAGCCTCTCCGACGAACTTCACAATCAATCACGCTACAACCCCTGTCTTTTAATGCGTTATGAACTCACATATTACTCTGGGATCTCAAGAACGTAGCGACCGGCAATCTTTCCTTGTTCTGATAGATGTTAGTAATCGAATCACGCAAAAGGTAGCAAGTTCATACCCATAAGTTCGAAAATCTTAGGAAGATCTTTCAGGGGGGCTAACTTGAACGGAGCTTTGATCAAGCCTCGAGCAAAAAAGTCCAGAGCTTCCACGCCGTCCTGTCGGTTTCCAACATAACTGCCCTTAATACTGATCATACGGATTACGGTGTTTAGAACTGGGGCCTTGAGGAATGCGTCTGGAGGCAATCCAATGGCAATAATTGTTCCACGCGAGCGAACATATTCGGTGGCCTGTTGAAAAGGCTTTTCCGAAACTGCCAATAGAATGACTGCATGAGCACCAAGGCCATCAGGAGTCGCCGCTTTCACGTCGGCCACCAGATCCTTGGATTTTGTGAAGTCGACAAAGGTCTATTTTCAATTAGCGTCCGTGGTGACTCTTGCGAAGATGTTTATATATTGGTCGGCGTTTATATTCATACCTCAGTTCCAAGCTGTTCACACATAGCTTTCTTCTCATCGCCTCCGTCTACAGCTACTACTCTTATTCCCATTGCCTTCGCATATTGCTGAGCAAGGGAGCCCAAGCCGCCACCTGCTCCGACAATGGCCACTGTTTGACCAGGGCGAACTCCAGACTCTTTCAAACCCTTATAGACAGTAATACCGGCGCATAGAACTGGTGCAGCAGCATCAAGAGGAACATCCTTAGGAATCTTTGAGGCATGAGAAGCCTTGCCAACCGCATATTGCTGGAAAGTGCCGTCCACAGTATACCCAGAGAGTTGTGCACGGGCACACAAGGGATCATCAGATTGCCTGCAGAATTCACATTCAGAGCATGACCCATTGAGCCACTTAATACCAGCATGGTCGCCAATATCAAATTCATGCACCAGGGAGCCTTTAGCCACAACCACTCCAGCGCCTTCATGCCCACCGACAAGGGGCATCTTGAGTGGAATGGGCCAGTGGCCCATAAAGGCGTGTAAGTCAGTGTGACAAACGCCAGAATAGCGCATCTTCACCAGAATCTGGTCAGGCTCTGGCTTGGGAACAGGAATCTGTTTGTATACCAGCGGACCCCCGACCTTTTCGGCCACTTGTGCCCATTGCAATTCAGGAATAGACATATTGAGGATATAAAAAGAATAGAAAATTATCGGTTACTTGGGTTAACAAAATCAATGTTTTCCTTGGTGGACTGACGAGGTCTATTGATTGTGCAAAAGGGTCTTATATAGTAGGTCTAGGTTATCTAGGGCAAGAGAACAACATGCTTTCAATTCCCGCATTGACAATTGGGGCGGGACAATCGGAGACTCCAGATACCCCAAAACTAGGTCTTTCTGTCGGGAAATAATCCAAATTGTTCACTCTATCTCGATGTTTGCGATGTACGGGTTGCGGAGAAGGTTTTGCGGAGAAGTGCGGCTCCGCATTAACAGCCAATGAGCATCCCAGATCCAGACTCCACCTCCCCGTGGGGTAATCGGCGTCCATGCGGTTCCGCATAAAAGTCTGATCGGCCCGAACTACACATACTGTTTGGATTAGACACACCGTAATCGACTGGTTTAGAGGGGAGAAAAAAGCAAAAGAGGGATTGGCGCAAGCCATCTATTTAATTTACGAGTCCACTTCTAATATGATCTGCAATAATTACAGCCTCGCTCCCTTTTAAGCTAGCAGACCCTAATAGTTGCTTCTATATTCTCAGGGCTTGAGTTTACGCTAGCTTAATTGTCTCCTTCATTCTTTAGGCTTTTGGAAAGCTGTCCCAACAACTAGGGTATTAAAAGGAGCGCAGTCTTATTCTTGAAGGTCGCATCCCACTTCTCGGCATACAGTCTTCTCTCTCAATACTAAATATTTTTTGGACTCATTTCGTCAAAAAAAAAAAAAATGAACAACAACGTTAGTCAGAATGACGAGACAAAAGTCTCACTCCATAACGAGGAGAATGCATCGCATGCCCTTTCTACGTTTCCTACATCTGTGACCCTGTCAGCTGAGCAGTTCGAGAGGCTGTATCTGACTCCGATGACTCGTCGTCAACCTCAGTTGGCTAAGCAAGTGGGAAACCCTACACCATTGTAAGATTTTCTCCCACTGTACTACAAGAAATATGAATGGAGTGACGAGTAACACAAAGTTTCAGAGCCCTGGGAGGATTCGTTATCACCACCACCCCGCTTTCCTGTTGTCTGATGGCCTGGAGAGGAGCCAGTGGAAATGGAATCGCCTTTATGTAAGAGAGAGACAAGCAAAACGCTGGCTGATATTCTTCTAATTGACGAGAAAAGCGGGCCCATTGTCTTCCTCGGCGGGCTCTTGTTAGTAATCACCAGTATTCTTGAGTTCATTCTGGGCAATACGTTTCCGTGCGTTGTATTCGGTACTATCGGTGAGTTTTGGTCATTTGGAGACGGGTGCTTTAGCTTGCTTCAATTACTGATACCTCCTCGCAGGAGGATTTTGGTTTGCATTTGCAGCTACGATGATTCCTGCCTTCAATGCAGCAGGTGCGTGCGTTCCAATAAATTTACTCACTTTATCATGCAAATGCTTAAGAACCTCACGTATCTACAGCACCGTATTCCTCGTCCTCCGTTGATACGATCACTGGGCTATCTAGTTCAGGGTTTATGAATACTTACGGTATGTACAGATTTTGTTCTCAGATTAAAAATAAAATTCTCACTGATATTCCAGCTTTCCTATTCATAACCATGGCCGTCCTGATGCTAATATTCATGATCTGTGCAACACGAACTAACATCGTATATACACTTATCTTTCTGTCGCTGCTTTTGGTGTTCTTACTTCTGTCATCAGCCTACTGGCGGCTAGCTGAAGGGGATGCCGCAGTCGGTGACCGATGCGTTAAAGTAAGCAATCTTCTTCCTTGCAGTTCTTGGATACGGAATTGAGTGCTAACAGATATATACTGTCTTTACAGGGATCTGGAGCTTCACTATTTGTCGCTAGTCTACTTGGTTTTTATCTGCTGATAGTTCAGCTCTTTGAGGCCTTGGAATTCCCATTCCAACTCCCTGTTGGAGACCTTGGGCCACTTTGGACTCGCAAGCAACTACGGCAAGTGTTCTCTGGGCAATGGCAGTTGACCTATTACTGACTCTATCAAAGAAGGCACGATCGTCATGACGAAGACTCAGCTGCCGTTGGTGATGAGTGAAGTATTTGAAGATACGCCTTCACTCGGTCATTCGCGTGTTTTTCTCTTTTCCAGCTAGCGGCCAGAAGGTGGATAGCTCTAGCCATGGGGACTACCCGATAACAAAGGCGATGGTGGATGGATTTGTTCAACGCTAATATTGTACAGGGGTCTCAAATAACTGTATTTGTAAATGGATACCGGGTAGTAGGTCAGCCTGATTTACATGAACTTGGGAGTCAGAAATGTTATTTTTTGACTAGTAAAAGAAATGGGACAAACCTCATAGTCTTGTAGCTATGTCGTGCAATTCTTGTACGACTCGCTTGGTGATGGTTCTTCTGTAATCATATGGTACAATTTATCAGATCTCTGTCCTGGGGATCGGGTATGAAAAAAGGTCCATTGCATGTTCCTGGAGGAGCTGTTGATTGATATATTCAGAGTTTCATGCATATGGTGTCAAGTGACACTTCAGTCAGAAATATACATTTTGGAAGATACAAACCATCGCTGCAAGAACATGTATGATTTGAGGCGAGTGCTAAGAGACGATTGAGACATAGGTAATTGATGCAGTTCAAACACGGTTGTGGAGCTTCGTACATGGATCTTACCTGTTAACATTGCAGCTAGCTGCATGTGATTGATCATTGGCAGTCAGCTTTAGCAGAAATGCTATGGACCATAGCACTTTACAGAATTTACATAGAAGAAATCATCTTGTGCTGTTGTAGGTGGTAATAATACCGCCAGGGTGGTAAAAGTTCTGCAAATTTTGTTCGCTTAATGGCGGAACATTTCATAGAATCTGAGCAAGCTTCAAGTCCAATAGTATCGATAAATTGCGGGCCACCATGGAGGCCATATCAGACTTTCTCCCGAGATATTGAAGTGCACAGATACATGATTCACAATTCTGCCGGAAGGAGTCAGTTAGAATAATGTCGTTGAGATTATCTAAGGTTTCAAGAGAAATATATGCCGCCTTGGCAAATGAATGGATCAGGACAACGGTCCAGGGCTCAACGAGGAACGCGACTTCGTTGAGTGAATCGTGGAAATGTCGGTGCATAGATGGATTCTGCCCATGAAGTGAAGCGCGAGCAAGAGCACCAACCATAAAAGCATGCTCTGTTCTGAGTGTCGAGACCAAACTAGTGGCTTTTCGAGTCTCACGCTCGCTCTCAAAGCCCAGTCTTCCGTTATCAATGCCCTCTATTGCGTCTGCCAAAAGCATCGTAGCAAGATGCCAATGACCGTCGAGAATAACGTACCACGACTGAATGCGAGGAGGTAGCAAGTCGTGGTTCTCGACGCAATCGAGCATGAATCTCCGATAAGTGCAATTCCAGTGTCGATAAACCAGGAGGGTCTTCTGGATGACCCCTTCAAGAACATCACAACTGGCCCCTCTATACACCAATGTTTGCAGTTGGGTGACCCGACGGTAGAGTAAGACTTTGACAGGAGTTGCCTCGGAGAGTACGGATGCAGCCTCGTCGTAGGAGCATGGCCATCTTGGCTGCTCTCCGCTAAGCTTATGACGTTCAGTACGATGGAGGAAGAATTCGCCCCACATGTCCTGTTTCTTGTGGTTTCTATTCTCCGCAATTCTCCCAAAGCCAAGCTGGAGCTGATCTTGTGGATCAAGAATTGCAGGAGGTGCCGATGCAACTTGGCTATCCTCATCTGACACTACTAGTGGCCGCTGATACATCGCTGCACTCAATGTATCAAACATGACGCCCAGCCAGAACAAAAGGTTTAGTGTATTGCGGTGCTCGTGGCTAGCCAGGATTGGATCGACCTGCAAGGGCCCTGAAGGATTCAATATTTCTGATTCATCGGTAACTGCTAATCCGATTGATCCCCCTCGAAGCTCTTTCACTCTTGGCGGGGCTTCTCGTACGTATTTCACAAACTTGTGCCGAAAAGTGAAAAGCTGGCGGTTGGCAGTCTCTAGAAATGTCGGTGCACTGTCATTTTCCAAAAGCTGGCCCAGGCCTTTGTCTTGCCGGCTGTCCAGTGGACTTTGAGTCAATGAGAATATAATATTTGCAAAGATAATACGGAATGAGGGAATCGTGGTTGAGTGCTCCAAGCCGTGGCGTGCTTCATTCCAGACGTACTCTCGTATTGATCTCTCGTCGCGAGAGATTGTCTCGGGGACAGATAACGTTGCACCCTTCTGCGCGTGCTGAGTCCACTGCGAGGCGAATGCAATGATCGCTAGATTGAGTACTCGAGCGGCGGTCTTATCCTCTTCCGCACTTAAAGCCCTACCACGTATTGAGGAAGATGCACGATCTAACCGACAAACACGAATACACATTCTGTTTGACCAATTGGGACCCCACTCTTGTCTCTCGCCATTTGGTAGAACGGTGCTAGCCAAGTCGCTATAAGGACAGTTGTGCTCTGTCAGCCAACATGACAATGCGTTTTCCATACTGTCGTGATATATGCGAATTAAGTTACGCGTCATCGTCGAACGAGCATATTGATCAGCCGTATTCTCAGAAGCAATACAAAAACTTGATGGAAATCTTGGAATTGGTCGCTGGTTAGAGCTAGGTGTCGATGAGGCTTTTAGACTAATCTGCTCGTATCCCGGGGCCACGAAATTGAAAGAAGACGGACTGTATTCACCTTCGGGCCGTTGTATAACGTCGAAAGAATTCTCAGAAGAGTTAATGAGGGATTCAAGTTCCCTTTGGGATCGTTGAGTGGTGCCACTGTTTTGCCAGTCGACTGGAATCTCCAAACTCCAAGGGTAATATTCTGACTGCTCAGCGCCGGACTCTGTTCCTTCTCTATCTTGTGGGTCCGATGTGAAGGAGAGTGCGAAATTTGCGAAATCGCCAGAAGCAAACATGTCGTCGGAAGTGGCGGGATAAGACGGTAAAGAGCGAGACTGCTCATCCGAGAGTGCATCATCATCTGAGCTTACAACAGAAGGAATAGATTTCTCCGCAATGTAGACTGGGGCTTTCCGCCGACCTCCGGCGGCATCTATACGCTTCGAAGAGAGCCAGTTGAACGTACACTCCTTTTTCCATCGCTTGCAGTTGTAACAACCACTGAATCCAGTATCCTTCCTGTTTTTCTGGACATTCGTTAGCTTCTGCAAATAAAATGGCTAAATTGATGTTCACACACCGGTGCATCGCATCGCCTTTTGCCTTTGCGGCATGGATCGCAGCTGTGGAGTTGGCGTCGGGAGGTTTCCATGCTGTAAAATATTCTCAAGACCGTAGTCAATATCAGGCAATATACACTCTTGGAATGGATGTAGCAGTAGATATATGTCTAGGGGGTGTGTGTGTGCGCGTGCGTGCGTGCGTGCGTGCGTGTGCATTTAGACGCAAAAATGGCAACACAGCCCCCCCCCCCGAATACGAAGCGAGGTTTGGGGAAGCGGTATGCCTTAAACTTTGGGTTTGCGGGGCGAGCGGGGTAGGGCCAAGGCCAACGCCGCCGCTTCTTTTTCTTTTTCGTGAAATGTTAGGACCAAGTCCTATCAAATGAAGAGAAACAGGCGGTTGATGGAAGAAGACTCCTCAGCGGGGAATGGCCAACAAACTCAGTAAGGACCGGTGATACCAATGAGGATACTTCACAAGCATTTGGGACTCATCAAACAAGTGCGGCTGTTACAGGCTAGCCAATCAATTCTACCTCGGGGGCGAGCCATGGAAAGTTGGTTCAGAGCCTGATGAGGTGGCGTTCCGGCATACCCCGGGTAAAGCCCTGATCTGTGTGAAGAATATATAAAGATTTAACAAACCGAATATCTTACCTAATTCTGTACTTGAGTGTAGAAATATCAATCAACCCTAAAACCATTATAGCCATCATGCATTGGCATTTAAAAGCGGACACATCTAGCTTACCAGCATTGCAGTCTCTTAGTTTTCTTAGCGCCTTCGCACTTCAGTACCAGAGTCCCCGGCATAGATCTGCGACTTCGAGGCGGAAAGATAATAGTGGTTGTATCCATCATCGGTATACCAGACGCAGTTATCTCCCGGTGACGTCTGGCCTGCCTCCTCAGAACGTTGGGCCTCATCCTCAGTCCCTGTGTACGAAGCGAAATTCTCAAGTCCAAAGTAGGACCCGCTGCACAAAGAGAGATATGTTTGTCCAGCAGCCGCTGTTAAGGCGGTGGTCTGTGCAGATCATTGAACTCATCATACGCAGACTGGAGCTCATCAGAGACATCTCCATCAGTATGACAAATCCACCTTTGATAGTTCACTAATTCAACTGACGGATAGAGCGATGATGCTCAGGATGCCGATGCTGAGAAGCTCCTATTTCTTTTGTCAGCTCTAGAATATATATCACGAGGAAGTCTATGTATAAGACAAGGTCACATACACTTTGCATATATCAAATAATATTCGGAAATCACAAACGCTAACGGTTAATTCATCATTCTAAACTATATATGGATGATTTATTCTTGGCTGACGCCCTAGTTAGACGTGCCTGAAATCTTACCTGCTCTCGAGACTCCTTCAAAAGAAGTGTAGTAGTTGGGATTTGGGTGTCAACTTATTGATGTAGTGGCTATGGGTTGCAAGACTAATTTTGCTGTGAAACCATCATGTAAGAATAAATCCGAAGAGCGTGGATCAAATACAAGGTAATGCTTTTACGTATAGCAATTCTGCAACCTCGGCTAGATAGGTGCGACGAATATGTATAGAGCAAACGCTGAGGCTATGTTCTATGTAAAGTTCACCTGATGTCGTGAAATTTGTAACTATACATTTTACATATTCCACTATGTATAGTACCTACATATCCGATGCATGATTTGTTGTCTCTACTGTAAATAGGCTCTAGATCAAAAGTACACCCCCGCCGCCTTCTCAATTAGGATTTTTAAAATTTCCTAGACCAATAAAATGGTTTGGAATCTAATTTATCAGGCAGGATAAGCGGCGGCGTGCAAATATAACTCCGTCCTTAAATCTTCCGCATTGAGAAGGCGGTAAGATCAGTTCACCTGATTAGGAAAGCACTTTGCCTAACCCAGTAAAGTAGTCGTTCATTTTTTCTCCCAATGACGTATTGTACGGAGCATTATCGCCGGCAGAAACCCCCTTACCGCCTTTCATAAATGCACTGTACCATAATCGGCAACTGCGTATTCGAGAGTCAAGGGCTCCAATGTTTACATCACAATAGCTCTAAACCTGACTGTTGATATTTCTAAAAGAGCTGCTGCAGATACCCAGTCAGGCTGCATATTATTACTAAGCTGGTGAACAGGGAAAACTTAAGAAGCCCTGTTTCCCTCTCAGCGGTCACCTTCCTAGTTAGGTAATTGTAATGACACTTGCTCTAGTCGGTAGCCTGGTCTGCAGCTATCTTTTGTCGAGTCGTAGTATAACCTATAGGATGGTGATGACGCAGATTGTGCACCGTGTAAAACTCCGGTGCTTAGTATACTAGTCTTTGTCGGAGAATTTATCTACATTGATAAGAAACTTGACTGCACTTGTTACTACCTATGGATCTGGTTTTAAGCTTTAAAGCAGATTGCATGATCCTCAGATGACATAACTAGTAATTATCTACATAATCAGTACGCAATCTATCTCCATCGCATGAAAAGCTTACGCGTTGATTAATACCAAGGTATTCTAGGGCACACCGGGTTCATAAGCTGGTTACACTATGAGTATATGTACTAATGTAACCTTTAATGGGAAACTAATCTGTAGACAACGGATTAGACAGCTTTCAGCATAGTTGGAAGAGTATTCAGATAGTTTAGACGACCATCTCGTCAGCCGTGGCCCCCGTAGAGAGCTAACAGTAGACTTCCGTGATGCGTTTCCACATTCCGGGTCACGTCTTCTGCCGGACCAGCAAAGGGAAAGGGTACTACATGCCATAATTCTGCGTACAAAGTAAGTATATAGCCATAGACAGGCTGTTATGCCCCGCGGAAAGTGCGGGGGAGGTGACATCGCGCCCTTGCCGAGAAGGTCGTTTTGGTTACAGACATCAGACTACATCTCAATCTCATCTAGACAATGACTGTATAATGTATGATATCACAATCCGTGCCAGGGAGGCTTTCTATTCTCCCATAGACAGCAGTGACTGTGATGGTACGATAATGGGAGGGTGTACCAAGTGTTCTTGATGGCCTACCTAGGTACAAGACTTACATCAGACCGGCGAGAGTAAAATAGTCAGAGGGCTGTTGGTATAACTTATTACATTGTATTCATGACTGCCAAGTGATCTCATGTCGCCAAGATTTCTCCTGCATATATGCCTCATTGGCCTTGACCGACCTCATCGATTTACAAACCCAGTAGAAATACAAAAAGTCGATACCTCAGATCCTAAAGCGCTGCACCTAAGTAGACTTGTCTATGAGAGAGTGTCTAGGTCAATCAATTCAACTAGTAGTGTCGCCATGGCGGTGGCCCTGGAATGCTGTGATACAATCACAGCAACGCGGGGGACTCCGCATGAGATAGCATGGCGCATGCCGATCCCTGCGCGCTCACTTTCAATCCAGACTATGGCCTACTGGAAGTGAAAGTTCGTCGGACTATAAAAGCAATGATCCGCCTTCGAATTGAACATTTGTACTTGCGAATTGGACTGGAATTGCCATAGTTGTTCGCACGATGAAGCTCTCTCCGTCGACACTGGCAGCTGTACTAGCAACCCTGGCAGGGAACACAGATGCACGAACACTTACACAGCAGAGTTCGAACACAAAAAACTTGACCTTCGATGTCTTGGATTATGTCGACCCGTTGATTGGAACAGCTAATGGAGGTTAGCAAGCACAAGAAAGAAACATGATGATAATAAGCATTCTAAAGTTCATGCATATAGGCCATGTATTTGCCGGTGCTACTTTGCCTTTTGGTAAGTTCCCCAGTCTACGTTTGCTTATGATTACGCATGCTGAACTTCCAAGGCATGGCAAAGGCAGTTGCGGATTCCACAGCGGACCAGCAAGGTGGCTTTGCCTCAGATAGCTCAACCATAAGCGGATTTTCGCACATGCATGACTCTGGGACGGGCGGTGTAAGTAATCAGGGTGACCAAAAAGTGAATGGGATATTAGCTAACGTTTCAGCAGAGTGCGTCCCTGGGAAATTTCCCTCTTTTTCCTAACCCGGGATGCCCTGATAACGACCTTAACTTGTGTACCTATCGCTACCAAAGCAGGGCTATAGGATTCAGTAACGAGTCTATCATCGCACAACCTGGGTACTTTAGCATCGATCTTGATAGTGGAATTAAAGGCGAGACTACAGTCACAAATCATACAGCCTTGTACCGCTTCACGTTCCCTTCGAGTGGAACCACTGCGCCGATGATTTTCGCAGATCTAATCGATCTGCCGCAGTCTAGAACTAATGGAACTGCTTCCGTCAACGCTACCACTGGCCGTATAACTGGTACCGGTACATTCAGTCCAAGCTTTGGAATAGGTAATTACGATCTACACTTTTGTGTCGACTTCTCAGGAGCAGACATCTATGATACAGGAGTTTTCGTCAATGACCGGGCTGGCAATGAGCCAAAGACTGTCAGGACGCTAGACGACGGTGTCGATAACGACGAGTCTTATTCGGCGGGTGCGTTCACTCGTTTCAGTCCCGGCAGTCTCTCGGTCATCGCTAGAGTTGGTGTGAGCTTCATCAGTGTCGATAAGGCCTGCTCAAATGGCGAAACTGAAATTCCTGAATTCAACTTCGAGGGTACCAAGGATGCAGCACAAACTATCTGGAGGGAGAAGTTAAGTTCTGTCAGCATTGATGCCACTGGTGTCTCAGACGAGTTCCAAACCATATTTTGGAGTGGCCTTTACAGAGCTCATATAAGCCCGCAGGACTATACGGGCGAGAACCCGCTATGGGATAGCATAGAGCCATATTATGATAGCTACTACTGGTATGGTAACTTTTTCCCGAATTGTTCTTCACTCGAGACATTGGGTGCTGATATCTGATTAGCATTTGGGACTCGTTTCGAGCTATACATCAACTGATTACCCTTGTGGATCCTCTTTCCCAATCTCGTATGGTGCGAAGCTTGATTGATATATATCGACATGAAGGCTTCCTCCCTGACTGCCGCATGTCGCTATGTAAAGGCTACACGCAGGGTGGATCCAATGCCGATGTTCTCATAACTGAAGCTTATCTGAAGAATATCACCGACATTGACTGGAGCACTGCCTACGAGGCGGTTATTAAGGACGCTGAAGTTGAGCCTACAAATTGGGGCATTGAAGGTCGTGGCGGTTTAACAAGCTGGAAGAACTTAGGGTATATACCTACAGATGACTTTGATCCGTATGGGCAGGGTCCTTTGACGCGGAGTATCTCGCGAACAGTTGAATATGCGTACGATGACTACTGCATTGCCATTCTGGCCAAAGCACTTGGCAAAACCGACGATTACGATAAGTACATCCAGCGCGCTACTAACTGGTACAACATGTTCGATCCCAACACCACTTCTCTCGGATACGCTGGCTTTCTGCAAGTCCGCTACCCAAATGGAACATGGGGCTATCAGGATCCGCAGTTTTGCAGTGCTCTACTCGATTTCACGTCGTGCTATCTTAATCCTGATGGCCATGAGACGTACGAAGGGAGTACGTGGCTTTACACGTTCTACGTACCCCAGGACATGGCCTCGCTGATTGATGCACTGGGAGGACAAGAAGCATTTATTGATCGTTTGACATTTTTCCATGAATCGGGACTTTTGTACGTCGGCGACGAGCAATCTTTTCTCCCTGTTTACCAGTTCCACTATGGCGGAAGACCCGGCCTGTCCGCTAAGCAGGCTCACGCATATATCCCCTCGCAATTCAATACCAGTGTGTCTGGAATTCCAGGCAACGATGACAGTGGTGCCATGGGCTCGTTTTCAACTCTTAGCATGATTGGCGTTTGGCCGGTTCCTGGGCAGGATGTCTACCTCATCAACCCACCCTTTTTCAAAGAAGTTAATATCACTCACGGTATCACCGGCAAGATTGCGACGATACGAAATGTCAACTTCGATCCGACTTATACAGATATATACATTCAGAAAGTGACCAGGGATGGGAAGACGTGGACAAATAATTGGATAGACCACTCGTTCTTTGAGAATGGCGGCGTGTTGGAAATAACAACGGGTGCGACTGAGAGTGACTGGGGGACCTCGGTGAAGGATTTGCCTCCCAGCTTGGCATCGTACAAATTTTAGGTCTTTTGTGCGCAGATGTTGATTTCATGTCATGTACAAAGAAGAGAAGAATGGAATGAGTTGGTATGTGAATGCCATTCTGATTTGCCATATCTCATAATATCAATGATTATAAGGTACGCATGTACCCTGCGGTACCGTCTCAGATACATCTTTCTTATAACAAAAGAAACAAAAGTGGAAGGATGATCAGGTTGCTTCCCAAACTTCAAAGGCGACACCTTCAAATTGCCAAGCCGTCGCGTTATTGCCGTTCTTTGCGGCTGCATGTTTGAAGATACGCTCTAATCCCATCTCGATATCTTTCCAATCGCGACATGCTGTGCCCGGCTTGACGTAGACAACCGCTCCAATGCGAACACATGTGGAGGATGAGGCAATGAAAGAGGATGCACCGTTTTTGTCCATGACATCTTCGTCACCGGTAGCAGAAGCTGGGTATGTGACTAGGTTCAGGCCATGGCATTTACCAGACAGGCTCTGGAATAGATACGAGTATGCTTCGTCTTGAGCAGGGATTGTCAAATTTGCGGGAATTGTTGAGTCGTCAGTAGCCTGATTTGCTTGAACCCGAGGAAGATTGCTGTTGCATGTCACCTTGTTCTTGAAAAGAATGTACTCTTCAATTGTAATCTCGGGCGGTGATAATATTGATCTTGGGTGCTTATCTTTGCGAAGAAGGAGAGCGTTCTCGCGAGATTGCTGGTAAGTGCTCTCTATTCTCATCTCTGTGGTGACACACTCGGGTGCAAGTTGAGGTTCCTTTTCAGAGAAGGTTTCGTGACATGACTGCTTTGCCCGATATTTGAAGCCCATGACTGGCCTCCTCCAGAGCAGATGTGTTTGCGGTAAAACCACCATATCGCCAATATTGAAAGAAAGGCAGCTGAAGATGGAGATGAAGATGGAGATTCAGCTGAGTACGAAAAGAAAGAAGATATTGGCTGCGGCATCACAAAGAAAGTGTGGCCGCCTGAGCCCAACAAAAACGTGATAGCCCCAACAAAGACAAACCCAGGCCTTCGTTGTAAGCGCAGCGCTCTTTACCAGATCAACTGGTCGTGTCGACAAGAGAAGAGTTGACGATGTATTCCAATGTAGATGTCACATGATTCTTCGTTGCGCAGGCAGCCACGCTGAGGGCAAGTGCCTTCCTTGCGCGGCGGCCAAGCATAAAATGACCCTAGCAAAGTCACCTCATGAGGACCTCATCTTGCTGCTATATACCTTTCTATTCACTACGCAAGAGTACTATCTTCGGTATTTCTATCTCACTTCTGCCTCTTTCCAGCTCTGGCATACTTCTCAGAACCCGCATCTCTCACACCGGCATTACCTACTCGTCAGACCAGTCATTCGTCACTCTTTCGACGCAGAATCATGGCAATGCACGTTGACGCCGTGCAGAATGCACAGGCAATCTCCACCAAGGAGAAAGAAAAGGCACTGAGAGCCTCGATATCGAATATAATCGCCGACTTGGAATGCCCGTTCAATGTACCGATAGAGATGTACCTGTCAGTGCGCGAGCTGGCCGTCGCATTACCAGCATTTGGTGAATTCGCCATCGATGGCCCCGACAATATTATGAAAGGAATTTTTGAGCCCGTGCGCGAGGACCTTTCTCGGCTGATTTACGCTTCTCTCGGAACGACTGTACTGAATGCGAGCTTCGCATGGGCCTACTTGGGTCAAATGATTCTTATGCCGACAGTGTTCATTGATATACCACCAGGCACGGTGGCAGACTGGGCAGACTTGGAAAGCAGAGTCCGAAAGATGCTAGGGAGGGCGACATCGACATTGGGATTCATCATTGACGTGCAATTTCAAATCATCCACTGATAGCATCTCTTTCGAGAGGATTCGGACTCAGAACACAAGCGGGAAAAATCAGCTTCTTCAGTGGGGGCAAGCTTAGGAAGTGTAAGTTCTTATGCAAATATTGATAACTGCGTGAAAATATTCTAACTGTCCGACTTTGAGTTGTATCTTGGCAGTATGCCCACTATCCCATACGCACATTCTTTTGGCTGAGGCGGAACAATCATTTGTACCCATCGACATATTGAGGAGATACATAAGTTATTTTTAAGACGACTTGGCTGTGTTTTCGTTTCGAGAAAGCGTTGCTGTTTGAAAGCACATAAAAATCTAAAGGAATGAAACCATAAAGCTTGAACGCAATCTTCATCTTCGCAAAATCATGTGCAAGTAAGGATCCACTCTATCGATCAGCGTTCGTAACCGTGTTGTAGTTACCTTTTACGAACCCGTTCTTGGACGAAGTTTCACTAGGAGAGGCTTCTTTATCCAAAGGGAATTCGTGGGCTGATCTTTCCAATTCTTGTTTTCCGGCTGTGACTCAACATCGAAGTTCCAGAAGAACTTGCATGTAATCAGTCTGAGCTCCGCATATGCCAGGCTATAAGTTTTTTTTTTTTCCCAGTATTAGTAAGTGAATGCTTCACAACAAGAATGAGTAACTCACTTCTTTCCCAGGCAATTTCTGGGACCATGCGAAAACGGATGGAATGCACTCTTATTGTCATTGATAAATCGAGAATCCTCTCCCTCAAGCCATCGCTCTGGATGGAACGCATCCGGGTCAAAGAAATTTTCCGCAGAATGGTAAGTTGAGTAATGATGCATCCCAACAGTGGTACCAGCAGGAACGAACTTGTCGCAAATAACTTGACCTGGCTCGGGAGTTACACGGGGGAAAATACTTGGCACTGGCGGGTAAACGCGCAGCGCCTCCTCAAGCACGGCCTGTAAATACTTGAGCTTTGTGGTGCTGTGGAAGGTAATATCACTTTCAGTATTGAACGACGAACGAATTTCTTCAACTAGGCGGGATAGGGATTTCTGTGAAGGCTCCTCGAGGAGGTAGTATAGCATTCCGGAAAGTGCAGTTGCCGTTGTTTCGCTGCCTGCAACAATCAATAATTGGCTTTGAGCAAGCATATCTTCAAAACTCAGGCCGTCGTCGCCAATGGCCTCTTTGGACCCTTTGAGCATGTGATATACTGTGAACGAATTAGTGTCTAAGCATTGAGTATTGATTGCGCCTGTAAGAATGGGTGCTGCTGAATTACCGAAGTCCTGTCTTTCTGTCTCAATGGAAGCCCGGTTTGCCAGTTTGCTTTCAGCAACGTCGAATAAATACTGTCGATCCCCCCTGAAGGAAGTTGGTGTTACCATCCTCTCGATAAACTTCTCCATTGACCTTGGGAAGACACGTCTAATAGCACGGAAGTAAACGGCAAATTCTAAGCTCCCAAACATTGCCGAGAGATACTTCTGCCATATACCCTTTTCCAGCAATCCAAATGATTCGCCAAATGCAAGGTCGCCAATTATATCAAAGGTAGTGAAGTTGAACCAATGAACCATGTTCACAACGCCGTTGTCTACCGAGGCTCGTTCCCGAAGTTGGGAGACGAAAAAGTCGACATAACCCTGCAGGAGGATTTCTTGCGCTTTGAGGGCTTTTTCAGAGAAGGCGTGAGCCAATAGACGACGGAGACGGCGGTGCTTTTCACCATTCGCACCGAGCTTTTTCCCCAAGAATAGGATATCAGTATTCATTCCGTAATTTGATGGCTAATCGAGGGGAGTAAAATACGTACAATATGTGGTGGCCCTTTGGGTGATTCAGGGAAGAACTCGGGGTCTTTGTCAAAGAGGCCTTTGGCAGCACTTGTACGATGTCCTGTTAGAATATTAGTATTCATGCATTCATTCAGTCTTGGTCAACTGACGCACCGCAGATTGCTTCCCATGCGCGGCTGGAATTGTATGATAGCTGGTTAGGTGCTACGCGCACCACTTCACCATATTTGTCGTGCCATTTCTTGCTCTTCAAGTGCAAAGAGCCCCTGAACTCCCAAAATAATGCATGCAGTATCGTAGCTCGGCCGAGAAACGGGCCTGGATATGAGCGCAACGGATGGAAATAGAGGTTATAGATGATACTGCTAGCTAAGCTGGCTACGATGAGGAGCAGAGGTGTCTATCTTTAGTCAGCCCATGTTTCAACAACAGCGTTTCGCACACCTAACACCTACAAGAATATAGTGGTCGGCGAGAGGTTCGACAGCGCTGGTGACGAGGTGCGAAGGCATAGTGGAGAACGCGGCCGGCGGGGGCCGAGGGTATACCTAAATAGTAAATAAACAAAGTTTATCTCAACCACAACCTGTGCAACCAGACAAGCGTCGTCAAGATTCACCACTCGACAGTAAGGCACATAAAACCGTGTTTAAGTACTGAATATGTCTGCTTCTGACTGCCTTCGTATGTAGTATCGCCTTTCCACTGGAGTTGTTGCTGACCCTGCCGTAGAGCCTCCCCTTACTCCCGCCGAACGAGAGATAGTCAAGAGTTATGGCGGCTGGACGACGTTCCTGGCTTCCTTTGCTCTCAAGCCGTGGAATAGCGAAGATGAGGAGGAGGGCAAAGCGATTCTCAGAGCCTTCACCGCCGATGATGATCGAGAAAATGAGGAATCCAATGAACCGAACAAATCTTGAAGGTTTCAACTGCATGCAGTGACCGAGAAGCAACTTTGGAATGGGAACATGTCGTCGTTAAATAAGTTTCTGCAATTGCCACGTACTGCCGCTACTCAATAGCTCTACAATTAAGCTATCCTCGCAGCTCCTCGTAACCGAACGTCACGGTAGTTTTGTGACAAAATTATGCAAAGATTCCCCCCCTCTTGTGATCTCCACTCTGTGGCGATCGACGATTAATCCCAGGAATTCAACCTAATGCCAGGCTAGTTACAGACCTATTTCAGAGCTGTATGGCCAATGACGTTAACAGCGGAGGAGATCAACATTTGACATGCATCACTGTCTTCACGGAGTCTACAAAGACCGAATGAGCCCGGAATTCGGATTTGCCATTAGGCTTTGGTATACTAGCATTGCACATCAATGTCCCACTAATCGCCATTTTGCTTCGTTCTAGACCGCGGGGAATGTGGGATATACGTAGTTGTACTAGTATTCATTCATTTATGGGACCCCGGACACTCCGCACACTCCACCGTGCCGCATAAGACGAATTGAATTCAGCGGCACGTATCTGAAAAGCCGTGGATTTTGTGCACCTAGGCTCAATTGTCGGTGATTGAGCTGAAGGCATTATGATCGACGACCGGGAGACAAATTTGAAGTCATTTCTAGTAATTTCAACCTCTAATTTGGCATACGATGCTTATCCGTATGTCTATTTGCGAATATCCTCTTTATATGGAGCAAGCATTATGATAGTAAGTGCTATAAAGAGCATTATCCATTATCTATTACCTAGCCAAATTTGGAAAGCGCTCACCTTACATATCACGTAAACATCGCCATTCAGAGTGATGCTTATGGCGGGTACGTGGACAATAGTGTAATCACGCATAAGCAGTAGCGCGCGCTGTGTGCCGCTCAGCCGTGCTTCGCCGTCTGTTAATGCCGAGTTCAGTTGTTAACTTGTTATGGACTGTACCAGAGAACCCAGGAAATATTCAGGATGTCCAAGTTCTGCATTTGTTTTCTCCCTCTTTCTCCTGTTTGATGCTGATATTGGAAGTTTGACAACCGTGTTTATTATTTTAGCTTTAGAACCTGCGCCACGCTACATACTTTATCCAACCGGGAACCTTCGGCTTCATTTATTTTGAACTTAAAATATCTGGAAAAGGGCCCCTTTGGCAGCAATCCAAATCCCTTTACTATTTTAGCGTCTCCCTGTGGCTACGCTATAAAGGTCATGTATTTAAGCCACCAGCTTGGCAGTGAAAACATACACAATCAGAACCATTCCAGCTGTTTATCTTGAGGAGTCGCTTCTTTTTCAATAAGGTATAGTGCGCAGCGCTGTTTGCCTGTCGCAGTGGGTTGCAGCTCGCAGGGTGTTGAAAGATTTAGCGCGTCTGCAAATTGAACAAAAAAGCCTTGGCAGTAGAAAGTAGATGAGTCTTGAATACTAGTTAACTTAAGTACTAATATTATAAAATACATTGTTAGTACATTCTCGCAGTCTTGCAAGCCAAAGAACTTACCATTTTCGTTTTGTCCAAGTTTGAGTCACAAAAGACACCGGTATTGGCTTGCACAGCCAGCCCGTTAATTTTCATCACCGCTGCTCGTCGATGCTGTCCGCTTTCCAGTTTGATCTCGGAACGAGAAGCCTTTATGACGGTCAGATCGGTGGGAGAACTTGCGTCATAAGTTTTGAGTAAACCCTACTTCTCAGCCGGATCGGTGTTCATCAATGCCTCTATAACGCTGTCATCTGCGCCAGCCTGGCATCTGTTGACGACATCAAAGCGACGACCACTTTGTTCGATCTGTATGATCAATGTATCGATAGGCTGCCCCATCAGCGATCGATTAGCTTCAAAACCTCGACCACTGTTGGGGCCGAGGCTGCCAATGTCGACCAATACAACAAATCGAAGTCCGTCTTTGAGGCTGGCTGCATTTAAATCTGGCGCGACTGATTCACTGGTCGCGATGAAGTGGCGCCTGCGAGGTCGAGCAGATCCGTCTGTGTCCACTTAATCATTCAATACTAGACCTGCAAATGGATTCTTGATGTTGAGGGTTTCTTCGAGGAGGAAAGGGAGGGAAGGCAATAATTTAGGTGCTGCTTAGGAAATGTTATACAATGGTTCCGCAATGGTAACCAGCGACGCACATTTTCCTCCTATATATACGAAGAACTTGTACGGCCTTTTTGTTTTCATATACTAGATAATAAGTGGCGTATGTATTTATAACTCCAGTGGCCTGATTCTACATGATTCTCTACATTGTTTGTTATACATGGTAACACGACAGTTAGAAACTAAACCACCGCTCTATGGCAGTTGTCGCTGCCACTATATCATCAGGCTTTGCATGATGATCTATGGCCCAAGCAATAACTCCATCCGGCCGTACAAGCAAAGCGGAGAGCCCGCGCCTATCTTTTGCATCGAGGCTAATATAGCTGATTTTATCATCGTGCTTTCCCACACTGATCACATCCTTAAGCAAAGTATTGCCATCGAAATTAATTAGTAATCCCTGTCCACTCTCTAGCTTCGAGCCTAGTCTCCAACCATCATGGAGCTCAAAGTCCGGTGCTGAACATCCTACAAGTGGATGCGTGCTTTCATCGCCAAGATTATATCGTTGGGACAAACCCCAAAAGCGGTCGATAAACTTGTTATTTCCTTCAAGAGTGCTGAGAAGACTACGGTAGGTTTCATAAACTGCCGCACCGTGCAACTCGGGCTGCATTGCCATGGTCTGCGCCCGTGTCCATTGAAGCACAGAGACGCCGATTGGGTGGCGTTCTGTCTCATAAGTATCGAGAAGCTTGAGGTTTGGAGATCCCTTAGACCTAGCCTCATGTTGGATCGTTGAGGCTAGCTTCCAGCCTAGATTCTTTGCGTCACCCAGTCCAAGATTGAGTCCCTGGCCCATTGGGGGGTGAATATGCGCGGCGTCGCCAGCGAGGAGGACTCGGCCTTTGCGGTAGCTCGGCGCTTGCTTGGACCGATCGGTAAATGAAGAAGCTAGGTGGACTTTTGTAATCTTGGCGTCTTTCTTCCTTGTAATGTGGTCGAGAATTCCTTGTAGGAACTCTTGTGTAAGCTCGCATGTACGATGAGACGCGCCGCCGTCGAAATCTACCAGATATAGACAGTGGGGCCTAACGATATACATTCCATTATCTGTGACATTGAATCCTGGCTTTAGCTTTTCCGGATGATCGAAGTCGCATTCAACGGCATAGCCAGTAAACAGGGGCTCGGTGCCCACAAAATCAAATTGCGCAGCCTTGCGAACCGTACTTCGTCCTCCATCGCATCCCACAAGCCACGAGCCACGAAATGACTGATCTCCAGCTTTGACGTCTTTGACAAAACTCGTTACTTCAGCGCCCCTGCGAATGGTCACGCCTAAGCTCTCGGCTCTCTCATTCAGCAGCCTTTCAATGCATTCGATAGTTGTACCACCAGGCTGTAAAGCCGGGCCATTGATGCAGTACTTGTAACAATGTAAATCAATATTGTTGGCGTTCAGCATGATACCAGCGAAGTGACCGCCCTGTTGGTAGCCAGCTGTCTTCTGAAAGCTTGACGGCCGCTCATTACCAAAGAGCTTGCCAAGCAGCCCGCGTCGATAAAATATCTCAACCGACAAAGTGCTGAGACCGCGCATACCTAACGGCTGCGTCTTCCAGCGTGACTCGAACTTTGCTTCACGCTCCAGGACGAGTACAGAAGTACGCGCCATGGCTAGCTCACAGGCCAATAGAAGTCCGACAGGTCCTGCACCGGCAATAATGACATCGTAGAAGTTATCAATGGACCTGGCCATGGCTTGAAATATGATTCCTTTCAAAATCCTAGCTTGTTGGACAAGTGTTGCGAGAATACTTAGGGGTGATAGTACGAGTTGGAAAGGGCTCTTCGCAGTTTATATACGTATACATGCAGGTCCTGCTGAGCCTTCAGCTGAACCTCTGCTAGTATTACCCGACATGCTCGGTCCGAAACTTACAAAGAGTTGAGGAATCCTCGTAATGACCGTAAGTAACTACATGGGTAGAAGCCCTAAGTGTCCGAAATTTTTTTACCTAATTAGGAAATGCTTGGGTGGCTCGGCGCGAAGCAACCAATCACAGGCATCGGTCCCATAAACTAGCAACATCAACAACGCCCACAACGTCGTTTGAACATCTTCGCAAGCCTGCAGAATCCCACAGGACATCTGCCTAAAGACCGCGCAGAGTGGCCTGTTAGAGCTGCGAGAATCGTGGCCACAGCAAGCCATCATTGGACATAATCGGCTAAGCGTTGACCATGGGAGCAGCAAGCCAAAACCGGCTCGCTAAACCAACAAATGCCCACTCATGTGTTCGCTGCTTTAAACGGAAGGTCAAATGCGATAAACAGCGGCCTTCTGGTTCTTGCAATAGGCATAACGCAGAGTGTATGCCGCGTGTCCCAAATCCGCCCCGGCTCCGAAAGGAGCGCCACCCGGAGGATGTTCTGGTCAGACGCATAGAGCATTACGAAGCCTTGCTTCGGGAGTCTGGGGTTGTCGGTTCGAAGTCACAGGCTGTGCCGGATAAGACACAAGATAGTCCAGCCAATACAGTCTCCATAGATGATTCCCCGCAGCTACCTACCCCTGCATCGAAGAGTGGATTCGAAAGGCAATTCACCAAACCGCAACTAGTTTACAAACATGGGAAATCTAAATATCTGGATAAGTTCGTAAACCTTTTCATACACATCATTTCATATCTAACAAGTGTATAGCAATATATGGACAAGGGCAATAGAAGAGGTAAAATGACAGATGTTTTGTTTATAGACGATCTGTGTTTGGGAAGGGATCCTGATTTATCAGCTCTAGATATATGATGGAGAACATGAGTGCTTCAGAATTCCGCGGCGTATTGTCGAACTGAAGATCTTCTGCTTTTATCTCTAGCTCCACAGTCGGTTCATGAACTATTTTGAGCAAAGAATTAACATTCTCCACAAATACCAGCCATAGTTCCGATCTTTGTTCAACCGAGGGATGAAGTTTTCGGATAATACTTGGCATTGAAGTGACACCAAGTACAAAATCTGTATTGTCTTCCGTGATGTCCAGTTGTCCAGCATATGGAGATACCACTAACAGACAAGCCAGATCCCAGGTGCAGACGATGCTTTCGGAAATTCATCGTCCGAGGAGAACCGGCGATTAGACGTCTATTTGAACACTCTGACTCATATTTATCAGAGCGTGATGCTAGTTCGGAAAAGACCGCAGCTCTGCGACTCTCCCTTTTATTCCCTCCCTCTCTTCATCTGTCAAAGTGATATTAAAAGTGCTCTTCAGAACCTCTATACGCTCGTCCTCGGTCTTGCAGGTTAACAGAAGCGACGTCTTGCCGCCAAGGTTCTGCTTAACATCACCATTCACCAACATCACCTTCCCATATATTCCACTGTCCGGACGTTTCAAAAATCGCACAATCAACATGGTATATGTCTGGTGATTACCTGGATAAGTACTCGTCCAGTAATTAATGGCCTCAAAATCCCGTGGCAGCCACTCGTCCTCTCCAAACGCATAGAATGAGCTCCATGGCTTGGTAGCGCCGTTGCGGTACTGATATACCCAGAGCTTCTGTGGCTCTGTTAGATAGCCTGGAATTACTTTGTACTGGAATCGTACTTCCTGTAATCCAAGATTGACGATAGTATTCCCACTAATCAGCGGGAGAGGCTTTGTTGGACCGTCACCACCGAAACCGACGTCACAGGAATAACGGCTGCCGTCTGGTAGAACAATTATATTCACGACATGGCACCTGTCCAATGGAGTTAGTTATCTGTTAATACCATTTTCTTTCCATATTTTGTCTTGGGTAGTTTACCATCCAGAATAAGGACCCTGGGGAATCCCATCTTTCCTTGGACGAATGCGCGCCCCAGTCAGATATGCCCTGAATCCTAGTCCGCGAAGGATGTGGTTGAAAAGAACACTGGTCTCCATGCAATAGCCGCCACGGCCATTTCGCAAAAACTTCTGATATAGATGCTGCACATCGAGACTAATATCCACTGACTTTGTGTAATGCAGTGACAAGTTTTCATATGGAAACGCCGCGATGTGATGGATGTGCAGCGCTGTCAAAAACTCGGCGTTCAATTCAGGCTTCTCAGGTCGACGGAATTGTTGAGGAAGCCCAATGTATTCAAGATACCGATCAAGTTGAACGGTTGTTAGACCGTGCGGTGTAGTAGCCATGGCTGACATAGTGTATGAATGCGTGTTAGAGACTGGAATCGGATAATGGCGTGCTAGGGCATTAACAGTCTCGACAAGTCTCTGTAATCCTTAAGTAGGCATAAATTTTTATTAAATGTTGAGAGCAATCTGCAATGTCTACCAACCCGCTGAGAGTGATCAGCCGGATGAGTCATGCATCATCTAACTAGCCCTATTGACTAACTACCTATGTAACCAACTAGTTATCTAACCCCAAGCACGTATGTGAGTCATCTGTCTGAGCATAGGATTCTTCTAGATCGCGTCCAAAACTGTTTCGAAATGTGCGGCAGACATGAATATTTCTCTCCATTGCTGGTTCGAAAGAAGCGGAGGCCTTCCAACCATTATAATCCCTGCCATCCTGCAACCCAAGGCCAGTATGTGTTCGGAGACAACAAGGTATAATTTAAAGGTAACTGTTCATATACATTGAAATTAATGTCGTCAAGTTTGGGATGCGCAAGCTGATATCCCAAGGTAGCCACGCTTACGATGATCGATCCCTTTTCATCAGGGAGACCATCTTTGAGGAGAAAGCTGTTAAGGAAGAAATGACCCAGGTGGGTGGTTGCAAACTGGCTCTCAATTCACTGCTTGGGACGTAGAGTAAGTACTCTTTCGGCCCCATAATGCCGGCATTGTTAATCGGGCCACCAATTTTGGGGAGTGATGTTCTTGATCTTGCCGACTGCTTCAATAACAGTAGGGTTGTCCAAAAGGTCAAGTTGTACAAAAGCAGTTTGCACATTTTCATCAAACCCACGAATGGCTTCAAGTACCGGGTTGATTTTGGCCTTATTTCGCGGGGCGAGAATGATCAGTTTCGGTTTAGCAGTGGCGAGCGTGATAGCGACCTCAGACCCCATGCCGACATTGCTGGCTCCGGTTATGATATCTTTGTTTTATTGTGAGCATTTATGTTTCACTTACCGTTTTCAGTGGCTCAGGAGGCATGTTCATCATACATGTTTTGCCCCAAGCTTCTCAATAACCTCTTTGGCAACCGTTTCTTCGTGGAAGGAGCCCATTTCGAAGAGCAAGTCCATCAAATGTCGTCAGGTAGTTTTCAATACAGATATGCACGCCATAGAGTGAGATTTACAGAAATTTTTCTGGTCAGAGCTGGCCTTATAACCAGGCAATTCCTGGATTTCTCTTATTCTGAGCAAGCTCTTTGTCAGTCAAGATGAAAATGCGTAATAGACCAATAGCATTCGTGTAGCCCCGGAATAGTCATCGTTACAAAGCCAACTTGCATGAAGCTGTGTCCGTATTGTGTATTGAACAGGGATGTGAATATCATTTATTGTGCAGCTGTAACTTTCAAGCTTAGACCCTACAGTGTAACAGTATAAAATCTATTACACAATGCCAGATTTATTTTTTCTCTTTCAATCGATGCACATTGCCATAGGCATTGGCAGAGGCTGCTTAGAAATACATGGTATGGCGAGGACGACCATTTTAACCCGAACGATATTGGGTACCTGTGGGATTTTTCTTTGCTGGTCTAGTCAACACAGCCTATTCTTATCCGCGAGAACGCCCAAGCAGTCTATGCTACCATTTAATTTTATTTTTATTATCTTTTCCCTTTCCAGAACTGAGAAATTAATTTGACGCTTGGGTGAATTTATTCTACTCTAGATAGTCCGTCACAATTAAGATGTCCTAGTGTGCATAATAATATGTGTTGTCAACCGTGGTACCTCTCATATAGTCTGGCTCTGCTCCTCGCACATAAATGTCTTGATATAATGTGTCTGATGTCGGGGGTGGATCGTCCATCTTCTGCGCAGCCTCAGCCTCATTATTGACGAAGCTCCTTATTTCTTTCTCCATAGATTTCAACTCATCCTCCGTGTTGACGCCCAGTTCGAGCAGTCGCTCCTTGAGCACTGTCAGGGGATCCTGTTTCCTCTTTTCCTTCAGCTCCTCGCGTGTTCGGTATGCCACGCCAGGGTCGGACATGCTGTGTCCTGAGTATCTATAGGTGACATACTCGTACAGCAACGGTCCTTCATGGCCGCCCTCCTCTCCAGTAATCAGTCGACGGGCATACTTGACTGCGCACATGACGGCTAGAACATCCATGCCATTGATACGGATTCCGGGAAAATAATGTCCCCGTTTGTAGTAGTCGGTCATGGCAGACGATCTTTCAGCAGATGTGCCCATTCCGTACTGATTATCTGTGTAGGCCTGAGTTAGCACATGCAAAATCACAAATACTTTTCGTCTGCAATTGAGAGCAAAAGATAGAAAGGCGAAACGTACTCTCACAGCCGTATAGCACGGGCAGATTCCACAATTTAGCCATGTTGAATGCTTCGTGCACTTGTCCCTGATTCGCAGCGCCGTCGCCATACACGTCCACGGTCATGGTTCTCTGCCCTGTGTATTGCTGAGCAAGGGAGATTCCGGTGCCGACAGGTACGTGCGCGCCAACAATTCCATTTCCACCGTAGAATCCCTTGGCAAACATATGCATCGACCCTCCTTTGCCGTAGGAGATTCCTTGCTGTTTGCCGAGTAGCTCGCCAATTATCGACCGGATACTTCCGCCACGCATATATGTGAAACCATGGCTGCGATATGCTGTGATTAGGGGATCAGACTTGGTAATTGCATGTTCAATTCCCACAGCAACAGCTTCTTGGCCCGTTGAAAGGTGACAGAAGCCTCGGATTTTTTGCTCTTTATAAAGTGCGTCTGCTACCAATTCCAGACGCCTGTAGCGTATTCTGTCAGTAACAAATGGACATATAGATATAAACAGAAGAAAAAAAAAAAACAATGACTTTGGATAACTATGTACCGAATTGTTGTCATGTCTTTGTACAACTGACGAAGTTGGTTTTTCGAGATCTGCAGGCTAAATGGAGGCGGATCAATGTTGTAGGTGTCAAAAGAATCCTTGGGAAGGGTGACGGTGAGTGGAGTATCATCTCCCTATGAGAGGACGTATCAGCCTCATGGAATTTCGGGTTGTGAGGAATCGGGGCCATACCGAAGATTGAGAGCCGCCATTTGCAGCTCTAGCGAGCAGCGTTCGGCGTTGGTGAGAGTGTGTCCACACGGAACGCGAGGCTAGATTGGCGCCATATGGACGCAGCGTACGAGACAGCATCTTGGCCGACGAGTGCTTGACGAGGAGTTTTAACTATTTCGAAGAACTTCACGAGGAGTTGTTGTTGTCCGTATCTGACTAAGCTTGAGTTATGTCGACGTTATGTCATTCTGAGGCCATCGGGAAGCGTCATTGGTCGATGTATAGAGGTCGAGATCAGCCAATCATACCCAAGAAGCAATCGGAGACATCTTTTTGTCTATGTTGATACTGTTCTGTCCTTTTTAGCAACAGTTTTATTGTGTCCATGACAATGCAGACAAAACGTCAGTTGTAAATAATGTTATTCAACTTCCTGGCAAGATTCCGACTGACGTCATTTCTGTCGGTAGCATTATCGCTGGAGTATTTCTCCAGAGGAAAACTACGTGGGATAGTCGGTCACAATCAGACATATTACTTCTTTTTGTTCTATGTGCCACTGGATGTCTCTCGAGCAGAGAGTCAATCAAGGAGACGGAGAAGAATCCTCCTTGATTCCTGAGGCAGAAGTCACGACCCGCTCGGCACGGAAAATCACTACTTCCGACGCGCCCATTCTCGTGTTTCATTCATTAATCATCAAATATCTGTTGCGATGAATTGCCGGATGACTACAAGCAACCGGAATGTCTTATTATTAGTTCATACGGAAAGACGGCGATGACTGCTTATACGGTCTCCGCGTTTAGCTCTGAAGGATGCTAGACACATAATCTCCCACCGGGTTAGAGAAAGCCCCGGTTAATCCCACCATGCCGCGCAGCACATTACCCCGAAGAGGCAGAGGCCGCCGTGAGATTACCGGGAAAAGGAAGGATGGAGAGAAGGAAGAGGAAATTCCCGAAGTCTACCGCGAGTTGCTCGCAGAAGCAGATGCGCGCGCTTCAAAAGAACCGCAGCACGGCAGCAGCCCTGTGAAGCGTCGAAAAGTAGGTGAAAGACTCTTTGCTACGCAAATTACTGAGCCAAATACCGAAGTTCAAGCTACTTCGGACTCGAATAACGTCCTCGAATCAACACAAGAGCAACCCATCTATGACCTCGATGCCGACGATGGGTCCGAAGATGATTCAGACATGGAGTGGGAGGAAGTTCTTATACAGCAGCCAGAGAGAAGTATTCAGGAACGAACTGCGGTTACAGGCGATGAGTCTTTGGATATTACTCTGAAAAAGCCTTCCAACCAACGGAGGACGATTGTGAGAAGACGTAAACCCGTCTCCGGCGCAGAGAAAAAACTTCGTTTGGATATCCATAAGAATCATGTCCTTTGCTTGTTAGGTCACGTATACATACGCAATTTGTGGTGTAATGACGATGAAGTGCAAAAGTTTTTGAAAAGAATGTTAACAAAGCAAACCATCGCTCTTTTGAACCCCAAAGAATCCATGCATCAGTTTTCTCGATCAACTACGTTTATTGATGGCCTTAAGCAGGCAAGCGAGATATTCTCTCGAAGATTTAGAATCACGGCACCGGGCCTGAGAAGGCCGCACTGGACAGAAAATGAGCAGGAGTGCAGAGATAGAGCAACATCAATCATGCGTGAAGGGGAGACTATCACCTCCAAGGAAGAATTCCGCCAGCAAGTAAAGAGACTAGAAGGTTCCCGAGATTTTGGTGCTCAATTATTCTGCTCTTTGCTTCGATCCGCAGCGGTAGAGGCGAGACTGGTATGCTCTCTCCAAGCACTGCCGTTCTCCGGAGTTGCGAAGGGAACGAGCCCCGAAAAGCCCAAACGAGAATATATAGTCATATCATCGGATGACAATACCAGCTCCAGTGATGACAAAGGCGTTGGATATATAGAAAGTTCACCTGCGAAGGGACGAAGAATTGGGCAGCCCTACTTTAAGACGCCCGCGAACTCGCCATCTTCACCTTTCGGTACGTTTTGACTTACTTGAAAAAAAAAAAAGAAAAAAAAAAAAAAAAAAAAAAAAAAAAACGTTAAGTTAACCATCATGTACAGAACGTCAACGTCATTTTTTCACTTCCCCATATCCGGTATACTGGGTCGAGGCCTTCAATGAGGCTGTTCAAAAGTGGATTCCTGTGGATCCCTTAATCACAAAGTCCGTGGCGAAGCCGTCCAAATTTGAGCCTCCAGCGAGCGATAGATATAACAGCATGTCCTACGTGGTGGCTTTTGAAGAAGACGCTTCTGCGCGGGATGTCACAAAGCGATATGCTAAGGCTTACAACGCAAAGTTGCGCAAAACGCGCGTAGAAAGTACAAAGGATGGTGAGCAATGGTGGGCCAACGTGATGCATTTTTTCGAGAAGCCCTTTCTGGAAGACCGAGACCAGTTGGAGACAAGCGAGTTCACGGCTAAATCGGCAGCTGAGCCAATGCCTAGAAACATACAAGACTTTAAGGGTCATCCTATATATGTGTTGGAAAGGCACCTTCGACGGAACGAAGTTATTCACCCAAAAAGAGTAATTGGCAAGGTCGAAGTGAAGAAAGGATCCTTGGAACCGGTCTATCGTCGAGCAGACGTACACTTGGTAAGAAGCGCCGACGGCTGGTATCGACTTGGACGAGATATCAAAGTAGGCGAGCAGCCCCTCAAACGTGCTGCATCTGTGAATCAAAGAGATGATGCCGAAAACCAACTGGAAGACCTGCACGGCTCGGAGATGCCATTGTACGCATTTCATCAGACTGAGCCATACAAGCCGCCACCAGTGGTCAATGGCAAGGTCCCAAAGAATGCCTATGGTAATCTCGACGTGTATGTCCCTAGTATGATTCCCCCCGGAGGGTTCCATCTCAAACACCCCGAAGCATCGAGAGCGGCTCGGATCCTTGGCATTGACTACGCTGCTGCTGTGACGGGATTTGAATTCAAAGGTCGTCATGGAACTGCAATTTTTAGCGGTGTAGTATCGGCTCTTGAGCACCGAGAAGCTCTAGAGGAGGTCATCAAATGCATCGAGGACGAGAGAATTCAAGATGAGCTTGACCGAAGAGTTGAGGAATCACTACGGCTTTGGAAGCATTTCCTGTTGAGACTACGAATTGCAGAGAAAGTGAACAGCTATGCATTTGAAGGCGAGGATCCCCAAGTTTCAGAGAACGAACATCTCAGCAATACAGCCTCAGATGACATGGACTTTGCAGAAGCGGGCGGGTTTTTACCTGAGAATGATGATAATGTCATCGAGCCCACTGGCAAATTTGGTGGTATTGGCGAAAATTTAGAAGCTAGCACAGGCGGCGGATCTTTAACAGGTGAAGAGCCGTTTGATAAGCCCATGTCTGTACCAGAACACCAATCCGCCGAGAATCCTGGCGACGCACAGCAAGACATGTCCACAATACGTAATATGCCACCTATTGGGAGATCGACGAGAAGGGTACCACACTATAAATTAATCGTTATGCCCAAAGCTGCAAGCTCTACAAAGGCAGCTGGTCCATCAGAAGACCAGTCCAAAGCAAGCGATGTTTTCCCACACGAAGAGAATATCTGTAGCAACAACCGCGATTTCCAATCTGCAGGATTTTCAAAAGCCGACCCCATTCAAGTTGATTCGTCGAGCGGTCATACGTCTACCTCTGCGAGCGTGGTAGCCACGTCACTAGGGCCTGCTGATGTTGCGTCTTCCCCTTCTGTAGACCCGAAGCAAAGTGACTCTGATCCTGACCTGGAAACACGATCTATGTTGTCTCATGATCCGGAGGACGAGGATGCGGAACCTGACTGGCTTATGTCAGATTAGAGTTTTTCGTGTATAAAAATCTAATTATAGCAGCAGCTACTGAAGAGCTGTTACTATTTAGAAAAGCTAAACTTTTAGTTTTTCTATCTACAAATTTCTTAAGCAATGACTGAAATCATATCTCGGGGAAGAATGAGAAATGCGTTTAAATAATTTTCTCCAGTCCTATGAATATCGTACCGGATTTTCTTTGCCAATTCTGGCCTTTCCTACGTGTGGAGTACATAGGGATTAAATCGTTTAGGCCTAGAGACAATCTGTTGATTCTGAATCTGCGCTTGTAAACTATATTATAGTTTGGCAACTCTAAGACGAATGTGCTTCTCCAAAATAGATACGCACACGCTCAGCTCAGCTCCGTCAGCTCCGACGCAAGGTCATCCAACAGAGTCGAGTCAATCGCATTGTAGCAGCAGTCCTCGGTGGCATAAAACGCAGCAATGCCATAGTCGACAACGGTGCTCACAACCGACGAGATGTCGCTGATATCGGTAAAGTCGTGGATCATCACAGCCGACTGGCCGCGGTACTCCTCTGGGATGTCGGAGACGGTGCTGGTGGACCAGTCATCAAAGCTAATCTCCTTGTTCAAGATCAGGTTGGCAGCGTCGTAGTAAGCAGCGACGGTGGTGATGGTGCCTGGGTTGAAGACAACATAGTCCAATGCAAGGCTGGTGGCGTAGTTAGCCGCCGAGGTCATGTACTCGGTGTACGACGAGTCATCCTCATACGGTGCCTCGTCGAAGAAGATGCCGTGAATGGTGATGTTGCTGCCGCCCGAGTAGTCGTTCCAGCCGGCGTATGTGCTGACGTTGGCTTCGAGGGTGCTGAGCGGCGCCTCGGTGTACAAGGTGTGCACGTATCCCAGCGTGACAACATTGTCATACGAGTTCAGCTGCGCGATTGCGTCGATGTAATCGCTCGCGGGATATTCTTTAACAGTCAGTCAGCGTCCTGTATTGACAGCAGGGTGAAAGAGATGCTTGCTCACCATCACCGCCAGGCCCGGAGTCGACGTTCACAATCACGCGGAATAGCATATCGGGGTTTTCCTCAATGGCATTGTAAACGGGGTCCCAAACACCAGTGAGAGGGTATACATAGAGAGGCAAAAGAACTTGTGTTGCCGCGCCCAGCGCGGCGAGAGAGAGGGTTGAGAGGAAGGATGTCTTCATGATGTCGCTGTTGTAGTCCTGTCAGTGCTTGGAGGATTTACATTACAGTCGTGTCAAGGGCCCTTTATTTATAATTTCTAACATTATAAATAAATAAGCATATTCGTGTCATCCGAACTGGTGGCGCTATTTGGATGTACCGAAATGAAACCAGGGGATCGGAAGGGTTTTAGGGCTTGTTGGCGTTCGTTCTATTGGGCCTGCGAGCACCGAAACCTAACAACGTAACAGCAACCTAACATGCTCCTATGCTTATAGCCTAGTCTAATGCAAAATAGACTCGTCAAAAGGCAACGTAACTACGTTGCAAAGAATCTAGCACTAACCCCCAAAGTCAAGCCACAAACCAACAGCAGGATTCAGCAATACAACTTTAAATGACGGCCTTGTGGGACGTAAAATCCAAAGTCAGACACATTGTCGGCGAGATAAAAATTGTGCGGCTGCCTGGTACAAACACTGCAGATAAAACACTAGCATGAAGCTAATAGTACCTCGCTCGCACGGAACCGTAAGAAATAGAATTAAACTGCAAGTCAAATAGCTGGGAGACAGACATGGGTATAAGCACTAAGTCGTAGCTAATTTTATAATACTCCATTCCGCTAAAGTTGTTGCATCTGTCAAAAAGCTCTCTGGGTATCTTCCTCAAGTCTGCTTCCAGCTCGCATAGTTGAGAGACGCCTGCTCGGATTGTCAGTCAAATATTCAGCTTTTCAAATAATTGAATGTACTTGGTAGCAAAGTCTTCGGGGCATGATTTGCACTGCAGAAACATAGTGTATCTCTGAACACGAACGACTTCTCTGGCTCCCCTGCCCCGACTGTGCGATGAAACTTCATTGTTATGGGTTTTTCCTCGGTGATGGAGTCACCATGTTGAATATCACGTTATAAACCATTCGTTAAAGTAGTAAGTCAAAGAAGGGCTGTTGCTTACTTTCTTGACACACCATTCCATTTGACTATCCACAACGCATTTCTCTCCAAGAGAACACCATCACTTGTCCTTCTCGGAGTGGATGCTCGGGTCAAATGTTTGCGTGCATTTTACACCGTACTGACATCGAGCTTTTCGGTTCCGGACTTGAGTTCCCTCCAGTCCACGATGGACAGCACCGCTATTTCAAGTTAATACCTGCCCCTTAACTACGATCTTTTCGAACCGGTCTGATCTTACCGAACAATAGCTGACCATCTGCAAGGAAAAAATTCCGTTAGTGGATGGGACGAATCGTCTGTAGCAGTTTACTCACGCATTAAGGGGCTGCATGATTTCAAGGCCTTTTGTAAAATTACTCGGGTCCACCCAGTCCACCGACCAGAATTATGGGCTTTAATATTTAGCTCTCTATAGAAGTACATGGTCATACAATGCCTCGCCTTGGGAGGAACGCCAGCAGAATTGTGTATACTTTTCAATATAGAGCATTCCGTTGTGAATATTCCTACCCGCGAGGTCTGGTATTCCAGGCACCGGGATGAATTCACCGGCGTCAAACATTTCTCATGAAGTACAAGTAGAGAAACGCCAATTTCCCATATTAGCCTGATCCCATCTTGGAAAAGTAACCCGCCGGATGAGTTCTGATATCTTTATCGTATGGCTACAAGGCACCAAGGCATCAACGATAAATATACCCCAAAATGGAAAGGCGCGGTTCGCGGAGCAGACGCGTCTGCACGAAGTTTGGAGCATCAACATCACACTGTCGGCTCATTTTGCACACAAAGGCCTCATGCATCTGTCTGGCTATTTATTGAAATGAGTTCGGAAAAGGCTCGTATAAATAAGCCTGGCAAGAAACATCACGATTCGACATATTTACCAATCACGCCTGTTGAAAGCGGAACCAAGCATGTCGCTGCAGACGCAAGACGAGTAGCAACGACGACAAAAGCGACCCGAAGAAACAGGCTCCTCTCGTCCGTCGTGAAGAACCAGAATGGACGGCGATACCCTAGTTCTCCTGACTGGGATAGTCAGATAACGTTAACACAACTTGTCCCAAAGACAGAGACACCAGATGACGCACGTGATTCGGTTGAATACAACGAAGATGCGAATAGATTGGAAAAGGGACGGAACCACGCCAATGTGATTGATCTCGTTGATGATCTTGATGAAGACGACGTACCCTGCAAATCTTCGGGTCGGCAGCCGCCTCGGGAACAATCTTTCCGCTCTCCCAACAGCATCCCAAATACGCTTTTCAAGCGGCGAAAATCATCATCTGGCACTGCTAGTAGCGTGCGGCAAACAGCCAAGGCGGGAAAAGGGAAAAATGAGAAGAATCCCAAATACAAAGGCAAAGATGGAAACAAGACTTTGACCCAGATGGATTTTGTTCGGCGATATATACCTCTTCCCGAGTCCGATGACGATGACCTAAAGTTGTACGATGAGACATTGCCAGCTACGGACAATGGTGACATCCATAAAGAGGAACAAAATAAAAATCCCGGTGATTTATTGACACCAAGGAAACGAAGGAAGTTGGACGACGACAGCAAGCTTGCGTCGCCTACGATCAAGAGCAAGTTGTCCCCGGACCAAAAGACAGAGGCACATCTAGTGTCACAATCCAATCATACACCGAAAACGCCGCAGAGGTCTCTCAAATTTGAGATACCTTCGTCACAAACTCCCGAATCTCCCTATCAAAAGTTCCTTCCTTCGCCTGACTTGCACAAGGTACGCCGTGCCTCGCTAGGCGTGCAGTCTTCGAAAATAGTGGATGAGAATTACGGGCTGGCTTCGCAGAGTCTTAATCAGGAAGAAGCCAAGACAACACAGCACGGGATGCTGCAATCCGCACCTTCAGATATCGGGCACGATGGGCATCTACCTTTTACCGCAAGCCCCTACACTCAATCTCGCCGATCTCCGAGCCACATTAAACCCTTGTTATTTCAATCAGATAGACAGAAGATGACTTCTCGGGCACCTGAACCACCTCCTGTGCCACTAGACAAAGAGGCTATTATATATGATACCGATGCCGGCACTGATTATGGCGATTTAGATGACGATAATCTGCCTCAATCTCCTGCCGAGATTAAGAGTCCATCAAGGCCCGACCGGTCGGATTGTCTTACTAGGCATGACACTCAGAATGGCTTCGACTCTGATGATCTTCCACCTATTCCCAATTCCGGGACCGACCTCGAAATCAATACAAACACCCTTTCCGACCCTGCGCTGGCTTCTGAATCTTCTGTATACTACCGCAGGCCCGCTCAATTTACCCAGTATCCAAACGAGCCTGTGCCTATGGTCAATACTCAGAAGATAGCGGAGCTGTTCCCAATAGAGGAAGAAGAAGCAGAAGTAGAGGAGCCCCGTGAGTCGTTAATCGGGACGTCAATGTTATCTTCTAATCAATTCTCTATCTCGCCAACAAATCACCAACCATTAGAGAGTGAAGTTCCAACCCAGGAAGAGTCTGCCGAGAAATTGGTTGACATGGTCCCTGAATCTTCCCCTGCCGCAAGGCTTGCCGAGGCTGCACCCGCGGCCAGCACGATGGCACCGCCATCACGAGAGTCAATTGTACTCGTGGAATCGTCACAGCTTGTGGACCGACTGAGCCGACAGGATGACAGCCTTCATGCGGGTGCGTCTTTGAGGAGATTGTTTTCCACGGGCGAGTTCCTCACGGACAGTGTTATGGAGAGCATCCCTCCTCCGCCCTGGGCGCTAAGCCAGGATAGCGTTGGAGACCCGTATCCAGAAGACGACGCCAATTAATTGAATGAGCATATTAATGCATGTAAATAATCACGAATAACGATGGCGCGGGCCTATTTACCAACCCGTTTTCTAGAATGATTCCAATTCGTGGTAGTGATATAAAGCTCTAAATACAAATGTCTGAAAACGGGCCGCAGTCAGCATGTCGGGGCCGTGCGGTAAGCCGTAGCCGTTCAGTTTCTTAGCTTGCGGCAGTACGGAGCAGTGCGGAGACCCGAATGCCACCTTGAGAGACAAACCAAACGAACCGCCGTGGACTTGCTTCCTGCATCGCCATTTGTGCACTGCAGTAACCCCGAGATCCTTATATTTCCTGTTTCCCCACCCACATCTCTCCTTTTATTCCAACATGGACTTTGCATACGATCATATCCAGGAGGAGATTCTAAGTTCGAACCGAGACGAGAAGCAAGAAGACGGCAGCAGCCCCTCGACCAACAGCAACAAGAACTTAGATCTTGGCGCCGAGTTCGAAGAGACCTTTCGCGCCTTCTCCAACAGCCCGTGGGGTGCAAGGATTGGCGGACTGTGGAGTAATGTGCGCAAGCAAGGAGAGAGTTATTACGAAGGCGCTCGACAGGAGTACGCCGCCGTGAGCGAGGAAGCCAGCAAAGGCTTCACCGATCTTCGCGACACCATCGTTGACCGCACCAAGGGGATATCGCTTGGTGGCGCTTTATCGGTCATTACCTCGACTAACGAGCATAACGAAGCTTCCGCATCCACAACGGCAGATGGTGAACCCAAAGATGACCAGAAGGGACCTAATGAGCAGACCGAGGAGAGCGAGGGGTTTATCTCACGATTCCGCGCCGAAGCGGCGAAGAGACTGAAGGAGATTGAAAAGGCGGAGGACGCGGCGGATGAGGCTCTGATTCGCTTCGGTACCAATGTTCGGAATTTTCTGCGAGATGCGGTTAGCATTGCTCCGCCGGAACAAGGGTCTGATAAGATACTCTTCGAGAGTAAGGATTCGGAGGGGAAACGTGTCTTCCATGCTACTCGTCTCGAAGCTCAATTGCACGCTATCCATACGAATCTAGAAGGCTTGAAGAAAGATCCGGACAGCGAGCAATGGACCACATTTAAGAAGGATTTTAATGTGGAGAGCAAAACCGACGATATCGCCAGGGATCTAGAGCAATATGCTGAATTACGCAGAGCGATGGAAAAGCTTGTTCCTGAAACAGTGGACTATAGCGGATTTTGGTCGCGGTATTATTTCCTTCGTTTGGCTGTCGAGACTGAAGAACAGAGGCGCAAGGAGCTCCTCAAAGGTACCCATTTCTTCTAAATAGCGTCCCTTTGATCTTCTTGCATCATTTTAGCTGATTTGGTTTTACTCTAGGTGCTCACAACGCAGCCGATGAGGAAGAAATTGGCTGGGATGAGGACTCTGATTCAGAATCCGAATCCCCGTCCACCCCCCAAGTGAAGACCAAGCAAAGCGTCGCATCCTCCCAGAACCTTACCGTCACAGGCGACTCCAGCAAATCCGACGAGCCTCGCAGATCAAATGATCAGAATTCACAACCAGACAGTGAATCGAGCTACGATGTTGTTAGCGGCGCTACAAGCCAGACTCCTGCCAGTCCTCGCGAGAAACCATCCGCAAAGGCGGATGATAGCGACGAGGAAGATTGGGAGTAGAGGTTTTCAATCTTAATCCTAAGTGTCTTGTTTCTTGTCTATGCTTTTTATTTTGTTTATGCTCCGAGCGGGAGTTTCTAGGAGTTCTGGTTTGATTGTTATCGTGCAGTTGCACAATTTGTTTGGCTGTGTTAATTGTCTCTGTTTATTAAGAATTCTTTACCTCCAACTTGGCGTTTCGCGTTTCGCGTTTCGCGTTTTCCTTTTTTTTTTTTTTTTTTTTTTTTCCCAGTGATTAATTATTATCTATCTCTTAGGAGGGTACAGACAGAGATCAGTTCCCAATAACCACATCGCAGAAACCATCATTGCGAGATCCATTCAGCCAGCCTGTGAGGCGAACCTTGCTTACATTTCTCCAGTTCCAGGGCTCGTTCCGAGGCCTTCATCTATATGCGCTGTAGTTGGCCGTCTAGATAATAGAGATCCCTTGGCCAAATTTGCCCTTCTTCCCGCTGTCGATACATTCGGTCCTGTCTTCTGCTTTGGAAGACTCGGTGAAGACGAGGGAGTTTGTTCCCGAGACTGTGTTTGGTACCGCTCATCTACAGTTCCACCGGGTGATGAGGGATCCACGTAATGATATCTCGCTGGTGTTCCTGTAGGCGTCCAATGCCCTTCATCGGTGTATTGGTGGGTTTGATAATCTTCACCTCGGCGCTTTAGTGGCGATTCATCGTACGGATCCCAGCCTACTTTCCGGCGGGCGTCGGCGCGGACTCGTTGCCGGTGTTGCTCGTCGCCCCCTGCGCCGGTGCTAGAGGATTCTTCCAGGAAGAAGTTGAGAAGTTCGTCTGTAATCGAAAGATGTGATTGTTGCTGGAATTGTTGAAGAGAAGTGAGACGAAGAAGCATCTCGAGTAAGGAGAGGGAAGTGCGGATATTATTGAAAAGAGGATTCGAGGCGGTAGGCGTGGACATGTCGTGAGACGATGAGAATGAAATTTGTTGAGATTGCAACGGAGAAGCATGATTATTGTCGTCAAGACTAAGATTTGCAAGGTGTGCTGCAGCATCATGAGTACTTGGGTTGCCCTCTTCGTCATCGGCACCCGTGTCTTCGTCTTCTGTCTCTTCTTCTTGATATACTTCAATTGCCACCCATTCTGGATCTAGCCCGGGAGGGAGACGCCAAGCGGTAGGTATTTGGTGTTCTGATAGATATTCATAATTGTGAGCTTCCCCTCTCTCATTCCCTTTGCCGTTCAACTGTGCATCCAGCTGGGATTGTAATTCATCATCTTCCTCCTCCTCTTCCTCTGTTTCACGATGCCCCTCATCGTACTCAGTTTCGTCTCTGTCGGTCATTCGACGAGGAGGAAAAGCATTAACATCCCTCTTTAGCAGGAGTATCGGATTATTGGTTTCGCCTTCGCTTCCGATGTTGAGCATTTTGCCTGTGTCGGCGTAGAATATTTTAGATATCTGATGAACAGGGATGATTTCTCGGATACCCGCAAGTTTGACACCTTCATAAGGTTCGGGCTGCGCCTCGCCTTCCTCAAAGCTGTGCACTCTGTTATCATCCAGGTCCTCTACTATCAAAATCTGATAAGCAAATTCATCCGCCCTCGCGGCAGCAGGGAGACAAGATCTGTTTATAGGGCTATCTGCCGGATGGAGAAAGACATCCATAGGAACCCGTCTCAGTTTCACTCGGGCCTTGTGCATCACTTCTTTCCATGTAGTGTCTCGGATGGTCTCCTCGTCAAAGTGTCTTATATGTCCACTAAAGAGCATATACATTGACAACGTAAAGGTAGGGCCAACCTGTACTGCTCTAGAAGGATTAATGGAAAATTGGGTATCACATGCTGTCAAGAAAGTGCTGGCTTGCAGCAGGCGAGAAGGCGAGACTGTCGACGGTAGAGTTGTGGATAGCCTTGCACCAGAAGTAGTAATTGCTAGGTTCATCAATGGCACTGCATCTTCGATACGTTGTAGCACCCTTCGAATATCAGAGATTATCAACTTAATCTCGAGTTCGTTCTGGGCTCGAGCTTTCGATGACAATGCCCCCTTGTGCGCCAATTCTTCTGCTGTTGCAGCCTTTTCTAATCGTCGTGCTAGTGACTGGATGTCGTGTCTTATGGATTTAGTCAGAGAGACTGCAGACTCCAATGATGTATTTCCTCTCGCAGCTATTAGCTCGATCATGTCGATCGCGGGCGATATCACCTAGGTTATGTCAATTGAAACTGCGTGATATGGCTAGGTCGGCAGGATATTAGCATACTGTGATCTTGCTCTGCAGTCGTTCTTGCAGGGTAAGTAGTTCAGCTCTGTCTGTTCCATTGACATTCTGGGTTTTATGTGTCTTTAGTATTTCGAAAACACCTCGGTCATGTTTAGGTGATCTTACTTTCAACAGCCTAGAGGATTGACTGATTGCGTATGTTGCAGTTATACTTATGCCAGAGCTACACATTATCAGACAAGGTCATACAAAAGTGGCAGTAGACTTCTACTCTTACCGGATGGCATAATTCATGGCCTGCTGAGTGACCTGTGTACGACGACTATCAGAAGAAATTCAACGATGTTTTGCAAGAACTTCCCACCTTGGCAAGAAACAGCTCCATTGTAAAGCGTTTTTATATGACCATGTGGAAAGGAGTCCAGTAAAGCCTTGCGATTTGAAAGGATAAAGAGTTTGTGCTGAGAGAGCCGTTGTAGGTACCTGATGAGCGACGAATTGGCAAAGTTCCCGCCTCCCGAGGGGAAGTCAGAGCACCAAATCAAAGGAGCCTCAGGCGGTCCGGTTCCCAGTTGGGCACATCAGCAACTTGTCTTGTCTCTTGTCCACTGAACTGATATCCAAGGAACTGGCGCCTGGATGGCAACTTCCAATACCCAACAATAACATCAATCCATTAGGCGCGCGGCACCGCCGCCAATCATCAGAGCGAGCCGCGGCCCCCCCTCACTGCTGAGTCAGCCGTCAGGTGCAAAATTGAGCAGCCCCTCCACTTTCTCTTTCTGACGGTCTTCTCATCGTCAATACCCTCACGAGGCGCTTTTTCCCCCCTCGTCTTCTCCGATATATTCTCTTTCGTGTGGTTGTCTGTTCGTTGCTTGCCGCCTCAAAACGCCATGGCCGACCAAACCCCTGACAACTGGGAGGAGGACCTCTCCAGACAGACCGATGGCATGAATCTGAACAACCGCAATGCTGGCTTTCAAGCCCAGGCGCCCACGTTCACCCCCGGAGCCGCATCGTTCACTCCCGGTGCGGCGTCGTTTGTTCCTGGTCAATCATACCAGCAGTACGGATATCCTCAATACCAGCAATATGGCCAAGGCCAAGGTTATTACCCGTCTTACGACCAGCAACAAGGCTATAATCAGTACGGTGGCTATGGACAACAACAGCAACCCGGAAACTATAATCAGATCTATAATAACCAGTATGGAGGCGGTGGCTACAACCAATATTCCCAACAGCAGCAGAGGCCTCCGCAGACGCTACCCCGTCAGGCCCCAAAGGCTCCAGCAGCCGAGCAGACCGCCGCCCCAGCTGCGTCAGCGCCCAAAGCAGCACCTCCGAAGGCCAAGGTCCTTTCCATCGGCGGTGATCTAGGTGGTAATGTTCCAAAAACCAAGGTGCTCTCTATCGGTACCCCGGCCACTGCCAAGCCTGCAAAAGAAGCATCTGCTACGCCTGGGGATAGCAAAGGCGCCGCCGCAGCGACAGCTGCTAACAAAGTGACCGCCTCCAAGGCGATCGAGAAAACAGAGAAAAAGGCAGAGGCCAAGGCTGTCAGCAGTGGCAAGGCCTCGCCGTCTCCATCCTCCGGTCGCAACAGCCCAGGAAGGAATAGCCCTTCCCGCGGTGAGAGCGCCAAAGCCATTCGCGATGCCGATGCGGTTACTCGTGAACAGAAAGCCGACGTTGACGAAGCCACGCTAAAGGAAATCTACGGTGAGAAGCGCGAACACGTCAACCTCGTTTTCATCGGTCACGTCGATGCCGGAAAGTCGACACTTGGAGGATCTATCTTGTATGCTACAGGCATGGTCGATGAACGTACGATGGAGAAATACAAGCGAGATGCCAAGGAAGCCGGTCGTGAGACATGGTATCTGTCATGGGCCTTGGATTTGACCAACGAAGAGCGTGCTAAGGGAAAGACTGTCGAAGTTGGGCGAGCTTTCTTCAAAACCACCTATGAAGGCCCCGATGGTACCGTAGAACGTCACTTTACCATCCTCGATGCCCCTGGCCACAAGTCCTTTGTTCCACACATGATCGGAGGAGCATCACAAGCAGATGTTGGTGTTCTTGTCATTTCTGCGCGTAAAGGAGAGTATGAGACTGGCTTTGAAAAGGGTGGTCAGACTCGAGAACACGCACTTTTAGCCAGAAACACTGGTGTGAAGAAGATTATTATTGCTGTCAATAAGATGGACGATCCTACTGTGGAGTGGAGCAAGGCTCGATTTGACGAATGTACTATCAAGGTGGGCAAGTTTATGGAAAACTTGGGCTACAAAAAGCAAGATCTACACTTCATGCCAATCTCGGCGCAACGCACCCTCGGTATCAAGGATCGTATTCCCAAAGATGTCTGCCCATGGTACGACGGCCCTTCGCTGCTCGAATTCCTGACGGATATGAAGATGCCCGAGCGCAAGATCAACGCTCCTTTCATGATGCCGATCAGCTCCAAGTACCGTGATATGGGAACCATGGTGGAAGGCCGTATTGAGTCTGGAGTGATGAAGAAGAGTAACAATTACCTCATGATGCCCAACCGGGAGGAAGTGGGGATTGCTGCTCTTTACGGTGAAACGGAAGATGAGATTCCTACTGCCACGTGCGGTGACCAAGTCCGACTTCGTTTGCGCGGTATAGAAGAAGAAGATATCCTTCCCGGATTTGTTCTCTGTTCACCAAAGCGACCCGTACACTGCGTTTCTGCATTTGAAGCCAAGATTCGAATTTTAGAGCTCAAGAGCATTCTTTCTGCTGGTTATAACTGTGTTTTGCATGTTCACTCTGCCATTGAAGAAGTCACGGTTGCTGCCTTGCTGCATAAGCTGGAGCCTGGTACAGGTCGTAAGAGTAAACGCCCACCCGCTTTTGCCAGCAGAGGCCAAACCATCATTGCACGGTTGGAAGTCACCGGCTCCGCTGGAGCGGTGTGCGTGGAAAAGTACGAAGATTATGATCAACTGGGTCGATTCACGCTGCGTGACCAAGTGAGTTCAATTGTTATCTGCCTGCTCATTTCAATGACATTCTAACCTTCGATCACTCTAGGGACAAACTATTGCAATTGGTATGATCACCAAATTGATCCTTGATGAAAATAACGCCTAGTTACGACGGAGTGTATCTATGAAGCAGCATTCGGATGGGCCAGGTGGATTTTTAGTGTGATATACGCCCGGTAAAATGGTATACCCGATGGGCGGGTTGAATTCTGTGATGATTATGACAAATTTTGTGCCTTGCCTTTAGATTTCTGCATTAGTCGAAACAAAAAAAAAGAATCAAATGCATTGCTTTTAACTCCTAGTCAGGCTGCATGAGATTGATTATACCAAGCATGGAAACGATAAGATAGACTTCATTCCTTCGTATATAAACATGTGCGAAATAAATCCAGAGTGGGAAAGTTTTAAACTATCGCTTCTTCTTCCCAACCACCTTGGTAAATCCATCCTCATCAACCTCCGGCTCAACCCTTTGCGTAGGAGGTCGAGTCACCAACGAAGGCGCATCTTGCATATCTTCGTCGTCGTCACTATCCTCCTCGTCGTCATCATCCGTTTCCTGATCCTCATCCTTGGTATCAACATGTTTGAATAAATTCTGCTCCGCCCCTTTCCTCTCTCGCTTCTCCTTATATTCAGCCCACAATCTGTCCACCTCTTGATAGTCACCCATCTCAATACGCGCCTTGACGTTCATGATCTGATCGGCAACCATCCCCGCCGAGCCATCGTCCACCGCGACGTCGAACTCATCACTAAGCACTTGCACTAGGATGTCTTCGATGTCATATGAGTCGGTTTCCGGGCGAGTCATGAAAATGTCGGAGATGGCGCCGCAGAGCCAGTCCCGCTTGTCTGCGGAGTTGGGTCCGCCCCAGGATGATTGCACGGCGAGGTTTAGCGCGGGCCATGAGTTGATGAGCAGGGTGATGGCGAGGTCGAGCTTTTGCTGCTGTTCTGAGGATGGTGTTGCTGCTGTTGATGTGGAAGCCATTGCTTTAGAAATGAAAGAGACTTGAGGTCGTGCACAAACAAATACGTCAAATTTCGGCGTTGGAAGTCAACCCGGGTTGTCACGACGAATGAGCCTCAATGGTGACGGCAGAGAAAATAGCTCATCTACAGGGACAGGATGTTGTCTGACCTATGAATTTCGTATCTCAGAAATGAATGCCCTTTATAAAATTCGTCTGGCTGTCTGTTTTGCACAGCAAGCGAAGCTACAAAAATTTTTATCTGTGCCGCGCCGCTTATCGTTATCTTATCGATTATAGTGGGGCATGCACTTTATTAACAGAGGCGGAGAGTAGAGAGAATTTTCGATCGCTGTTTTGACTACCAAGTGGTTTATTTAGGTAGGCTTCATGTTGTTCATTGAATTGAAAGATAAATACTCTAGAAGCGTGCTAAGCAAGTATAGTAAAACGCCATGAACTCCAAAGAACCTTGAAATCGCGCCACAATGCTGGAAAAGAAACAAACGAGATATATAGTGGTGAATATGCAGAGTACGCTCAAAGCTGCGCCATGTCGTTCATGATTTTAACTTCTTCGCCAGGCTTGAACGCAGGCAATCCAATGAATGGGCAAGTTGCGCAACGGAAGGCATCTCCCAGAGAACAGCTGTTGCATGAGCCGGTCTTCCCTTGCACAGTAAAGTCCACCTCGTCGTTCAGCTCGTCAGTATTCAGTTTCAGTACACTTAGGTCCTTGTTCGCTTGTTCACGGCGCGCCGCATCTTCTGCTTCTAGTTGAGCTGCGAGGCCACAGGTGCAATCCTTGCAGGCACGCCGCCGCTTCTTTGCGGTTTCTGGTTGGCATTCCGCGGCTGGAAAGAGATGGGTTAGTATACAATGTCAAACTTCAGACTCAAAGAATCGAATAACGTACGAAGCTGGACTGGTCTGCTCAGATCGTCCTCGGACAATAAGCCGTCTTCGTCAATCAGCTCATCGTCGTCTTTGTAGTCGACAAACCCAACATTTTGTGGCTTAACCGGCTCCGGCGCGGCCTTATTCTTCTTCTTATTGGCGCCAAAGCGAAGTGGAACGACAACCTCTTGGTATTCTGGTTTCTCAAAAGCGCCATCTTTCTCGACCAAACCTGCTAATATCGCTTCCCGGCCGTCGTTTCCTCCAAAGGGACCATCCTGGAGCTCCAACTTTGCTCCATGCTTCATAGATGGCATCAGTATGTTGTATACACCACGGTTTAGCAGTTCGAGGGCCTCGTTGCGTCGCGCACCGTTGGCGTCTGTGAGGACGAGCACGAGGTCGTATGTGGAGGGCGGCAATGCAACAAACCCGGCAGAAAGGCGATCGAGCATCTGCAAGTCGGTGACCGAACGGTCAAATGTAGCAAAGACATCTCGTAGTTTGTCTTCGTGTGCAGCGATAGAGGGGGGCGCTAGGAGGAGGCTGCGCTTTTGATTCACATTTTGCGCGGGGGAAAAGTCGGAAAAGTCAAGATCGGGAGTGGTGTCCACGAGGACTGGGAGGGACGGCATATTTTCTGGTCTTTGGTTCTCGGGATGTTCCCTGCTCCTTTGTCGCTTTCCCAGAATATAACGAGAGCTTGCTGAAAAGGAATGAAGGAGAAAAGCTGATTATTAAACGCCAGCCGAAGTCGGTGGGGGAAATAGTTAGCGCTGCCCGCCTGCTGCCTGAATTTTCCGGCCGCATTTGCCACTTTTTAGCCTTATTAGGCTAAGTGTCTGCCGATTATCTTATCGGAGATGCTTCTGCCCCACATGATTCGTCGAGTCAAAAAGCCCTAGTTACTAATTCTGTTGCCGGAGGTAACCAAGTATTTCCTCGGAGTGTCGAGAATATGAATGAAGGAACTATTAAGATATTTCGGTTTGTCCTTGATGTCAAGGGGTGGGAACAATATGCCTACCCACGTCGAGAAGGTCGGTGGTGCTAGGGCATGTGTCAGATGCAGCAACCGACACTCCACATGTGCATAGACCTGATATAAAACATTCTACCATAACAACAGTGCCATGGCATGTCATCCAATTCACCCGGCATTCACAGGTGGACGCGATGCATTTCCGGTGCCTTCAGAGAGTTAGGGCTACGGGGAGCACGGGAACACGTCACAATGATTGTGGCTGAACTCTGCAAAGGGAGCCCTTTACTCGCAAGAAACGCATACAGACCGATTGTTGACCTATAAATACCCGTCTTCAAGAAGCAATATAATCTATACGACCGACAACATGCAATCTCCAGTTTCAGCTAACGTCAATGTTGCAAATCTCGTGATGCCTGACATGTGCATTGCAGATTTCTCGCTGAATCCGGTCTGTTCCGCAATCCAATATCAGAGATATTTTAGCTAACATGTTGATTCAGATTGGAGATAGCTCCCCTTCTTATTCTCAGCAGATTGCGGCAATACAGCGACTGTGTCAGCGGTCGGGAGTCAAGTTCTCCATGCATACTACCGGTACTACACTTGGTATGTCTTCCAACTAGTAAGAGTAAACATACGACAGGTTTCTGATGGCCCTTGCACTGTTATGTCGCTGGTCAACAGAGGGGCCGTGGGAGAAAGTCCAGCAGGTCATCGGCTGGGCTCATTGTCTGGTCCATCAGCAAGGCACTCCGAGAATACAGACCGATATCCGCATGTCAACGAGGTGCGTTATGTTTGAAAACTATGTAGAAGCAGCTACTGATGTTTGTTGAAATTTCTAGGACCGACAAGCAGCAGCCAATGGAGGCCGAGGTTGCATCTGTCGAGAAGATCTTAGCGGCGTGAGTGATGACTCGATCAATTTAGGTTTCTAGATATATCTGTGGATTGGAATATTGTATAAGCATGGAACATTTGGTACAAGGGATTTGTATACCTAGATATTCAATTGGGAGATGTTATAAAGCAACATAAGCAATGTCATTCTATCTTAGAAGCTATTCCCGAATCTTGCGTCGCGCAGGAATAGACTAGTGAACGAATAACAATGTCTCTGGAGACTCATTAACACTCTTTATCTTCAAATGACGAAAACTTGACGTCCTAATTCTGCTAGAGATGTGGCGTGCTTCATGCGGTAGGTTCAGGGAGAAAGATTTGACTTTTACGCAATCAATACTCTATATAGTGCTCGCCGTATGTTGTATGCTCCCTAATAGGGACCAACTTTGTCTGGAATCCATGATCGCCGCTGATACCCTCCATTTCACTCATTAGTTTCTCGGGTTTCTCGTCTTAATAGGAACTTGCCCGCCTGGCAAGCACAGGTGCGTGCTTCACCATGGAAATTCATAATCCACGCAATCATCAAAACGTCGTGGGGCACATTTTCTTCCACAAACACTTCGATGCGTGACTCATTTCTAGGAAGACTCCTATAAGACTGTACCAGCTCCTTGTGCTCCTCGCATAATACCTCTCTGCCACCCGTGACAACCAACACCGGGGAAGGCAGCAAGAAAGGATGCTTTATCGGTGCGACGTATTGTTCGATAAACTCGGTGATCTCCAAATCATCCAAAAACTTCTGTGCGCCCCAGGCTGGAAATGAGCCAGGAATATATTCCGATTTGAAACGGGGGCTGCTCGTCCAGCAATTAGGGTCTCTAGCAGCCGGGACATCGCACCAAGGTGAAAAGGCCCAGGTACACTTGGGAGGAGGAAGAAGAGCTTTGTTTATACTAACGTGATCATCTTCTTTCCTGCCATGGAACTCTTTCAAGTAGGCAATATGCCGAAGCAGTGCCAAAGCTAGATGGGCCCCCGAACTGTCGCCGCTAAGCACAATCCGCGAGGCCGGAATACGAAGCGTGTGTACTAAATATGAGTATGCAGTGATAGCATCTTGCAACTGCGCCGGGAATCGTCCGTTCTTGTTGCAGGCAAGGCGGTACTGGACGGATAGTATATAGCAACACGGTGTATTCTGGAGAAGGGTTGTGGTGAGATAGCGGCATGTCAGTGTCCGGCCGTTTCCCAGTACATATGATCCACCATGCAGGTACAGCATGACGTATTCGCAGTCGGCTCGATCGTAATCGCGTACATGGTAAGTATCAGGGTACCAAGTAGCTCCTATCGTCTCAGGTTTGATCTTGTCATCATGGGCGGCCCCGGCGTAGAGCAACGGGTTGCCCGGTTCAATAAGCACAAAGCGCCTTTTTTCGTGCCCTGGCTTTAGGGATAGTGAGGGATTAATGCGCAAGCCAGTGTAGATTTCCAGGCCTGATTTGAGCACAGCATTGGCCAGTGCTTGTCGGTACGTCCATTGGGCATCTTGGCGGTGTTTGGGGCTTAGATAGGCAAGCGCCTGGTACGGCAAACGTAGGATCGACGGTGACATGAGAAGCGATTAAAACCAGTGTGGTATTCAGACTTGACAAGACTGACGAGAGCCAAGCCCTCATTCTATATAGTGTACAGCTGCATTTTGTCTACAGGTCACTGAAGACGTCATACATCGGGATCAAGGCTTTTAGCGTGCAAGGGGGTTTTGCCACTGGATTGGACTCCTATTCGCAACTATTAGACATCAGGCTTGTCGTGTCGAAAAGATACACGTTTTACATCGCCAAGACGTCATTGATGCATATCATCTTAGTTGGTGGAGTTGCCTATATGTAAATTCAGGTGAGATTTTAAGCCCTAGTTCCACTGATACCCACATTGCGGATGAATCAGGTAGGTTCTAGCCCTAATCCCTGCTCTCTAGGTCCAAACCCTGTGTTGCCAATCTAGTCGCAAAAAACACATGAGAGAAAATATTTTGATTCTGTATAGATACAAAACTACACTGCACAGCAGTGAGTGGGCTTAGAAGAGTAATTGGCGGGCACTGGGTGCCTCTTCTACCTAGGTGCTACTTACATAGGTAGTAAGATGGGATTCAAGGACAGCCACTGTCAGGATAATTGCAGCTGCTAGTCTTGCCACCGCCGGTGATCGAGACCCCGCTAAAGGTAAAATCAGAGCAGCTGCCATCACCGCAAAGAATGTAGTAGTCTTTGCCGTCGTCAGTTACCGTTCCGGTGATGTCGATGAAAGAGAATCCAGTGAAGGGAACGCCGGTGGTAGGTTTGCCCGTTGCACCGCCATTGAGATAGTCTTGCTGTACGTCGATGCCGTAGTCGGTGATGTCGGAAATAGTGATGTTTTGGTAGATGACATTGCTGACCTGTTATTTCATATCATCGGTTAGATTTCGTTGGCCATATCTTCATTGAGAGGACTTGATAGTGAGTGACAAAATTGTCAACTTACACTTCCAGTGGTCTCCGCGTTGGACTTGACTCGACATCCATTTTCACTGTTGACAATTTGAGAGTTCTCGAATGTAACTCCATCTACGGTATTGTCGCTCTTTCCACCAACTGATCCAATACTTAGACCATGGCCACCGGAGCAGTACATGTTGCTAACCACAATTTGGCTGCCACTAGTGACGGCAACACAGTCATCTTGGTTGTATACCGAGGTGTCCTGCAGAGTGACGTGTTCGCTCTTTGAAATGTCGAATCCATCGGTATTGTGTGCCGCTGCCTTTTTGCCGCTACGATCGTTGGGTTCGTCACCAGCAGTGTTGTTCAAGAGAAGACCAGCAATAGTGACATGCTCGACATTCTCGATCTCGAAGCAGTGAACAGGCCAGTTCTGGATGTTAAGATTCGTGATCTCGGAGTAGTAGAAGTCCTTGACAACGATGAAATGGTTTGGTCTGAAGGTGGGATGGATATTTAGCAATAACTCAAGAGCCAATGTTGATCAAGGGAAACAAACGGTCTGCTTACTTGGCTTGACCCCCATTGGAACCCTTGCCATCCCAATAGGCCTGTCCGTTACCATCAATCACATGTCCTTCGGCACCGGTGATGGTCACATTGGTGCCAGAAATAACAATGGTGTCGAAGTCCTTGTCGTACGTGTCGCCAAAGGTCTATTGTATCGGGGTCTTAGCTCACTGGTTGTGTAGAACAGATGGTAGAAGCGTGGAATGGCAACTTACTGTTGTACCGGCGAAAGTAACAGTAGCACCAGTCTGGAGACTTTGCAGGTTAATTGTACTCGATGGTGGCGCAGATATGTTGGACAAGACAATATTGGTGCAGGACTTCACTGCAGACGAGATTGAAGCATACTCAGTGACTACACATGCGGATTCTGTCGCCACGGTAGGGGCTGTCGTAACTGGGGCCGCGGAAACTGTTGAGACGGAGGTTGAAGACGAGAAACTAGTTGTAGTAGGGCTTGCAGTCGATGTTGGAACGGTAGCCGAGACCGTGCTGCGAGAAGCAGGGCGTGTGGTGGTGAGCAGAGTACTTTGAGCACTCGAGCTCACTACGGTGAGAGACTCAGTGGGACTCGTGGCTGTAGGGATTGAACTAGTTGCAGTCTGTACAAGACCTTCAGTCAGCAGGCAGTAATTAAGAAAATCTACGTGGGACTGATTGGCTGACCGCATCGGCAGAAGTCGTAGTCCAGGCTGTTCCAAGGCAACTGCAGGCACTGGACAGTTTCTTTGGTTCAAACGAGCACGCAGAAGCCCACTCCGGTAAGCCAGTGGTTGCTGTAACCGTTTCTGTGGTAAAAGTGGCACAGAACTCATTTACGGCAGATCTGGAGGCAGTGTAAACAGCTGCACAGGCATGTTCGGCAGGATTGTCGCACCCCAGAGCCAGGGGGAGAAAAAAGGAAAGGAAGAGCGCACTGCGCATGTTGAATGATTGGTATATGTAAACGAAGGGAACGTATAGAATACAAAGTACTAGACAAAGAGTGTAAAAGAAGGACAGAGAGGAAGCAACTGTTGTTTTGAGCCTCAAAGGTAAAATCGGTCATTCTGGGTCAAGCACTGCTACTTTATATCTTGAAAAACCAGGCGAACCATCAACCCGAAACAGATCGAACAAAACAAGACCGAAACCCTATACAGAGTAAGTGGTCCGATGGAGCCCTTTGCTGCTCGATTGGACACAGATTGATAAAGATTGATTCCGAGCCCACCGGAACCAAGGACCATTGCAAGGTATTAATTACCTTAGTATATATTAATTAATCGAAGATTCGAACTCCTGAGAAAACTCTAAACACTAACGAAATCGTCGCCGTGTTCGTAAGAAGCTTATCGACCTGTCTCGACGTTAATTTATTTAGCTGGGCACGCACATGGTTGTTTCATATAAAAAGCCGCGCCGGAAGAAGCTAATCGCGCCCATGCTTTTACATATGTCATGAAATCCATATTTCTCGGATCAATCTATTCAGGCTTCTTTACGGATTTACGGCCGGAGAAGAGATTAAGGAGGAGAAGTTAGAACTGGGTCGATATTCCGTACATTAAATTCATACTTCGAGACTTACTCCGTAGTGATACGTAGTGTCTCATACTAGGAACCCGCATTCGGTGAAGTTATCCAAACGTCACCGATGAAATACCTATGCCATGGTAACGACTGGTTATTTGATTAATTCACTTTGCTGACGCAGAAATCTCTCAATTTTGGAATGTTGTCTACTACTACAGTAATAAGCACAGCTTTCAGTTGTGTCTATGTTATTATAGTCGTCTAGGCATTAAATCAGCTACCCAAACACCAGCGGTTTCAGATCAACATCGGCCAGCCACTGTTGAGAGTAATAATGATCAACCTCGTATATCCACGCACTAACTACGTATATACGGGGTGGCTTCCCTGACGGATCTAGGTCTCAGCATCTAATACCTACGCAGTTACGTGTATGGGCCTAATCCTGCCAGCGATGGAGCGTGACAAGATCCATGTAAAGCATACCGACCGAGTGACTCATTTATTCTGGGTTACTGTAGGTCGTATCGTATGTTAGGTATTCTTCATTTAAATACTTTCCACTGTGCCAGAGAATGAGGGAGAAGAGAATCATTTCCACGGGGTCGGGTCACTTTGCTTACTTGTCGGTGGATATGCATATATTTGTTATTGTTCCACATGACTGTAACTATAATTCATAAAGTACCTAGGCAATCATTGAGCGCAACCTAAGTACAATATTAGTGCCGGATTTTTCATGTAGATAGTGTAGTCCCAACGTCAAGCAGGCTTCCACTCATAATGATGAGGTCCCTTCTGGACAACTCCAGGGTCTTCGCCAGGCTTGCCTGCCTTGTTGTATGCATGGGCGCCAAAATAGTCCATCTCAGCTTCCATAAACTGTGTGGGTAGCATCGTGCTGCTTTCATACTTCACGTATTCCAGCGATGCCGACAACGAAGGTATATATGCATCGGACTCGGTGCTTCTGAGTACAATCTCTTTCAGAGAGTCATAATTATTATGCAAGTCTCTTGACACCTCGTCGATAAGCTTCATGTTCATTATCTGAACGTCTTGGGCCAAAATAGGCTGCAGCATATCAGCAATAGCCTCGGACTGTATAATGCACCCTGCACGCCAGATCTGAATGCACTTTCCAAGGTCCACGCCCCATCCCTCATCTGCGGATGCTCGAGCAATAAGTTCCAAGCCCTGGCAGTAAGAAGAGAGAAATGATGCATAAACAGCGCGACGCAGGGTCTCGAGAAAGGCTTTCTTATCCTTGACTTGAAGGGTTTTAGGCTCGGGAATATCGAGTTTCTTAGAAATCCGAACTCGCTGGCTTCTGTTCCCACTGGCAATTCGGAGATAATGTGCGGTCGCTAGCGTTGGACCCGAAACGTGTCGGAGTGCCGTTTCCATTATTGACCATAATGGGGTTCCCTCGGTGTTATCGTCGTCTTGGACCACTTTGTCAAGAACATCATCAAGAACGTATCCACCAGCAGGATCGACGCCTTCTCCTTTACCATCACCTTGAGCCGTCTTTTTCCTGTGGCAGATATCGGCGCCAATTTCGAGTAGGAAATTGTTCCTCAATTCCCCATGCTTCGACCAATTGGTGAACACATCCCCAATCTCATCATAGCTCATACCAAGGCCTTTGTGCATGATTGCCCAAGCCTCGCAGGTTGTTGATAAGAGACCGCCTTCAATACCATTGTGACACATCTTCACATAGTGGCCAGATCCTCCCGGCCCAATATAAGTCACACATGGTTTGCCTGTCTTCTTGTCTTTAGCTGAGTACAGCTCTAGCAACGGCAAGACTTCTTGAACAATCTGCTTATCGCCACCCGGTGACAGACTTGGTCCCCTGCGAGCAGACTGATATCCACCAGAAACACCCATTCCAATCCAACTGACCCCGAGAGGCTTAAGCTCCTGCTGACGCCGCTCTGTTCGACGATAATACTCATTCCCGCCGTCGAAGATCACGTCGCCTTTCCTAAGGTTCTTCTTGATCATACCAAGAACGAAATCTGCCGGCTCTCCATGCGTGATTGAAAACATGAATAGCTTTCGCTCCCCTCGATCCTGGAGACTTTTCACAAACTCGTCGATGTTCTTGTAGCCCGTGATCTTGCCCTTAAACTGTTGCTCTGACTTACTCGCAAGCCCTGTGATTTTGTCCACATTTTGCTCGGCTACGTCCCAAATCGACACGTCAAGCCCTAGTTCTGCAAACGCGAAGGCCATCATCGAGCCCATGCTGCCGGCACCGACGACGCCAATGGCTTTCCATTGCTGAATTGGGTCCGTCATATTATCCGCTGGATTTGTGATATAGATTTAACAGAGTTCTTGTTTCGTTAAAAGTTTGCCAGGATGTATTTGGGCTGTCGGGGACGTTGAAAACGGGCTTCCAATCCGGCGTTTGCCTCCGCGACATAAACACTACGTCATTCACTAGTTTGGTCTGAAAATGCATTAATTTAATACAAAATCAAATAGTTGTATGCAAAATTGCTATCAAAAAACTTTTAAGCAAACATAAAATGATTATTCAAAAATTACAGAGCTGATGTTGGAATTACGACATACAAGTCCGCCAGGCCAAGGTAGAACCAGACTGATGTGTTTCAGTACCTGCATACCTACATTGCTATGAAGTCATTCAGCTGTTTTGAAGGTAGTTAGCAACTAGTTTCAGGGTTTAAGTCCTAGAATTTCCCAAGTGTGTATATCTAGACATACACACCGTCGCGATATTCTACGCAAGGTTAACGACCGCGGACAGAATCCATATAAAATTACTAATATGACTACATCATCATCACCAATAACCTTAAACTCTCTGCGCAAGATCCCTCTTTCCTATGCAAGCTGCTCCATCGGCAAAACTTCCGACTCTCTCCAGCAACGGCTCGAAGCAATTACAAATGCAGGATTCACTGCAATCGAGTTATCATTTCCGGACATTAAACAGTACGCCGAGCAGCTGTTAGACAAGAAGGTCGGTCCCGATGACTTTGACGAGCTGTGCCAGGCGGCAAGGGAGATTCGAAAGTTGTGCCAGCAACTGAATCTTGAAATCATGATATTGCAGCCATTTTCGAACTTCGAGGGATGGCCAAAGGGCTCATCGGATAGAGAAAAAGCTTTCTCCAAGGCCAAAGGTTGGATTCAATTGATGAATGCTTGTGGGACGGATTTGTTGCAGGTATGTTCTGTATCATCTCTCGTGAGCATAGCAAATAGCTAATACACATATCAGGTCGGCTCAACCGACAGCAGCTCAGAAGAGAAAATAACAACCAACCGCGATGAGATTGTGATTGATCTCCGTGAACTAGCAGACATGCTAGCTGAAGAAAATTACCGCATGGCGTACGAAAATTGGTGCTGGTCCACACACGCTCCAACATGGAAAGATGTCTGGGAGATCGTCAAGCAAGTTGACAGACCAAACGTCGGATTATGCCTGGACACATTTCAAACAGCCGGGGGCGAATGGGGTGATCCCACAACAGCCTCGGGCCTGATTGAACACGTATCCAAGTCTGAACTCGACAGACGATGGAAAGCCAGCATGGAAGATCTAACAGCCTCAATTCCCGCTGAGAAGATTTACTTGTTGCAAATTTCAGACGCTTACAAACCGAAGACCCCGATTGAGAAGAAGATTAAGAACGAATTGCTGCCCCGAGGCCAATGGAGTCATGACTTTCGCCCAATGCCGTATGACGGTGGCTATCTTCCGATAGAAGACGTAGCCAAAGCAGTGCTCAAGACGGGGTTTAGAGGATATTTTTCCATGGAGATCTTTGATAGTGGTCCGGACGGCACGGGGAAAACGTATAACTTGGGCCATTTTGCAAAATCTGCTATGGAGAATATGCAGAGATTGTTGAAGAATGTCTCGGATAAAAGTACCTAATTGAGATACATAATAGGTGAGTATTGATGGAGTGATAGAGCTTAATCTACTTTTTTTAACCCAATAAAATTCCCAAGTTTGTGCACCATTGTAATACATTTTAAGTTCATAAGTCTCGCAGAATACTTCCTTTCAAAGCATAATCAACACAACATCGATCCAGGAACCATATCCATGTGATTATCAAACATCTGCAATTCTGCACCGAACTTCAATAGCTTCATCGATTTTGGGTCTATGCGACAGCCTTGACGTCACTATAGCTTTCTGCAGGCCGAGCCGTCTGAACCCTAAAGCAACATCAAGTGTAACAGCTATATTTCTAATATATTCGAGAATATTTGACTGGTAGATTTTCTTTCTAAGTTCTCTATCAAGAGGCTATAACAAGACAGTTTGGGTATATAACTAATTTGTAGCTACATACGTGATTGGAATCAATCCGAGGCTTACAGAATGATGGAAGTTGTAGTAATAAATGCTAGGAAAAACGAGCGTCTTGGTTAGGAAAGAGTGGGATTCATGAACACTATCTAGTCTCTATAATATCAATTGGCTTTTCATACATGGATGCAATTCGTATCGAAGCATGGCGGACATGAAAGATTCTAGGTCATCAAGACGTACAAAGGAGTTTTATTGACTGGTTATCAAATCAGCAATCTTTTCAGCAAATGCATACACAGTAGACTGCGGATGGCCTGGCGGCAAAAACGGAAAGCTACTGGCATCGACAACCCGAAGACTCTGGACTCCGTACACCCGGGCCTGGCTATCCACAACAGCCGTGGTGTCATTTTTCCGGCCCATCTTGCAGGTTGCCGAGGCATGGTAGACAGTGGTCATACTTTCGGCGATGATCTGCTTGATCTGGGCGTCTGTCGAGTAATTGAAGCCTGGAAAAGCTTCATTCGGATCGGCAACACCGAGATCGGCCAAAATTGCCCATAGCTCGCGCTGGCGTTTGAATGCCTCAATAGCTAACTCTGAATCGGCCGGGTCTGCCAGCCAGTTAGGATTGATGAGCGGTGGGATATTCATAGAATCACTCTGCAGTTTCACTGTCCCACGGGAAAGAGGTGCCACAAGCGCTGTACTGAGAGTTGCATAGTTGTGACCATCATGTGGATCGCCTGTCTGTTTGTCTAGGTTGTATCCGTTGTATGCGGAAACTGGCAGCCATTCAAGCTCCGGCCAGTCAGGGGGAAACCTGGTATCGAGCGCTCGTCGGGACTGACTGCTCAGTTGAGACCGGAACGGCTCTGGAAGCTTCTCCCAACCGTAGACACCCGGACCAAAAATGGAAAGAGGGCCCGTTGCGTTGTAGACGTAGGATGAAATACTCTCAGCAGCCAGCGTGTGGTTGTTTACAGATGCTGATGCCGTGTTAACGTTAACACGGTGACCAATGCCAAATATCGGGTGGTCTTGCATGTTCTCGCCCACACCTGTGAGGTTGCTGATACATGAGATGCCAAATCCGGCCAACTCATCACAAGGGCCGATGCCAGACACCATGAGCAGCTGGGGTGATTGGAAAGCGCCGGCCGAGAGGATAACCTCCTTTCGTGCGGTCAATGTGAAGTTTATTGCCGGTGTACCAAAAAACCCAGCAGTCGACACATGAAGCCCAGTCGCGGTATTGTTGCTGTCGAACAAAATCTTTTGAGCAAGAGTGTTCTTGTATACGGTCAATGGGAAACCGGCATGCAGGGCGTAGCTGAGAAAGCTAGATTCGGATGACTCTCGCCAGGCGTTGCTGGGATCGATAGTCAAGGTCGCATAAGCAGAACCCAGCAGCTTACCACTGTCAAGACCATCGATCTCTGACATATTGGCCTTGATAAGTGCCTGCTGTGCCCATGTTCCGAATGGGTCTACGTAATTGCTGAACGATACTTTCAAGGGCCCACCTGCTGGGCTAAACACGCTTGGATCCTGCTTGTTTGAAGAATTCGTGTACATAGCCGGGCTCGGAGGAGTATAGTTGACAGACTTTTCGTAGTAAGGTAAAAGAGCATCCCAGGTATAGCTCTGATCGCCAACATCGTCAGCCCATTGCTGCAAGCTATCCACAGTAGGTCTCTGGTACAACATGTAATTACGAGCAGAAGAGCCTCCCAGTGTCTTCCCGCGAGCATAGTGCAGTGTACGGTTAGCTGACCCGATTTGCGGGGTAGTCGCAAAGCCCCAGTCCACGAGGGGATTATAGTTGTCCACATCGGAGCCTGTAAAATAGGTGGCATAGCCAGGGACAATGGAGAGATTCCCGTTGTCGATCTCATAGAAGCCCCCCGCTTCAACGATAGCCACGCTGGCACCACCTTCTGCCAGTCGCGTACCAATGGTCAGTCCGGCGTTCCCACCGCCGGCGATCACATAGTCGAAGGTGGCATTGGCTACTGGAGGGCCAAAATGAGTGCCTAGGAGCGGGCCACGCTGACCGTAATCAAATATTTCGAGTTGGAGTGCTGGCGAAATAGCCGCGAAGGCTGGCCCTGTCAGCAGCCCCAGCGTTGCAAAGCGCAAGGCGTGCGGTCCCATCACAGCACTTGTGCATGCACCGAAAAGCCAAGAGACGCAGGAGAGGCAGCCGTTGGTTTAACTTTGTTCACCGAGTACGAGCCAGCCAGATCGTTGGTGTACCAGAAATTGAGCAAGACAACTGAGAGGAAGAAACCTTGAGGAGAAAAAAGCAAAAAAAAAAACAGATCCTAGAGGCAACGGGGCGATTATACGTACCTGCATAGCCGACTCCCCAGCCACTGAATTTTGTTTCGGGTGAGTCAGCTCTCTCCGCAAGTCAAAACGTGGCCTCACAGCAGCATAGTTACCCCTTCGCGCACGCTGTGAGGAGCATCGGCGCCGTCCAGCGTAGTACGCAGGCTAGAAGCAAGCGTAATTGGATTGCGGCACGACAAAGCTGGAGAGACGGGCGCTAACGGCGCTAGTCCCGACGCAAGGTCCGCGCTAAGCGGCTAGCGTAGCTGCTGTGCTCCAATGCAGTGTTATAGCGCGGAAATTACCAATCAAAAGCTGAAGGATTTGTCTGGTTCTCCCTGGACCCACCATAAAAATGGGGCAATACCGCCAATGTAGCCAATCAGGAGCCATATTCCGCTGCTGTTTTACTAAATTCTCACGCTCAATTACGCAAATGAAGATCCAATACGAGACCCTTCTCCACCCTGGTAGTACCCTGAAAGCCTCCAGAGTCATCATCGTAAGAAGACATTGTTGCAACGAAAATTTCTTTGCTATCAGATCAAGTCCTTCCGTTCTTCTCTTAGCTCCTCTCTTGTCTTCCTTCAATTTTCCTCCTTGTGGCAGACACGCTACGCAGAAAATGTGATTGCGTTTGCTCATTCGGTGTCTTGACTGATCTGATATGGCCCCGGATCAAGGATGGAAGATATATGTGGGAACCTTGACTACAATCGTGCCAGCAACTGCGGCTGTGTGTGCGAGGTTCCTGGCAAGATGGATAGCGGGCATACCATATTGGTGGGATGACTGGATGGTGGTGATAGCCCTGGTTTGTTTCCCTTTGCGTGTCTCTAATGCGTCGAGGTCATGTCTCTATTTGCTCATATTTTGCAACAGATTGACTGCTGGGCCATGGCCGGTCTGCGGCTGGCAGAAGTGATTTACTTGGGCCAAGGACAGCATTCCGCCGATTTGCCCTCGGAGACCGTCGTCAAATTCCTCAAGGTGTGTGGTGGAATTGGAGCAGGCCAATTTGATTGATTCGCTTCTAACCAATGCCAATGACCAGAGTTTCATTGCTGTTCAAATGCTCTATTTTATCGATGTCGTATCCACGAAAGCCGCCTTTCTATTTCTCTACTATCGAATCTTTGGCGTGAATCTGTGGTTCCGACGCATCCTCTATTTCATTGCTGCCCTACTCGTCGCCTTTTTCATCGCTTGCCCAACTGTTGCTGTGGCTGGATGTCATCCGGTTTCCTACTTTTGGAACAGAAATCAGGCCGGGTCGTGTATCAATGAGACCAATTTCTTCCGCTGGAATGGGATTGCAAATGTCATTCTTGACTTTATCATTTTCTGTCTGCCGATACCTATGACCTTTCGCTTGAATGCAACCCTACGGCAGAAACTGATCATTTGTTCTATGTTCGCCCTTGGGTTTTTGTAAGTTCATCATCTATTTATCATTTTGGGCAACACGCTGGAAAAGCTTGTATCACCCACTCGACGAATAACGGGTACTAACAAGCGGAAAGTGTCTGCGTGGTATCTATCATTCGTATCATCGTTTTCGGAGACCAGAGAAAAGATGACATGACCTGGTCCACCACCGATTCCGCTACGTGGTCTTCTATCGAGCAGGCTCTCTCCATAATTTGCATCTGTCTGCCAACTCTGCGTCCCTTATTCCGATCTCTATGGGGCTCTACCCTCGATAATGAATCTAATCAGCGAAACAAATACCAATCCGACTCTCGTTCCAAAACACCGAGCAATGGTATCGCGCTTTCACGGCTTAATTCGTCCGGTGAGGCGGATAGTACAGCCGAATTTGCGAGACTTTCAAATAATGAAGACCGCGACGACGATGATGATGACGAAAGTCGGTCGCGGTCACTCCATGGTTCAAATGACGGCCATGCTAACTTACATAATACATGAATACTAAGTAAGATACTATTGAAATGTTCAAACCGTTCAATATAGCCTGGAGGCCTCCAGATGTACTTTTCAAGCTTCCTACGTTAAGCTGCCGTCGTAGGGATTTAGATCTTCCTTTCAATGTGAGGGCCAATGAGGAGACACTTATTCTTGTCTATAATTCAGGGGTTTGAGCTTGGCCCAGCCGCTTTCCGAGGTTTCATAAAGCTACATCAAATAACCTTGCGACTCGGCAATTCTGAAGTGCCCAGATGACCCCAGATACCGAGATATCCGGATAGAGCTGTAACGAGCCTAGCATCTTACATTGTGCATTTAAGCTGCGTTTTACGACTGCATAAATATCGCCCATTAGCACTTTTGCAATTCATTTCCTCGCTGTCTATGCACCCGTTCGATATCACTACTAGCCACTCCGGTCTCATCATGAAGAACATCGGGAAAGAACAGAGAGCGTATGAGAAACATATTTCCATCAGAGAAGCTTAAATTCTAACCTCAATAACCCTACGCCCATTTACCAAGTTGGATGGTGGACAGTGATGACGATCGTTGCACTAGCTTTCCTAAATAGCTGCGCCGCCATCACAAATACAGTACGGCATCGATCATTACTCAAGAGCACTCTGAGCATTTATTTAATTGCCCCGCTAGCTTTTATAGACAATCACTATCATGAATTTCCAGATTGAAGACCTTGGATGCCCATCTCTGGGTCAGCTCATCGGACAGCACTGATCGTTGCAGAAAATACCTTGACTGGCTTAGCGAATGCGAGATGTGTAAGTCTCAATGCTGAGTTATACGATATATGCTGACAACATGCTGACTGGCAGTGTGGTATCTAGGTCATGGGAGTCCACCGATTTTGAAACACAAAACGTCCCAGTCTCTCTATTTGTCTTTCTGTGGATGGCAGACGTCTGGTTAATACGACATTTAACAGACTTGTTGCTGCCTAACATCCAGATCGATGCAAGCCAGAATAAAAAGAGTATTTAGCCGATGTCCGACGAATAAAATGAAGCAATTCAAACTGTACCCGAATATCATTGGATGAATACGTAGTGTTTCTGCAATCTGCTTCTTAAAGCCCACTCGGTAGGAGAGTATTCTCAATGGAGTAAATAAATCATTCTTAAGAATTAGGGTTACACGACAGTCGGGAAATGCAAGCACCAGAATCTATATGCCCTTTGACTATCTAAACCGAGGCAGATGATGTCGCAAAATACGGAATGAAGGAACTCAGCCAGCCACTGCCGCAATGCGGCGGTCACACACATACTCTTGCAGGAAATGAAGTAGTGGTGTCAAGCGCAGACTACGTCTTCTCGTGCTCAGATTTATGGCAGTTATAGCAAGGGAAAGATCTAGATGATTGGTTGCGGAATATGCAAATCACTACATTAGCCCCATCCGTGTATGCCGGGTTGATTCGATAGGAACCCCCATCTCGCTTCTGCTATACAGACCAGGGCTGATGGCGGCTTTTCACGGACTGAAATTCGGAAAAAATTAGCCATTTTGGATAAGTTCTACCCAAAGCTCAGGTTGGGGCCCAACCCAAGTGGATTGATATATTCTAATCCGGAGTCCTTGAAGATATATTAGACTTTCAGAGGAAATGTCGCCCTTAATGTAGCTTATTCAAGGTTATCACTCTTATCATCGAATTACCCAGCTAACCGCCAAGATCGATATGCCTGGATATCCCATTCAACGACTGCGAGAGCGGGCAGACAAAGCCTGGAGCTATGAATCAGTTAACTTTACTCTTGGGGAGCTACGACTGATAACAGTTAGGGACCTACTAGAAGCCGATAATGCTACCATAATTCTCTCCGAATGGAGAGGGCTGAACCTCGTTCAACCAAGTGGGCATGTACCGAAATATGCAACCATCTCTCACTCATGGGCGCCGAGTGAAGAAGTCCAGAGACTCAGTGCGGCCGCTTACCGACCCCTAAGAATTGACCTTGGGAATAACAAATACCATGAAGTCAGTTGGCAGGGACTGGTTGAAGCTGCCAAAGCAGCCCAGCATCTCGGGTGTGTCTTTCTCTGGCTGGACTTGGTATGCGTCCATCAGGACTCTTCGGAAGATAAAAAGCTCCAAATTCAGCATATGGGACATGTCTATGAGAAATCTACCGCAGTCATTGTCATGCCCGGCGGCGTTGCAGCGACTCAGGGACCCGAGTACTACGCCCCATGGATTACTCGTGCGTGGACATTACAAGAAGCCACGCTCTCCCCTTCCAATGTGTATGTTCTGATCAGAGCCGCTAAGAGAGATCCCAATTATGACTACGAAATTATTAGTACCGGACCGAGGTACCTAGTCGATAATGTAGACGACAAAATTGCTTTGTCAAAGCTTCAAGATCTACTCAGTTGCCGGAAAACTACTGGCCTAAAGATTACCAAGGTTGATAAAGTGACCAAGGAGCGAACTCGAGTCAAGTTTATTGTCAAGTGCTTCGGGGATGATGAATCGCTTATTACGGCTTTGGAAGGGGTATTAAGCGGACGCACAGAGGCAATGAAGAAGTCGGCGGCATGGAGGAGTATCTGGCTGCGGACATCGACGAAACCACAGGACATGGTCTTCAGTGTCATGCATCTCCTCGGGGTGAGTATCAAGGTCGACTACCATCGAACTCGGGATGATCTCATTCTCGAACTGGCTAGAAAGACAAAGGCATTCCCGTCATGGCTGGATATTGGAGAGGACATGCCGTACGACTCTCGATTCGGGCTTGTCCCTGCAATCCCTATATTTCATCCCAATGACACTCCGTCCTACAGAATTGCCAACCGGCTGGTGCCTGCCAACACGCTCATTGAGCATGGAACATTTATACACGACTACGATATCAAGATACAGACGTCTACCACCGCCACTTTTGAAGGTGACCTTATCTGCGCCAAAATATTCCTGATCCATGATCAGAACTCCAGTCATCCATCGATATTCGACCTGAGTGGAGATAAACATACCTTTGGGAAGTTGGATCATGCCACAGGATCGCACGTAGTGGTTCTCGGGGAGGCACAAGTATATGGTCTTGGACATTTGGGTGTTTTCCAGTACGCAGGACCACAGGTTATTTTTATTGGGAAATCTGCGCAAGGCGAATGGGAGAGAATCGGCAAAAGAACGACTATCCCGAAGTCATATGTTGATAATGCCGGCAGATGGCATCTTACAATTGGAGGACCGCCAGGATCTGAATTCACGCCGTGTAATTGCTAATGCGTAATTCTTTTGATGTTTAGTGCCTGGGTATCTTGTTTATATTACTTCTAGTGTTGGAATCCACATACCTTACATAAGGTAGGTAATCGGCAAGGTCTGTGAATAAGTATCCTAGATACCTAGGTAGGTAGTGGCTGTTTATTGTAAATGTTTCAGCGGTTGTGTCGTCTCATTCTAGAATGCGAAGTCCATGCTACACTCACATTGACTTGAGTGATTGACTTGCTTTGGCTTTTTGGAGCGGGCTGATAAATTGAAGGTTGGAATACGTAATGGTTGGGCTTCAGTTTGGGTCTTGTATCTCTACAAGATCTCGGATATTTCTCATAAACTCCAAGAATTGTACGTATCTTTTTTTTCTTAAAGGAGAGAAGGAGCGCGTGCGAGAGAGAGAGAACTATAATAGATCACATTAAATCCTTGGGGCCCCGTCGTCCTCCAAATACTCCATTCATCAGGCTGCACAGTAGCCACGACCTCTGCGAGTTTGAGAGCTATCCTTTGGTCCATGGATGGACGAAAGAGGACACCACCAGGCTGCACTGGGCAAAATCCGTTGGTTTTCCAGATATTTTCTCCGTCGTTTAAATGTTACAAAGCTGGCTTTTTGTTGGCGCATTGGAAGCCTTGACTGGAAGCCGCATTTCAAGGTCCGACTTTATTCTGCATAACAACCCGCAAAGTCCACCATGAATATCAACTGCATTCATGGCCCACCTCCTCGAGACATGGTGCAAATCCTTGACAGAACTGCCTTCGGATGAGCAAGAAAGAGCACTGACAAATGCAGGCAGCATCCTGTCTGAAATGAATTTTTGGTGTTTGAATGTTTGCCATTTCTCATCCTCAGACAAGGATTTATGAGCAAGAGTGGACTTCCTCCACCATCCCCCTTAGAGCAAGCTATAGACGACACGGCGAGACTGATCACGCTTGTAGGCGAGGAAATTGGATCATGCGTAGCAACAATGGACCGGCGCGGGAATAGCCGATTTCGTGGCTGCTACGCCTTTTCGCAACAGGCACGTTTGGCCCGTCGTCTGACGAGAGGAGGCTGGTACCCTTTCGTTGCCAGGGCCATGATGAAATTTTGATACGGCATTGTGGAATATGCCTGTTCGTTCCCCGTCTAGGGTGTTTACAAGTGCCATAGTCCGTGTTCCACTACATGCTGTGTCGCATATAGTATTGACGAGGAGCATTATATCAATCGGCATGCTGCGAAGAATTGTACATGTGAAGAACTGAAGCCCCAGTTTACTGAGATTCAGCGCATCATTCTTGAAGGAGACACCCCTGTTATCAAAGTAATATCATCGTACTCCTCACCGTCTCAAAACATCACGATAGAGATCAGGGATGCTAAAGATCTGTCTCCGCCCAAACAGCTATATCAAAAATGCCCATGTCTGGTCTGATGGGATTGGCAGCACAACAGAGAATGGATTACCGGGTTGTCTGTTGGAAGTTCTCAATATATACATCCACGTATCCTCTGGAAAGGGTCGGATGAAACCCTTCTTGTGTCTATTGGAAAGATCTTGACAAGAGCATTCTTTTTCTTGAAGGAGAGCGGATGAAAGAATATGGTTGGAAATAGGCGAAAAAAGTCATTTCTGGCAAACAGTCAAGGCAAGTCATACGTAGATCCCGGTCGAAAGACCAGTCCATTCCGAAACGACACTGCTGAGTGCTTGAAACAAGGCGGCCCTCGTGGGAAGTTCTGGCTGTCGAAAATGCCTCGGATATTGGATTTGCATGATCATGAATTACAGTAAGGTTAGCTGCGGATTTCTTTGACCGGCTATGAATCAGAATTCTTCCTGAACGATCGAACGAAGGTGATCGTATCACGTTTGATTCAATTATTGCCCTGGAGCCAGTGAGTTTCAAGCATCTCCAAATTGTAATATGCTCTATTTTCAAATCCAGCGAGATATTTGGCGGCCAGGCAAGCGATCTTCCGGTACTTGAATACACGGGAAATGTCGTCGTTAGGGCTATCTGAACGTGACAAATTCGACAAGGACAGGACAGTGGAAGCCAGAGAAAGCTTTTCTGACATTGTAATATGTTAATTTACTTGTTTTCTTCTTATTGTATCATTTACATGCTGTTTCGTATGAACAACTACTCTGTTTTCGACTAAATGGTAGGTAAATATCAGTTCATTCATTAGATTAATAGTTCTAAACACAACAATTCAAATAATTAGACCATCAGGTATCTATAAACAAGAAATCACTCCAGCCAGCGCGAAATGGCAGTTGCAAGCGCCTCCTTCAACCAAGGCTCTTCTATGCTAAACGTGTTATCAAATCCATGAACCCCCTCCTGGATTGAAAGCACAATGTTATCCGCGCCTTGTCGACCGCGCAACTTTTCTCTGGCAGCATTGACAAAACGCTCACTAAGTGTCACAGGTACCACAGGGTCCTGCGCACCATGCAAGATGACCAGTCCACCTAGTGGGAGCTTTGTGTCAGGCTGTTCAAGACGCTGCAATTGGTAAAGACGCTCGCGGTGAACTGGCGAGGCTAACGAATCCCGATCATAGCATTTAAACAAAAGGGCCTTGGTACGAAAAAAAGAGTGGAATAATGCCATCCTCAAGTCTGAGTCATCACTTGACACGGTATTGCCAGCGTTAATTGTTTTCTGGAGCTCCAAAAGAGCTGATTCTGGGATTTGCGGGGCCAGGGCCGGGGTCTGGTCGGTCTCAACTGGTCCATCTTGATTGAACATGGGATATCCGGCTGTCGCTGCTCTGATATCTTCTGGGTAGGTCATCGCAAGGTATACGCTCAGCAGACCACCGGCTGATTCTCCGGTTGTGATGACGCGGTCGAGGTCAAGTTCAATCGGTGTTGGCAAAGCCGCGAGCAGATTCGCGCTATCGCTCGAGTGCAGCCATCTCCACCAGTCATCGATGTCTGATAGAACCTCGACAGCGGTCGATTCTGGCATCATGCGATAGTTGGCACAAGCAATAACTGCATTGTGTTTCTCGGCGAGTTCGAGCACCCATATAGGAAACCAAGGGCTATACAACGAATCGCCAAATATCTGCTCCGATAGTGTTTTATTAGTTACAAAGGTCATTGATATTTGAGAAAATAATTCGAGAGTTCTATACGTACCAATCCACCACCATGAAACTGAGTGATTACTGGGACCTTCTCCCCAGCCCTCAGAGACTTGGGAATCATGAAATCGGCGCGGATTCCATGGTCACCGACAGTTTTATAGTTTGCCTGGAAAATTGAGAAGTTGGAAAACCTCGGGGACAGTGCCGAGCCCTCAATTAGAGCCTTTGTGGACTGTGTGGGATCGCGAATAAAAGGCATTGTGAGTGTTGTTGGGGAAGGTATGATGATAATATAAGAGAGGCTGGTGATAAAAGTAGCACAGTAGTATTGTTCTATTTGTTGTTGTCGATATAGATACATCAAACCAATTCAGCAGACACATCTCAGGACTTTATATACATGTTTCCCTCCTCTAGGCATGCAAACATCGTATGGATATTGATGGTGTTGCAAACTTTCACTTTAGGCCCTTTGGTGTGTTTGAGTTGGTTTTTGCAAAACCATCAAATGTTTGTTTCCCAAGCCACGTGTGGGGCAGTCGCATACGAGTGAATCTGATTGGCCACATAGCTTATCAGTGTGGGTTTGCATATTTGCTTCCAACATAAATACTTTTCTACGCTATGATTGGCTGGAGCGTATATCTCACTTGAAACACTTACCACTCACTCCTTTTAACTTCAAACATGCAACAACAGAAGTCAGAATAACTTAAATAGCATGAATCAAATGCATGCATGCCATCTTAAAATCCAAACAGATTTTGGTCCTCGTCATAACCCCAGTCCTTCAAAGCCGGCAGTGCGACCTTCTCTATCATCGCCGGAGGACCACAGAGAAGCACTGCATTCTCGTCGCTTGGCTCAAAGGCATGCTTTCTTAGTATATCTGGGGTGATGTGCCCCTTGAGCCCGGCCCAATCACTACTGCTAGGATGGGACAAAACATGCACAATACTAAACCGATCGCCGTGGTCTCTCGAGAGTTCGTCGAACTCTCTGCGCATTAGAATATCACTCTCGGACTTGTTCGCATCGATTACTCTTATGCTCGTTTTGTCATCTGCATCTTTCAAGATTCGTACAACAACCTGGTATCCGGGTGTGACTCCTGATCCACCAAGGATCAGAGAAAATCTGCGAAATGTGAACTGTCTGTCATCAACGCTTAAATGTCCATTTCCGTGATATCGGATGTCACCTGATGGGCCCTTGACTTCAATCTCTTCGTTCTCTCGGAGACAGTCCAAGACGTTACCCATTGTACCGCCCGGTTGGGTTGCATCTGGGTGGTACGTCTTTACAACGAGATCAAATGTACCATCGTCTTCGCAATCAACTACTGGTCGGACGGGAGTATAGGGGCGAACAACGAGACGATCCGCAAAATGGAACCCGACTTGGAGGTGCTGACCTGTCTCTAATCCCAGCTTCTTTGTTGGCTGCGGGAGAGAAAACGTGTAGCGATAAGTATCTTCTGAAAGCCGCTTCTTTTGGGTCAACCTGGCTTGGGTCCATCTAACGTCCCAATTAGCAATTACGACTAGTCCCGCGATTTGACGGAGAAATACGCACTTATGCCTGCTCAGGGATACATTGGGGTCCCCTTTAACTGAAAGTAACTCCTTTTCTTTCTTTTGAACATTCTTCATATGTTCCATCGCTTTCTGGGTGACCTTGCCGAGGATACATTCTGCGTCGTGCATGAGTCTTATATCAATAACAAATTCCAAATCAACGCAAACATAACTAACAAGCTCACCTTTAAGCTTATTTTGCGCAAAATCGTCATGAATACCTTGGAATTCTACGGTTGTATTCATATTGACCTGGCCAGCATGCGCCAATATAGGCCCTTTGCCGCCTGGATGCCAACTCAAGACACTAGTAGCATTGTAAACTTTGCCGTTTATGACAACCCAACAATCATCTTCAGTATGGTGCTTCTCTATCTCTTGCCGGGTAAACTGCTTCTCAGGAGCAGACGCTTCACGCTTGATCTCTTCGATCTTCTCCTCGGTGGACGGTTTCATCCAACCATCCATGCCATTACCAGAATCGACTGGGTGCCGGAAAAGCAAGTATGACTCCTCATTTTCTGGGTCGTCGAATATCTCTGGTCTTACCTGATACCAAGAATTGTTCATCATACTGTCTTGCTTTTAGCATCAATGACAACTCTGTAAGTATGGGTTGGCCTACCCTTCGATATTCCACACTGGCTTGGGAGGTTGCGTATTCTTATGCACATCGAATGCACGCACGGTTATGCTGTGTGCGCGGATAAGCTTGGTGATATCCAAATCAATGTACCAGTGCAACCAGGTCCAGAACTTGTCGCCGTGCCGAATAGGCGCATCAGGGAACTATTCAAGAGGGGAGTGTATTCAACATAAGGTAAAATGAAAACGAGATCAGGTAGTCATGCTTACCTTGCGGACACAGTAAAGCCAATTATCCCCATTATCCAAGCTGATCTCAACTCTGTCAACTTCGTCTCCGCCTCCATTATAAGCATACCCTTGCACCCTATACTTCTTCCCCAACTTAACATCAACCAGATCAATCCGTTCGCCCTGTGCTGGTCTTACAACAACCGAATTCAGCATCTGTTCATTGCAGATAGTGCTGGGATGTCGAAACATTATCTGAGCAAGATCCGATTCTGTATCGGTGACAAAACTAGGCAGCTGTCGATTATCATAGATATGATAATGGCTTTTATTTTCATATTCACTAATCCAAATCTTTGACAGCCACTTCACTGACCGAGCTCCAACCCAGCCTGGCACGATTAAACGAAGGGGATAGCCGTGGTCGGGTGGTATTGGATGATCATTCATTTGATAGGCAAGTAGCACATCGTTGGTGGCATCCATTGCATATTCGAGAGGGATACACGTTTCATACTTTCCTTGGCTGAGTTCGTCGGCCCCAAGGTAGTTGACCCAGAAAAACTTATTGGGACTCTTCTCCAAGACTTCTGTGGCACCAGCCTTGATGAGGACATCGCGAAGTAATACCCCTCTCCAGTAAGAACAGCCAGCTGCGGCAGCAGTGAAGTTGAATGCTCGAGTTCTTTTGATCATATTCAGCTCTTTTCTACGACTGCCGTCACAGGCAATAAATATCGGTATATTGATACTTTCGAACTCGTCCCTCAAGTCGTCCATCGTTAAAGTCAATTGCTCATTAACGGTCACCTCAAGAGTGTGATTTTCCCAGAGTATATGGGGAACTGCGCCGTGGTTGCGAACGTAGTGTATCGGAGATGGTGTTATCAGGCCTGCATCAAAGAGAGTAGTTAGATCTGCTTCGGCATTTAGAGGATGACTTCCTGTCAGACGGATTAGTTTGTCACTACGTGGCACCCAGCTGTCGCGCGAGAGTTGGTCGGCTTCGTCTATTTGTTCTGGTAATATCTCATCATGAAGTGGAGAAAGCCCCTTTCCATCATTTTTCCTCATTGATGAACGTAACTTCTGTTCACTTTCCAGGAATTGAATGAGCGCATGCTCTTCATGTGACTTTCTGAGGTTGGAGCCGGATTCTGGACCTTCACTTGAATCTTCTTCTTGTGCTTCTTTCTTTTCTTTTCCATTACTTGTTTCATCCTTGTGGTCTTGGTCGCCTGATGAATCACCTCTTTCTTGTTTTTGCTCTTTGCCATTCTTCTTCTTTTTATTGATCTCCCAGGGCTGCTCGTACTTGATAAAGCTCTCTGTTGTGTGTAACACATACCGCCAAAAGTTTGGATGCACCTCTGGTCGCTCCAAGTGGAAATCCTGCATGGGAAGATATGAATCTATCAGCGCATACATGCTCATAGTCTTCAATGATATATCATAGATTGAAGGAGAAACTGCTCACTCTCTGCCTAGTCATAATATCTCGAACAGTAATCAATTCGCCCTTTTCTGCTTTTTCGCGCAGCTCCAATATCTTTGCCGTGTCTGCATCAGGTCGTTCTGGCGAATGCTCATCTCCGCTATGGGTTAGACCTATGAATCGGGCGTCACGCCCTCGCCTACCTACCCGATGGCTATGTGTCTTTGTCCAGTCTGGTTCGTTTAGTATCTCGAGCTCCGATGCTCCAGGGTGCTTTGTCGCAGACATAGTCTTCCGTAGGCTATGGGAAATCCCTCAGTTGTCATAAATGATGGGTTAGAATCCGCTTGACGAGGCTTCTCCGAGGCTATCTAATGTCTCCAGTCACTCTTTCAATGTCAAAATGAGTGTATTCATCTACTGTTAAAGTAAGGTGTCTACGGAATTCCCGAAGTTTATGTCTCATGATAATAATGACGCAATGAATACTTACTGAAGTAGATTCCGGGAATAGCTAAGTTTGTGCCGGACAAGAACTTCCCTAGTCAAAATCTACATGTTAGACATATCTTTTAACTGAGAAACTAAATCAATGAGAATGCTGTTATATGCAAATGCTCTTATTACGAAATCGACCCAACGAGCCACCGAAAGGGGCCCCTTCGTCATGCTTCTGGTGATACTAGTCTGAGAATATAATCTACCGCAATATTCCTTTGGCGGTTTCCTAGTTTTATCTGCATAATTCCTTGCGAAAGCTTCAAAACATTCGAAGATGATGCATGGTCGTCAGACTGTTAGAGTTAGGGCTCGCAAACCCTTATCTTATCAGCGCGCAATGGCGCCATTCTGCGGGGCTTTGACTGGGCTGCCCCGCCATCCGCCAATCGCAGCCCATACCAGATTCGATTTTATTGCACGTGCATCCATTTCCTTCTATGCTGTCTCTCCTGGCTTCATCAGCTCTCTCCAACCCGATATACCGAACGATTTGAATCACCTAAACAGAGGGCACAAAGGATGGCTGTTCTCCCGAACGAGTACAAGGGTAACTAAGCTAACTTGCTCCCATCATCAAATGCCCGTTGGTGGGTGACTAATAGGAAATGAAATTGGAAATCAGACAAGGTCCGAATTGCAGTCATCGGAGGCACCGGCCTCCAGGACCTCCCAGGCTTCACCAAAGCTGCATCTCTTGATATCGAGACACCCTGGGGCAAACCTTCCTCTCCAGTCACCATCTTGCACCATAACTGCAGCGTTTCCGGCAAAGACGTCCCCGTCGCCTTCCTCAGCCGACACGGCACGCACCATCAAATTGCTCCCCATGAAGTCCCCAACCGAGCAAATATCGCGGCCCTGCGCAGCCTTGGTGTGCGAACGGTCATTGCCTTTTCGGCCGTTGGCAGTCTGCAAGAGGCTATTAAGCCCAGGGATTTCGTCGTACCTGATCAGATTATTGACCGTACCAAAGGTGTTCGGCCATTTACCTTCTTCGAAGGCGGTGTTGTAGCCCATGTACCGTTCGGTGACCCGTTTGATGAGAATGTCGCAAAGGTTGTGCGTGCGTGCGGACACAGTCTGGAGGGGGATGGTGTTGTGTTGCACGACCGAGGAACATTAGTGTGCATGGGTATGTGTTCCCCCTACTGAATGCGCTTCATTATGCTTTTTTCTTTCTCTCTCCCTCTTCTTCTAACTTTCTGTTCAAATTCACAGAGGGCCCTCAATTCTCCACCCGCGCCGAAAGCAACATGTACCGCTCCTTCGGCGGATCTGTCATCAATATGTCCGCTCTCCCCGAAGCGAAACTAGCACGTGAAGCCGAACTAGCATACCAAATGATTTGCATGTCAACAGACTACGATTGCTGGCACGAGTCCACTGCCGACGTCACCGTGGAAATGGTCATGGGTAACATGAAGGCGAACGCAGTGAATGCGAGACGCTTTGTCGGCGCTGTGCTTGATGCATTGGTGCTAGACGCTCATGCGGATACTGTTAACGCCAAGCATCTGGAAGGGGGTATCAAGTTTGGTGTTAGTACGCCGCAGACAGCGTGGAGTGAGGATGCGAGGAAGAAGATGGAGTGGTTGTTCCCTGGATATTTTTAGTTTATACACGTGTTAGAATTTTTCTATGTTTATGTGAAAAAGGACTACAGCTACCTGGGTACCTACGGTAGGTATTTGATACCTATGTACATACATATGTAGATATGTAGACAGCGAGAGATAGATATAGAAAGGCTCCATCTGAATCGTACCTATTTGACATTTATCCAGCAATTTTTAAAAAGCTGCAGTCTGCTATATTACCTAGTTAAAGCTCAAGAATATGTTAAATAACCAAAACATCGCCTAATGCAAACAATCGATCATATCATGTATGAAGAAAATGCGTGTCCACTGTCCACCAAATATATGTACTAGTCCTATTTGGGAATGGTGTCGAACAACAGCCCGGCCGAGGTGGAGATAATATTACCGTTATCGTTGCGACAACTTTTCTCTCATTAACAACTACTATTACGAACTTACGTACACTGCACCGAGGGCACGTCAATATTGTTGATGCGCGACCCTTATCTCCTTTTCTTCATGTCATAGTTATACATTAAGACTGGTGGAGTTCTCGATCACCGAGTAACGCTACCACGATGCAAGGTTTTAGTATGTTCCTATTGCCTCACATTAGCTGGCTGGACCCCTTCATACAGAGTTTCTCTTAACTAACCATGACTGCGCTCTCAAACAGATATGGGACGTTATGTCCCGCCCGACCAGGAAGGTCTTACCACAGCCAACAAACTCGCAGGCAAACACGCACTCGGCGCTCGCGCACGCCACCTCCAAACTAAAGGCGCCCTGATAGTGCGATTTGAAATGCCCTTCGCCGTATGGTGCACAAACTGTAAACCGAACGAGACGATTATTGGCCAGGGAGTACGTTTCAATGCGGAGAAGAAAAAAGTTGGAAATTATTATTCGACGCCGATCTACAGCTTTCGCATGAAACACGCGGTTTGTGGGAATTGGATTGAAATTAGAACAGACCCGAAGAACACGGCATATATTGTGACAGAGGGTGGGAGGAAAAGGGACACGGGCGAGGATAAAGAGATCGGTGAGCCTGGGGAAATTCGGATTAGGTTTCCAGGAGATCGGACGGAGGAGGAGAAGGATGCGTTTGCAAGATTGGAAGGAAAGGTTGAAGACAAACGACAGTTTGAAACAGCTACCACCAGAATAAAAGAACTGCAGAAACGACAGAGCAGAGACTGGGAGGATCCCTACGAACAGTCGAGGAGGTTACGGAGGACATTCCGAATAGAACGCAAACGGCTGGAGAATATCAGTCAGGCCAATGAATCGCTTAAGGATAAAATGAGTCTAGGAATAGATTTGTTGGAAGAAACGGAGGAAGATCGCCTGCAAGCTGGCCTAGTTGATTTTGGGCCTACAGCATCTGATAGTTCGACTTTGGCTACCAATAGTCGTAACCGGCCGATGTTTCGTGACACACCATTCAAGAAGTCTTCGGATGAACAGCGGAAGAAATTGCATGGACCACAACGGGGAAAACTCAAGGCAGAGCTGGTTGCAGCCGAACGAAGAGACTTTTTAAGTAATGAGTTGCGGGGAAATACTCGTGCAGTTGTGGACCCCTTTTTGAACGAGGATGCAAAAACGTGGCAGCCGTCTGCTTTGAAAACGAGAAAGACACGGGAAAAGAAGAATGTTCATGGGTCAACCGATATCGTTGGCAAGAGGGAAGAAACAGAGCCAAACGCTACAGATTCAAGTTCGATAACTGACATGACACCAGTAGCTTTGGTCACATATGGATCAGATTCAGAGTGAGGAGTATAACGAGTGGCGGCAGCTTTTGTATATAGTATTCATGACATGATACCCATCAAGTTAAATTGATTTTCTTGGCCTTATTCTCACATGCCTGAAGCTCAATCTCTGCGTCAGTTACAGTTATAAATTCTCAATTATTTCATCATGGCTGCTTGGCCCACGGTGCTCGAGTTGGACCCGGAATGTTAGAAGCATCATCAGACGACCCGGCCGGGGGTTGCTGTGCCCAAGGCGCCCGAGTCGGTGCCATTGGTCCTGGATGGTTTCTAGATGAGTCTGATAATGTAGTCCTAAGAGGCATTCGGGTTGCTGAAGGATGAGCGGTACCAGACATTGAGGATTCTCGTGGTGTGGGCGCTGCCCCTGGAGCTGCCGTAGACCCAGGCAATGATGAGCCAGGCTGACTCCACGGAGCATGGGTACTAGCGGCCTGCGAAGCAACGGAGGCTTGGCCTGTCAATGCATTTGTCTGCTGTTGTCTTGATAGTGAATGCATTGTACGTGGGGGAGAGATTGCATTAGGATCTCGATCCCAGCTGAATAGAGACCCAAATGGAAAGTGTTGCACGACGGGAAATTTTGAGAGGACTTCGGCGTTGTACATCTTGATCATGCCCTGTTGAAATTCATATAATGAGAATTCGTTTACTTTCGGTTTATCGTTAGCATGCACACCTTGTTAATCTTTCCCCAACCCTCCTTAACGCCGGATATATCGTAAAGCATCGGGCTATGTTCCCAGAAAGGCCCCTTTTTAACATCGTAAATGAAGCCTATTGCGGAAAAATACATATTTGTCTTTCTTTCTTTTTGTACAATATTATCTTTTGTAATTTGGGTCGGTGAGGGGACACCAAGCAAGGAGCCCTCTGTTGGCGTCTCGTCCGACTCGTGAATGGCAGGAGAATACTGTGCCGAGCCGAAAATGTAGGGTGCGAAGGAATGGTCATCAAGACCCCATACACCGTGAGTCCCTGCAGGTTCCAAATTGTATGTCTTTATTAAACTTCGAATAAGCTCTAGGTACCTATACAAATGGGGACTATTGTTAGTAAAGACGCAAGAACCGAATGGCTTTCATACGTACGGTTCTATGATTCCGAGAACGATACCCCTTTCTTCAACACCAGGGTCAGCGTCTGGAAATGCGCCGAGTTTCCAAAGACATCCCAAGAAAGCCAGGAAACTCAGTTCATGACCTGTGCCATAATCAAGTCTTTGCGCACTGCCAAAACTCCCGAGGAAGTAGGCTGTTAGCTCTGTCCTAGCTGTTGCCTCTTTAGCGGACGTATTTGTGGAGGTTTCATGGAAGTCGGAACCAAGAGCCTCATCAAAAAGTTCTGCCACTCTGCTTTCCAGTATTTGATACCATTTCCGAAAGCTGATATTTCCAAAACGCCTGGGGCCAGTGTCGGGGGGGGCCTCGTCTATGATGCTCTCGAGTCTTGACAAGAGCAGTTGTATTCGACGAACAGGCTCGGAGAACTCGATATCGTGAGAATTGTATTGCCATGACTGAGACTTGCCGTCGATTTTGCGAGGAAACATTGCTCGATTCAGCTGCAGAAGAAACACCATAATGTCTCTATAAGCTTTCGTTGTTAAAAAAGCTTGAACATCCCCGCCCTCGTGGATCTTCTTGCTTGGCTGGGCGAAGACATGATGTAGCTTGTCTATGCGTTCCAATACCTGAGTAGCCATAACCTTGGAGCAGTAGATGCATATGCCTCAGTTGGTTGCTATGAAACAGTCTGGGGGCGTCATGAGAAACATGGATATGCCCTGTCGACGCTTGTGGGGAAATCGTCACTGCTCTTTGAAAGCTGGTGGGGCGACCGCTGCGGGAACTTGGGAAGCTTCGACCAGCCGGGAGCTCCAGAGCTCCGTAACCACCCATTCTCGACTCCAAGTCGAAGGTCGTGGGAGACCACCACCAGTGATGTCAAATCATGCGACGTTGACCCAGCCCGAATTCCACCAGTCGCATTTTCCTGAGGATTCTAGTTTGCGGTGGTGTCGCTTTCACGTGCGAAATGGCGCGTCTCCACGCGAAGCGCCGGCGGGCAAAGCAAAATCAAACTGAACGATCTGTGAATTACCTGAACAATGTGTCAACTAATCTACATGACGAAGATGACGACGATGAAAACAGCTCTCACGCGGAGAATAATGAACCATCGGATAATGAGCTCTCTGTTTCGCAGTCTTCCGCCGGGGAAGACTCCGATGCAGAAGCTGGACCCTCGTCACAACCTGCCGTTCAAACCAGAAAATCTAAATTCGTCGGAGTTGTGGTCAAAAACAAGGTCTTGACTGATTCGAGCAATAGAAGGAAGTCACACTCCCACAACCCAGCCACCGGCGTCGGCGGTTTACACCAAGATGAAGAGGTCCCCGAAAGCGAGGAGTCTGAGGAGTCTGAGGGCTCTGAGGACTCTGTCTCAAGCGAGGACTTAGAAGACTCTGAGGAACTCTCTGAGAATGAAGATGTCACCGAGCGGGACTTCGAACGAAATAATGCAAAACAAACTGCGTCCCGGCGCCGAGGAAAAAGCACCGAAGAAGCACATGGAGTGGCCGAGAATGTGAGCGAATGGGCGGCTGTAACGCGTCCGAGAACCAGAATAATTGATAGAATGGAAGAAAGTTCTTCACGGGCAAACGAGTCATCTAGCCGAAAAAGGAGACGGACAACTGATGTAATTGAAAATGAACCCCAGAGAACACGCAGGCGGCTACAATTACCAATACACAGCGACAACATTGCACCTAGTGGCGCGGGCGAACCCGAAGAGTTTGCACAATGGGAAGCCAGCATGGTGGTTGAGACTGCATCTGCGGAGGAACGGGAGGTGGTGATCTACGACGAAACAATATACGATGATGCAACAAAAATCATGGGACTGGAAAGGCCCTGGAGGGATCTGATGGATGGTTGCCAGAAGATCAAAGCTGCCGAGACTAATGAAACGCAAAGTTTCAAAGGAATCAAAGACATTTGTGGTCGTATACAAGCGTTGGGTGACATCTACAAAAGGATTCAGCGAGACCGTGCGACGGGGTCGTTTACATCCAGAACGTGGGAGCGTGCAGAGCACAGTTTGAAACCGATTAGCGACGATGCTGATATGCTTCAGCTGAAGATAATGAAACGTGCTAATGAAGCTAAGCACAGTAACGACTTTCGAATCAGAGCAGATGCAAACGAATACGCGGAGCAGATTTACAAGCACGTCGTAACCGATTTGAGCGAGCTGGCGTTGGAGTGTCTGAAAGCTTATTACTCGGAAGATAATGAGTGGCTGTTGACCGGTGGCTTCATAGCTGTTATGAATATTTTGGATGTTACAGGGAAAATTAACAATACGCTTTCATCATTAAAAAAACGTGACTTGATCAACACGACTCGCGATATATCCCGAGTTATACGAATTCCCCTACGTGTTATCTGCGACAGGTTGATTAGGTGCGAGATGGAAGAGCGACAGCGAGGGCGATAGCATACATCTGAAAATTCAAAGAGACGGTCTTTCTCGTTTCATGATCTGGGCTGGAGTTGACTGATGCCACGTTTTATACCCAATTGCTATATGTTCTGGAAACTTTTCAGTGTATATACAGACACGCTAATTATATATATATTTTTTGTCACATTGCTTCGGATGTTCCTATGGTTTCCATTTTTTATGTCTGGCATCTCATTTGCGAATGCATCATACCGTTTGCCTAGTGTGTAGGTATGATCAGGAATCTGTCCTATCTTGTCCATCGTCGTAGGCCATGTTTTCACTCGATGAAACAGAGACATGCATACCTAGTATATGGCATGTAGTAGATTGCGGTACCGCTGCCCATTGGCCGTTCTGCTGTCGATCACGGCCCAGCTGCAACCTGAACCGTTAGGGCCTTGTCGTGGCTCCAGTGCATGCAACTTGGGTAGATACAAGGCGGGTGGGCCTGGATTCGTGTGCTGAGTTTCAGAAGAACAACAACAGACAGGCTGTACCGGGGCAAAACAGCAAATGTCTCTATTCTATATTCCCAGAACGAATCGGGGAAAAAGAAAACATCCGACGAGGCGAGGCCGCACTCCGATTGGCCGAGAGAGACGCCATGGTTCGCGTCGAGCAGGGCTGCTGGCCAATCACAACGCAGCACGCCGAGCAAAAGCTTCACCAGGGTCGCGTCCGGCTAGTCCCGTAGCGGTTTAATGTGACAGCAGCAGAGCTTCTGCGGTCCCCCTCTTTCCTTGTCTTCGCTTTGCAGGCGCCAGCATAAGTCACAGGCAGAGACAATACGCCGTCCATCTACGCCCCCTTCACATCGTACACTCTTCTACCTCGCTGATCGTTTGTTGGAAAGCGCTGCACCGGACAAGCGGTGCCGAATTGAGTCATCTGCTGCTACTCCGTGCCCCCCTTAAAAGCTAGTTTAAGCGCTAAGCTGGTCGGAGTCCACCTGTTTCGCCGACCGCGTCTGTGCGTGCAACAGTATCTGGCGGCAAGAGAAGACAACAAGAATCCTTCATACTCAAAGCCATACTCGTCGAACATACAGCAATTGAAGCTGACTTATAACACCCGCCGGAAGCTGCGAATACGCGCTGGTGCTGCCGGAAGGAGAAAGAATCAAGAAGGGCTCAATTGAAGGTACGTCCAAAGCTGTAGGCCAAATAAGGAGACGGAGGGAAAAAAAAAATAGGGAGGGAAAAGTGCCTGTCAAGGGACAATCTTGCTGCCTATGCATTGCTTCAACATGCTTCGACCTTTGGACTACTGCCAAGACTATATGATTTGGTTTCGTCTATGCTTCTCTGGACACGTTGTCACATGCTATACCTGGTGCATGCGTTTGCTATTGAAGTTACAGTCTGTCAGCTACAGAGCTCACAGTTTCTCGATCGTCCATGAAGCTGCAGTGGGATCTATTCGTGGTTGGTATTGCGTATATTAGGAATCTGATTACTGACTGGCTATGCTTCCTTTTCTACAGTCGTCAGAACTTGCCTTTTCTTTTCCTCTTGTTAATATCTCGGCGCTCAAACATTAGACTGAGTTCAACATGTCTGCTACCGAGGAACCAGTTGCTCCAGCCCCCGAAGCCGCCGAGCTTGTCGAGACCGAGCCTCCTTCATCTATTCCCGAGGCAGCTGAGACACCTGAGAATCCCCCTCAGACCCCGGTAGATGCGGCCCTCTTGTCCGGTGAAGAGTCCAAATCGGAGGCTGTAACCAGTCCGGAGACAGGCAAGGAAAATGCTTCGCCATTGAAAAAGTCGACGGTGTCGAGTACCACCAAACGCCCACTCTCGAGCTCGGCATCGACGAAGCGACCTGTTGGTTCCACTACGACGCCGACTACCAAACCAGCATCTCGAAGCACAACCACTGGCAGTACCTTGAGCAAACCACCCACACGTCCTACTACAACTTCAACTAGCACGGTTCGCCGGCCGCCGAGTGCCAGTACTACTGCGACTCATCGGTCACGGGCATCAGTGAGTAGCTCGGCTGATGAGAAGTCCTCGAAGGTAGCCAGTTCCGGCGACGAGAAAAAGGGCATCTCTAGCGCCGCGAAACGCATGTCGCTCGCAGGTACCCCGTCTACTCGTGCTCCAACGAAAACTTCAACATCCACAGCAGATAGAAGGGCAAGTGTCATTGGCTCCAGCGCTGATAAAAGGCCAGCTTCGGCAACCACGACAAGCAGAGCTACCACTGCCTCAAAGCCTTCCACTACCACCGCTCGCCCTACATCTACTACAACGATGCGAACCACTGTCCGACCGTCAGCAACAGCCGCGGCTAGGCCTGCAGTCGCCTCTGCAGAATCAAAGAAACGGCAGAGCATAGCCCCTGATGCTAAGTCCGCTGCAGCAGGAGCTGAAAAGCTCGCAGAGCTGCAAGAAAAGTTATCTGAAAGTGAAGCAACTATAGCGACGTTGAAAACAGAGTTGGCTGCTTCCCAAGAGAAAATGACAGCCTTTTCTCAGTCAGCAGACGATGAGTCATCGAAGATAGAAACTGCTGTTGAAGCGATTCATGCGGAGCATGCCGCAAAAATTGATAAACTCTCTGTTGATCATGCTCGCGAGGTGCAAGAGCTGCAAGCAAAACTAGTGGCAGCAGAGTCAAAGCACAAGGACTTTGAAGCACAGTCATTGCAAGATCTCGAGGCAGCCAAAAAGTCAGCGGTCGAGCAAAATGATGTTCAAACGGCAGCCGTGCTACAGGAACTTAAAGCAGCTCATCAGGCTGAGTTCCAGCGCCTTCAGACCGAGTTGGAGAACGAAAAAGCGTCAACTGCAGACACTGCGGCGCAAATTACGCGATTGACCGAAGAATTGGAGGCGGAGAAATCTGCCTCGGAAGCAGCATCGAAAGCCTCTCAAGAGAAAGAAGCTACTACCCTTGAGAAACATACCGGTGTTATTGAGCAGCTCGAGAGGGAATTGAAAGGACGAGATCAAGTGGTGGAAAACCTTGAAGGCGAATTGAAGAAACTCTCCGACACAAAAGACAAGGAAATCGTAGCCGAGAAGCAGGCAGCTTCTGAGAAGGCCTCGGCATTGGAAAGTAGGATTTCTGAATTGGAGAAGAAGTTGGTGGATGCCCTGTCCTCTCAGCATGACTCCGAAAAGGTCGGTAAAGAGCTGGTTGAGAAAGATAACGAGATTTCCGAGCAAATTGAGGTCATTAAAGCTCTGAAAGCCGAAATTGACCAGTACAAGGTCTCCGAACAGTCCTTAAAGACCGAACTTGAAGGATTGCAAGCCGATTCACAGGACGTAGAAGCAAGGATCAAGGAGATAGGGATTTCCCATGAGCGTGACCTTGCAGAACTGAAAGCTGAGCATGATGCTAACACTGCCACACTTACCGCCAACCATGCTCAAGCACTAACTGAAGTAAACCAACATGCAGAGGCTGCCAACAAACAAATACAAGACAAGCTTGATGAAGCCGATTCCGCCCGGAAGCAACTTGAAGAAAAGCTCCTGGCCGCTGAGGAGGCTCTTGAGATAGCCAATCGCAATTTTGAGGAAAATGCTAGCGCAGCACAGAAATCTGCCCGCGAGGAAATTGATTCTCTACGAGAAAAGCTAACCTCCATGGAGGAAACGTTAAATGCAGATGTAGAAAAGATCAAGACCTTCGAGACCGATCTCGCCACCAAGCAGGAGGAACTTCAACAGTTGCAGACTAAGCTGCAAGAAGAAACTGCATCTGCTTCAAAATATGCGGAGGAGCGGAGTCAGGAGCACGGCAAACTTTCCGAGGAACATGCGCGCTCCATTGAAGCTCTGAAAGTGGATCATTCATCTGAGATTGAAAAGTTATCTTCTTCTCATACCGAGTCTCTTCAGTCTCTACAGTCCAAATACGATGAGCTACTTGCAGCTAATGCTGCCCTTGAATCTACCCATGCGGAGAAGCTCAGCGCCCTTCAAAGCCAGCTATCTGCTGCTCAAGAAGAGACTTCTGCTAAGTCCGCTTCTCTGTCTGAAACCCACCAGGCACAAATTGATGCTCTGAAAAAGGAATTTGAAGAGCAACAGACTAAGCTGAAGGAGGAGTGGGAAAGGTCCCAGACCTCGAAGTCCGCAGAGATCGATTCTGATCATAGCAAAGCGATTGAGGAACTGCTGACAGCCCACGAGGCCAAGTTGACAAACTTGCGGAGCGATCTGGAAGCATCGCACCAGGAGAAGCTCGATTCGCTGCAAAAGACCCACGACGCTGTTTTAGCTGAGCTCAATGACCAGCTGAGCAAGGCTAAGTCAGCCGCAGCCGACACATCGGTTGTGGATGGTCTGAGTGAGCAAATTGCGGACCTAAAAACCAAGCTTGAGGCTTCTGAAGCGAAATTGGTGGCAGCCGAAGAAAAATTTGCGGTATCTACCAATGAACTAGCTACCAAGCACACTGAGTATACCGAAGAGCTGTCCAAGGTGCAACAGGAGAATAGCGCATTACAGACGCAATGCCAAACCCTAACTCTCAAGCTGGAAGAGGCCCAGAGGGCTCTAGATGAGCAGCATAGTACGACCCAATCGAAACTTGAAGCGGCGTCTCAGCAGCTATCTGATTTACAGGCAGAGTTGGCCGCCTACAAGAGCACCCATGAGCAAACGCTTGGCGAATTGGAGTCAGCCAAGGATCGCAACAAAGCTGTAGAGGACCAAATCTCCAAGAGCGAAAAGCAACTCAATGAGCAGATTGAGAAGAACATGTCGCTTGTGACGCAACTCGGAGAGGTTGACTCCAACATTTCCAACAGTCGCAAGCGTATCCGTGAGTTGGAAGTAGAGTTGGCTGCGCTCAAGGAATCTTCTCAGGATGCAAAGCCAAAATCTAGCGACCTCCTTGCTAGTCGATGGGCCACAGGCGACGACGAAACTAAAACCGAAGACAGAAGCGGTGCATCTGCGGAAGGTGAGGAGCTTGGTTCTTCCATAGAGGGAACGGTGGGGCATCCCCGTTGATGGGTACCTCTTTTTGATTCTTGTTAGGGCTTCTTTGCTAACTGAAGCAGATGGCGAGCATTCAGGAACAGCTTAAACAGATCCGGGCAGCCAGCGACGATTGGTATGATGAACATCGAAGGTATGTGATCTACTTTCTTGGATTTGGTCTACTATTGCTAATATGGTTACCTGTACTAGAATCGTTGGTGAACTTGTACAGGCCTCTCGAGTTGCGACACCAGATCCGTCGTCGCCAGACGCTACAGAGACTTTACCGACTACATCAACCAGCCAAATACCAACAAACAACGATCTACCAGCAGAGCAAACCGCATAAAAAGCGACATGTATCACTTGAAGCAGAGGAATGTTCTCGACTGATTCGCAAATCACCTATTTTCAGTGAGAGGCAAGATATATAAGCTGTATATAACCGTGTCACTTAGTTTTTCCATGTCATTTGGATACCCTGTGTTTCTTGTGTTGTCTTTTTTTCCCTTTGTATGTGTCGTGTTGTGTTGTGTGGTGGATTGTATATTTTCTTTTAGCATCCTTAATCCTTGTAATCAGGTTATGCTTTCGTTGTTTTAACGCTCTCCAATCATCAACACTGAACAATTTCTACCTAGGTATTATACTCTGGATTGTGTAGTTGATATATACAGAAAAGAGACATACAACGTAAGACATGTGTAAGACTAAGTAATTACATGGAAATTACCAACAGCCATTGATCTGTAGGAATGCTTACTCCGATTTGACGCCCAACTAAGATCCGACCCTAATCGAAAACGATCTTCTTCCCCTCGAACGAGGCCTGGGATTTCTGCTCCTTGGCCTTCCTAGCTGCTTCCCACGAAGGATGCAGAGAGGTAGACGCCGCACTTGTCTTATTGGACCGCGGACCACCAGCTGCTGCATTCGCATCCTTTCTATGGCCGTTGTCTCTACTATAATCCCCCCTTCTTCTTGCAAAACCTTGAGACTGCCCATCGCGTTGCTTAGCCCATCGTGCATTGTTGTTGGCATCATTATCATCCGTCGCGCCCCGACGCATATCCCACCCGCTATTCTTATTCTTCCTCTTCTCAGCTTCTTTTTGCAGATGATTAGCTTTTGTCCCAAATTTCTTCTCCCAGAGAGCCCGTCGAGCTTGCTGGCCCATTCGGTTTTTGCGCTGTGGTCTAGCTGCTGCAGCATCGTCGTCGTTGTCGTCCCCGGACTCGGAGCCAGACCAGTATCCACCCATCATCAGGGAGGGGAGGAAAGTGGTATCCTTGGGAGGCTTGTCGAGGTCATCATTCTTGCCCTTTTTGGTTCGACTTTTGAGCTCGGATTTTGGTGGTGGCGATGGTTCGGATAAATAGCTGGATTCTGAGGCTGCGGAGGATATGGAGATGTCGTCTGCGAGGTTGTATTGGGGCTTGGATTCATGCTCTGATGCGGAGGCTTCTTCTGAGTCGGATGCATCTGATGTGGGCGCTAGGCGAGAGTCGAATTGAGCGTAATCAATGCCATCATCGTCGTCTGAAGCATCATTCATACTCGTGTCGTTATCTGCGTGGACACTATCCGAGGTTATAGGTTTCGTATGCTCGTCCGGTTTCTTCGCTAATTTTTGCTCCCCCGCAGCGGCCTGTTTCTGTTGTTTCTTCACTATTTCGTTGATGCCCAGTAAGGTCCGAATATCAGTCAGAATATCAGGCAACGCGTTCTGGACAGGGTTCGATTTGAACAATCTCGCTGTAACATTGGCTTCAGCAGGATCGCGCGGGCCAGTTGCAGAAGTAGCGGCTGTTAGGGACTTTTCCAAGCGGGCGAATTCGGGGGAATCAGAGATGCGTTTTGCCTTGATCAATTGCTTGTGCAAATATCGTTCTGCTGTTTCTTCCAAGTCGAGGGCCTGCGGTTTCGCATTTAGTACGTAAACTAGCATGATGAGTTATTTGTCTAGCCGCACCTTCAGGACTTGCACCTCCTTTTCCAAACGCTCCAGGGTCTTGCCATCATTCTCCTGCTTTGCTGTCTTCTGTCGTCTGCCCAGCTTCTGCCTCTCGAATCCACGCGCCGTCTTCAGGGCTCGGAAGAGCAATTGTGCGCCTCGTTCAAACTTATGACGCAGTCGGGTGGCTTTGACTTCGTTTACCCTGTCGTCCTGGCCTGTGTTGGTGCGATCATTTTCGAGCTCGGAGTGTTTCCTTTTCGGCATTGTGACTATGGTTGATTGAATAACTGGCCGGCTCGTGTGCTGCGAACAGTCTGTGAAGTTTGAATTCAACTTTCTCTTCTGGAAAATTTTGGTGGGGAAGTTCTGGCCGCAGCGCTCTGATTGGCTGTCGCTGTGCTTACTCAAGAGCACAATGATATTAACTAAGAGGTTGATTGAATTGATGATATACAGAAATAATGTGACAGAGAGAGAGTCAAAAACGTAGCAAGTCAGATAAGGATATCCATGCTTTTATGTGACGACTTTTGGGTATATTATGGTAATGGGATATTATATTAGGGTGTTAGGGTTATATTAGGGTTAGCACGGTGGAGCGCTCAGTCGCCCCAGCAACACCAAAACATCGAATAATTCTCCCAGCATAAAGGACACTTGCTCCTGCAACTATTCCTAACGAGTTCTGCAAACACCTCCGATAAACAAAAGCGTAGCATCTCATTCGCTTAAGACGACTGCGAAGGTACGGCACGGCATGGCGGCAGTGGCGCTCGAGGCTCGTTTCGAGCACCTGGCTATCAATGACGAGAACGACGTATATAGCAAGACAAAGTTGCGCCAAAAGGCCAAGGTATGCCAGCCCAGCTCCTTGGTGTCCAGAGCACAGTTGACAAGGTGCAGATTCCAACAGACACTGGTACCGCCCGTCTATCGCACATATCCCGTCCGCCAAAGTACTCTGAATCTGCTGTCCATAGACAACAGAGCACAAACGCTAAGCAAGCGACCTCCCAGGCAGTTCCAGGGAAAGAAAGACAATCCGCCGCGCACTTTCGAAAGCCTCTCGGCATTATATCAAATGCACCAGTCAAGACGGACAAGTACCGCGTTACGGATGTCAAGCAACAAAACACGATCATCGTGCCTGTTGCTTCCCAAGTGGCCCCTATAAGAGATAGTCAAGCAATCTTACGAGGGCAGAAGTCTATTCCTACTGTATCCTCGCGGACATCCAGTGCAGCAGGTGCCACAGAAGAACAGCCAGCCACCATTATCAAGCAGCCCGTCTTCAAACAATTCCAGCTCGGCATGTTCGAAGTTGGTCGATCCTTGGGCAAAGGGAAGTTTGGTCGAGTGTATCTTGCGCGCGAACGACAGACGGGCTTTATTTGCGCCCTCAAAGTCCTACATAAGAACGAAATTGTACAAGGTCGGGTGGAAAAGCAGGTGTGTCGAGAGATCGAGATCCAGAGTAACCTGCGCCATCCCAACGTCCTCCGGTTCTACGGATATTTCTACGATAGTAAGCGCATATTTCTAATACTTGAGTATGCCGCAAAGGGGGAACTATACAAGCACTTGCAGAAAGCGAGACGTTTCTCGGAGTCGAGGGCAGCCCAATACATTGCGCAAATGACGAGTGCCTTACGATACTTGCATAGCAAGCGTGTCATTCATCGGGATATCAAGCCTGAGAACATTCTTCTCGGTAGGCATGGCGAGCTCAAGATGGCTGATTTCGGCTGGAGCGTTCATGCGCCCAGTGGTCGGCGGATTACCAAGTGTGGAACATTGGATTACTTGCCGCCTGAAATGGTTGATCCACGGAGATGCCAGAATCCCTATGATGAGAAGATTGACCTGTGGTCCCTGGGGGTCTTGATGTATGAGCTGCTGGTTGGATCGGCGCCTTTCGAGGACACGCCTAGTATGACGCAAAAGAGAATTGCAAGAGGTGATATGAAGATTCCTTCCTTTGTCAGCTCGGAGGCAAAGGACCTTATCAGAAAGGTGAGTAAATTGGCTATGCTACCAGTCCAAATGGGGTCCTAACTGTGACGAAGCTACTTGTCCTTGAACCCGAACAGAGAATTCCCTTGGAGAAGGTCCAGCAACACCCCTGGATTATGAAGCACTGTCTTGCTGGCGAGAAAGCTGCAAAGGCGGAAAAGTCAGACGGGTGAAACGTCACCAGCCGCGAACGAAATATAATATTCCCATCCAGTGGACCACTCGTCCATTGGAAACCGGTCTCGTTGGCCTGTTCTAGAGCATTTCTACCCCTAGGGACCCGAAACGTCTGTGGTCGCTGAACACGTCCATTGAACATTTCCATAGGTCTATGATTACATGTTCACCGAGCTATCATTGCAGTTGGATGTGACGAAGAGAATATCACGGATATACCTGAAGTACACCCGCGCAGTCGGCTTCCATGCTCCATTGCATGAACCAACAACATCTCGGTGTGCATATCGGCGTCTTGTCTGCGCATGCTGCAACTCATGTAACCGATAAGATAGTGCTGGTCTGGAGACACCTCTCATCTCAAGCTCGCTGTTCTAAAAATGAACCTTCATGTTTGTAGATCTGGAGGTAGTCGACTATTTGGGTGTCCGACCCGACATAATGGCGATCTAATTTTTTTATATACCTAAATTTAAGAAAAATGAGACCATCGTTCCAAACAATGGACTTGTCATTATGCATATCATTCTTGCAAAGCAGCAACATCGTGACTATCAAACGATTTCTGGTTTAACAGCTGCATCAACGGTAAAGCTCAAAATGCACTAAATACAATAGTCTCTAATCGGAGAGACAGATCCTTTCTGTTTGACAAAACACCCCCATCATCATTTGTGCGTCCCTCGGTACATTTTCCCAACAAATATGGAAATCATGTTTCTTGCTGGAAGCCAGCCCTCCAGCTTCAGAGGGTTTGGCTGTCTACGCAAGCAAGTTGTTAGTATACGATCACGGTAGGGAGGGTACAGCCAATGATGGGCTACAACGATCTCAACCCCGAAAACAGCAGAGTCGGAGCTAAGAATGAATAGATTTTATAATACAACTTGAAAGTTAATAATAGTAGAAGTGAAAGCTTAGCTCGCGTACAAGAAAACACAGGTGGGCGGTGATCAGGGTCCTCGGCACCTTAGGCATCAATAATTAGTCAGGCACAAGGCGTAGACGTGACGTGGTCGCCGTGCTGGACGCGCTGCCTTCGCAAATGTTCGCCCGTACTTGCAGATTCCATAAGCAGGTATGCAGCTTTCTTCCAAGCGGACCTCATGTCCGAAAAAGATTAGCATTGTCCACCTCCACCTTCCTGGAAACAGATGAGATGAGCGAGGGTACCCGGAAAGCGGCCATAAGACCCAGCAAGACTCGGTATAAGCTTGTTGAGTACGTTGAAGATCTAGACCGATACTGTGCCGGAGGATATCATCCTTTACAGATCGGTGACCAACTAAATGACTGCCGATATCGACTGGTTGACAAACTTGGGGGTATGGGGGATACTCGACTCTATGGCTAGCCCATAACTTGCAAAGGGCCAAGTACGTGGCAGTCAAGGTCATCACCGCGGATGCCAGTGCCGGAAGCTAGCTAGCTACTCTCTCTTGGAAAACTCGTCGTCTAGACCAGGAAGAGAAATACTTCCATCGCTCATTGACAAATTTTGGGCTGCCGGTCCCAATGGGAAACATCGCGGTATCGGTACTCCGCCGGCACAGATGAGCTTGTACGATGCGAAGGAGGCTTCAACGTTTTGTCTTTTTCGACCTAAGGTCGCGCGGTCGATTATCGCTCAGCTCATTCGTGGGGTGGCATTTCTTCGCAGCGAGGGCATTATACACGGCGGTATGTGATGCGTATAGTTGTAGCTTAATTGCCGAGCTGACCTCATTTCTGTCAAGACCTTCATCTGGGCAATATTTTGGTCCAATTTCCCGAATCAATTGATCAGTATACCACATCAGAGCTATACGAGAGATTCGGAGAGCCAGAGCCGGAGGCTGTTGTTCGTCTTGATGGCAGGTCACTGTCGACGAGCGTACCCGCACATGTATTCGTTCCCGGTTGGTTTGGTTTTCGTAGCGATGACATTGCACTTGGGGAGGAGAGGATTGTGCTCAGCGACTTTGGAGAATCTTTCAATCCTCACAAAACACCCAGATTCTTTTCAAAAACCCTCCCTCTCATCCAACCGCCTGAGGCCCGATTCTCGGGTGAGCCGCTCTCCTTTGTCTCAGACATTTGGACGCTTGCCTGCACTATCTGGGAGATTTACGGCCAGCGACCTCTATTTGACACTTTTTTTTCCCCAACTGCAGAGCGTGTCACCGCGGAGCAAGTAGAAGTCCTTGGTATTTTACCTCATGAGTGGTGGGCACAGTGGCATAGAAGAGTGGAATGGTTCAATGAAGAGGGGGAATTGGATTTAAAGCCGGAGATGGCTAGACGCCACGATGGCGTGCGCAGGACTTGGGATGTGAGGTTTGACTATTGTATACAGGAGCCTCGAACCGAGGCGGGCATGGAGATCGTGACGGAGGAAGAGCGGAGGGCGTTTGAGGTGATGCATCGCTCAATGCTGACCTCCCGGCCAAATGAAAGAGCGACAGCACAGCAACTATTGCACTCGGAGTGGATGAAAGGCTGGGGGCAACCAGCTCTCTTCAAGAGCTGGAGTGATGAATGAGAAAGAGAAACAGAAGATCACAAACTCGACTTCAAAGTAGAAACGATTATGAGTTGTTCTTTGATAACTGCGTACTATAGCCCCAAAGTAGAGTACTACTTTTATTTTTCACGGCCATTGATCTGCCCCGGGCGTCCATCTTTCTTTCAATTGGCCTCCCGATCTAGACACCCTTTCTAGCAGCATTCTTCAAATCCTCCTCCTCAAACACCAACTCATCTCTTTCCCACACCAAGCGGACAGCAGTTCCAATGGGGCCTGTCAAGGCCAACGAAGTAGAAATCTGGAACAGTAAACACAACCATCCGACCTGTCCCTCAGTCTTGCGATGCGCCGAGACATTCGCAATCACAGCCCACAAAAGCACCGCCAGAGATCCAATGATATTATCCCATTGCAGGAAAATATGAACACCCTCACTCGCAGAATCAACCTTGAAATCGGCAGATGTAAATGGATTGCGAAGTCCGAATACCTGGCTCGGGTGCAGAGAATGCAGGTACTCGGTGCTGAAAATCATGGGGGTTGCAATGGTTGCAAGCGAAATTGACCAGGCGGCGACATGGCTGATAGCTGCATAAGATAGGGCAAATGTGTAGGTAGCTCGAAGGGATTTGCGCAGTTGAGAGGGTGTAGCTGAGCTAGTAGAGGAGAATAAGATCGAGACAAGCGTCAGCAAGAAAGACACATATGCGGGCCAAAGTTGCCAGAGGGCAATTAGGGTCTGTTTCTGCTCGAAAGTAACAATTCCTGGAGCTGGTAGCAACATGGAATATGTAGGTAGAATGTAGGCCACTATGAAGACTGCGGGGATGGCTTTTACGACTGCGGTGGGAATGGCGATGTTGCGGGCAGTTGGCTGCAACGACACATCGGAAAATAGTAGCTGCAGGCCCAGGAAGAGAGGAGCAGACACGGCATAGGTCATAACTTGAGCGACAATGCCGAATATTGAAGGGCTGGTAAGGTATTAGTAGTATTTTGGAAGAGCCAGCATGTGATTTTGTAGGTACACTCACAACGAGACAAACTTCCTGGAACTTCCAGCTCTCCAAGACTCTAGTACAGCCAAGATCCAGGCTGAGCCGAAGGCGCCGCTGAAAGCAAATGAATGCAGCGCCAGAGAAGCATTGCTTCCATCGACAACGGGGGCAAAGAACAGGGTTAAGACGGTCAGAATCTCATCGATGGCTTCGATCCCTGTGTAGCTGGTCTTCAGAGCCTCGCTGCCGCTGGCTGAAGGCAAGGTTTTCTGTTTGCCAAATCCTTCTAGCAGGTCCAATACGCCATTTTCCTTGGAGAAGGTGAATATGGCGAAGCTAGCAAAGACTGAGAAGAGAGGAAACAGGAGAGCGAGATAGTATTTTGCAGCAAGCCCCATGGTGATCATCTCTGACAGCGTTTTCGCTGCCGGTAAATAGCAAGTACCTATTGTTGATTGATGAGAGTGAGAAAAGAAACCAATTAAAAAAAAAGAAAGAAAGAAACAAAAAGACTTCCCGATGCTGACTGACAAAGAAGAAGAGTTATTTATTTATGCTTGATGCGGCCTCAGCCGCCGGAGCCGCGGTCAGCTTACCAACACCTTTGTTTTACTGTATGCAGAGTACTTTCAGCTGTTGACAATTCTGTTTCTGACCGACTGCTACGTATAGTGAGTGCATGCCGTGTTTCTCCTGCAAGGGAGACAAGCCTCGCTGATTGATCTTCTGCAGTTAGCATGCCCCACGTCTTGTATTCCACTATTAAGCAGATTTCCTGCTCTATTGTGCTTCACATGTAAGATTTTGAGCGTTCGCGCAGCATATACTCAAACGTAGCTCAAGCTCAAGTAATGCCAGAGCCAGACAATGTCTAATCATCGACGTGCCATGAAATGGTAACATGTTTATTGTTTTCTCTTTTCTTATCTCCATTCAACGTGAATATTGAACAGCAGTTTCAAAAGTCTCTATATACAAAGTAGACATGACAAGGAACAAGAAAATAAAATGATTGGGTTACAGGAACTTATCGCTTATTTCTTCTCCTGTGGTTTCTCCTCTGGCTTGGGGGTGGGGAGTTTGAACTGAGATTCGTAATTGCGTTAGTATCACACCAGGACAAAACTCGTTGACAATTAAACTTACCGATTCAGGGGTGCGATCAGTTCCACTGCCAACTGGCTCCCAGGCAGTGGTACCTCCCTCAAAGTTACGGAATGCTTGCGTAAGTTCAAGAGGTTCGTACACAATGCGCTTCTTTTCTTCATCATAACGGATCTCAGTGTATCCGGTCAACGGGAAGTCCTTGCGGAGAGGATGTCCGTCAAAGCCGTAGTCGGTCATGATACGGCGAAGGTCAGGGTGACCAGAGAAGAAAACGCCGAACATGTCGTACACTTCACGTTCATACCACAATGCTCCATCATAGAGTCCGGTTAAACTGGGAACAGGCTCGGCCTCGTCGGCATATGTCTTGACACGGATACGAGAGTTGTGGCGAACACTGAGCAAGTTGTAGACAACCTCGAACCGCTGATCCCGGGTAGGATAGTCGACAGCCGTAATGTCCGAGATTTGTGTGTACTCAGCAGCGGTGTGGTACTTGAGGAAGCTGACGACCGGAAGCAAACCGGACGGAGGAACGTAGATGGTAAGTTCGTCCTTCCAGACGGAAAACTGCTGGACGTATTTCGGCAGGCAGGAGATGATATATTGGCCGTATTTGTGCAAGGCATCCGCCTGGTCCTTGTGCTTGTCGGTTGGGTTGACCACAGGAGCACGAAGCTCTCCCTGAGCTATACAACCACTGCTATTAGTATCACACTTCTCTAGAGGTCCTCTCGCCAATCGCCAATGGACACTCACGAGGGCGTGTTGCGTTTCTCATATTCGGGACAGGGTCTTCCTTGTCGACCGCGCGGAATTGAGTCGAAGAGAAGGCGCGGACGCGAATTGCCGATCTCGAGGCTGACCCTAGAGAGCGGCTGCTCCCTAGGCGCAACAAAGACCGTGCTGCCGCCATTGTGCCGAAGCAATTGATGACGAATTGCGGATGGAGCTGGAGTAAGTGAGCGGGCTTGTCCTGCGATGGAGTTGCGTTGCGATGTTGAAGCGAGCCGCGGAAAGCGCGTCACATGACCGTGTGACATAAGCACCTCGCACGTGACTCTTCTTTTTCGCCGCGCGACAACGCCAAGACCACGTCCGTCTGGAAAGAGCCACTGCCAGCGCGGCAAACCAAGATTGATCCCATCCTCTTCTTTCACGAAGTTAGCCACCTCCTCCACGCTCGACGACGATTCTCTCATTTGCTATTTCGTTCTCTCTGCTTGTTTTTTTCTTCTCATTTCAGCTGCGCTTTTCGTCATCTTCGTCCGTGGTTTTCGTCGACACGGCTTCTTACGAGGCCCCCCCCCAACACCGGTGCAAACCCGTTTCTTCACCATTCACATCATCGCCCACGATGTCCAATCGCAATCAGATTGACTCTGTCATCGACGATGACGATGAGTTTTGGTGAGATCCATCTCAAGACTGCTCGCGGAGAATTTTTTTTGTTGGCTAACAACCCTACTTTTCGGACAGCCCGCTCTGCATCGAAGAATTTGATCTTTCGGACAAGAATTTCAAACCTTGCCCCTGCGGCTATCAAGTATGTCCTTCCCTGTCTGCTCTTACAATGGGCCTTTTCTTTCGTCTTTCTTCTATCTATATATCTTTTTATCAAATATTCAGTTATTACAAACAACAAGGGAGACCTTGCGCTAACTCTTTCTTTCTTTGTAGATCTGTCAGTTTTGTTACAACAATATCAAAACTCATAGCGAAGAGGGCCGGTGTCCCAACTGCAGGCGCGTCTATGATGAAAGCACAATCCAATACAAGGTGCCCGATGCAGACGAGTAAGTGGATGCAGTTGAACAACTGACCTAAACATTGTACTCACCACGTCAAATAGGTTTAAAGCCGACTTGGCCTTAAAACATCGCAAAGCTGCCGCCGCCAAGAAGAAGGAAGCAGAGAAGCGGGAAATCGAGGCTTCTAGTCGGAAGAACCTTGCTGGTGTCAGGGTTGTCCAGAAGAACTTGGTCTACGTTATCGGCTTAAACCCCACAATACGAGATGAGGGTCAGCTTTTACAAACGCTACGAGGTCCGGAGTATTTTGGGCAATATGGCGAAATTGACAAGATCGTTGTCAGCAAGGCAAAGCCGGGTGGTAACCCCAATCAAGGTATTGGTGTCTACGTGACGTTCGCGCGCAAACTCGATGCAGCTACATGTATTGCAGCCGTGGATGGTTCTCAGAACGGCGACCGTCTTCTTAGGTAAGTTTATCCGTTTCGCTGCTTTTTTCTCTGAGAGAATCCTTGACTAGGGCGGTAGCGCTAATAGTGCTCAAAGGGCTCAATATGGAACGACTAAATACTGCTCCTCTTTCCTTCGAAACGAACAATGCAACAATCGAAACTGCACATTCCTGCACGAAACTGGCGACGACAGTGAGAGCTATAGCAGACAAGATCTGTCGTCGATGAACACAGCACAGAGACATGGGTATCAAAATGGTGTCGCAGCCGCTGCCAATCGACCTTTTGCCCCGACAGTGCAATCTCAACCAATGCGGCGGCAGGGGAGCAAGGATGAAGTAGCAAAGCCGTTACCAGATGGCCCTGCTCTTCCGTCCTCTGCGAGTTGGGCCAACAAGGATGCCCCAATCAATCGTGCCAGACGGCTCAGCACCACTGGTAGTCGCTCGTCACCAAGTCCAAAACCCGCAAATGTTCCCATTGCCAAGAACGAAGAAGTCAAAAAACATTTTGTTTCCGCTCACGATTCACGACGCTCTACTCCTGCTCCAACCCAGCCTCAAGCAAGCACACAAGCTGCTTCCCCAGCGCAAAATATACCCCCAAAAGATATCTTATTAGAATCTCTTCTAAAATCTGTCAACTCACCCGAATTTCGCTTTGTTTTTTCCACTGAAGGCTTGTCGGATGATGATCTTAAATACATAGAGAATGGTCCATCTTTTATCGATCCTTATGGTGGGGCGAAGCGCCGAGCAATGAGGGAGAAAGCTGAACAGGAGCGTGCAAAAGAGGAGGCCGAAGCCCAGTCATTATTACAATCTGCAGCTGCGGCGGATGAAGAGACTCGGGAGAGTGGCAGCCTGCAGCTTGGAGGTGAACCGGACGATGTTCATCCAGTCAGAGGTGCGGTTTCTCGCAGTCGTGATACTCACGGGGCCATTCAACCCCCTTCCCAACAGGGAACCGGCACCAATTCTGCTGTTGGTTCTCCGGCATCTATGTCACAACCGTTCCAGAGCTTGAACATGACCACCCGGAGCTTGACGCCACTTCAACAACATCAGCTTATGTTGTTAAAATCCGGCGGCGGCCAGCAAAGTGGCCTGATGGATACTCTCAGCCCTGCTTATGATCAGACCTCTCAAACCCGACCAGGTTTATTTCAAGGATCAATAAGCCAAGCAGGGGTAAGTGTAAAAATTTGATTATGATGTCCGTCTTCATTTGCTAATAAATTGTTTGCAGCACACATCCAATACTAGACTTCTTGGCCAGCAAAACTTGATGCAATCTGGAAATTCTAGTCATGTGGCAGTCCCAGCTCCTCAGCAAGGCATATCGAACCAGTTCTATACGAGTAGCGTACAGGGACCCCCTCCGGGTCTGAAAACTGCCGGCACTCCTCCCATCAGTGGCGGTGGCATGTTTGCCCAGGGCCATGGCTTCACATCCAATACCAATCTGGGATTGGGCGGAAATGTCGGCAAACAAGAGGCGAATCCAGATCTTATGCGAGAGTTACTTCGTGGTCGCGGCGTTGCAGCTAGCACAGGTGGTTTACAAGGTCATGAATCTGCTAAGCGTGAGTTTCTTCTCCCTTTCATCCAACAGCACAATACTCCCCCTCCCCTGACTCCTGCTACTGGCCTTCTCAACGCCTTCTATGGTACCCAGAACGGCGCCTTTGCCGATTTTGGGCCACAGAAGCAGAAGAAGAAGGGGAAGAAGCACAGACATGCTAACACTTCCTCCGGTGGAGGCGGTGTAGTAGATCTTGCGGACCCGAGCATACTACAGGCGAGGATGCACCAAGCCGGTGTTGGAACGACTGGGCAAGTACTGTACGGAAGTCAGGGGCAAGGTGGGTACAACCCCTCTATGATGTACGGAGCCGGATTCAATCGTTGGTGATTGTCATCATATTCTTTCTTTTCGCGGTTTCCCCCTTTACATTGAAGATATCGGCATGCCATCGTTTCTCTTCCCCCCCTTTTCATCTGATTTAAGTACATTGTGTTCTTTTCTTTGCATTGCATAACCAAAAATATCCCTTTTTGCATGACTTTTTCATTTATCACGACATGAAATTCTGTTTCCCTAATGTTCGATTTTCTTTCTCTCTTTGTTGTTATGTATTCCAAGATTTCAAAGTGGCCTTTGAAATTATTGGGCCCGGATGTGCCATCGGTGTTTCATATGGGGTTTATAGTTTTCACATTTTGATTGTGGTGTTTTGAGTTGGCGTCGCTGCACTTATCATTGGCGACTTGCATGTTCTGGGTTCTTTATTCCTCCGGCCAGCAGAAGCTTTCCGCTCTGGCTCCTCTTTCAGCATTCTGCCATTGCCACCTGCTGGTGATCCAAAATGGTTATGTACGTTAAAAATTCCCTGTCCTGTCTTGTACCCAAGACAAGCCAATATGCTGAAACCAATTTCTCACAAATAATGCCGTTAGCTTCTATCATTCATGTCTTTGGCCGAGTATTTGATTTAATTGGGCCAGATTGTCCTTGTAACAATCTTATCATTGTATCGTATATTCGTGACTGTGCTTTCTGTTTTCCATTTCCTCAAAGTCGATGGCAGCCGATAGTTTTCTTCAGCATTTTTCCTGTTCACTGTTTTCAAGGTTCAAACATGCTTTCCTGCAGACACTCGCTAATTGTTTATAGTCGCCGATGAAGACTTTCCTCCTCTCACCCCTGGGCTGAAGGGCAACGTTGAAAATGGTTTTCGCTCTGCTTTGTCCAAGGAGTCGCAGAATCCTTCTCGCTCCGGGACACCGTCTCTTCCCCCGGGGCTCCCGCTTCCACATGGTCATCCAGCAGCGGCTTTCTTCAAAGAAAATTCCAGCCCGATGTCATCTGTTAGTGTACCAGCTCAAGCTCCCCCGGGTCTTCCGGCCTCACGGCGTGGGACTCCGTTACAAAAGTCATTGGATATATCACGACGCCAGACTCCAGCGGCCGAAGATGTTTCTGAGAATACTCAGGTAGAAAAGACTCGCAATTTTGGAGATATCTCTTTGGGTTCTCCAATGGCACGATCAGCCCGAAAGGCCAATATTGCAAGCCAAGCAGAGCAACAGCCTACTAACAAAGAATCACCCGCTTGTGACCCGGTAAAAGGTTTCCAAAAAAAGGTCAAACCCATCAAGCTTGATCTGTCTACGCCTTCTGAAGAATTGCCGTCGTATACGTCACCTACAAAAGAAGTACCTGTGTCTAGCTATGCTGCGGCAACCACAATGCCACAATCAACTGCCACGATCAGCTCGCGACCCGGTACGCCTTTGACAGCAATATCGCGGAACTCTGATTCATCCGGCACCCGTCAGCCGAGAGTGCTTCGAGTGGTTGACACGCAGAAGACGGAGACACCACCGCCACCAGCGGTGCAGTCATTGCCTTCACTCGCTCAGACCAAGATTCGCTCTAGACGCCCTAGTCTTTCCCCTGAAAGGCGAGCTTCCACCCCCGCTGATGCAGGGTCTGACTATGAAATGACGACTTCTGCATCGGCTTCCCGAGCCAACTCTCCACCTCCTACTAAAATAGGCACTGCACCTGTTCGCGCAATGACAAAGAACCAGGCAAAGAAAGAGCGCAGATTAAAGGCGAAACAGGCAGAAGAAGCTATAAAAGAAGAGGTAGCTGCAATGACTCCCGAGGAGCCTGTTCAAGCACCGATTGTAGGACGCAAACGCAAAACGAAAAAGCCACCAGCAGTGCCATCTGAGCCGTCTCCTGCTACGAAACCTGCTTCTGATATGGAGACACAAAAGAAAGAAACAAAATCTGAGCTAGAAAGTCAGAAACCAAAACTAACTAAGGCGGATACTGAGAAGGCTGCCTCGGATGAAAGTGGCACCAAGCCCCCCAGCGTCGAGCCCTGGAGGGCTAATAATACGATTGCGCAATTGGTTAAAGATGCGGAAAGTACTGGAACTGCAATCAAGGATCTATTCTTGGAGCGAACTGGTCCTCTCCATGTCTTACTGGCGCAGATGCATAACTCTGGCCACATTGACCTTAACAGTCATCCACTTTTCAATCCCCTGCCTCTGAATCAGCGCAATGACATGAAATGCTCCGCCGATGATTACGACAAGTTGAGGCAGCCAATTGATCTCACGGAAGAAGACAGGAAAACCCTTCAAAGGGGCCAACCAATCCGAATCAACGGTGGCTCTGACTCAGTGCAAAGCCGTTGCCTGATCACGCCCAAGGGACGAATCCTCCGTCATCTTTCGGCTGAAGAAGAAGACCAATACCTTGAATTAGAGAGCCATTTCGAGCCCGGAACATGGAACGAATACCCTGCAATGTCTGCTACTGGCCCCGATGCAACCAATCTAAATGGCGGATTGGATGCTCTCTATCTGAATCCCGGACGGTTCAACATTCGGTGGGTGGCTGAACCCTCGAGCCCTGGAGCCTCACTTGCGACTGCGGGTGCGGTGGTAGCTACTGGAGATCAATTTGCGCTAGATCCCCCATCCGAATCCGCTCCGCCGAATGTTTTGTCCATGATGGAAGCGGACGCCAATCGAAGCTATACCGGAACAGTGCGAGATGCTCATGTCGAAACGACAGCGCGGTCTTTTGCAGGCGGCGATTTGCAGCGGACCTTAGATGTCAAAGGCACGGTATTTGGCGACATCGCAGAATTGGATAATGTTTTTGGCATGTCTAACAAGGAGCTGCGCATTTATATTGACCATTCGCAGCGTGCTCTGGAGAGCTCTCGCAAGGAGTTTGATGCCTTTGACAAGAAGTTGTCTGCACTGGTCAAGCGAAACAAAAAGCTAGCCCAGCAGGCTCTTGGTGCAGCAGTCGAGGTTGGCAAGTAGAGTAGCAGCCTCGCTTAATGTCTTTGCATTGATGATCATGAAATAGCAGGCAGTCATTATTACAATGTATTTTTAGGAACTCTAGTTGTCTTAATGTCAGATTAGCATCTTTATTTTGCGCATTGTCCCTTCCGTCTTGTTTAGTGTTACATAGCCTCACGTAATGATCATATCCCCTTTAAGCTCTTTGTTCAAGGAATTAATTCTATTTCCATCTTTCAACTTTGTAAGACGGATATCATCGGCCAAACGCGCCCGCTCTTATCAGGATTCAGGATGCGATGCCGCGCTAACCTCCTTCAGATTAGCCCATTACCATGATCTCATTGGCCGTGACATGCCATCTTTGCAGTCTCACTCAACACTTGCAAGCGATGCAATGGGCTCGTCTGTGGCCAGTTCTCAACTAAATAGCAGAATAGAGCTCGCAGAACAATACGTAAGTGTAACTATCAATGAAAATATCCCTAAACTGTCTACCAACGTGGAAATTCCCATGCCACGCTCTAGTCCAAATGCCGTTAGTTCCATCAGCTTATCGCAATGCCGATGCCAACCGAGATCTCCCCAAACTGCTTTCAACCCTCTCAAGCACCAGCGTCTTTTTCTCTCACTGGAAATTTAAGGCACATATCGTGGAATTCTCAGCAACCAGTTTACGACTTTTTTGTTCGTAACTGTCTCTATACATGAGCGATTGATTGATAACATCGCCATGGCTTCCTCGCTCGCCAGTCGGTGCGCCATCCGCTCAGCATGTCGCAACCAGAGACTGAGATTCGTTGGTGCGCGATGGAATAGCTCCATTTCACAGAGGCCGGGGTCGGACAAGTAGGTTGCTACCAGATGAGTAGGAACTTGAAGTATGGCTTGCTTATGCAAATATACCGCTCTCAGGGTCCGATTTCCCGGCGCTGTTGACAGCAAATTCACATCTGAAATGGCTTTTTCACGGCCGTCCACGACACCCGCGATGCAAACATACCGCGTGATGGATTCTGATGGAGTTATTGTGGACAAGCAACATGAGCCTTCTGATGTTTCGGACGAGGAGGCTTTAACTTGGTACAAGAACATGTTGACAGTGAATATAATGGATGTGATCATGTTCGAGGCTCAGAGGCAGGGTCGGCTGAGTTTCTACATGGTACGACTATATACAACTGCCTATATCCGAAAGAGGTGCTCAAAAAGATACTAACTTTCTGTATCTGTGCGTGTTCAATATAGGTGTCTGCAGGCGAAGAAGGCATCGCTGTTGGATCAGCTTCTGCATTAACAGACGACGATGTCATATTCTGTCAATATCGAGAAACCGGCGTGTTTGCACAACGCGGAATGACGATTAAACAATTTATGAGCCAGCTTTTTGCCAATAAAGATGATTCTGGACGTGGCCGGAACATGCCTGTACATTATGGGCTTGAACGTCCCCGAATAGTACGTGGTATACCGGACAGATGAAACATTGATTTTTTTTTTTCTTTTTTACTCATTCATTCACAGTTCACAATATCGTCCCCGCTTGCCACGCAACTCCCGCAAGCAGCTGGTGCCGCATACGCGTTGAAACTGCAGGCTATGCAGAATCCCAATAAACCAGCTGGGGTTGTTGCGTGTTACTTTGGCGAGGGAGCTGCTAGCGAGGGTGATTTCCATGCTGCTTTGAACATGGCAGCGACCCGATCTTGTCCCATTGTTTTCATCTGTCGGAACAATGGGTTTGCCATTTCCACTCCCACCCTCGAGCAATACCGCGGGGATGGTATTGCAAGCCGCGGCATTGGTTACGGGATCGATACGATCCGAGTTGACGGAAATGATATCTTTGCCGTTCGAGAGGCAACCAAAAAGGCTCGATGGATGGCTCTGGAGGATGGTGGCCGGCCCATTCTGATTGAGGCCATGAGCTACCGTGTATCTCACCACAGTACCAGCGACGACAGCTTCGCGTATCGTGCTCGGGTGGAGGTTGAGGACTGGAAACGCCGGGACAACCCCATCATCCGGCTTCGTAAGTGGCTTGAGAATAAAGGGCTGTGGAACGAAGAGCTGGAGCAGCAGACACGAACAGACCTCCGCGCAGCCATCCTCAAGGAGTTCAATGCTGGCGAGCGCGCAAAGAAGCCTCCACTGAAAGCCATGTTTACGGATGTCTATGAGAACCTCACCGAGGAACAGGAGGCGCAGCGCGAGGAATTGAGAAAGCACTTGCAAAAGTACCCCAATGAATACCACATGAACGACTACGAAGGTGGCATCAAGGGGCTGTAAATGGAGACATCCTCCCTTTTTACTAGATTGTCTGGCGTACTGTAATCATAGGCAAAGTACATAGACAAATGAGACGACGAAGCTATTTATTTGCAGTGCATTTAGTTATATATTTATCCGGGGCGTTGTGCTTCCAAAGGTTACGGTATGTATTTCCCGGGGAATGAGCCCCGCAATCAATCAATCCTTCTTCTCCCCCGGCCTCGACTGCCTACACCGACGACTAAATTGCGTGCAGCTCGTTGCGTTACCCCTCCTGAAAACAGGCTGCAATTACCTCCAAGGGCCGGTTTATCCCTGTTGCCATGCGCTGGCGATGTAACGTTAGCCAGTGGCTCGAAGGGCATGTCAGAACAATAAGCAGCGTGGGTGTCGATCATTCTGGTGCTTGCGGAACGAAGTCCGGGCCATTGCTTAAATATCTGGGCGATTGTGTTGAACTGAACATTGTACAATCCCAGGCACTGCTACACTACCAGTACCTAGCACCTAGGTACCTACAGAAAGGCGATTATGCGACTCGCAGCAGTGCTGCTGGCCGCAGGGTTCCCCCTGCTGGCCGCGGCACAACACGTTATCGACTTGAGTGGGAAGGACTGGACGGTCAGGAATGCGCAGGGCAATGTGTCGGCTTCGGCATCTTTGCCCTCCCTGGTGCATTTAGACTTGCATGCTGCTGGGGTGATTCGTGAGTAAAGCCTTGATTTGACGTTAGTTCTGCCTATGCTAACGAGGCATTCTAGCCGATCCGTAAGCCGAAATGAATTCTTCTGAACAATGACCGTTTTGATAACAACCATACAATAGATATGCGGGTACAAATGAAATTGCCCTCCGCTGGATTGCCTGGTCGAACTGGACATACACAAGCAGCCCAGTCAAGGGACTGTAGGTGCTACTCGCTTACAATACTAGAAATAGGAGAGCTGATGAACCTGGACAGAATCAACGGTGCTTCCAGCAGCTGGCTTGTATTTGACGGATTGGACACCTTTGCTACAGTTGAACTGTGTGGCCAAGTCGTTGGAACTGCATACAACCAGTTCCGTCAGTGGCAGTTCGACGTATCAGAGATTCTAAAGTCCTGCGGAGAAGATCCAGTAATCTCAATCAACTTTGGCAGCGCCCCGACAATTGCAAATGCCATTGCTGACGAATCAGGACAAGAAAGTGAGTTATCGGGGAACATCCTATATAACAATCATTGACTGATAGAGATACACTATAGCATGGCCTAGTGGCGTCCAGGGCTTATTTGAATTCGATAATAGGTGGTTTATTCGCAAGGAGCAGTCCGACTTTGGTTGGGATTGGGGTCCGGCTTTCGCCCCTGCTGGACCGTGGAAACCAGCGTACTTGGTGCAATTCGGACCTCATGATGGTGTCTATGTGCTGAACACAGACATTGACATCCATCGAGAGGGTCAAGTCAACTGGTTGCCTCCTGACCAGACTAAGCCATGGGTGGTCAACGCCAGTATTGATTACCTAGGTACGTTGCCTCATGGGGCATCCTTGACTGTTGATATCAAAGATTCACAAAACAAAACTACAATTGCTTCAGGCCCATTGGCCTATATCACAACTAGAGATAACTCTATAACAGGGCTTACCACGATTGCTGCCGATGTACCTGATTTATGGTGGCCCGTTGGTATGGGCGATCAGAACCTTTACTATGTCACTGTCACGGTTGTCGACAGCAACAAGAAGACTTTGGCCATCGTCACAAAGAGGACTGGATTCCGGACAATTATTCTCAATCAAACCAATATCACGGACGCCCAACTAGCACTCGGGATTGCTCCCGGTGCAAACTGGCATTTTGAGATCAACGGCCATGAATTCTACGCGAAGGGCTCTAATTTTATCCCACCGGATGCGTTTTGGCCGCGAGTCACTAAGGATTACATGAATAGAATCTTTAACTCGATTGTAAACGGAAACCAGAATATGCTTCGAGTCTGGGCATCCGGTGCCTATCTTCCAGACTTTATATACGACATTGCAGATGAACAGGGGGTACTTCTATGGAGCGAATTCGAATTCAGTGATGCTCTGTATCCTGTGAACCAAGAGTTCTTGGACAATGTCGCCGCTGAAGTGTCGTACAATGTCCGCAGGCTAAATCATCATCCGTCGTTGGCTCTCTGGGCTGGCGGTAATGAACTGGAGAACCTGGAATTGGTCGAGGTATATGACGATGACCCGGAGAGCTTTCCCAAATATCTCGCCGAGTACGAGAAGCTGTTCATCAGCTTAATCTTCCCCCTGGTTTTTGACAACAGTCGCTCAATAAGCTACACTCCCACGTCAACTGGGAATGGTTATTTTGAGATCGATTTGTCCCTTCCCGTGCCCATAGTGGAACGCTACGAGAATGTGACACCGGGGTACTATTATGGTGACAGTGACTATTACAATTACAACAGTGCCGAGGCTTTTGACATGAGCTACTACCCAGTTGGTCGATTTGCGAACGAATTTGGATTTCATAGCATGCCCAGTCTGCAGACATGGCAACAGGCCGTTTCCGACGAGGACTTGGAATTCAACAGCACTGTGATCCTCCACCGAAACCACCATTACCCCCCCGGAGGCTTGTCGACCAACACCACATTAAGTGCCGAGGGTCAGGGAGAAATGACCATCGCCGTCGAACGATATTACCCGATTCCATCCAAGACCGACTCTATTGCAAATTTCAGTGCCTGGTGTCTCGCCACCCAGCGCTTCCAGGCTGATATGTATAAGTCGGAGATTCAGTTCTACAGAAGGGGAAGTGGACATCCCGAGCGTCAGCTAGGCTCGTTGTACTGGCAGCTAGAGGATATTTGGCAGGCGCCCTCGTGGGCTGGCATGGAGTATGGAGGTAGATGGAAGGTGCTGCATTATGTGGCGAAGAATATCTATGAGCCTGTGATTGTGGCGCCATACTGGAACTCCTCGACGAGGGACCTGAACATCACGGTCACCTCGGATCTGTGGGAGTCTGTATCGGGCACAGTGACTTTGACGTGGTACGACTTGAAGGGCGTGCCATTGCCAGATAATGCAGGAGTACCTTCTTCAGTCCCATTTACCGTTGGCCCACTCAATACCACGGAGATCGTGGCTACCAATATCAACAAACTTGCCATCCCAGACGTGCAAGACGCGGTTCTCGTTCTGACTCTCTCTGCTACCGGCCACTTGCCCAACAGCGATACTGAGACGCAATTTTCACACGAAAACTACTTTGCGCCTGTGTACACAAATGAAGCAAAACTAGTTGATCCGGGGTTGAAACTGTCGTATGACAAGTCGAGTAATAAGTTTACAGTTGAAGCTACCAAGGGTGTCTCGTTGTATACATGGTTGGATTACCCTGCTGGCATCGTTGGGTACTTTGACGAGAATTCCTTTGTGCTCGTGCCGGGCCAGTCCAAGGAAGTTGCATTCACGGTACAGCAAGGGATATTGTCGGACCAGGTGGTGAAGGAGATAACAGTGCAAAGCATCTGGGATCAAACACAAAGCAATTGATTCTCTCTCTCCCTAAAGCAAGCCGTGCCGTAAAAATTCTCGAATGGCGGCGGCCAATCGTTGTTAGGGCTATTCGCTACGTATCCGGATTTCCTTTCCATGCCAATACAATTTTACTTTTTGATAACTTATAGTTTTCTATACGTCAGTTAACGTTATTTGTTTGAGATAAAAAAATACACTTCGCTGCCAGTATTTAACCCGGTATTGAGCACCAATTCGTCTACATCTATATAAGAGTGAATACAAGACTTACCCCCAAAAATACTCCTCCTCGACGGCCACGGCAAGGTAGCCAGCCCTTCATCTAACACCCCTCCTCGCTCGAGGATGGGACGTGATGAGTCTTACAAACAATGCGGAGCATCGAGGGGAGATATTGGGTTTGCAAAAGAGCCAACAGCGCGGGAAAGAGGATAAAGTGAGCGTTCTTGTCGCGAATCTGGAGCAGATCGAAACGGATTTTGCTGCTCGAGCGCTACTGGATCGGGTTGATCCAAATTATGTTGTTTGGTTGGCGGGTGAGTCACTAACCCCGGGCGTCTTGCATGTCCGGATGATGAGCTGACACTCACTGACTTATGCTCTATAAAAAAGGCACTGGATGCAGAGGCAGGCGAACCATCGATAGCGAAAAACTCAAACGCTCCGTCAAGCAGATGATAGTAGCCTCGATTTCTTTGCCCAAGGTCTCCAAATTTCTAATGGCCTCCTACCTAAGTAACCGGCGCAAGAAACGGGACGCACCAATAACCGATGAGCAGTGGGATAGCATAGCGAATGCGAACGAGAACGAGATCCCGATCTACACATACGATCTGGAGGCGGAGGAGTTTCTCAACTCGATGGCCGCATGGCGTAGGCGGCAAACCCACCTGCCACGCGGGTTTCAGTCTCTACAGGTGACGACAAGCAGCTTGTCAGACGCGCAGGGAACGGGGTCCATGGCACTGCATTCAGAAACAGTGGATATGGAGGGAGTGAAGGAAGAGGTGTCGAGACAGGACGTCGCGGAGGTGATTGTGTGCAGTTGCTGGCGAGATCCGACACGGAGGGACGGTATTGTGTGCTGCACGGCGTGGAGGGCATTGAGGGCGCGATATATAAGGCAGTTCAAAGCCAAGAGAGGCTGGCTTCAGGCGGAGTGTATAAGGATGTAGTGGCAGGGTTTATTGAGAAGTCAAAAGTGGAGGTGAACTTGAGTCTAGACTAACCGTTCCGGGCGGCTCCCCCACCGGGCCGGTGCAGGGCGAGCTGCGTCACCGGAACGAATTGCGCTGAGCTTCCCGGTCAAACTGCCGCCACTGCTTATACACACATACATACATAGTCACGGCGATGGGTTGAATCAACGAAGCATCCTTTATTCTTTCACCACCTGCCTTTTGCATCTCTACACCATGCGTCTTGCCACGACTTCGTCAATGCGGCCGGCGCGCCTTCTCAGCCTGAGGCCGTCTGGCGTGCGGGGCATTGGGAGCTATGCCAACTTCAAAATCCCAGCCATCAACAACGAACCCAACGTAAGTTCTCTCTTGTGTGTCTTCTTGGAAGCTGTATATTGTGGTGCAATTCTCACAGTGGTCTCAACAGAAACACTACGCCCCTGGTTCTCCGGAACGCAAAGGGCTGGAAGCAGCTCTCGCCGAAGTGAAGGAGTCTAGAGTGAGAAATATTCCGTTATTGATTGGGGGACAAGAGGTATGATACATCCAGTTGATTTCGAATTAAGAGTACCCTAGACTGATGAGACGCAGATTACAACAACTAAGCTTGTAGAGCAACTCAACCCCGCGTCACACAAGCCAGTGGCCTACTACTCCAATGCGTCGAAGGCCAACGTCGAAGCTGCCATTGAGGCTGCGCTCGCCGCACGCGGTGACTGGGCTGCCACGCCATGGGCAGACCGCGCTAGCATCTTTCTCAAGGCCGCCGACCTTATTGCTACCAAGTATCGCTATGAGGTCATGGCGCTGACGATGGCCGGTCAAGGCAAGAATGCTTGGCAGGCCGAGATAGACTCGGCTGCTGAACTTTGCGATTTCTTCAGGTAAAGAAGATCTAGTCTCATGTCAAATTCGCGTTAATGGCAAACTAACTAGGGGCAAATCATAGGTTCGGTGTAAAATATGCCGAGGAGGTATACTCACAGCAGCCGGCCCATAACGCATCTGGCGTTTGGAAGTAAGTCTTTTCTCATGCCGATTCCATGGTGATCTTCATAAACTAATATGTCTGCTTTCTAGCCGTCTTGAGTACCGTCCCCTCGAAGGTTTTGTCTACGCTATTAGCCCGTTCAATTTCACGGCCATCGGAGGAAACCTTGCTGGCATACCAGCTCTGATGGGCAATGTTGTTGTGTGGAAGCCTTCGCCATCTGCCATTGCGTCGAACCACCTTGTGCACCAGATTCTCCTGGAAGCCGGTCTTCCAAAGAACGTTATTCAATTTGTACCTGGCGATGCCGAAGAAGTGACCGGTGCTGTGCTTGACCACCCCGAATTTGCGGCCCTTCACTTCACTGGCAGCACATCGGTTTTCCGTATGCTCTATGGCAAGATTGCTAGCGGAGTTGCAGAGGGCAAGTACAAGGGCTACCCACGTATTGTGGGAGAGACGGGAGGCAAGAATTTCCACCTGGTGCATGAGAGTGCAGATGTTCGAAATGCAGCCGTACAGACCGTTCGAGGTGCTTTCGAGTTTCAGGGTCAGAAGTGCAGTGCCACATCCCGAGCTTACGTTGCATCTTCCATTGCAGACGACTTTATCAAGCAGGCCGTTGACGAAGTGAAGAAGCTCAAAGTGGGCGATCCAGCAGACTTTACCAACTTCTGCGGCCCTGTTATCCACGAGGCATCTTTTTCCAAACTCACCAAGGTGATTGACGAGGCGAAAAACGACTCGGAGCTCGAGCTTTTGGTGGGGGGAACATACGATTCGTCGGAGGGCTGGTTTATTCAACCCACCGTATACCTGACCAAGAACGCGAACCATCCCCTACTATCGCGTGAACTTTTCGGACCCATCTTGGTTGTACATGCCTATGACGATACATCATCCTCTGCACTTGCGGATATCTGCACGACAATCGAAAAGACCAGCGAGTACGGACTCACAGGATCAGTGTTTGCGCAGGACCGCAATGCGATTCGCTTTGCGGAAGATGCTCTGCGTAACGCAGCGGGCAACTTCTATATCAATTGCAAGAGTACCGGTGCCGTTGTCGGACAGCAGCCGTTTGGAGGAGCGCGTGCCAGTGGTACCAATGACAAGGCCGGTAGTGCTAACCTGCTCTCAAGATTCGTGAGCTTGCGATCTATCAAGGAAGAGTTTACGCCTACGTATCAGGTCGCATACCCAAGTAACTCTTAGCCGGCCGGCGCGGAATGAAGCGAAGATGACCACCTGCATTGATTTTATACTTGCATAAAAACGGATTCTGCTTGTCACATTTTGGGGCGTTGTGGTTTGCCTTGTCTTGTATATATATATATATATCCCCTTAAATATTTCAGCATATAATTAAGCAGTAATGTCCCACCCTATCACTTTGAACGAATTTCTTATCGCCATGGGCCGTCGCATAATCACAACACCCAGCCATGGTACCTACATATTAGCCAGGAAGCAGCTAGCTGAGCCAAGTAATTAAACAGGGATCCGCTATTCGGCATAGATACCTAGGTAGTGTCAAGTCCGCGTCACGGAGTTTGAACATCCCGGCAGATGGGCTGCTGCATGCGACCCTGTGCCACGACATTCTGTAGGCACATTCTGTAAAATGCCAATCACAAACATGTCACATGCAGCGCCACAGGTAGGACAATATCTTCTCTTTCTATTCTGATGAAATTGCAATCCTATTGATTTGCTCTCTGGTGAACTTTACCCCGCTCTCTGCCCTTTTCAAACAGGGAAATGATTGCAAGATGAACAGACCTAGCCTGTTAGTTTGCTCAAGAATGCCCAATAGGCTTTAGAGATGGCTATGCAGATGTTTACTATATCTATCTAAAGGTTCCCTGTATTAGTTCATACATCCCTGCTTATAGGAGTATAAGTATACCTAGGTAATATTGCTGCATATATCACAATTATCACCCAGATAGATACAGTAGATAAGCTACAAGCAAGTTGCCGAGGCCCTTGCAATTCGTCCTCGCTTTTTATTTTTGATTCGTGTGATTATATGATTGAAATGTGCAGCAGCAGAGGCCGGATTTGTATGTTTTGAGAATATTGTACGCAACTACCAACGAGGAATTGTTTGTTCCTATGGCGGGTGGCAGCCATCCTTTCGTCTTGTTCATCTTAGGTCTTCTTTTGGTGCACTGCGCCGCCAGAGGAAATGACGGCGGTGCGTCACCAACACTGCATCGCCACCTCACAGAGCAGGAGAAGTCGAACAAGGTGAAGCGCGAGGGTCTTCCGTCCAATTACTCCACGCCAGACTACTATCCTACCCCTCATGGCGGCTGGGTGTCTAGTTGGACTGAAGCCTATGCTAAGGCGCAACTGGTTGTCAGTAACATGACGCTGGCTGAGAAGGTGAACATCACCTCCGGCACAGGCTATTTCATGGGACCTTGCGTGGGCCAGACAGGGAGCGCGCTGCGATTCGGCATTCCCAGGTTATGCCTGCAGGATAGTCCGTTGGGGATTAGGGATACAGAAAACAACACTGCCTTTCCAGCGGGGGTGACTACGGGCGCAACCTGGGATAAGGAGCTGATATACGCCCGAGGGGTGGCGATAGGCGAAGAGGCGCGCGGAAAGGGGGTGAATGTGCAGATGGGCCCTGTTGTTGGACCTATAGGTCGAAAGCCGAAGTCTGGTAGGATCTGGGAGGGGTTTGGAGCAGATCCGTCTCTGCAGGGTCTTGCCGCTGTGCAGACTATTCAGGGTATGCAGAGTGTCGGTGTGATTGCGACGCTGAAGCATTTCATTTTGAATGAGCAGGAAATGTATCGGATGACGGACCCGGTGCAGGTGGGTTATTCGTCGGACATTGATGACCGCACCATGCATGAGATATATCTCTGGCCGTTTGCTGAAGGTGTGAGGGCTGGCGTTGGCTCGGTGATGGCTGCATATAACCATGTATGGTCCATTTATTCCTTCAGGTGAAAGAAGCTACTGATATGTGAATTTTAGGTGAACGGATCGCTCTGCACACAAAACAGCGAAATCCTCAATGGCATCCTCAAAGACGAACTGGGCTTCCAGGGTTTCGTTATGTCAGACTGGTATGCCCAAGACAGTGGAGTCCCATCGGCATTAGCTGGTCTAGACATGGCCATGCCAGGAGACGGTGCAGTCCCTCTTATTGGAGTGAGTTGGTGGAACTATGAGCTATCGACGGCGGTTTTGAATGGCACCGTGCCTCTGGAAAGACTGAACGATATGGTATGGCTGGAAATCAGCTGGATGTAGGAATTGAGACGTGACTAAAAGGCTGACTTGATCCAGGTCACACGTGTCGTAGCAGCATGGTATCAAATGGGCCAGGATGATGACTATCCCCTGCCAAACTTCTCGTCGAATACCGAGGACGCCGTTGGACCACTCTATCCAGGCGCCCTCTTTTCTCCTACAGGCGTTGTCAACCAATTCGTCAACGTGCAGGGAAACCACAGCATTGTCGCAAGAGCCGTGGCTCGCGATGCTATCACGTTGTTGAAAAACGTAAACGAAACTCTGCCTCTCAGCAGCAGTGCCAACTTGAGCGTTTTCGGGACAGACGCCGGTCCCAATTCAAAGGGCCTGAATTCCTGCACTGATATGGGCTGCGACAATGGTATTCTCACAATGGGTTGGGGAAGCGGAACTTCGAGACTGCCATATGTCATTACACCAGAAGAAGCTATTCAAAACGTTTCTGCAAACACCCAGTTTTACATCACCGATACTTTCCCATCTGTTACTCCAAATGCCGATGAGATCGCGATTGTCTTCATCAACTCTGACTCTGGCGAGAACTATATTACTGTTGACGGTAATCCCGGGGACCGACTTGAGGCTAAGCTCGCTGCATGGCATAGCGGTGATGAGCTGGTGGTGAATGCAGCCGCTGCATTTAGCACTGTCATAGTGGTTGTCCATACAGTCGGACCAATCATCATGGAAGACTGGATTGATCTGCCATCTGTCAAGGGTGTCTTGGTTGCGCACCTCCCCGGACAGGAAGCCGGTAATTCTCTCGTAGACGTTCTCTTTGGTGACTATAGTCCTAGTGGCCATCTACCATACACTATTCCGCATAACGAATCCGAGTACCCAGCAAGCGTCGACCTGATCGATCAGGTACTAGGCCAAATACAAGATCAATATCTTGAACGCTTGTATATTGACTATCGCCACTTCTTGCAGGCCAATATCACTCCCAGGTTCCCATTCGGATACGGTCTATCATACACAACGTTCAACTTCTCAGATGCAACAATCATATCAGGTACTACCTTGACTCAGTATCCCCCGGCTAGAGCATCCAAGGGGCCCACGCCAACATATGCAACGACCATCCCGCCGGCATCTGAAGTCGCATGGCCGACCGATATCAGCAGTATTTGGCGTTACCTGTACCCTTATCTCGATGACCCAGAAGCAGCCACTTCGACAGCTCCCTATCCCTATCCAACGGGCTACTCGACAACACCGCATGCGGCGCCACGCGCAGGTGGGTCGCAAGGAGGTAACCCGGCTTTGTGGGACACGGTTTTCACTATCAGCGTCAAAGTCACCAACACTGGGACGAGACCTGGCCGGGCTGTGGCGCAGTTGTACGTCGAACTCCCCGCGGATGCTCTGGGTGTGGATCTTCCCCCGCGGCAATTGCGGCAATTCGAGAAGACTTCTATACTATCTCCAGGCGACTCGGAAACTCTCACTTTGCCTCTGACAAGAAAGGATTTGAGTGTGTGGGACGTCGTGATGCAGGATTGGCTGGCGCCGGTAGATGGAGAAGGTGTTAAGTTCTGGATTGGACAAAGTGTGGCAACTGAGGATTTGCAAATAGTTTGCACCGTTGGGCAGGGATGTGAAAGTACATCTTGATCGAAGTAGCTAGGGAGTAAGAATGATAAGTTTCAGTGTCACCTTCTTGCAGCACGTATAATTTACCTTGCCGTAATGACCTGAGTCAACATTTATACAAAGCGCGTTCAAGTCCGATTCCCTTTACACGTTTTAGTTTTGAAAAAATGAACATTCCGCTGGAAAGTTCATATTTGGAAATTGGGGAGAAAGGAGTCAAATAAATTGTTCATATCGAACCCTGCTGTAAAGTCACCCGTCATGAAAGGTTGTAGGTCATCTGTCGGATAGAACAGCTGATCCACGTATTGGAAAGAGCCATCTAAGGATTGCTCTTGTTGCTCTTGTACCGGTAGTACTACAGCTTGCTAAGGGGATCATTAGAGAACATGACGAGAAGAATATTGCATCTTTTAAACTTGGCTTACCATCCGGGAAGGCATATAGGCCATCGATTGAGGATCCCCCGTCACCTGTTCAATAGGCTTCATAAGGCCGGGGTATGGTTTCTGCTTGGTCGAAGTCTCGCGCGTAGAGCTGTTCAATTGAACTTCGCGGACAAACTGGCGCGCAATGAATGTGAACTCGGCTACTAATGAACATGGGAGAGAGCCTTTAGTAGCGTATTCTAGGCGGTTGAAGTAAACGCCAGCGATATCGAGCGAATTGAGGTTGGTGCTTGTTTCTGGATGAAATGGGTTGTGGACGACAAAGTCAAATAGAATAAATAAAGCAGAGAGTGGCATGACCCCAAGTATCCTAGGCGGAATTAGCAATCGAATAGAGGAAGTAGGCATGCATGATAGCGAGATTTGCACTTGCCAGATAGGAGTATGAGGTTGGATTTCAATGTAGTGTGTGATTTCGATAATTTGTCGCGCTGTATACATGAGTCTCCTTTTGGCATGTTCAACGCGTGGAGACTCGCTACCTGCACCGATATGCAAGCAAAGTCTGCAAAGCGACACGACAACGGCATAGTAGAAAAGGTGAGATCTTAAAGATATTGTGATTGTCCACGACGACCTATAATTCTCCGGTATAAATGGCTCTCCGGGTCTCTGATCTTTGGGAATGGACAGACGCCAAATCTCCAAATCGTGGTGCACGGAATCAATGGCGTCAAAGAACTGGCGTGGCGTTTTCGAAGTCGCAGAGACCGTAAATAGCAGCTGATAAGCTCGCGAAGTAAGTCGAGCAAAACGAGCGGATAGTAAAAACCAATCAACGCTGCCGTCTATGGCTTCTGGGATCTCTGGGATGGGGCATCCGATATCCTCATCACACAACTCCTGTGAAAATTATAAACACCGGTTAGTCGTTCCTAAAGATGGCAATAGTCCAGAAAAGGAAACTGACTGAAGTAGTACTGGAAAAATAACACGCCATTTTTTCAAGGGTATATATTACCCAGAAGTTTCTGTGGGCTGAATCATTCATGGTTGATCTATTATAACCTAATGATTGAGACATTCTTGCAGCTTCTGATATCATCGTGCCGTCAATCTGTATGCAAGAAGTATTCAGAGCGAATATCGCCTATTTCGAGTCAGCAAATACCCAGGAAGTAGTTCGACGAAGTCTATACCATAGCGGTTATTGCCTGGTATCGTATTAGCAATGGCTCATTGAGAAGAATTGAAATGAGGATTGGACTCACCTGTAAGTTCACAAGGCTCTCTCTGGGAAGAAGGATATCAGAGAGTAGGCCCAGGGCAACCTGATACAGTTTCCATGTCTTGCCTTTGCCAGCTTCGAAAGATCCACCTTCTGTATACTGGAAGCCCAGAGCGAGCACAGTGTGATACAAGGCAGAGAAAGCAGCATTCGACGACAAATGATGGGGCAAATCGTAACTAAAAGCCTTCTGCTCAAACTCACTACGATCGAGAAAAGGATAAATTGGGTGGAGATGAGTGAAATATGCTGTACCAGGTGTTAGAATAGTGGTCATCTTCCAATTTCTACCGAGACGCACCTGTTATAGATGCTTTTGCAGCTTCCGGAGATACTTTTTCTGGCACTTCGGGGCTTTTGAAAGTGATTGGTGGACGCTGTGGTATTGCTTGCTGCTCATTGTTTTTGCGATTCATTTTCAGATTGATGACTGATCCGATGGTTTCAATGAGTTCCCGAAGCCTGGGATGCCCGACGCGTTCGGTCAACGACCGAATTCGACTTTCGGAGAAAAAGGCCAAGCTAGCGCTTGCAACTAGAGATGGAAAACATGGTAAGCATGCGTGGCTTGAGTCTTGCATGGTGAAACCATAACGTACTGAAGCTTTCTCCTGCCTGCTCACATATGCTTAGCTGCCATTATATTCAATGCGTGTTTTCTCCATTGTGTCTAACTCACCTTGAAGACAGACGATTCCTCTCTCCATCCCTCAATCCCGTGAGCATGCCTAGTCTCCAGGATGTGGTCAATGTACAACTTCTGAGGCAGTTCTGATGGAGGCGATGCATCAGCAGGGTCTGTTGGGGAATGCGCTATGATACAACTCATTAGCCAGTCATTGTTGAATGCATTTTTAGAAAATTTCGATAAACTAATGTAATTCCAATGGCAGCTTACTAAACGTCGGAGATGTATTTTCAGGGTCCTTGACCTTCAGCTTGCGCTTTGTGTGGCTATAGTGGCATTTCTGGTGTCGTTTCTTGACGCGCGAAGTCAACGATAGAGCTAAGATCGCGACGAGCATAGTCACTTACGAGGCAATTATTACAACTCAAAGAATCCGGGCGAGCACCTAGAGCAATGGTCAACAAGAGCGCGATATCTCTTCGGAAGGCATTATACACATACGAATACAGCGGACTTTGCGGGCCTTGCATTGATCGCACGACCGGGATATTCTCGGTAGCAGCAGAGCTGTTGAATCCGACATCTTTCCGAGATGCTGGAGCCTCCTGCTACAGTCGCTCTCATGTCGACGGAAGAGTGCTTTAACCTTTGATATTTCCGCGTCGTCGACGAAACGCGCCGATCCCAAGCCGAGAAATCATGTGATCTCTCTCCACTGTGGGGACTTTTAACGACAACTTTAAATTCTTTCTCTGAGTTGCTTCATGGCTGGCATTGATGAACAGGTTTGCCTGAGGTAACGTAATCGGTAAGCGAACCGGCCACGTAAGCGAGCCGGCCACCTCTTTCCGGAACGGCGTTCTATATCGATTTATCATATTACAACGCGTTAAAATGCCACCAATTCGCAAAAAAGACACCCTAAAATCCGCTCAGGATGAGGGAAAAATTGAATTAGCTATTTCCGACTTGAAAAATGGAAGAATTCGCAGTATTCGTGAAGCTGCTCGAATCTATATGGTCGCTCGTACAACTCTCCAAGATCGGATGCACGGAGTGCCATATCGACAGCTAACGCGCGCCAATAGCCATAAATTGGCTCAATCTGAAGAGGAATCCCTTGTCAAATGGGTGCTTGATTTAGATCGACGTGGATTACCCCCCCGGCACTCTCTCRTACGAGAAATGGCTAATTATCTTCTCTTACAACATGGGACTCAACGGGTTGGAGAAAAATGGGTATATAACCTTGTTAAACGGCGCCCAGAGATTGATTCTAAATTCTCACRAAGATACACCTACGAGCGTGCCAAATGCGAAGATCCAAAGATTATAAAAGAGTATTTTGACCGCGTACGAGATGCTATATCTCAGTATGGAATCCTTCCAGAAGATATCTACAATTTCGATGAGACTGGCTTTGCAATGGGACTCTGTGCAACTGCAAAGGTTATTACCGGAAGCGATCGATATGCTCGGCCGAAGCTTTTACAGCCTGGAAATCGAGAGTGGGTGACTGCAATTGAGGCAACAAATTCAACTGGATGGGCTCTGCCTCCATACATTATCTTTAAAGCAAAGAAAAACGTACGGTTAGGCTGGTTTGACGAGCTTCCGGATGATTGGAGAATCAATATTAGTGAGAATGGCTGGACTACAGATCAAATAGGATTAGAATGGCTCAAAACCCATTTTATTCCTCTTATTAATGGTCGTACAATGGGAAGATATCAAATGTTGATTCTTGATGGCCATGGAAGTCATTTAACAGCAGAATTTGATCGTACGTGCACGGAGAATAATATTATCCCAATCTGCATGCCACCTCATTCTTCACATCTCTTACAGCCTCTTGATGTTGGTTGTTTTGCAGTTTTAAAGCGACATTATGGGCAACTAGTTGAGCAGCGGATGAGGCTTGGTTTTAACCATATCGACAAAATCGACTTTTTAACGGCATTCCCAAGCGCTCGTACGGTGGCATATAAAGCCCAAACTATCCGGAATAGCTTCATGGCCACCGGATTAGTGCCTTTCAATCCGGATCGAGTTATACAACAACTTACTATCCAATTGAAGACCCCAACACCTCCCCCTAGTCGATCCAGCAATACACAATCATCCTGTTTACAAACACCACAAAATATACGTCAATTTATACAGCAGTCAACTACAATCAAGAAACGTATAAATGAGCGTATGGGGAGCCCAAATCAAGTGATTAATCAGGCAATTATGCGAATGTCAAAAGCATACGAAACAACTATGAATGACCTCTTGCTTATACGGAAAGAAAACTACGATTTACGAGCTGCGCATGAAAAAGAGAAGCAAAAGCGTAAGAGGTCTAATAAACAGATATCTATTGAGCAAGGGGTTACTAGAGAGGAAGCCCAAGCACTTATACAAGGTCAGATTGAGGCATCTATTACTGCTCCGGCCGAGCCGGAGCTCCCAGCTTCTCAACCAACCGTACGCCGTCAATTTCGCTGCAGTGGTTGTGGCGCTGAAGGGCATAAAATTAACCGATGTCCTAGTCGTACTGTTAATTAATTTTTTGTATGAGAAATGTATGCGGATTCGAAAAATATGATTTGAAATCGATATAGAGCGCCGTTCCGGAAAGAGGTGGCCGGCTCGCTTACGTGGCCGGTTCGCTTACCGATTACGTTAGCACGTCCTATGTATTTGTCAGATTCCGTAGTTAGTTAGTTAACTAATCACGTGTAGGATTACTAATAAGCATGTCCCAGAGTGGCATGTTAGGGCTTGCCGGAAGCTTCCAGGACCAGTTGTGTGCAGCTTCACTTATGCCATACTAAATAGTAGATAGTGACTTAGTCATGTCTAATGAGTTTGCTGTGAATGGGCTCTTTGAACAGAGAGATGGCAATTCACAGATAGCACCGGGCTGCCTGACTTATGAATAAAAGGACCTCCTACGAGACCATCAAGCTGATATATTAGGGCTACATACTAGGCATATAATTCACATTATCTACAGACAACGAAACACTCTGCCTAGCTATATTCAATTATATTCCCTTGATAATAGCATGTATTTAGCCAGTGTGCATATTTAGGTAGCAAGCCAGTTGTGAATTCACCTTATAAATCTGTCCACTCCTCATTCGAATCCGTGCAACATAGTGAATAGAACCCTGTCTTGGAACAGTTGCTGACTGATTTCTTTATACCTTATATCAAGCTAATAGCTGAAGGACTGTGAATGAACAATGAAAAGCAGGCTAGGAGTTCTGAGTAGGATAACACGAATAATCCCAGAGCACAAAACAATCACTTGCCATACTGCCTGCCTGGTTTCATTGATGGCACGACACGATGTCATACAATAGCCATGAGGCATCCTTGATTTCTAGCTCTCTGGCTATAAATTGCTCCTTCCCCTCCTGTCTGTCTTTCTTGTGTTTTCAACCATCCTTCCACTCATTTTCATCCCATCCCTGTATCCTTTCAGTTATATCTTCCTCGACAAAAAACTGAGCAAAACCATGGCAACCCAGTCATCTGAGAACGTCGGCCTTATGGTCAAACGAAACTCCCAGATATCTGAAAAATCTGGCGAGATGGACGGTCCACGCGAGAGCTTCCGCCAGGCGGGCGATGGAGACTCGTTGTTCGGGCAACCCATACGCCCGGTGACAGCTTACAGCGAATCCTCCACTCTTAACGCTTCTTCAGGTCAGGGATCGACTGACAGACTCCTTCCTGAACGTCCTGAACAACACGCTACCATTGAGACCCCCAAACATCCAGGGGAATATGAGGCGCATTCAATTCCGTACTTCTATGGCGACCTCAAGGAGCACCACAAGCTCCTCCTTGACACCGTTAGAAGACTTCGTTTGGACGCTTCCAAGTGGTATGCCGGTCAAACTCATCTGAAGGGCCTCAAGAAATTCGAAATCGATATCGTTCGTTTTCGTCCGTATTTCGATCCAAATGACGCCAGCCACCCCGAGAAACTCACAGATTTAGAACGCGACTTGCTGGCTTGCATTATCCAGCAGTCACTCACTCCGAGAAAGGAAAAGGTCCTCAACCCAGAGATCTTTGTCAATAAGTCCCAGATCGATCTCTTGAATGTCATTTCGGCATGGAACAAGAGTCAGAAATCTGAGCCGATGAGCCCAAGCTCCTCTTCAACCAGCCCAACCGCCCACAAATCTCGCAAGTTCGGATTCTTTTGAAGTCTGAAATACCAGAAGTCTCGGCAGCCGAAGAAGTTCCAAGTAAGTCCTGCTACCCTCGATGGCGAAAACTAGCTGGAAGAAATAAAATATCTGACTGCGTGCTTAAGAGCATCTCTTGGCTCTCTCGTGGTGGTTTTGCGGCGGTCTCAACCTAACTTTGTTCCTTGACTCGCAGTCTAGGCGGATCTCGTTACTTTCCTTTTCATACTCATCATTATTCCATGTACCAAGGCACATAGATCCTCTATGGCCTCGTATTTTCTATGACCTTACCAAATTTTGGTGGGATTCGCAATGGACTTTTTTAACTCGATTGTTGCCTGGTTGCCCACTGCATTTTTTTTAACGAGATCCAGAATTCTAATGCAATATTGCTCGCTTCTCCTTTATCTCACGTAAACGCCCGTAGGTAATCAGAGCCTCAACAAACCTTCAGGATATGTACATACGTCTGTAATTTGAGGGTTTGTCACAGTGAAATAGAGACCACTGCCGTCTGCCTTGTTGTTTGCTAGCAGCCACGGACATTTGGCCGACCTGCATTAGTCCTCAACATTATGCAAGTAATTTTTTTCTAGGAGTAGAAGATGGAAATAGGTATAAAAGAATGAATAAATGCTTTCCTGCACCAATTTTCCATCTCCGTGTTTGTTCTACGTCGATTCAACTCTTCACAAACCTAGGCAATCCCTCCATCAAAATGAAGGTCAAGTCAATCACATCTCATATCCTCCGCATCACCTCAGTGACAAGACCTTCCCAAGCCCAATACTCCCAAACGCAACTCGTACCTCGTGATAATCCAGACGGAGACGGGCATTATTGGCTAAGGCGAAGGAGGACAGTACGGTACCCCAGAACCTGTAGCAGCTGTCATCAATCATGTAGTTGCAAAAAGACTCATCTGCTGTAATCCCACACAGAAAACGTATCAAGAGCTATTATGTTAAAAACTGTCAATATCCAGAATAACATCAAAACAGCTGGTCTACGCCGGATCGTTGACGACTTGAAAAAGGAGGCTACGCGCTACTGGGGACATAATCAACTGCATGGTATGAGATTCATTCCATCTATTTCCCCGTTCTGAAGCGATAGTCAAGGCGAGTTAGCTAACCATAGAGAATTGAAATACTGATCAGCTGCCGTTTTAGATCAGTCTTGATTCCTTGCAGTTTGGCCGAAGAGACATTCTGTCGATCGATGTCCATATCAAATCAACTAGCTGCAATTCCCACACACTTTGATCATCACCCGGGGCATAATTTGTTTGTATTTAGCACATACAAAACAGTAAGATCAACTTTCCGCGCGAGTTGCCGTTCGATTCTACTCCGCTCTTCGTGACTGAGTTAGCGCAAGCAGTCCGGCATGATAGCGATAGCATGGTTCTCGATCTTTGGGGGTTATTCTACACATTCATTACCGGCTTTCCGAGAGCACCCATGGCAATGCTCTCGAGCGCCAGAGCACTAGTTGAAGTAAGGTATTGTGATGGCGTTTTTGATTTTTGATTTTGAAAGTACCATAACAGATTGTTCTAGATTGCCATTATGCAGGAGACCCAACACAGTATGCAATATTCATGGCTTTCTTAAAAGAGACTAAGCAATCTTCTCCATATTCTGCGGAGAAATACCCTGGATTCCCACGTTTCCAAGCTTGACACAGAAGCTTGTCCATAATGCGGGAATGGGACGGAGAGAACGGCGATACTTGGGGGTTTCCATTCCACAGTAACTTTGGAATACCCACTAGTTGGTCTTCTTGTTCGTACACAGCATAATCGTTGTCGAGAATTGGTTAGCTTGGCTTGAGGTGACCGAATGAATAATTCCCAATAGAGCTCAAAGTGAAACATCTAGACTATACGTAGATGTACAAGACTAATCACACTTCTCGCGATACTTGTCTGGTGCCTAAGGGAAGCTTGCAGCCAGCGGCACAATATCAGGATGGATATGCTGCAGCGAGCGTCCAACTTCAGGCTGTCACTGCCCTCCATGAGAATGACTTTCCAAATACCAAGGAATGACGTAAATAGTGCAAATAGTATCATATTTACCGGCAGTGCCACATATCTTCACATCGTAGTGGTTTAATTTATTAATTCCAAAAGGCAATGATTTCCTCCGGACCCCACGGGGAAGTTCTCCGGATCCCCACGTTTCCAAGGTTGAAATGGAGCTTGGGGGCATATAAAGTTTGACGGAGAGAAGAGCGATGGTTCGGTGGTTCCAAATTTCAACTATTTTCTGTTTGCAGGATTGTTGTTAAGATCTTAGAAAACTAGCCATTACCTAACCACTTGGACCTTTGGGATACACGAGGAACATCTCGTTGCAGCATAATGAGGTTGAAGGGGCATTTTAGTAAAGCTGCTAAAAACTCTAATATATATATAATATGTACAAAAAATCATCAACGTACCCTGTATCTTTGTCGTAGTGAACCTTGGCAGTTGCCTCGGTCCTTTGACTGAAGCCCTCATCAACTCACAGCACAGATAGAAACACCCCTTGTGTTGTCGACTGATATGAAGTGGAGGCAAGCTCTATACATCTATCCATTGCTTCAAGTTGGCTGATTTGTAGAATGCATCAATAACTTTCAAAATCTTGACATTTGTCTGTAGATCGCAACATCCATCTGCAGACGCGGTTCCTCGTACACGATTGAACAACGATCTGAATTGCTTGCGATAGCATGAAGGAACATTAGATGTACCATGGGGCAGCTCGGTCGACAATTTCGTCTCACCAGCCGCAAAACTGCCCCGAGCTTCACGAAGGTATAATGTCCCAACTGGGAAATCTGGAATGACATGTAGCGACCCATTCGTTCCATAGATATCGATGGCCCATTCATTGCACCATTCCGTGGGCTCCCAGGCTGTCATGTCAAGCACGATAGTTTTATCGGGGTATTCCATAATACCGGAGCAAACATCTTCATAAAGCAAAGTACCAACACCGAATTCACCTGTCGTGACAGTGCCCGTGAATAAGTCGGGAATCCAGCCAACGACGGGATGCGGTGGTCGCTCTGGCAGTTTTCGAATAGACGAAACCACCCTCTCAGGAGCACCAAAAAGATCGATTACGTTCTCCAACGTGTGACAGCCCTCTGTCTGCATAATACCTCCTAGATCCTCGGGGATAGATTGCCACAAATCCATTCCGGCGCCAGATGGGCAACCGCCGTGGAACCGTGCAGTCGTGATATCGCCTAGAACGTTCTCCCGAATGACCTTTCTAGCAAACTCCAGTGCTTCAGAATAATGGATTTCATAGCCCAACTCGACAGCAAGACCGGGTCTTTTTGCCTCAATCTCCTCGGCCAAATTATAAAAATCGGCCGGGTCTGCCGCGCCAGGCTTCTCCAAGAATAGACCCTTGAAGGGAGCCGGATGGTCAATAGCAAAACGAGCCCATCGTGGCACATCGGGGTCCAAGGAGTGGATCATAACTACATCCGGATTTGTATTCAACAATTCCTCTGCAGTGTTGAAGCGTGGTAGACGTGGCAGGCGTTTTGCCAATTCACTCGCGATCTCTTCCACTTCTTCATGGAAGCCACAAAACTCAAAGCCACCCATTTTGTCCAGCACGGCGAAGCGGTACTTCACGTGTGGGTGGCGTGTGCCGAGGAATGCTATCTTGATAGGCGCTTTTTGATCATCGTGTGTTTCGTCTTGAAAAGTGAATTTTGTGTTTAAGATATCCATACTGCGGACTGTGCGCTCTGTAGACTGTGTCTTCCCGTTGCTATTTACTTCCCAGTGGCTTTTCTATATCGTATATATTAACTTCAGAGGTGTCGATAAAACTAGGTTTTATTGGTTCCTTTTGGATATCAAAACCATCCCACGCAGTCATAAACCCTAAAGCGGGATGAGCAGTTGCATCCCACCCATGAAGGGCTTATCAGAAGTCGTGGATCCCGCGCAAAGACTCCAAGCCTCGCCACGCGATTACAGTAACTGACTAGTATAATCTCAATCCATGGTTACTATTAGCGATTGACTCACTCTAGCCTAGCATTGCAGCCATGAAAGCCGCAATCACAGTCTCCCTTAATGACGTGCATTGCAAAATAGCCTACATATCACACGAGCACGCGGAGTGATGTTAGAGTTCCTATCCCACGCAAGACCCAGAGGCTGCAGATTCCACCAAACAAAAGTCGCCGTGGGGTCTATCACAGCTAGAAAGGCTAGAGCTATGGTGATGCTCTTATCCTTATCACCGGCGTTATCGCCTCGCCATGTGGAGTAATTGGCATGATCCAGATGCCGATATCAGCGCTAGGTACATAGAGTAGAGTTCGTATGACTCCTATCAACATGTCGGGGTAGCAGTAGGAGGTTTCGGTATTTATCTAGTAGGCGCCCTCCCACGTCTGTCCCGGCTGTTCCCTTCATGAAAAATATAAAATATATTATTGCTCTATTCAATCAGTTGCCTTTGACGTGTGTGACACGATGGCCTCGGATCTCGAAACGAAATCGTCTCAGGCAGACGTGAAAGACGCGACAGTCATCAACGACACAGAAACAGCCATGACCCATGATGTACAAACCGAAGGAGAGACAGCATACGCAACTCCTCCCAAAGGATACCGCATCTTTGGAAATATCGTCATTCCTGCCTACCGCTCGCCAATCGTGCAATGCGTGATCATTGCATGCGTCCATCTCCTAGTCGTGGGCATGTTCAATGTGCTTTCAGGTCTAGGTGGTGGTGGCCAGGTCAACCCTACAACGAGCAACAATGCCAATACCATCTTATACAGCTTGTTCTGTTTCTTTGCTCTCACTGCTGGGTCCGTGGTTAATTTCCTCGGGCCCAAGATCACGCTCGCTATGGGTGGCGTGGGCTATTCCCTGTTATCAGCTTCATATTGGAGTTATAACCATAATAGCAATGATGGGTTTGTGTACTTTGGTGGTGCTATGTGTGGTATTGCGGCTGCATTCCTCTGGTGAGTTTTTTATTGCTGTCTTCTAACTATCTTGGAAATTTTATACATCTGCTAGCTCGTGATATAGACATTACTAATACGTAAATTTCTGATACAGGACCGCCGAAGGTGCGCTTATTATGTCACTTCCAATGGAGAAGGATAAAGGCAAATACATCAGTATCTTCTACGGTATTTCGTTCTTTGGCACAGTCATCGGTGCCATTATCCCTACTGTTGAGAACTGGGGCGTCACAACTGCTGGAAGTGCTAATGATGCAACTTACATTGCGCTCTTTATACTGATGCTTTGCGGCAGTGTTGTGGCTTGTTGCATATCTAATCCTTCACGTGTCATTCGTAATGATGGAAGCCGGGTGTTCATCCCACGCAATACGACTTTCATGCAGGAGCTGAAGAATATTGTCGTGGTTGTCAAAAAAGAGCCATGGATTATCCTCTTTTTCCCATACAGTTTTGCTGGCTTGTGGTACATCCCTTACCAAAGCAATGATTTCAACGCTTATTTCTTTGACCTGCGAACGCGCGCTTTTGGCTCTCTGTGGTTTGATTTTGGTCAATTTGTCATGGCTGTGTTGATGGGCATGCTGCTTGACTGGAAAGCTGTCGGGAACAGGCGTCGCCGTGCTTTTATTGGCTGGACAGTGTTATTTGTCCTGCTCAATGCCGTCTTCATTGGCGGTGTGTTCCCAGCTCGGCGTTCGCATCGTGGAGTAACACCCCCAGGCGGTCTTCTCGACGTTGACCAGAAATCGCGAGCTGCTGGGTATATCACTCTTTTTGTGTTCTATGGCTGCGTCGATGGTGCTTGGCAGGCTTTTGCCTGGTGGATTGCTGGCTGTCTCTCCAATGATCCGCTCGTTCTGTCTATATACGCCGCTTTCTATAAGGTGTTTGGCGCCATGGGAGCTGCTATCGTGTTCAACCTGGACGTTCGCGAGATTAGCTACCAGGCCATGTTCGGCAGCTACTGGGGTTTGCTGGCGGGATCTATGCTATTTATTCTTGTGTTGATTTACAAGAGAGTGGAAGATTCAACTGCGTTGATCACAGAGGCTGCAGTACCTGTGGAGAAGATCGTGCCCGTTGATGAGTGATTTGCTTTGACGGCTACTTTAATATAGAGGAAAAGGCAAAAGATGGACTGCAGTCGGACGTTGCCTATAATTTAATCTGATTGTATTTATTCATGTGCATAATCTACCATTTCTCAAATATGTTAATAATATTGCTCTGGTGAAGTTTGCCCCTTATATCTACTATGTCAATGATATTCAGATACGATATACATTAGATCAAGTAGTTTATCATGTATAAGAGTTACCCTTAATTAAATCGCGATGGCTTCGATACCCAAGAAATACAATGTTTGCCATTGTATGACGTCTTTCCCAATCTGGTAAGCTCTAGACACATTTTTCATCCGCATAGCTGCACTATACATCTGTTATCAATATCTCTTTATTTGAAAATAACCTGGAACCTTTTCAGAAGAGATGGAACCCAGATACTCAAAGACTAGACGAGTTGTGATGCTTTCCTAGTAATCATATGATAAGACCATCAATGCGAGTCACTGTTGGACTCAGATTCAAATGATTTAGTTAAATGCCAGTTGTAGTCATAATGATATACCCATATAAAGCCCAGCTTTTAAATACAACAAATCCTTGACCCTTGTTTCGTGCGTATCAACGATTCATTGTACACCAATTCATTGTATATTGCACGAAGACAAAAGCTTTCAAGATTGGTCACGTTTTGTTTGAAGGTACTAACCAAATACCCCTTGAGACACTTGGATAATCCATATCTAATATATACACATCACCACCACCTTGGCTTTGCAAATACTACAGGTCTAGACTATTCCATTTTTTATCCTTCCAAGTGTGAAGATTTGCTAGGGGGCTCAGTGACAGGGCATGTGCAGTGCCCTGGCTGCTGCTCATGTTGATTCACACTGCACAAAGCCCTTTGTGGACTCACAATAGCTTCAAAGGGGAGCAGAAAGTTCCTGTAGGAATCCTTGATTGCTGAAACCTCCCAGATATCCAAAACACTAGGCGTTTGCAACAAACAGAGATAGCCAGTGAGTAGCAGGTGTGTGATAGGGTATAAGAAGGAGGGAGTTGCCCTGTAGGGACGGGTCTTCTTTCCTGCCTATATCCAGCATATTTTCTCGGTGTTTCGCCCCCAGCGAGGTCGTTGACATAGCGAGAAATACAAGAACAAATTGACGATAATGTCTTCTTCAAATCAAACTCGAGCTTTCCTTATCCCCCAAGGTCCAAGTCAAGGCCTAGTTCACAGTTCGTTCCAAGGCCCTGTTCCTAGTCCAATTCAAGGTTCAACTCATGGTTCAGGTCGCGAATCAATTCAACGTCCTCCTGATGCAATGCTTCAAATTCCAGATCCGGTTGTGGCTAGGGTAATGAAAAGGCACCCTGATTTACTTTTTCGGGATCCAGATCAAGCCTCGGCTCGCGGTTCAATTGAAGGCTCAGTCCACGGTCCAGCTCGTGGATCAGTGCAAGGTTCAGCGCGTGGATCAGTGCAAGGTTCAGCGCGTGGATCAGTGCAAGGTTCAGCGCGTGGATCAGTGCAAGGTTCAGCTCGTGGATCAATGCAAGGTTCAGCGCGCGAATTAATCCAACTTCCAATTCCAGGTTCAATTCAAGGGTCGATCCACGGTTCCGCTCGTGGATCAGCTCGAGATCCAGGTCAAGGCCTAGCTCACAGTTCGTACCAAGGCCCTGTTTCTAGTTCAAATCAAGGTTCAACTTACGGTTCAGCTCGCGGACCAACTCGAGATCTAGGTCAACCTCCGTCTCATGGTTCGTCTCGCAGTTCAATCCGTAGCTCAGCGCAAGGTTCGTCTCGCGGCTCGTCTTACAGTTCGCATTCTGGTGAATGGGCCCGACCTCGTAGAAGCCTGCGCCAAGCTACTTTAGAATGGATCGCCAACGGCACCGTATACCCCAAGAATGACCCAAGGGTACAGATGGTGAGAGATCACCATGACCGTGAGAACTACGAGCGTGACAGAGCTAAGGCTGAGGCCAAGGCGAAGGCACAATGGTAGAAAAGATTTGAAAACCTTGCTTAAAATCGGCTGATGGCCATCGCATGAAACGGGGTTCTCAAATCAGAAAGGAGTTAGATGGTTGTCCGGTAGGATTGCCAGTGTGATGAGTTGAGCTGCTGACTGTGCGCCATTTCCTATTTGGGTGCTTTTTGAGATCGCCTCTATGCTCCAGGGCTGATAATCCTGTGTGCACATATGGGGTTGGATGCTAGAAGGGTTGGATATATAAATTCGAAAATTAATGGTGGTCACAGAAAAGTCATTCTGGTGTATGTACAACTATTGCACTCGTGCAGCGAGCAATGATAAGATTGCTAATATGATGACAATCATGTCAGCCATGTATTATTTCTCGAGGCATTCCCATCGACATTTTCCACATTAGCTCACACTGCCGAGGTTCCCTGTGCCAAGAAGTCATTGTCAAAACATGATATAGCCGCAAACTCGTCCAGTTCTTGCGGAAAATTAGAGATAAATCCTTCGAATCCAAAATGCGGTGTTTGCGGTAAGTTTGAAGCGTCCATTATATGTGCCATGCCAAGTTGATTGTATAGTGATTTGTCGTTTGTTGTTTGATTGCCGTTGCCGTTTTCGGTGTCATTTGAATCGTCAATATTTTCAAAAATCTTGTCATTTGCACTAGTCGGTACTGGGTTGTTGACAGTGGGTGGCGTTGAGTTTGGTGCCGTGATGCCTTTTGGTTCGACAAGGCCATTCATTGAATTTGGCAATGTAATTGCTGGAGGGGACTGTAAGTATTGCATTGCAGCTGCATCTTGTGTTTGAGGCTGATTGATGCTAGTTGATGCTGAGGTGCCAGTAGCCGGCGAGATAGGCCCCGTCTTCCATAGCATTTCCCAGCTCTTGAATCGCTCATATCCAGAATCTATCGAGTCCCGGTAATCTTTTGCATAGGCTTGGCTTTCACTCCAATCTTCAAGGCGCCGTATGGCACGCTCCAGTGTCTCAATAACAGTTACTGCCGATCTAGCAGAGCCAATGCCCATCGACATGATCTTGATAAGTCCCATACCCTGTGACAGAGCGTTGCGTAGCCTCTCTGTGCGTTTAGTCAAACTCTGCGCGAGTATGACTAAAAGTGCTGCGCGGCATGAGCTGAATTCCGTATAGGAGGCTCGCGCGAGACCGGTCTCATCGCGCAAAAGTCGGCATAGGTCGACAATTTCGAGTGCCGCTTCTACGCAGTCACTCACCAGAATAATCCTCAATTTCGATCTATTCGCAGAAGCCTTCTGTGAAGGGGTTGGGTTGGCGCTCCGTATATTAGTGAAGAGAAATGGACGACCCATAAAAATTCTAGTTAAGCAGTAGTCGAGTTTAAGATGCACATTGGAGCGGAATAGGGGGCCGGAAGGATTGAGGTCACGGCACAACGTTTCTTCCGGTAAGCTTGACCACCAATCAATAAGTTCTCGGCGTTGGGTTAGGAGTTTTTCTAGTGATTCTGGTTGCTGCCATTTTGGACAGTCACGAAGTGATGATCTGATACGATACCCACAATGGTCAGATTTAATGTGGATCAAGTGAATTAATAGGTATACTAACATTGCCTGCGCTATAGCGCCTAGCTTTAAGGTGAGTTTTATCAGCGCCACCATGTTTGCGTGGTTGTTTGCGCCAGAATAATGGGCACTAGGTAAATCGATAGGCAAATCGGCATCAACATCGCCATCAGTGATGGAGGCAGGCCTGCCATGCAAGATACAAATGCGTCTTTTTTTAAGAAAAAAGTCAGCGGCATATTCTGTATGAAATTGATTTGGTTTATATACTTCTCAATAGTGAATGCAGTCCAGAAGACACGGTTGCGCACTTCTTGCATGTATGGAGTTAAGCCTTCTCCAGTGTACTTTCGATGCATACCATTTTGAATTGCCAATTTCATGGCTAAGCCAAAGTAAGTATATGACAGACCTGAGGTATCAAGGGGCAGCAGATAAGTTCCAATTAGCAAACAGGCCTGAACACTTCTCACGGAAGCGGTAGCGATAATATCGGGGAGCAACTTGGATGCAAAATTGTAGAATGTCAAGCCGACTTCGTCTTCTGAGAATCGGTGGTCGTCGACTGCCGAGGTATCTTCCCGGTTAAGCTTGTTGACTGGCGTTGGTGATTCCATGTGGGCAAATTGTGTGCCTATTGCCAAAGTCATCAAGATGGAGCAGACACATGCAGCATCGACCGAGGTAAAAACACCCGGGTTGTTGTAACAAATAGCTAGCTTCTCGCGAAGCCAGTCTTCTTCAACGTAAAAGTTGTTTGTCTTTGCATACTTGCAGGTGACATTGAAGAGAAATTCTGCAACATATCGAGGTGGTAAACACCCTACAGCGGCAGACACTAACGTCGATCCTGATTCCAAACGCGTAGACCGCCATCTCTCTTCGAACGGTACTGTCTCTGTGCTATCCTGTTTGAATGGAGTCAGAAATGGTACTGATAATGTAAATCTGAAGGTCGAGGTATCTTACTTCCGGTGCACTCGATTGCATCCATTCATCGATCTTCTTCCGAATTTTCATGGAAAAATTCAGGTAAGAAAATTCTCCAGAATACTCTAGACTCATGTCAGCCAACATATACGCGAACTTAAAGTATATAAGTTCCAGGAGCTCTCAAAGTACAACTCACGGGTAGTATTATCTGGAAAAGCGCGGATGCTGAAATCCTCTTCATCAATTGCTAGATCTTCAAGATCGTCGGCCTCGGCTTGAGTCGGGGGCCCGTCAGATCCAGATTGTCCGCGATGATACCTTTGCAAATCATCCGCAATTTTGCGAAGGGAGGGTACATCGAATGTCGTGTTGGGCATGTAGTGAGCCAATATACGTTCCATATAGTGGACACGCTCAGCTTCGGTGTCATCATCACGAGTGAAATTCTCAGCTCGTTGAAGTGCCCTGAAATTTCCTCATGGTTAGACATTTGATTATCATTGTTCTGCGACATGTTGTTCTAACCTGCCAGGCCTGTCGTTTTGTTCAGATGGAGAGTTGAAGATGCATTGGCGATGGTAACGAGTGCACCTGCGGCAGGGCACTCCACCCTCGCATTTCTCCTTCACTCGTCTGCACCCATCGCATCTACGGAGGTGCGTTAGTATCTTTATCGTGCATACGTAGCTTTAAAGAGGGCCTCGGATGAATTCTTACGCTCGCACCGCCCTTTTGCGGTTCTCTTCAGCAACACGCGGCCTCTTGGCTCTGTTCGCAGGGTGTGAATATGGGGGTAGCTCCATAGCTCCCTTTCATTGGGTCGGATTCAACACACCAATATCCGTTAATGAATGCAGAAGATGTTCGACGCTTTTGCCATAGAGCAAGGATTCAGCGGTCGGGATCAAATAGTATCGCCAGAAATGAAGCTTGGCAAGTTGCAAAATCTTGCCGGTTCAAACTCAAGTGTGGTTATGGCAGCCGCAGACTTGATAGGGCCGTGATGTTTGATATCGTCGGGGTCAGAGACAAGGATGCAAGAATCAAGTTCGGTCAAGCACTCGCTCGATGTGGGGATTTTGATAAGCCGATCGGAGCCTGAGGGAAAAGCGAGACCATTCCTGTCTACGACTAGCGCGCTCGAGGCTGCGGAAATATGATTGGCTTTAGGAAATAACTTCTGATTGATTGGATAAAGGTTATCTATGGATCCCACTAACCAGTTTCGGGACGGAAGTAGGGCTTACTTTTAGGGCTTCCTCTTTCTATCCTTTTTTGCAAGCATCTAATAGATATCTATGATGTATGTGTACGTACGGTATTCTATTCACAGAAATATACTAATATCACTACTTATGCGAGGCTATGCTATGCTATGACACGCTAAACAACGAGGAATCTAAGAAACATGCAAAAAGATAAAAGTCGCACTTTTATCCTCTCCGTTGCCCTGTTACAGCAAGCTTTGCCCTCCTCCACAGTTCCCCATACATAGCTATCCGTGAATCCTTTGTCCTAGTCACGGCCTCTGTATTCTCAAGGGCACGACGAAACAAAAATCCCATGCACTCCTGAACGGAGCCCCAGGTAAGCAGTTTATAAACATTAGGCCTTTCGAGGGGTTGAATTTCCTTGGTGGAGAAATCTTGTTCTGTGGTATGAGAGAAACTATGAATCAGATCGCAGCTGATTTCGTCTGCCATGCCCTGCAGTTGCGCATATGCCAACTCAATTCGTGGCTCGTTGTTTGCGGCTTGTTTAGTACGGATTGAATGGGCCTTAAGCACGGAGTCGCGGTTGTGTGTGGCGATTATTGCATTCACAGAAGGTAAGCACTTCTGATCCTTGCTCTCCGGTGCAGGGCGAAGCATCGAATTGTAGCGTCGCGTCAGAAGGGCTTCGACAATGCCGTCATAGCATGCGTCTGTATCTTCTTTGGTGTCCCAAATCAAATGACGTGACTCTATTTTCATGTATGCGCCCCGAACAAGCTTTACTCCTAGAGTATACCCATCTTTCTCGGCCATAGCGAGATGTCTGGCAATATTGGCTGGCACTCCTTTTAGGTAGGCTTGATAGGTGCCGTAAAAGGTAGCGCGTCCGGGAGTTTGCAAGTTGCAATACTTTTGATATTTCATAATCCAGTCTTCAATGCCCAATTGGACGGCCTGCTCTTCTGCATCCACCAAAAGGCGTGCTGATTTGGCGATGGCAGCGTCACAAGCCTTGCGAATCGCACTATCCATGTATTCAGACGGTGGCTGACGGTCTTTTAAGAGATGTACAGCTTGCGTGCCCATGCCTGTAAACCTGTATTTTGTGATTGGTTAGACTGGTATTCTTGTTATTCGGATGGAGTAAAACACGTACTTCAACGCAATAAAATCTCCTTCGGTCGCCATATCAACACCTTGTAATGTGCCTTGCAGCCATGTATCTATCTCCTGTCGCGCCAGCGTCTCATCGTGTGGATTTGAGTTACTATCTGCAACCAATACCTCACGAGCATATCCCAACAACACGCCGCGACAGCCTAGGTCTTTAGTCTCCACAATAGACTGTTGTACCTCTGCTTTATTCTCTCCGGCATTAAACTGCTTGTAGATAGTCTTCTTCACCACCCACTTCAGCAACGGATTGCGATCCACGTCTGTAAGAGCAGATTTAGGATTCTCTAGGAGCGAGAGTGCCCATATGCACGGCCGGAGCAGTAGCGGCGATGACGAAACGGTTAGAATGAAAGCCGATCGTAGGACTGCAGAAAGCGGGAGGTCTCCAAGTGGCGACTTGGTGGAGGTAAGTTTGGATGGTGGCGCCGTTCCTTCAGGCTTTTGGAGGTGGTTGTGCTGACTCTTGGACTGTCCAGGTTGCAATGCCTGTGGCACAGAGTATGATGGCTGCAAGAGCGAGCCATTTGCAGTTGTGCCTACTGGTCCTGAACCCAGCACCGTCGCCGATGACTTGGCATGTTGACTTGTGCTGACGTATCTTGTGTTACGGAGGACATGAGCAGCCTGGGGGGTTATCGAGCTGGATAAAGCACAGAGTGCGCGAGTGCGCTTCAACATACTCATCATCAGTATCGATAATATCGACTTGTCGAGTCCTTGCTTCTATGGATTAGAAAGAGCAAGAATTAAAGAAAAATAAAGATATGGTTCAAGAGATAAAATAAGAGTATGGAACCGGCTCGGGTCATGAGCAAACCAAAGAGGGAAAGCGGATTGCCACAGGCTGCTTGCTCCGAGCTCTGGGCAGATAACCCGTTTCCCTGCTGCCGGCGACGACTAATTCAGAAATGAGTCAACTTGATCTGCAGGTTCGTCTCAACCAAAAGTCCCATGCATACTCCATAGGGCCCAGGGACGACGAAGCGGTTGGTCTCGACCGGATCGATGCAAATGCATCGTCGGGCCGGCGGACCCGCGCATCTGATCGGCTACTGTACCGGGAAGCAACTGCCGGTTGATCGGTCCAGCAAGCATCCGATTGGACGCGCGTATCTACATTCGATCCGTCTCAGATTCTCTAAGAAGATTAGACGTCATTTACTATGACTAGCAATGATATATCAATTCACCGACTAAGCTACTACTTCTCCGGTACAACCTCTCCTATTGACTTCCAAAAATCGCATCTGGCTCCCCGGCCACCTTCCCAGTCGTATGCATTCACCACCGTGAAATTCGGTACTAATCCGGGCTCGACGTAGGTCTCAATCTCGAAATCATAGGGATTGGCCAGGTCGGTGGCAGTGGTCAAATTTCCGCCCGTTTGGTTGAGGCTCACTTGGAGTGGATTTTGTGGTGTGTATGCTGGCCAGGACGCTAAAACTTGGGCGATGTCCGTTGGCACGTCAGATATATAAGTGCTGACGTTGGTTGGTGCTCCGTTAGCGATAAAACTATCTAAAAATGCTTATTTTTTTTCAGCTGATTAGCTTCACGTTTTTCTTTTCCTTCGCAAATTTCTGACTGGTTAAAGGCTGAACTTACAGATAAAGGAATCCTGGAATGCTTGGGACATGGTGTCTTGTAAGTAACCGTAAATTTGGAAATATGTAGCCAAATCATCCGCATGCAATGAGTTTACAAGTGAGAACTGGTACTTATGACTCTGCCTTCCATGCCGGCCGAATGCATCAGCAAGCCAGTATGATGGACAGACAAACGTCATCTCTGCATAGAGATTCTATATTTCATTATCAGTTGGGAATTGTACCACTTTATTCTCGGAGCCTTACGTTAGCACGCTGCTGCTGGCCAACTGCAAAGGGGCTCACAAAAACGGCTGTTGCATCTTCATCAACGCCGTCTGTAGCGAAACGGACTGTTGGCGGATCTTGTGGCATAGGGTATTGATCCAATATTGGTTGTACTTCTCTATCAGTAAGCTGGGGCATTAAATAGCGGATGAACTCGACAAAGTCGTCCTCCGTACTAATATTTTGGGGCACAAAGCTGACGCCTTCGTTTGCGTTATTCTAGCGTCCTATAATCAGCACTTAGTACGAAAAGCTCCCTTCGAAAGACACATACTCCTACTAAGCCTCGGTTCCCATTGAGGGGTCCTTTAGTAAGTTGCACACTTGGCCGTTGCTGAACAAATCTCCCATCTGTGACAGGCAGGAAGGCCCATTGTCCGTATTTGGCATTAACAGTAGCAGCGTAAGAAGCATTTTGAAGGATGTCAGTATCTTGGGCCACGAGGCAGTCGAAAACAGTTTCCGTGGTACTATTAGAGCATCCTGCTAAATCAGCAAACGTCTCGTACGCCGCAACTGTAGCGGGATCGTCGTAGTTCCATTGCTGAGGAAGATAAGGGCTCGCAGCAAAAACCTAGCCTTTCGTCAATACTTGACCATCTATAGAAATATAGCATCAGGGCCTTCATACGCCATCGAACAGATCGTCTCCCACAGCACCACCGTAGGCCATAGAGTGCAACATTACCGAGCCACCGCCTGAGTACACGTTAGCCTAGTATGTAAAGAGATTAAGATATATATCTTGACATACCGGCCGATTCGCCGGCTATAGTGACACGGTTTGGATCTCCCCCAAAGAGCGAAATATACTTCTGTATCCATTGCAGAGCCAGATATTGGTCATGTAGACCGGCATTAGCGGTTCCATATTCCTGGACTTCATTGCCTGCGAGGAATCCAAACGCTGCAAGCTAGCAATGAGAAGAGTCATGAGTAAGCCAATACTCCGGTTGTAGTACTCGAGATAAAAACGGATATTATGAACATACTCGGTATTGCATTGCGACACCGACAAATTTTGACTCAGAAACATTGATAAGAAACGGCAGGTTGGTGTCCCCTGATCCAGTGCCATAACCACCGCCATCTGAGTCGAGGATTAGCCGAGGAACATAAACGCAGTTATTGCGTCAAATATGTAAGGACATTTAGATGGAGGAAACTCACGGATATAAACAAAAACGGGCAAATCGACAGCATCGGGCGGGGACCAGACATTCAAAATCAAACAATCTTCACTTTCTGATGAGCTCGCTGTCCACTTAGGCTCTGCCGTACTGCATTAGTGGTTAGTTGTACATCCTATAGCCTTCAAAAAGCAAAATAAAGCAGATATGGGCTTACTCAATATGATCTGGCGCCTGAGGACATACTGAACCCATAGTACTTGCATTTACAAAGGTGCCATTGAATGTTGTCTGCGGAGGAATAGATGCCTGCCATCGCAGTCTCCTAAGAGGCGGTTCAGCGTAACGTATTCTTCACAGTTCTAAGGTTAGCCGACTGCCAATTTGAGGTACGACCTAATGTTGATATTGCGCGTATACTTAAGCTGACGCATCAATTGCTACATACCCATACCAATGATTCAAACCATCATTGTACACCCCAGCATAGCCAGCATAGCCAAGATCTACTTTCAATGAATTGGTTGGGTCAGGCAGTTGGCCGGCCGGGAAAGGGTTGCTGGGGGGCGTGGATTGAGAGAGAGAAGAATGCGCGTATAATGAGAGGAGAAGAGCCTGTAGCCACGACGACCGGGCGCCCATGTTCACCAGCTAATCCGATGAAGAAGCTGGCCACCCAACAGCTATAGAATACTTCTATATTATAAGATTGTAAAGCGATCTGTTCACGAGAAAGATCGGTTATTCCTTGCAGCAAGGGATGGATGATATGGGACCTTCCTTGGAACAAAACGTGCAGGAACCTGTCGGTACATATTCAGATGTGACACATACACGTCGCTATATATGCATATTGAAATAGAAACACGATCAATATGCAATGACCCAATAAATTATACCTCCCTCTCCTCCGATTGCCTCGGTGTGAAAGGTCGGACTTGGATGAGTGATATGCTACAGGGATTGGTGGAGATACAATTGTATACATCTATGGCGGCCGGCAGATCATCCACTAGCGCTGCCCTAGTGCCATACATGGTCTCTTATTTTCCATCTAGGCAAGATAGGTAATATTGCTTCGAGTCAGTTGGAGTAGGGTTGATGATCTCAATATTCATGGCGGAGTATGCTCCTGATTGACGTATCCGGTATTTAGTTTTGGCTTAGAAAGTTATCTTAATTCAACAAGAAAAGAAGCAACTGGTACTTTTGGCACAACCCCGGAAATAAACCCTAATTCTGCATCCTGCAAATCCCCCGCAATAAAGAATCATCTCAAATTCTTAATAACCGGCTTTTCCCCGCATCTTCAGTGGTTGGACCTTGGGTAGCATTCAGGCTGCATGCCCGACATCCAGTCTGTAAGGTATGTCATATTAAGCTGCGTCGGGTCATCAGCAGCCGAGGAAGATAAATTCATGCAGAGGAGCGGAATATCTACCTACACAAGAGGAAGGGAGGCAACAGACGTTATTATTGCGTCTTGTAATTGCTAGAAATACAACTCTCTTTACTGTCTTAATAATGCGCTATGATCTCATAATAGGGCGTACATCGGCACGAACTCGACGTATATACAAAATCGAGGTGAGAGTTCTTGACTGGTTCACTTCTAGGGCTATCTTCAGGCTCGTGTCACATGCAGACACCTACCTATGTAGCAGCCTCGCTCTAGAACATTCACTCTTTTGCTTCTTTCATCTAACACAGGCATCGAGTAATACCTAGGTACTCAGTTGCTTCTTTTAGTTGAGTTCACTTATATCGAACATCTACAGAGGTAGATATATAAACATATCTAGGTTTGCAAAGATACAAAGAAAGCATGCCATTTCTTTATTCCTTTGCTTGGCTGTAATAATTTATTGTCATTCATACCAGATCCATAAAGTTTCATTACTATAAGCATATGCATGGAAAACTTTGTACCTAATGCTTCCAAGCCTTGGGTTGTGAATATGTATCAGATCGATGCTTACCTATCAGCCCTGAACCTAGTACACATGCTTCAACTTCAGCATACCCAAATATAGTTAAATATGATAGAAAGATCCTTTGAAGGATAATTGAACTAGAAATAACATGTCTTTGTGTACCTAGATAACTTTGCCTCTTTATCCTCTTGTCCTCATTAAGATTTTCTTCTATGCCTTTATGCCTACTGCGTTTATACCAACAAAATGTGATTATCGTCTCCATCTGTTTACCCACACCACGACTCTATTCGCCATGGCAACATTCAGTGATGGTCATAAACCTGACAATGTCATGCTTGAAAATGTTTTCTTTCTTTTTCCTCTCCCCTTCTCTCTCTTTACCCCCTTCACTCATTCACTCAAGCCCATCTTGTTATGTGTGAATGTGGCATCACAACGTGAATCCTCAGTATTCTTCATCAACCTAGGCATCTCCTTTATCTCCTTCCTCCTTGACTCTCTGCAACTGAGAGGACATCTTCTTTTTCTGAAACATGCAGTCAGATCGCTCCCCACTAGGACACTTTTCACTTCTCCCTCCCGAGATCAGGTTCATGATCTGGGACTACTTCTATCCTCAAGGAATACGCCGTTGCAAGACAGAATTTGCTATTCTGCGGACTAGTTCTACTTTGTACCACGAGATCATTAGCTACTTGAAATGGCCCGAGTCTCTAGGTCGTTTCGAAATCGACATGTTTCCTTCACCCGACTATCCGTTTCTAATGTACAATGCGTCCCGCTCCGTCTGCTGGGAGATTCCTGCAAAATGGTTCAGTGACAGCGCTGGAATCCTAGGTTTCGATCACCTGCCTGTTGACAAACTCGGCACTGTTTTGAACATACCAGCTCCCATAGGCGGCACCGATCCCGGTGAGATCATTTCTATTTATGAGAAATGCCTCGTACTCGTGAAGCTGTTTAATTGGGCCAAGTCGAAGAGCGTGAAGTCCCTGTCGATCAATCTACATGATACAATGTCGACCACATGGATTTGCCGACCTTCGCAGCATCCTGATAACGTACACCCAGTTCAGAGCCTTCCGGTGACAATGAACTCGCTCCCGTTCCTCAACGGATTTCAGAACTTTCGATCGGACGATATTGCAATGGTCATGAATCCCTTCTTCCTCGCACTCAGAGTGTCCAACATACAAGTCACGTTGGGAGTCACAAGCGCGGGCTTTGCACAGACGGCAGGATACCACACTGAACTCCAGAGCCGTATGGTAACGGACCAGCAGAATATTTTGCAGCCGTCGTCTTGGAAAATAGCCTACTACGAGAGTAGGTTGAGCCTGACATTCCTGCTGATACAAACTGAGCTCGATAGCGCTCACGGGCCAATGGCCAACCTTATGCGCCTGAAGAGATTCGTCGAGTGGTCAGAAGAACCACAAGCTGTCGAGGATGGCCTGCTAGCCATCCTGTATCGCTGCAGGGACGAGATTCGGCAGGGCAATCTCGGCTCGGCAATGCAAATGGATATCTGGACTCGTTTCGGTCTCATGCGTCTTGTTGATCCGAAATCGAATGTCAGGCACCTAGAGCTCAACACCATGGCTGTAACAGAGGAGACAGAAGAAGATCGGCTTAGAGCAGGCCTGAACGAAGTAATGTTCGGTGAAGCGAGCAGTGCAGATGCCTGGCATCGGGCGTTCTCCAGTGGAATTCCGGCCTTTAGCCATCCATGGTGGAATTATAGAAAGTTCCAGTTGAGCCAGATGCTTAGTTTGTTGAATTTTGACGAGCCTCGGGTGCGAAACACCTTTGTGGGAGAACTGTTCACAATCCAATTTTGAATCATCCAGGCGGGAGATAGATTTGGAGACTCCGTCATTGCCGGTTTTGATTATGCTATATTTTTCTTTCCTTCGACTTCTTTTTCTTGTCAAATGATGTTTATATTTTTCTTTTCCCATTTTCTTTACTTCTATTCCATGCTTTTCGGCGTACAGACAGTTACCACGGTGTATGCAAGGGGTGAGATAGGCAATGACGATGGCGCAAATGTTTGTCTGTTCCATAGCCAGCTCGAACCACGTTTGTCGTTTCCACCTGCAACTGTTTGCATTAGTTAGATCAAACAAGAAGGATATTGTCAAGTCATGCTCGTCGAATTCACTTCAGAATGGCAAATACGTAGACACATGCCATGGCTCGTTCCAGTCGATAGACACATCTTACCTGTCCAATGCGCCCTCCAATGCATTTCAATGGATAATGATAATGCAATGCAATACAATGCGTAAACACATCAAAGAAGGTCAAGTTCCGCCCAATTATAAAACATTACGCCGGCATCCGGATGATGTGCTCGGTCCGAGTTGCGTCGGTTTTCTATCCGAACCGTCACCAACCGTGACCAACGCACCGGGGGGCATTGAATCTAACGTATTTTATATTCGTAATTCCCTGTCTAGCAAAAATACCACAACCTGCCTGGCTGCCCGACGTTCTCTTCATGTAGTGGAGTCTGATGTATAGACAACATGCCAGTTTGCTCGGTCAGTAGCGGAAATGTGTAAGTAGCCGAGAAGTGGAACAGTCGGTCTTGAATGCAGGTAGATATTTATGGCAGCCGTAATGTTGACTGAATTCACTTGTAATCACTATACAAGGATGGTTTAGCATGTGGAGAAAATCCATGTGCCCTAAGATTTGTAGAGAGCTGCCCCTGGCAAGCTCTTCTTTCCAACGTTCATCTTTTCTGAAGTTGGGTTGCATTCTTGTGTATGTGATTCACTTCCTCTTGTTATCTTCTCTCCATTCATACGACGTGCCGTTGTCCAGAAAGCTTCAGAGATAGAAGTAGAAATAGCCGCACCTATTTCTGCAGCAAGAATATCTTGCAAATCTCTCTCCTCGTCGATACCGCAATGCAATCTTTCTTACAGTATAGTCGCTTAGGACAAGCTCTCGAGGTACAACTAAGTCGAGATAGGCAAAAGCTTTCGCAGCTGCGCCAACAGCAACGGGAACTCGAGGATGGCAAACGAAACGGATCACCCGCAGACGAGAATGACCTGCAAGCTGGCCCAGGAGCAGAAAAGAAGGATGGTCCTGCACAAGACACAAGCGCCAACGTCAACATCAGCCTAGAATCGGTGTCCTCGCAAACTGACCAAGGGAGCACAGATGACCAAATATTCAGGAAGGGTGACGATATTGAGCCTGCAGAAATCCCAGACGGTATAAATTTGGAGGAGCTCCGCGCCGTCCCTACACATCAAACAACCGGCACAATGCTAGGCCATGCAATGAGTGGCATAACGGTCCGCCAACGAACAACAAGAGAAGGGGGCCCCGAATCGGAGAGTGTATTCGTCGTCTCTTGGGAGTCAGAAGAGGACCCCTTGAACCCGAAAAACTGGGGTTTTGCCAAACGAATGGTGTTGACATCTATAATCTCGTTGGTCGGTGGGATTGTGGGATTCGCAGGAGCGATTGATTCAGCAGTCATCCCTGAAGCAGCAGCAGAGTTCGGGGTGAGAGAGATCATCGAGGCGCTCGCGACAGGCCTATTCTTGATTGGCTTTGGTTTCGGGGGTCTGGCAGCAGGGCCGCTTTCAGAAACGGTTGGTAGAAATCCGATTTACATCATCACGATGATTTTATATATGCTGTTCTTGATTGGAGCCGGTGCATCACCAAATATCCAATCTCAACTTGTCTGCCGGTTCTTTGCCGGCATTTTCGGTGCTACACCTCTGGTATGTGCCGGTGGTTCCCTGTCGGATATCTGGACGCCGCAGGAACGAGTCTTTGCGTTTCCATTGTTTGCTTGCTCTTCATTCCTAGGGCCCTTAGCCGGTCCTATTGTTGGCGATTGGATTGGTCAAAGCTCGGCTATAAGTTGGCGCTCGACCGAATGGGTCACTTTGATCGCATCTGGCATGACTTTAATCCTTGTCTGTCTGGTTCAACCTGAAACTTATGCTCCTGTGCTCCTCGGATGGAAAGCTCGACATCTCCGTCGACTCGCTAATGACGAACGATTCCGTGGCGCCATTGAAATACGGGATACATCGTTGCTCGCCCGTCTCGGTAGAGCCCTGTATCGCCCATTTCTCATGTTTGTTCAGGAACCAATTCTGGTCCTCTTTGGCCTTTATGTGACGGTGGTTTACATTGTGTTGTTCACTTTTTTCACCGGCTATACGTATATCTTTACCGACATCTACGGGCTTTCCCAAGGCATGACGGGCGTTTGTTTTGTCGGCGAAATGGTTGGGGTTCTCTCTTGCTCTGCCCTCATTCCACTCAACATACATCTCCGCAAGCGAGATGTTGCACGCGCAAAAGCTCTCGGCCCTGACGTGAGCGTAGCCCCTGAATCACGGCTGTACTGGGCCATGATTGGCGGTCCATGTATCCCCATCAGCTTATTCTGGATGGGCTGGACTGCTCGCCCAGAGATCTCTATTTGGTCTCCTCTGGTAGCCTCCGGGTTTTTCGGTTTCGGCGTTTTGTGTGTGTTCATGACAACCTATCAATATCTCATGGACACATACGAAGTATATGCTGCCAGTGCACTGGCTGGTATCACGTTTATTCGGTATAGCGTTTCCGGCGCGTTCATCGAGATTTCCCTGCCGTTCTATGAGAACATGGGTGTCGCGTATACCTTGACCGTTCTGGGCAGTTTGAGCGCTGTGCTGGTGTTGATTCCCTTCGCTTTCCATCGGTATGGACCAGCGATCAGGAAGAGAAGCAGGTATGTGATGGAGTAAGCTGATCCTCGCACCTACGCAAATGTCAACTGTATCGTTATGATCGAAGTAATAATTTCGGCTTATGGCCCGAGAGAGTCTGGAAGAACAAGGCGCTGTAAATAGCTTTCAATAGATTTGATATATCTGAAAATTGATTAATAGATTGGAAGTCTGAAGATGAGGTCGACAACTTGGAAGGCGACACGACAACAGCGGCAGGAGCGGCCCCGCCTTCCTAAGTACAGCTACTGCTTCTTGCCTGTCAAAGTAATTTGCTCCTGCTAAACACTCAGAAGGACCCGAGACGAAGGCCAAACTGCAGAAAGAGAGAGCTTGAATACTGCCAAATCCCTATACTATACCATGCCAAACAGTCGTTCTCGGGTCAGCAAGCGAGTGCATCACGCTTGTGACAACTGCAGGTGCGCGCCCAAGTACCTCATGCCGCAAACCGATCTATGAAAGGATCGAGTCCACTGATATTGAGAGTTCAGGAAGAAGAAAACACGCTGTCCAGGGGAGAGACCAGAGTGTTCTAACTGCGTTAGGCTCTACCAGAGCTGTCGCTACAATGGTTCAGCAGCCGTATCAGCACGCTCGGCTGGACATACAGGAAGGAGTCTTGCACAATTGGAAGAAAGTATGGAGTTGATGCTGGAAAGCGCAATGTACGTCTGTCTACTCACACTCTTATAAGAGGGTCCGCTCAGCGCAGAGTCGTGGATTGTAGCCGACTTAATGAAGCCATGTAGGACCCCGTCATACACAATCGAATAGCCAGCAGAGTATGGACAGTGTGCGTGCACAACCTCCCCAAGCCCGAGGGTTTCAATCGGCTGTGCTTTCCTCACCTAACGGGCCAGAGTGAGTATAGTGTTGTTTATTATTATGGTCCAACTAACAGAATTATTGACTATTTTTTAGATCTCTACCTCCTAGTGTTGTCATATTGCACGCAATCGAGCTTTATTTTCGGTTCTGCCATAGGCAACCACTTTGGTTGTTCGAACGTGAAGAGGTCTCATCCTCGAATGAGATTGCAGAAGAGCTGATATTTGCTCTACTGGCGCTCGTCGTGCGATTTTCCGCGTGTACATATTTTGAAGGTTCACGTCAGGAACTCTCTCGAAGATACGGTGAAGTTGCCAGAGGACAGATTATGTTTCGTATTGCACAGGGCGCGGTGAAATTGTCGACAATCCAGGGTTTGTGCTTGTTGTCATTTGCTTACTTTACAGGTAGGATTTTGACATGCTTCACTTTTTTTCACTCTTGCATGAACGAAATATCATGATGGGACTACTGGTAGTTGCTAACGCCATGCAGCCAAAGATACCCACTTGGCATGGTTTCATATAAATCTTGCAACTTCCCTGGCGAACATGGCCGATATGAATTTTGAAACTGAAACGGGACTGTCCAATTCGATAGCCGAGTCAAGAAGAAGAGTATTCTACAGCATTTTTCTTCTCAACCAGACTTATGCACCACGTTCAATGCTACTCAACATGCTAGAGGACATCGAAAATCCAAAATATCTAGAACCGAAACGAGATCCTAGACGAGAGTCCGGACAGTTGCCCCCCATGACGCCACGAGACTCTACCAATATAACGCCAGTTGACAGGGTCGAGCGTGCAGGAATATGGATATATATGATCCAGCAATCATCCCTGTGGCGCGAAGTCCGAGGCTATGTCTCGCAGTGTGCGGACGGTACCCAAAAGCCGCCCTGGGCACCGGAATCAGGGTATGCAGTGATCGGGGCGCATTTAATGGAGCTTGAGACAAGATTTCCGATGTATCATCGATATGATGCGGTGAAGTTTCTCGGTCGATCAACTGAAGAACTGCAACGAAATCGTGACTACTGGAGCCCTTGGCTATGCATTCAGATTGTGTATCACGCTATCCACAGCGTGCTAAACCATCCATTTCTGTATTCTTCTCGACCAAACCAGTCTATCCAAATGTCAGTTCCGAATACATTCTGGAAAACCTCGTCTGAACTGGCTTTTCTGCACTCTTCGTGGACAGTGCGGTTAATAGATATGGTTTGGGAGAAAGACTACGAAGTTTCTGATCCTTTTCTTGGACACTGCGCCGCCATTGCTGCCACAATACACGTATACTACTGCAGAGCTACGGATATCCGCGTGAGGACTTCGGCGCAAAGTAAGCTTGATAAATGCATGCGATTTGTTGGTGAGCTAGGTACTAAATGGCCTATATGCCAGTTAATCGTAAGCACCTATTCATATCTGAGTTTACTGAATCATGCTATATGGAGTACTGATTCATGGACTAAACATGCCGTAGTACGACAGGCTTGATTCGTTAGTGCAGTCGGCTCTTGGGTCTAAATCCCAGAAAGAAACTGACAGCTCGAATCGGCGGATAGTCTCTATCAATACAGGGCTGATGTGGGATATTCTCGACTACACCTGTCCAAAGACAGCGTCTCCGCAGAAAACTTGCCGCGGTCTCTTTGACCCAAGCGTTGTCGGGAACAATTGTCCTTTAAATACCAAAGTCAGAGGCAAATATAAGGGTAACGACAGTGACGAGAATGAGGACGTCGATGATGTAGTAGAAACACAGATTTTCCATCATCCCAACCCGGCGACCGAAGTCGACACATCAAACGGAGGACAGGAATTGCCGCCGTACTCGGGCACAGCTACCCGTCGCAGGCGTATTCATAACAGTGTCAATCAGAATGGTTCCGCGTATGCGGGAAGAAGCACACATTCAGCACCAGCTCACGAACGACCGTTTGTTGGTCAGCAGCAGCATGACCAGGAACAGCAAGAAACAGATGCGGTGATTATCTGGCCAGCTTATGACATGTGGATGAGTGCATCTACCATGGATGTGAGCAATGATCCGTTTTTCCAGTTCCAAGATCACGATATGCCCTGGGCTGGATCGTGGGAGATAGGAAATCTGTAGTACGGATATACGGGAATAAAGTCGGTAGAGATTAAAGCATTCTTATTGGACGAAGCTTTGATCGGACTAGCCAAAGCAGCAAAGCCGCTTACCTCATGCTTACTGGATGCTTTGAAAGCCCCGGCAGCCAATCAGAGAGCAGCTGAACTCATGACTCTGTGTTTCCCAGAGACTTCAAGAACATACCCACATTTTGTATATATATATATATTCAAATGGCTTGCTCAGGGCTGACTATTCTCGAAAATCCAGCCTTCTTCTTTCTGTTTATTGCAGTTCTCATTGCAACCCTTTGCAATTCCGCATTTTCGCCGACCATCAATCTCTGGTCCTATCAACAACCATCAAGAGCTGAACAGCATAAAAGCTCCATGACAACTGCTGCCACTATAAAATCTGCAATGTCCAAGCTATCACATGCCACCATCGTCCTGCACCGGTCTGCGGCTCGCGGCCACGCAGATCACGGCTGGCTGAACTCGTATCATACATTCAGTTTCGCGAACTACTATGACCCTGACCTCATGAACTTCGGGTCCCTGCGCGTCCTCAATGAGGATCGCGTTGCTCCCAACACGGGGTTTCCTACGCATCCACATCGCGATGCGGAGATTTTCAGCTACATTCTTAGCGGCGAGTTGACGCATAGGGATAGCATGCTTAAGAAAGGCGAGGAGGGGAAGCAAGGGAAGGACTTTTACAGGATGAAGAGGGGTGATGTGCAGTTTACTACCGGAGGGACTGGTGAGTTTTCTTTTCTTCGTCCATACATACATATATATACGTATATATATTTATATATTTATGTATGGATTGATGGATGTATTCAATACAAGCTAACAGATAGTAAGGAATTGCCCACTCCGAGCAAAACGAACACTCCTCAGAGACAGTCCACTTTCTCCAAATATGGGCTTTACCCTGGCGCAAGGGTCTCATGCCACAGTATCACACAGTGACCTTTGACGAGAGCCTCAAACGACAGGCCTTCCTACCCATCCTCTCCCCTCTAGCAGCTGGCAAAAACGCGTCTGTGGCTGAAGAGAAAGAGGCCAAGCCCAAGATTGCAGGCACAATTCCGATTCATGCAGATTTCGTGATGGGCGCGGGCATTATTGCTGTGGATCGGAAATTTAAGTGGAGAGTCGGAGGCCCTGAAGGAGAAGAAGGTAAAAACGCGGTGGAGAGTAACAGGAATCGAAATGTCTATGTGCATTTGCCTATGACTAAGAATGGGAGAGCGCGGATTAGATTGGATGGTAGGGAAGCGGCGGTGTTGCAGGAGGGGGATGGCGCGTTTGTGAAGGGGGTTAATGTTGGTGATGAGATTAATGTGGAGAGTATAGGCGAGGCCGAGGCGGAGGTTGTGATATTGGATAGTGATTAGTTGGCAGCTATTTCTATTTTGTCCTAGGTATGCAATGAATCGATGATATACATACATATAAGAGTAACTCCGGATCGATATCCGTTCGGACTTTGTACAGAAAAGAATCAGACCAATAGAAAACCAAAGCATTGGTTCTTGTAGACCGCTCTTCTTCAGTCGGCCTATCACCATACCATGTCCAAGACGTTCTGCTCTGATCTGCATAACGCTGGTGATAGGTCATATGCGTGCAGTTGCATAAGTCGGCCATCACCAATCCTGAATAATGAATAATACAGGGTCTTCCCCGCACGCCGAGTCCTTTTTCTATACCCAGAGAGGGTATAATATTATTACAAATGCCACTCTGATTAATAACTTATTCTGTTCTCTGCAAAACGATTATATCTCTCTACCCGAGCCCTGGTGACGTCTTCAAGGGCATCTACCTACAGTCCAGATCCAGACACACGCGACTACCTACCTGGGAACTTATATAGGCACCAAAAACAAAAAAGAATACAAGATTGGAACAGCAAAAATGGCACCAATGTTCCCCCACCCCCGCCGCATCGTCACCGGCCACGACGAGCAGGGCAACGCCGTCTTCGTCGACGACAAAGCCATCCCCACAGTCCCAACATCATTCGACTGCGACTTTGCCGTCCTGTACGAAACGCACGAGTTCCCAGCCAACCTGGACGAGTGGAAGGATCCGACTCTGGAGCGCACAAAGTCGCTGGCCAATGAAGATGGAGTTGTGTTGAGGGTGGTTGATTTTAAGCCTCATACCAAGACTGTAACTTTTATCCTTCTTTGTCTTGCCTATCCATGGTGTGGATGACATGAACTGATGAAATGGGATGGTTAATGCAGCGGTTTCATCGGACGATGTCGTTGGATTTTGGGATTCTGTTTGAGGGAGAAATCACTTGGTTAGTTTTGCTCCCCGTCCAAAAAGGTTCCGAATCGGGAAAGGTATTTCCTCAGTGGGGAATAATCGAATATCGTCAACGAAAACCAAAGGGCTGCTCAGCTTTGAGCGGAGTTAAGGAAATACAAGAGAAATAAAATCACTAATCGGCCCTCGACAATCGCACAGCTACCTCGACAACGGCGCAGAACTTACTCTGAAGAAAGGCGATGTCTGTGTTCAGCGCGGCACAATCCATGGATGGGAGAATAAGAGCGATAAGCCGGCGCGAGTATACTTTATTTTGACAGGTGGGACCATCTACTACTTTTCTTTTGGTGGGAATTGCGTTTCCAGCATATGGTTGCTAACATATCGTTCTTCATAGCGTCCAAACCGGTGCACGTGGGTGGCAAGCTGCTCGCCACAGCAGGCTTCGACGACAGAGAAGCCGAGACAGGAGGGAAATAGAGGATGGTCAATCAAAGCCTACAGTTTTCCGCATACAAATTCAAGCAATAGGTTTAGGGAGAAGAGGAAGAACGAAACGGGGAATGCCAGTGCTGCCTAACAATCTACCTACGTATGACTTTTAAAGGATGATGATTATTGAGGTTACATAGGACACTGGCATTGAGCAATAAAACTGGAGCATATTCTCGGCGGAATGAGCTGTTTTGGGTAACTACATGAGGATTGTGATGCTTGTACGCCGTGCTACCTTGTCCAGACCTGTAGGATAGAGTGTAGCTTAGAGTCAACTTCGTGGTTGTAGATGTCGAGTTTGAAAAGCATCCGGCGACGTCGTAGTATGTAAGACCTAACTAGTCGGGTCCAACTTTCTGAGGTTGCATCCGACTGGAGCAACAAGGGTGCGGCTGGCAGTTGTGTTGGTTCTGTTTGATTGAGCTTGGCAGAGTTTATTTCTTTTCTCTTTTTTTGTTTTTTTTAATTTTTTATTTTCCTTGGTTGCAGGGATGAAACTGGACAAGACTTCTAATAACGATGCGCGGTGATGATACGCGTCAGGGGCTGATACACACTATAAATAGACAGGAGGAGGAAATGATGGTTTTGGATTGATTGCGCATCGAGGCACACAGTATACCTTATTAGCACGTCTAGACTGCAACTCTACGCTTGGCTAGCCTTGTGGGTTCGTTGGGGCCATCTTTCGAGGGGGCCGAAGCCATTCACTCTCATGATCGCAAGGAATAATCCCCCCCCAAAAAAAAGAAAAAAAAAAAAAAAAAAAGGGGGAAATGTTTGAAACAAGACACAATAGCGCAAACCCCAAGGTCACTCTACATATTGATTTTCGTCATAATGCAAGCCACGTGTTGGCCATGAAACGTTCCATTCTGTCTTTTCCTGCTCCATAAGTATACTACTAATCATGGCATGGCATTCTCGAACGGCATGACCGACATGAAAATCCGGTTTTGGCTCCTTCAGCCAATCGTGAAATGACAGGACGCAGGCTAATTCCTGACTTGTGGCTTTTCTATGCAAAAAGACTTCAGGTGCAACTCTACTTTCCTCCTTTTCGACACACTCCATGCCCGAGTCAGCCATGGCCACCTTCTTTCTGGGATTCGGATCTAGGCTAAGAAATTAGGGTGATTATAATCATCTTCAAGCTAAATGTTAGTCGCTGACGGTGCGTAGTTAGTTCAAACTACAGGTGCTACGTAAGTTGATAGCATGCTCTCATTATTCTATGCATAAAAGGTTGGATCCCATCACGGTCGTCAACATGAGAAACCCCCCTCCTTCTCTGCCATTCACTAAACTACCAGTAACCTCACCTTCTTCACATCATGAAGCAGGGTGCATCTCTCCTGCTGTCGCTCGCCGCGGCGGCCTCCAGCGTCGGCGTGGCAGCTGCGCAAAAGTATGCTTTCGCTCACCACGTTGTTGGTGACACCGTAGCTCACACTCAGGCTGACTGGGAAAACGACATCACGCTCGCCCACGACGCTGCCCTGGACGCTTTTGCTCTTAACGTTGGATACCCCAATGACAACTATCTGTCGACCCAGGTAGCAAATGCCTTTGCCGCCTGTGAGGCCCTTAGCAATGGCTTCAAGTTGTTCTTCTCCTTCGACTACCTCGGTGGTGGCCAAGCATGGCCCGCATCAGAGGTAATCTCGTGGTTGGAGGAATACAGCACCTCGGACTGCTACTTGACCTACAATGATTTGCCCTTTGTCTCTACCTTTGAAGGTACCGACAACATCGAAGACTGGGCCCCTGGCGGCACCATCCGGTCTGCCATTGATGTGTACTTTGTACCATGCTGGACGAGTCTGGGTACCTCTGGTCTCACTCCTTACCTGGACTATGTCCAGGGTTTCTGTACGTATTTCGTTTTTCTTTCTCTTGTCTTGGTGCACCGGTTCTAACGCAACGTAGTCAGCTGGAACATGTGGCCGGTTGGTGCCAGCGACATGAGTGACGAGGCCGATCTCGAGTGGATTGACGCCATTGGCTCGGACAAGACCTACATCATGGGAGTTTCCCCCTGGTTCTTTCACAGCACCACCGGCGGTGATTATCGGTGGATTTGGCGCGGTGATAACCTGTGGGCTGACCGGTGGCAAGAAGTATTCAGCGTCGGACCTCAATTCGTGGAGTATGTCTTTTCTTGCTTTTCGTCCGAATTGCGTGACTAACGAGTGATTGCTAAACAGGGTCGTTACCTGGAACGACTGGGGCGAGGCTTCCTACGTCGGACCCTTCTACAGTGACGACGAAGTCCCAGCTGGATCCTTGGAGTACGTCGAGGACATGCCGCACGAGAGCCTCCGAGACTTCCTGCCGTACTATATCGCGACCTTCAAGGGCAACGACTTTGACATCTCGCGCGACCAGATGCAATACTGGTACCGTCTGTCGCCGCTGTCCGGCGGCAGCGAGTGCGGCATCATTGGCAACGACCCTGATGACGGGCAGACCGCAGTCGACGCCAACTCGATCCCAGAAGACAAGGTGTTCTTCAGCGCCCTGTTGATGTCCGATGCGACCGTCGAGGTGCAGATTGGCGACAACGCTGCGGTGTCGTACAGCGGTGTCGCAGGTCTCAACCACTGGGACCAGGACTTCAACGGCCAGACCGGCGCTGTCACCTTCAGCGTCATCCGTGACGGCGCCACGGTCAATAGCGGCACCGGTGCTACCATCACCGCGGACACCGATCTGTCCGATGGCTGCACCAACTACAACGCCTGGGCGGGCAGCTTCTAAGCTGCTGGCTGTCGGAGGAGGAGTATGAAGTTGTACATAGTCAGCCCGAAAAGCATAGTACATAGTTGTATTGAAGACCTAGTTTCGCTTTATTAGTACGTATTCACTGTTCAGTTTTCGGACAAGAGCCCCTTGCAGGAAGAGCAGAAAGGGGCACGTACTATGTTTGAAGACATAGGGCGTAGCATGTCGTCGGCTGTTGACTATTGCTGCAAGCAGCGCGAGTGCAAGCAACGCAAGGGCGGCATGCCTGATGCGTGAGGTGTCGATGGGCGGAGCCGGAGAGCGACTGCCTAATTATGCTTTTTATTGCATTCTCCTGAATCCTCGGCCTTATCTCGTCTGTCGCTCAATATATGTCATCTGTTTCTTCATGTCTATCGCTGTCGGCTCAGTACACGGCCATGCTCTCGACGCAACGTGTCTAGGTATCCAGCTAGCTGAGCCTCGTCGTCCACCACCATGTCCTCCTCCTCCTCCTCCTCCGCCGCCGCCGTCGGGGAATTGGCGGCTGCCACTGTCCTCGGAGTCGCCGTTTACGTGCTCTACTTCAATCGCGGCGAACATCACCTCCATCCCGAGCGCTATCTCGTCGTCTTCGCCGCTGTTCTCACTGCCAGCGTAGCCCTGCTGCATCTGCACCACCGGCTGCCCCTCTCCGAAGCCCTGTCGAGCACCGTGAATCTCGCGCTGTCCTTCCTGGCCGGCCTCTACGCCAGCGTTCTGGTCTATCGCCAATTCTTCCATCCCCTGAACAAATTCCCCGGCCCTTTTGGCACCCGCATCTCCGCGCTCTTCTTGTCGGTCCGTTTCAGCAAAGCCGACAGTGCCCGCCAGTATCTCACATTGCACAAGAAATATGGCGATTTCCTGCGAGTGGGCTCGTCCGATCTGTCAATCGTTCATCCGAAGGGCATCCAGGCTGTCTACGGTGCGGGCACTCCATGTACCAAGGGCGATGCCTACGACGTCACCAAGCCCGTGGTGTCGCTGCACAGTTTCCGGGATAGACAACTACACGATAATCGCCGTCGAGTATGGAGCGCGGCATTTGGCGACGCCGCCTTGCGTGGGTACGAGAAGCGCATTCGCAAGTACCGAGACATGCTCGTGTCAACCTTTGCGGCAAGCGAAGGCAAACCGATCAACGTCGTGCAGTGGTTCAACAACTACTCGTTCGATATAGTCGGTGATCTGGCTTTTGGCCAGTCCTTTGACATGCTCAAGGACGACGAGCTGCACTGGGCCGTTCGGCTCTTAGCGGAGGGGTTCAAGCCATTGGCCTTTGGTCTTCCGACCTGGGTCTTCCGACTTGCTCAGCTCATCCCTGGCGCGACGAAGGATTGGTTTAGGTTTTTAGATTTCTGCCGTGAGAGGATGATCACACGAATGCAGGTATTTCCACCTCTCTAAAAGAATGGTTTTGGCGGATATGTGTTGATTCAAATGCAGAACACTCCCGACATTCCGGATATTACCTCGTCGCTCTTGGTGCCTTTGGAGGGCAAGAAAGTGGCTCAGGAGGACATGAACTTGCTTGTTGGTGACTCCCAACTGATGATGGCTGCTGGCGGGTGAGCACTGTTCCTCTAGTTACTTGACGTTGATATTGATGTACCACTGTACAGTGACACAACGGCAACGACCCTGTCCAGCATCATTTTCGAGCTATGCATGCATCCTGGGCAAATCGAGAAGTTGCGAGAGTTAGTCGCGCCTTTCATGACAGATCCGTCCGGGGAAGTCCTGAACGAGAAAATCGCCCATATCGATCACCTCAACGGGGTGATCTACGAAGCACTCCGACTTCATCCGCCGGTACCGGGGATCATTCAACGCAAGACACCGCCCGAGGGAATAATGATTGAAGACACCTTTATTCCTGGGAATATGATTGTTTTTTGCCCGCAGTATGTCGTGGGAAGGAGTACGTCATCCCGTCTCCAGCTATTCACATCCCGACTAACCAACCGCTCATAAACAGGCGAGGCAATCTACGAGAGGCCCGAAGAATTTATCCCTGAACGCTGGTACTCACGTCCAGAACTCGTCAAGGAAAAGAGCGCCTTTGCGCCGTTTCTATACGGTATGCCTGTTCTAACATCTCTGCCGCGTGGTTTAGCTAACACCAGACAGGGACATACGGCTGCATTGGACGACCGCTCGCCATGATGAACCTGCGAAGTACGCTTGCGCGACTCCTCACGACATTTGACATTAAGTTCGCAGAAGGCGAGGACGGCAGCAGCTTCGATGGGATGTCGACGAATCACTTTCTGTGGTGCCCGGGAGACTTGTACATTTCTTTTACCAAACGGGAACGCGTGTAGTTTTATGGCGCCTGGAAGGGGAAGGGCATACTATTACTTAATGATACATAATTATATACTGTATTTTAGGGCTATGTTAATCTCAGCTAGCTCCGACGCTTCACTTAAGAACCGAATTGTGAGGATTCTAGAAAAAGCAGCGAACAGCTGCTTAGTGAATAGAAACCCACCCTTTAAGATACTTCTATGTCAACCCCTTACAAGTAATTATAATTTATTTTAATTTTTATTTGAAAAAGATATATTGTTTGCTTACTTACAACGACATTTCTCTTGACTCAATTGTGTTTTCGCTTTCTGCGGCCAGTACAAATCTGACGTAGTGAGTAGCAATAGCATCCATCAACGCTCTCATCGTGGGCAGAGCTATTTGAGAATAAGGCATAAGTTCGCTTCAAGTTTAAAACTCGTTTTGAAGATGTCTCATAGAATTTTCTCTGATATCATTCAACCTAACACATTAATGCCAAGGCATAAGGTATATGTCACAGATACAGTGAGAAAGCAAAAAGGTAGATTCATTTCTAATATCCTCGCCAGCGAGTGAATATTCATGATTGAAAACCCTTCTACTATACCAGAAAATGCTGCACTTCCATGTTTCGCAATTCATCAATTGACGTTTCTGTCGAAAGTTGTATTAAAAAGTACGGATGTAGGAAGCGTACAACAGACCTGACTCTGGTAACACTCCGATACAGGACTGCAACTTCACGGCTATACGGCGTGGTTTTACGAAGTAATTCTTATAATTAACAAGACTGGAGCTATCGAATTTAGTTTTTCTAAACGTAGAAGTATATAGTACGGTCACTTTCACGAACAATCCTGGATTGGTCGAAGGCGACGTTAATCTGACGCACTCATAGACAGGATGTAAAAGACTTTCGGTGATAAAGAAACTGCAACTTTCCAGTGAAGTTATCAGTCAGCGGTGTCAAGAGTTACCTTTGCTGCTGCTGTGGTTTGGCCTGATTACTTTTTCCATCCGCTGATATCACGTTCATGTTGAACAGTAAAGTCGACGGGGTGACGAAGTCAGAAGATGTGGAGAGTCACAGGAAGACCATGGTATAAAGAGAGAGAGAAGAGAAGTTGTTGTCCACATTATATCCATAGCGTTATTTATGCCTAGGTAAGGCGTTTCCCGGCAGATTCTGTGTAATATAAACGGTTGTTCATGAAACAACGACTTTTTTACCCATGTATTATTCTGGGTTGTACCCGAGTTTCATGTCTTTCTGTTCTCCTGGGTCCTAGGGAGGTGCGGATGGACATATTTTCAGCATTCGAGGTGCCAATATAGCATGAAACGTCGATTAGTCCTTAGAAATGTTTTGAAACGACATTTCATTCACCCACTAACCACTCAGCGATTGGTATATTTGGACTGACCCGTATATAGTTGATGACCACGAGTTGACATCGTGGTAGACTGGCAGACATATACAAGGAATCATGGAGATACAGCACCAGATCTCTATCTGGATGTCATCTAGAGTTGGAGACTTACGGAGTTAGGGCTAAGGTCCCTAACCCTAAGGAGCAGACCAGAGGAATATCAAGAGCTTTTTGCATTCAGTAACTGTGGCTCTCACAATCCGACTGTCATCCTCGGAGGTCGAACTTGACTGCGCCTAGCTGGATACGATGTCCATCACTAGAAGTTCCCTAGCAGATACGAACGATTTGAATGAAGGCTTTCAACGACCCAAATTTATGCCACCAGCGCTGTCAAGGCTGGCATCTGGGAGGTGCTGTAAGCTAGTACAAACTTAGAGCACCGGCGCTAGTTAAAAATCCAATTATAGTGTCTTCATGGTAATTTATCTTAGCCATGTAAATAGAAATCATTTTTAGCTGGGAGGACTGCATTTGATAGTACCAACCCCCCCTGAACTTAGCAGACGTTTTCGGATTTCCGTGTCGATATGCGCTAGTCCTGTTTGGTGATGGAACCTGAAGCTCCGAAGCTCCGTGCCGAAAATAATAAAATGGTCCATCATCCGATCAGCATTATTGTACACACTACAACACAAATATCGCCATGGCTTCCTCGACTTCCACAGCTTCCAAAGCAGCATGGAGGCTGCTCTCACGCAGGGCAACAACGCCCCGTCGCGTGGTCGCCCTGCCCGATCCGCACCGCTGCTTCTCGTGCTCCGTGCGCGCCCATCGGCCTGAAAAGACGGAGACGGCGAGCTCACGGATGACGCATTTCGGCTTCGAAAATATTCCGGAGGGGGAGAAGGAGTCGAGGGGTATGCTCCCTGTGCTTCTAACAATTGCATGGGTACATACAAAGCTAACGATATGCTGCTAGTCGGCGCGGTGTTCAGTTCAGTAGCAAGCTCGTACGACACGATGAACGATTTGATGTCCCTCGGCATCCATCGACTATGGAAGGACCATTTCGTGCGCTCGCTCAACCCAGGCTCCTGTAGCAAAACCGGCGCGGCGGGACAGAATGGCTGGAACATCCTCGACATCGCCGGCGGATCGGGCGACATTGCATTTCGCATGCTGGACCATGCGACCAACATCAACCACGACCGCGCGACGCGGGTCACCGTAGCCGACATCAACGCAGACATGCTGGCGGAAGGACGGAAACGCAGCATCGACACGCCTTACTACAACACGGACCGATTGTCGTTCATGGTCGCCAATGCAGAGCACATGCCCGACGTGGCGGACAACTCGGTTGATCTGTACACGGTCTCGTTCGGCATTCGCAACTTCACAGATAAGCAGGCAGCGCTCAACGAGGCGTTCCGGGTGCTCAAGCCCGGCGGCGTGTTTGCATGCATGGAGTTTAGCAAGGTGCAGAACCCGGTGTTCAACGAGGTTTACAAGCGGTGGAGTTTCAGCGCCATCCCCCTGATTGGACAGCTCGTCGCGGGAGACCGCGCGAGCTACCAGTATCTGGTCGAGAGCATCGAGAAGTTTCCGAGCCAGGAGGAGTTTCGCGAGATGATCCGCCAGGCTGGCTTTGTGATTCCGGGCCAGGGATACGAGAATCTGTCGTGCGGGATTGCGGCGATTCACAAGGGGGTGAAGCCGCTGCACTGATCTATATCTATAGAGGCTGTATATTATTCTAATCATAAAACCATATGTTATCCCACATATGCAATATGTTCCATAACACCAGGGTTAGGGCTACCATGCGGGGCATATTATTGCATGCATTCATTCATGCAGGCCGGATTTCGTGCATGCGTGGCTGATGCATTTCGAATGCAACCGAATCCTTCGGCCAGATAACTCCTATCGAATAAACGTTCATACTTCAACTATATTATAAGCATTATCTCTACCTAGGCACTGTATACCATCATATTGTGGAATTGTATCGGAGTCGTCGCTGATTGGATTCCGATTATCGCACCGGATATAAAAAAGTCACCACCTTCGGCCAATCCTCTTCCCCTGTCGCGATCCTTCAGGCTTCACTTCAACGTTTCTTAGTCACGACTGGCACTAGCTAGTTACGTTAACTAAGGGCTTAGTTATAGCGAGCGTTACCTAGGCAAGTGGGCTGCCGTCTCCCTCCTGCGTGGCTAAGAGCATCCAGATCGCTGAATATGGCCTCTTATCGCGGGGGCGTGTTGAAGAACCCCTCCTGAGTTCTAAGCCGTGTCTCAATTATTTTTTTTTTTTTTACCTTTTTTTTTTTTTTTTTTTTTTTCTCTTTCTGCTTTCGTACCATTCCATTGCACTTTCACTCTTATTCTCCCATCCCTGCATTCGGATTTCTCACACTGTCCTTGTCCAGACAAGTGGCAGCGCAGGCAACCATGCCTTCAACCACCGCGCTCAACACCGCGCTCAACACCGCGCTGCATGTCATCACGACCGAGAGAGACGCGCTGAGCCATCTCGAGCTGCTCTACCGCACCAATGACCTGGCCCAAAAGAACATCGACCGCGCCGTCGCTGAGCTCGTGCGCACCATCAAGCGCGGCGGGAAACTGGTCGTCTGCGGCGTTGGGAAGAGCGGCAAGATTGGCCGCAAACTCGAGGCGACGATGAACAGCGTGGGCATCCACAGCGTCTTTTTGCATCCTACCGAGGCTCTGCATGGGGATCTGGGCATGATCCGGCCAGTACGCTATATCACCACACTTCTTTCTCGTGAGACCAAGACTAATACCCCCCAGCTTGATACCCTCCTTTTGATATCCTTCTCGGGCCGCACCCCAGAACTCCTCCTGATGCTCCCTCACATCCCCCAAACCGTCCCAGTCATAGCAATCACCTCGCACGCACACCCCTCGACTTGCCCGCTCCTCTCCTTCAACAGTCCCGACATGACCATCCTCCTCCCCGCGCCCCTCCACATAGACGAGGAGACATCCTTTGGCCTCGCGGCGCCCACCAGTTCCACAACCGTCGCTCTCGCTTTGGGCGACGCACTCGCTCTCGCCACGGCGCAGAGTCTGCACACTCTGCCGGGCCAGGGCCCCTCGGAGATCTTCAAGGGATATCACCCCGGCGGCGCTATTGGCGCCGCTGTCGCCCGTGATAATGCCTCCGCCATCTCTACCCCGGCTACCTCAATGACCACATCGCCGAGCCTGTCTTCGCTCGAGGACGCGCTGCCTATCAAGTTAACTTTTGACGATGACGATGACGACGACAACGAGGACGAGGATAATATGCGGAGCACATCATCAAAGACCCGGCTCGACACGGTATGCGCCTCGGAGCATTTCGTCCCCATCGAATGCATCCCGACTGTCGTTCCTTCATCTCAGTCTCCAGAGACAACAGAACAAATCAGAAAAGGCCCGCAAATTCTCGACCTTCTTTTAACTACCATCCAGAACCCAGCCTCTAAATTATGGGTCAAATTGTCAGATACACACATCATTCCCCCGCCTCTCCTCCGGTCCATGACTATGACTATGGGATCGTCATCGTCATCGTCAACAACAAGTACAATAATAGACACCAACGCATACACACTCTCCACCACTCACATAACATCCGTACCCTCCAACAAATGGCTTCGCGTCCGCGCATCTAGTACCATGGACGAAATCCGGTGCATACTCTTCTCTCCTTCTTCTCCCTCCACAGACACAAGCCCATCAGACCAGAACAAACCATACCGCGTCATCAGCGTCACGGATGATGTCGATTCGGACAAGGTGCTAGGATTTATCTGTGCCGATGATGTTTGATGAATCTCCCTATTTGACTGGTAAATAAATACTCTCTCTTCTCTTGCCTTATTTTTTGTTCGCTGTGATATCATGTTTATTATATTTTTTTTTTTTTATTTTTTATTTTTTATTTTTATTTTTTTTTATTTTTTTGCTTGTTATATGGGCTACCTGGCTATCTACCTGGGCCAATCAGGTGGGTTTATGGCTTTGTTTTTATTTGCATATATTCAATATACCATATACATATACATACATATACACGCTATAGTCATGATTGAATACGAGTATCTAAGTGCATTGCCGGGAGGTTGTTGTTTTTTACCTTCCCCCAAGGTTCTTAGAAACAAAAAAAGGCGGTTATCAATGCAAGCGTTTATTATTTGTGCGTCCGTTCGTATACATAAAAAGTCTACTTTGTACTACTTTATCGTACAAGAAAAGAATGACATGAGTTCCTTACGCGTGTATCAAACGTATCTCGCCTAAGAATGTAGCCAACTGAAAAAATTTCTAGCAACGTTCAGTCAAAGTCGCACAACAAATGAAAATCAAGGACCAAAATAAGAAATGCAAAACGACGAAAAGAAGAATCAGAGCACAACAGCGAGTCCCGCAATCCAACCAATTATCACCGCCATCAAAGAATCGGCAACCCCAATCGAATGAGCTGCACCAGTACTAGTTGCCTGCGCAGATTGGCTCGGCGATTTGTTCGTGGCACTGTTATCGGCAACATATTTCGTGCCTCCTCCTGTTTTCGTTCCTCCAGTGCCAGAGGTAGTAGTAGAAGTCGCAGAAACAACCGAAGGCGATGACGGTACAGTCGGGGTCTTTGTCGACGTAGGCAAATGCACACTACCACTTCTAGTACCACTATCACTGCTACTACCGGGCAACGGGTCGTCTGTAGAGGGAGTCGGTTCAGCATGCAGAGGGGCCGAAGGAGGAGTAGTAGGGGTAACGACAATGCCGTTGTCGTGGTCGTCTACCTCCTTTTGGCCGTCTTCCTTGGCCGGAGTAGGGGCAGAGGCTATGGTCGGCTTTGTAGTAGGCGAGCAAAGGTTATTCGTAGTTCCGCAGACATATCCAGACTGGCAGCAGCCGCCATTGGGACAGCTGGGACCGCCGTTGCATGATTCGTCGCACACAGGTACGTCACGCGAATATGTGCATGCGGCACCGATGGGACAGCATCCGAGACCGTCTGCACATGCAGTTTGGGTGGATGCAGGGCAAGCACCGGCGAGGTGACGAGCATTGAGGCCGTCGAGGCCTGCCAGGGCGGTTACCGGGGCGAAGGCGAGGATGGATTCGGCCAGAGTTACGCGGGAAAGGGTAAGAAAGACGAGACAGAGAAGCGAGATATTGCCATAGCCGGCTCTGCGAAGCGTAGAGGCAGTCATCTTGCTTTGTAGAACACACGCACTCACGATGGTGATACAAGTCAAAGGAAGTGCGAAGGTTATCGACGCAGATATAAAGAGGTATAAAGAGGACTGAAGAAGGATATTCCGGAGGATCAGATACGTGTTCTGTATGTCTGCAGAGATGGATGGAACAAAGAAGAAGTGGAAGAGAGAAGAAGGAGAAGAAAGAAAAAGAGGAAGACGAAGACGAGAAAGAGCTGGGTTTGCTCCTTCCGATGAGACAGAGAGAGCTCCTGCCGTGCACTATCCCGGCAGGCTCTTTCCCGTTGAAGACGTTCCAACCCTGGGAAGGACCAAACACACAAAGAAAGAAGAGAGAGAAAGAAAAAGCCAGCCTGCAATTAATGGTCTATCTGTCTTATTCCATCGTCACTACCTAATGCTATCGCTCGCTCGAGACAACGGAGACAGCGCCGAATTGCAACCTGAGGCAAGCGGAGCCAACAAGGATACAGGGGTATTCGTTATGGAAGGGGGAACCAAAAAAAAAAAAGAAAAAAAAAATAGGAGAAACAACAAGCAATGCAAGCAAGAAAATATCGTTATGTACAGAACATGAAATCGGCGCATGTGCCTGGACGTGTCGTGCCTTCGATCGCGCGAGATAGCACAAGGGTATTATTGTGGCCTGCGACGACCGAATCGACGACTAAATCATCTGGCGTACGAGAGAACAATGCGCTCGAGGGTGATTATTGCTCCTCTATGTTGATACAAGGCGAGGAATGCCTCAGGCGGATTCATCCTTTCCTTTCCCCTTGTCAACCGAGGTCGTGCTACCGGCGCCATCGTCTTCGTATAGGTGGTGCTCCTCGATGTAGTGGATCACCGGGGCAGGAATCAAGTAGCGCACGCTCATTTCCCGCCGCAGAAAGAGTCTGATTTTCGTGCTGCTGACGTCGTTTTGGATCAATTGTTGAATCACATGAATATTATCGCGCCATGGTTGCAGTGCGGCCAGAGCCTCGTCGATATCAGTGCCGCTGCGCTCGACGATGAAAGCCTGGCTTCAAGTTCAGTAAAGCGTACAACCATTTATAGAACGGAGTGCAACATACACCATAGCGACCTAGAATGTGGTCCAAATCCTTATCACTCCACACCCCCGGTGTTGACATGGTATGGATCAGATCGGCACCAGCGAGAAGAGCCACGCGGACTTGCTTGCGGGTGCCATCCCCGCAATCAACGCCCTGGCGAACAACGTTGATTTCGTGCTCGATGTGGTCGAGCACCACGGCCGTCGGTTGATATTCCTTATGCAAAGCCTCCCACGAATCAATCATCAACCAAGTGGACGACTCGTCGACAGCCAATTGGCACATAGCAAGACTATCATGAGATTAGCTAGTCACTTCAATCTTGTGCTGCAACGCGACAGAACATACCGGTGCTCTGCACTCGCCAGGCCTGCCTTTCTATAAGCGTCCGATACGGGCGATAAATAGCCTCCAATTAACTCGTAGTTTGTATTAAATTTCGCATAGTCGGCCGCCATCTCCCTGCGACGAATTGGATATTAGCACCCGACCAGCTAAGAGGCTTGAAGTGAAGGACTTACTGCATTCGCAGATGCAAATAAGTTATCGGACTGAAACTTCCAGCTGCGACCAAGACGAGGGGTGTCTTGCTTGGATCGCGCATCACTCGCGCTAAACGATGCGTGGGGAATTCATATGTATCGAGGCTCCCGGAGTACGGGGCCAGGTCCTCTCTGCTGCTGGAGGCTGACGCTGCCATTTTCCTTGGTCGCCGATTTCTATCAAGAACTCCTCTCACAAGCGTTGGATGGTGTAAATACTGGTTCGTGGTGTTTGTAAGCGAAACCGTTTACCGGTGGCGAAACGGGGTTAAAGTATGACGCCAGCGCAGGGATTTTCGGTGCGCGAGGATCAGCAACGGTCGAAAGAGGGGGGAACCCGAGAGGCTGCAACGACAGACAAATGAACAACCGAAGAATTGCTCGCTCGAATCTTTGATTTATCGTCACAGGAGTGATATTCCAGCGCTGCTGGTCTGAGGGGTCAATGAAATCTCGGACGACAGCCCGATAGCGGGAGGAAGGCGGGCGGGGTCGCAGAATTGGCGTCGTTTGGGGCAAGATGCGCCGCGGCAAGACGCAGATGCTGGGGAGAAGAGAAAGAAGACAGGCCTACACAGAGGAGAATATGGAAGCAAAAGAAGGGAACAAGACACAGAAGAAGGGCACAAAACGAAGGGCTGGCTCGTTGTTGGTTAGTAAGCAGATCATCACCAAACGAGTTAGCCGGCCAACGGTGTCCCAAAACGGCAATACTACGGTTTAATTATGCCAGTTACGAGCTCAGCTATCCATCTATGCGTAGGTTTGGGAAGCGTGGAATACTCGATACGCCTTGCATGTTAGACGTCTGCATTCTCGTGACATGAGTGGAACGCGCCACTGGGGGGCTTGCACCTTGGTGGCCTTAGAGAACTGGCCACCGGCCGGAAACGGGGCGCCCAAAGTATAGACTTATGGCAAAGGCCAAGCTCGCTATGTGCAATTCTCGTCTCCGGGAGCAACTGGAGGTTGCTGCGCTGCAGGAGGCTAATCATACAGCCTTCCATACTAGCTAGTATTGCATCGGCGAGAGCCACGTTACGCCAGTATCACCTCGCACCTGCTCGCCATATTCCACAGAACCAGGAGAGAGAGAGGAAACAAAAAGCAGAAGGAATAGACAAAGAATACATAGAACTTTTTTTTCTTAAAAAATAAAAGAAAAAGAAAATTAGCATTAAAGTTGCGAATCCAGTCCATCCTAGCGAGGAGAATAGTCATTACTTAACTAATTTGCACTCCGGCCGTCTGACGTTCTCCGAACAACCAAGAACACCAACCTTGGGCTGCTGCTCTCTTTCCACCACCACCACCACCTCCTCCTTCTTCTTCCCCCAACCAGCCCAACCACACACCGACCTAGCATCACTCTTGCGGTATCCCGGTATTTCTTTCGCACGCTTGGTATAGAACTAAATACAGAGCGACCGATCGTTGAGTGCTCCCTCGCACGCCATCGACACGTAACTTAGTCGGATTCACCAGACCTCCTACCCTCCCGAAGTTCGCTCGTCGCTCTGCCTGTTCTTCCCTCGGTCCGCTCTGAAGAGCTGCGGATGGCGGGTTAACAGCGGCCACAACGAGCATTTCGACCGACCTATGGCCAGACGAACGACTGCTGCCGAGTACCAGGACCCTCGAGAGCCATATCCTCTGTCGTCCTTCTCCGCATCGTCTGCGGGACCTATCCTGTCAACCCCCGCAGGTCCAACCTTAAGGTATGCCTTGCTTTGTTGTCCTGTCGATTGCAGTCCGGATATTTGATCCTTCAACTCGACTCGACTTTCGTCTGTCCTTGACACTGGATGGACTTGCCTTCTAGACTACTGGCCCGGCTCATTCCGTTCATTCATTGTGCCAGCCTGACTTGAATTGACCGCTACGCCGAGCATATTCTGCTGCTCGTTTGCCCTCTATTCCTTATTTATTCGTGCAAATATTCTCGCCCATACACCATTGTTCCCCGTTTCCTCTCGTGACTGGCTTGAACCGCCACCTTTTTCTTTACTTTCAACGCTGTCTCTGACCCAGCTATACCATCTATCTAACATCACTTCAATGTCTACCAGGCACACTCGCTCTTCTGCACGCAACACTGCAGCTGAGAACGCTCTGAATACCGCGGACACGACAGGAATCCCCTCGAGCGGGAGTGCCACATCCAGAAAACGCAAGGCAAGTGCGCGCCGAGGCAAGCCCCACGACGAAACCGAGCCTGTTCGACAACCGAGTCCTCCACCCAGGAAAGTAAAGCGACAACGGACAACAGCTTCAAGTGCCCCGGGGCATTTAGATCAGAATACTGCTCCTGCTCCTGGATCCCGCCAATCTACTCGAACCCGTCTCGCCATGTCACAGCCTGGGTTCGTTATCTACCCACGTTTTGTTTGTTTCCACTGTTGCATCTGAGAAAATATACTGACTTCCTTTGATGTCTATCTAGTCCCTCATCACAGCCATCCGATGACGCATCCAGGACGCGGGGCCCCTCCTCTAATTCGAGAAGGAAAAGTGGGAGAAGCGCTAAGACAAGCCGCCGAGAAAAGGACCCCTTGCCCGCTAGCACAGAAACCTACACCAGCCAGTCACCATCACGGCGGCAAAAGAAGCGCTCTCCTAAGCTCAGCCCAGATTTACCGATGAAGGATATTGACGATCCTGCGAGCGAACAGGAGCCTCCGAAGGAAGAGGGCGATGAACACTCCTCTCCGCCCAGCGAGAGCAACGATGGCACTCATACACCTGGGTTGTTAGATGACGATGAGGGTGATCCGTTCCAGAGTAGCCTATTTGGGTCCCGCACTCCTTTGGGTTTGCAGAATACCCTCAGAGCTCTTACAGGCATGATGTCCGGCATGTCGTCACGACTGCGGGAGATGTTGAGTCAACTGAGAATGAAGGAAGACCCCTCCATACAGCTGATTGCCTTGCAAGAACTTTCCGATTTGCTACTCGTATCAAATGAAGACAACTTGTCTGGCCAATTCTCGCCAGATTCGTTTGTTAAAGAGCTCGTCACATTGATGCAGCCAAGTGAATTTGGGGAGGAGAACCCCGAGATTATGCTTTTAGCCTGCAGGTGCCTCGCCAACATGATGGAAGCTCTACGAGGATCCGTGACGAACGTTGTCTATGGGGGCGCGGTGCCAATATTATGCCAAAAACTACTTGATATCCAATTCATCGACTTAGCTGAACAGGCCCTGAGCGTAAGTCACTTCTCCCTTATTGTTGAATAAAAAAAAAATTCAACGGGAAGAAAAAGGAAATTTTATTGACTGAATATGAACTCTCTAGACACTGGCAAAGATATCCGAAGAGTTTCCAGCATCAATCGTACGCGAAGGTGGACTAACTGCCTGCCTGACTTACTTGGATTTCTTTCCAACGAGCACCCAACGAACTGCTGTTACAACGGCGGCAAATTGCTGTCGCAGTCTTCCTGGTGATTCATTCCCCGTTGTCAGAGACGTGATGCCAACTTTGTTGAATGTCTTGTCAAGCAACGATCAGAGAGTGGTGGAACAAGCTTGTCTTTGCGTGTCTCGAATTGTGGAAAGTTTCAAACACAAACCTGAAAAGTTGGAAGAACTTATCGAACCGTCTATGCTCAAGGCTATTCTTCGGCTTTTGTTACCCGGCACGACAAATTTGATCGGGCCCCATATTCATACTCAGTTCCTGCGGGTTCTAGGAATTGTCGCCCAGGCTAGCCCTCGCCTTTCCGTCGAATTGCTGCGTATGGACGTTGTGGATACTCTTTACCAGATACTTACAGGGGTTTCTGCGCCGCGCGAGGTCGATGGCGCTGGTATAAAAATTGATAACGTTGTTATTATGCAAGCATTGGTACATCGCCCCCGTGACCAAGTTTTTGAGACACTTGGCGTCATATGCGAATTACTTCCAGGCACACACCATCTTCACGGTGCACTCTCCCGGTTTGAGAACTCTTTGACTATTAGTCTGCAGACTCGATTCGCCCCAATGCGCTCCTCATCCAAGTTAAAGGAATTGGCTGAGATTAGACGCGCATCTCTTGCGGACTGCAAGCCTGAACTGAAACGGTTCGCCATGGTGCTTCTGCCAACTCTAACCGATGCCTACTCGAGTACTGTGAATCTAGGAGTCCGGCAAAAGGTTCTATTAGCACAACTCAAAATGCTTCAGGAAATTGATGCAGATGTGATTCAGGACGCCCTTCGAACAGTGCCTTACGCGTCATTCCTGGCGGGAATACTTTCGCAAAAAGATCATCCATTGTTGGTGTCATATGCCTTGAAGTGTGCGCAATTACTCTTTGAACGATTGCAGGATATATATCGATACCAGTTCCATCGAGAAGGCGTGATATCCGAGATTGGCGTCTTGGCTGCGAAAAGTCTATCCACTGAAAAGGAAACAGCGGCCAAAGCGCCAGACGATATTAGTGGCCATGACACAGATCAACCTGACTCGCGAGCCACTAGTGAAGCTCCAAGTACTTCACGTAACGATAGTGAAGATGAAGACAATGATGAGGAGGATAATGACGACGATGAAGACCGGGATGAAGATGATGATGACGAAGATGAGGACCAAGACCATGAGAACGACGGCGCTTCCGAATCAGAAAGTTCTACATCCTTTCCTGTGCCTCGGCCGACAACTCAGAGCATGGATGAAATGCTGGAGGATCAAGTCGTCAATGCCGCCCGAGCTTTCCTTCAAGCGTATGAGCAGGCTGAGGGCGCAGGAGCAATGGCAGACAAGGCAAGTAGTATTCTCAAAGACCTACAGATTTTGGCTACCTCTATCAAGTCTGCCTATGTGGAAGGCCAATCAACGGCTCTGGTGGCCCTCTTCGAGAGTCTGGTAGCATACTTTGACGGAGACGCCCTAGAGAGCATCACCAGCGCTGAGCTGCTTAAATCGGGCATTATCGATGTACTCGTCGAAATCCTCGGTGCCACCGGCTCGTCTCGCGAAGCGCGTGCCCGCTTTCTAAAGGCTTTCATGGGTACGACTACATCTCAAACGACACTTGGCAGGCAAACATCGTCCTCAACTCCCTTGAGCAAATTAATCCAGAAACTTCACGATCTCCTCAGCAGAACAGAACATTTTGAAGTCATCACTGTTGGCCACAATTCTCTTGAGATGACGCGCAGCAATGCAACGTATATGCTCGGCAAACAAGTCCGTCTGAAGTTGGTTGCTGACGAGGGCTCTAATATTCCTCGACCGTACAAGAACATCATGGTTGCAATTCATGCAATCGCTACCTTCAAGTCCCTAGACGATTTCTTGCGCCCTCGAATCAGCCTTTCTGAACGTCCACGGCCATCACGCAACCTCGATTTTCTGTCACAACTTGCCAATGCAGACCGACTACGGGATTCTCCCAATCCTAGTCAGAGCTCGACTGAAAACGATTCTCAGCTGCCTCCGAATCCTGCCAGTCACCGGGGCCCTGCTAAGAACGCCCCCTCCACACCACACTCACCAGTTGATGGACGAGACCGCAGACAAACCCATCGGTCAAGTAGAAACCAGCCGTCTAATCTAGAAGATGACGAGGCCAACGATAACCGTCCTTTGGAATGTGCAGACGAGAAACAATTGAGTGACGAGGATGACGATGAAGACATAGGCGATGACGAAGACGACGAGCTCAACGCTATTGTGGATGACTTAGAAGACGAGCTTTCTGACGATCCTGGACCAGAGCCGACTGCCGTCAATATGGAGATTGCGGCGACTGGAAAGGTTACTGCTCGTAAGGAAGATGGAACACGCGTTGCAACTCCATCTCAGTCACAGACTCTTGGTCGGGGCTCCTCTAATACTCCAAGCACAGAACTTGCTGCCACGGGTAGCAATTCCTTAGCGATGGCAGGCCGTCCTTTCTCGTCTTACGCTGCTGCTGTTGCAGCGATCCCGCAAGATTGGCATATTCAGTTCAGCATCGATGGAGAACCAATCACAACTGATACAACAATTTATCGTGCTGTCCACCACAGTCGAGAGCATACCGAAGATGAGGGTCGCAATATCTGGACTGCGGAGCACACAGTGCACTTCAAACGGGTGCCGGGACCTCCGCCCCCGGAACCATCGTCTCTTGCTTCTGCGTTCCGCAACACAGAAGCCATAGATGAGAAGACCGGTCTTCCTAAATCGCTAAGCAAGGACCCTACTGCGGTATCGATCTTGCAGCTTTTGCGGGTACTACATGAGATAAACATTCACCTTGATGACCTCCGCGCCGAGAGCAAGGAATTAACAGCAGTCAGTGCAGAACCACTGGCGCAATTCATCAACACAAAGTTGACTGCCAAGATGAACCGGCAATTGGAAGAACCATTGATTGTAGCCAGCAGCTGTTTGCCCCGTTGGAGTGAAGATCTGGCTCGTGAATTTCCGTTTCTGTTTCCTTTTGAAACGCGCCATCTCTTCCTTCAATCCACAGCCTTTGGTTACTCGCGGTCGATGATGCGCTGGCAAAACTCGCAGCCTGAAGACGGCCGGCGCGACCACCGTCGTGATGACCGTCCATTCCTTGGCCGGCTTCAGCGCCAAAAGGTCCGGATCTCTCGTTCCCGTATTCTGGAGTCGGCAATGAAAGTCATGGAACTGTATGGGTCGTCTGCTAGCATTCTCGAAGTTGAATATTTTGAGGAGGTTGGCACTGGTTTAGGACCGACATTAGAATTTTATTCGACTGTCTCAAGGGAATTTTCAAAGAAGAAATTGAAGATTTGGCGAGAGAATGAATCCAGTGGCACGAGCGAGTACGCCTTTGGCAAACACGGGTTATTCCCATCACCCATGAGCGAACAACAGGCCGAATCCGAAATGGGCAAGAAACAACTTCACCTTTTCAAGTCACTTGGCAAATTTGTCGCGCGTTCTATGCTGGATTCGCGTATTATTGACATCAACTTCAACCCCACGTTTTTCCGCACTGGCTCGAGTGGTTTTACTCCATCTTTAGGCTCGGCAAAGACGGTGGATCAGGATCTTGCCAACTCTTTGCTTTTAGTCAAGCGATTCGCGAGTGCTAAGAAGCAAATTGTCGACAATATTTCCCTCTCAGCTGATCAGAAGCTAAAAGCCATTCAAGAGATAGAGATCGATGGGGTTCAAGTTGACGATCTCGGCCTTGACTTTACGTTGCCTGGATATCCTGCCATCGAACTGGTTGCAAATGGCTCCAATATAAATTTGACCATTGACAATGTCGACTTGTACTTAGATCGAGTGATCGACCTCACACTGGGCAGTGGCGTACAGCGACAGATCGAGGCTTTCCGTTCTGGGTTCTCGCAGGTGTTCCCATACTCGGCACTGCGAGCTTTTACACCCAATGAGCTTGTTATGCTGTTTGGACAAATTGAAGAAGACTGGTCGATGGAAAGTAAGTTTCATTCTTCATCCCCACGGACCAAATACTTTGAGGGGTACTAACGTGTTCAACTTTCAGCACTGATGGATTCCATCAAAGCGGACCATGGCTTCAACATGGATAGCAAGGGCGTGCGAAACTTATTACAAACGATGAGTGGATTGGACGCTCAACAGCGACGAGACTTTCTACAATTTGTCACCGGAAGCCCCAAGCTCCCCATTGGAGGTAAATCAGCCTCTCTTCTTTTTCCAGTCGAGTGTCAACTAACATCAATGCAGGCTTCAAGAGTCTCACTCCCATGTTTACAGTGGTGTGCCGCCCCAGCGAGCCTCCATATACACCAGACGACTACCTGCCCAGTGTCATGACATGTGTGAACTATCTCAAGCTGCCCGACTACAGCAGCCCAGAGGCGCTTCGAGAACGCCTTCTCGTCGCCATTCGAGAAGGACAAGGAGCATTCCACTTGTCATGAGATGATAATAATGATGATGATGACGAAAATTTAAATAGCTCTTTTTTTCCTTTTTTCCCTTTTTTTTACCCCTGTATCCTTCGTGTTTGCAACCGTCCTTTTCAGTGCAGTGGCCTATTTATTATTTACAATGACATACCCAGCAGAATGGAATGATATGTTGCATGGCGGCATTACTTACTGACAGTTTGTGTTGATTTACTTATTTTTGTAGTCTGCGTTCTGACTTAGGGTTGCAAGGGTCTTCCCCCCCCCGCTTTTTTTTTCCTTCTCGTTTAATGGTCAATGAATGTGTAACACATTTTAGATAGCAATGGAACATGTCCCCTTTCACTGAATATGTCTATATATCAGCTAGCTAAGGCCCTGTTGCTGTGTTTTGTAGTTTTCATACTGCCGGATAAACTCCAGCTTGAACTCGTGCACATTGTCCACCACGTCCGACAGATGGTCCCTGCTCAACTGTCTGTCTCCACGCGCACGCGCGAGACTCAGCGCCGACGTGACAACATTACGGATCTGGCGCCCCCCAAACCCCGCGAGGCGAATCTCTCGCTGAAGCCATTGCACAATCTTGTCCATGTCCTTGACTTTGCCCTTGCGGTCAAGAGGGTCGAGGAAGTTCCTGAAAATCGCCATTGCACGGTCTTCCTTGAGCTCGCGGTACTTGATGGCGACGTGGATGCGTGAATGCACAGCCACGTCGAATTGGGCGATTTGGTTGGTGGTTAACATGAGTATTCCTGGTTGCTTTGGTCAGTTTATACGAGAAAAGAAAAAAGTGCAGCGATATTTTAATGAGGGCAGGGAAGTCAAGAGGCTGAAAGATGCTGGATTAACTACATGAGGCCTCACGAGGAGAATATCTAGACCTAATGCAGCGCCGCAGGGCGGTTCTGCCACGAATTGGAGATCAACATGTTTCTTTTACCTTGGTAATATTCCAGGACGCGAAGAAGCACTAGAAATAGTCAGTCACGGCGTTATCAATTCGAGGATGGCGCAGCAATACATACCAGAAACGAGGGCATTGCGCTCAATGTTGCCTCCATGGGTGACCCCCAATGACCGGCTTTGCAGGAAGACATCTGCTTCGTCACTTGGAGGACGACGTGAGCTCACAAGTCAAAGAAAAACCAAATGGCTTGCTTACTTACATGAGGAGGATGGCCTGCCATGTAGTTGCCAGGGTGAATATTCTGCGCAGATTAGACTCGACATGTTTGGCCTCGGTCCCAACATCAGCCACGCTGATGGCAAAGAGCGGCTTTTCTGCCTTGAGTGCGACAGTCTTAGCCGTCGATTTCTTGCCGTGGGCCTAGGATTTGGGTCGGGTGTCAGCAATAATAATACAGCTGGGGACTGGGTTCAAAGAAACATGATACCATAAAGAAGGATGACCAGCCCCTTTCCTTTCTGTTCAACGATATCCTGCACTTCCAGCTCGTCATCAATCTTGAAGACGAACCTTTTGGTCCGTTCATCTTCCAGCTTCAGCCTCTCCGACTAGGAGGTGCTGCCCTTGTCAAGGGTAATGTCTTTCAGGCAGTCAACGTGAAGCTGCGCCCACTGTTTCTCGCGCAAAACATAGCCAAACACGCGAGGGGGGCAAAGCAGATATTGCTCTGCATCCCAGTCTCGACCGTCAATGTTAGCGCGATCAAATCTAGTCCGATACAAGGCCATGAGCTCCTGGTTTGTCTGGCAGGTAGGGCACTGGCACTCCCCATACCTGCCTTCGGGGGTTATATCCCCTATGAGAGCATCGCATCGACTTTTTTCGAAGTACGACTTGAAGTCAACCATAACCCGGTCTTTCAAGAAGGCGAACCCGGCACTCGTGCTACTTGTTGATGTGCTGTAGGAGAATATGGAGCTATCGTCGTGAGTATCTGTATCTCTCTTCATAAAGTCACGCATGCTAGATAGACCCCTCTTGACCAAAACGGCCTGGCCGTCATAACTGAACATCTGCGAGCCCAAACTCGCTGTGCAGAAACGCCGATATTTTTTTCCGCGCTCAATCAGCTTCCGGCGCAGGGTATCTGAGTCTTCGTGGCATTCCAAGGGATAAAACGGAAGAGAATTGATGGGCTTGCTCTCCTCAAAACGTGCAAACCGGAGTTTCAGCGGTAACCGCTGGAACTGTGATCCATCCCAGTCGTAGGCCCAGCATCGCAAAAACCAATCTTTGCGATCCACCGGCCACGGGCTAAATTTACCTATCACAATGAATACTTCATCTTGTCCTTGGAAGAGCTTGCCGTAAACAAGGATCCCCGGCGGGAAAAGTGTCCACAGTGTCTGGGAAGTGATCAGATTCTGCTACTTATTTGCCGTGCGGTTTTTGAAATATTCATCCAATCTAGGGTCTCCTGATCCGTGTTCAATTGTGTCGAGCAGTGTTTGTAAGCTTTTTCAGACGATCCTCAGCAGCTTTTGCAAGCTGGTCCCAGTTGAGAACTATAGCCTCGTAGGGGGAATACAGGGTTTGAGGACTGCCTCTGAAGGTATGATACGGACAGGAAATTAGCAGTTCTTTCATAAAATTCCGCAGAGGGGGGCTTTCAATTTCAATTTCGCTGTGGTTTTGCCTTGGGTCCTCCTCAATGAATTTCCTCAACGTGAATTCATAGCCTTTGACCTGGGCTGATGAGGATTGCTTTGTTGGCTTTTTGTCGTACTCGACATCCTCACGCTCGCCTGCACTGTTGACTCTGTTGAGGACAATTCGAGACCGAGACTGGGCTTGCGGGGGCTACAAGGATTCTTTCGCATCAGAATTTCTCGCTCCAGATCAAACGGAATTGGCTACTACTAACCTTTTCACTTTCTTCCGCCTTTTCGCCTTCCTTCGTTTCAGTATCGCTTGTTTTAGCCATTGGGCTCTTTTCTGACGACCGGCTAAACTCTCTCTTCAGTTCGGAGAGTGCCTCCTGCATGTCGACCATCTTCTCCTCGAGAGACTAGCAAGACTTGTTATTCAAACAGCAGGAAGTGCGGATAGGGTTGCTTACCGTGATAAAGGTGATAATGAAAGACTTGGAAATGCTTCTACCTATGTATGCCTTTGATATATATCTTTATTCTGAGCACCTAGGCTTATGACCATCCATGGATGTGGTACAAGTTAGGGGCTTGTGACTCTCTAGTACTATTCACATCCGTCTTTGCATACCTAGACAGCAGCCATCATTGGAATATTACAGCTCGGGAGGTTGCATGCGTATATTGATGTTGTCACGTCCGAAAGATAAACATGTGTAACAATGTGATACTGTCCAATTGAAGGTATTTCTCCCATAACTGTGAAATTGTCCGTACTACACACATTTGCATGCAATCAGGTCAATATTCGTTCAAATTAGGGCTAATGTCCCGAGCCGGACAGTTGAATCTGGAAAGCAACTAACTTGGTTTACTACCACAAGCAACTTAAGAATCGGACATCCTGCAGAAGTAGAGGGACTCCCGTTCATTCTGATTGACAGTGGAAGTCGTCATGTCGGGTCCCAAAGTTTCTGATAATGATAAAAATCGGTATGGAGAAGGAATAATCCAGATAAATGAATGAGTGACTGACGTGCATGCATAGAGCATGCCTCGAACGATCCGAGCATGCACAGTCCAAGTTACTGGAGAGTGTTCGCTGCCAGAAAGGATTTTCTGATGCAGAGAAGGGCGCAATGAATCTACAAAGCGCATGCGAGTTTCGTGAGTACTGGATACGAGTGACCATGTCGCAGGGCAATTTCGACGACAACCATGAACACGGCTGCGGGCTTTGCGTCCGGCGTTCCCAGGCTTCGTCCAAGGTGGTTCTAACTTTCATGGATGACTTTTCTCCGCTTGTTGATGCTGTCAAGGGCTGTATCCCTGGTTACGGGGGACTGGCTATTGCAACTGTTTCGCTTCTCTTCTTGGTAGGTTCTGTGCTATTACTTTATCCTAGTATCCCATACAAGTCTGACAAGCGTCATAATCAAGGTTGCTCGAAACAAAGACGGCATTGAGAAGAACCTGGCATCTACGATAGAGGCCATTCGTGATAGGCTTCCTGCCATGGATCTATACAAGCATATATACGACGAGAATCATGCCTTGGATCATGAGATGCAGACTAGGGTTATAGCCGCTTACGAAACATTCATGGAATTTTGTATCTCGGCCATTGAATATTATAAGGGCAGTGGTATCTGTATGCATTTCACATGCTCTTTTTTCTCTTTTCTAATTTTCTTTTTCTCACACTGTCGATACTTTAGGGCGCTGGTTCAGAGCGTTGGCACCCGGGAGCACAAGCATTGCAACAAATGCTGCCCGGGTGCACACTTCCATCATCGGCATAAGGCAGTTAGGCGAGGAACTAGTAGCAAAAAATTGTGGATATCATCAAGAAGGGAAAGGAAGGTATTACTGACTTTGACTTTGACTTTACATGATGGAACTGGCTGACTAGGGTTTCAGATCTTGACAGGAAGCTCTTTGGTAGGTGATACGATTCGTCAAGTTGCAGCAGTGGCCATAGTATTTAATTTTCGGTTTTCAGAACTGCAGGATAGCTTTAGTGAGGCAGTCATTGACTGTTTCCGGGCGACATTCCAGCTCCAAGGGCTCAGCGACGACTCGCAAAACCAATATCTCGAGCATTACCGTGTGGTCGTTAGCATGGACCAGCGAAGCTACGCAGGCGTCTTGGAACAGATGAGTGGCACAAGCCTGGATCGATTTGTCAACAGCGGCGTATATCATCAATGGTATACTGCAGAGCAGTCCTGTCTTCTGATCTTATCCGGCCATAACGATAATGGCTCTATCTCTCCCCAATGTTGGCTGTCACCAGTGGCGCTTTGGACCATAGATGACTGCAGGAGGGTCAGTTCCACAGTCTACGCTTACTACATTGTGCCGCACGAAGGCGCCACAATATACCAGGTTCTTTCTGGGCTTTTGCTTCAGCTAATTCGGCGCGAAAAGAGCATACTTCGGGACGAGTCGCAGCGTGACGCATTTAAAAGGAAGATGTACGAATACCAGCAGAGAACCACATCAGCAGAGAACTACAAATATGGGTACAACGACAAAACGGACATATTGTTCGATATCGCCCGGCAGGTGGTTCGTTTTTTTCAGAGAATCCGAGTCCCTGTACATGGTGGTTGATCGAGCAGACCGATGCCGGAATTTCCGCGATTATGACCATCGCGAAGCTTTGAAAGATGGCCTAAAGACGATGATTTATGCCTCTCGATGCCAACTGAAGATTCTTGCTGTTTTCGATGGCATTGGCTGGGACGAAGATGAGAAGGGCGCCGGCCAATCCGTCATGCAACAGACTATAAGCCAGCGCTTAGTTTAGAGGAATATTCACAGTGAATAATAATTGTATTTAGAACCCTTGAGTTTTCTATCATCTTTGTTATAATCTAATTCTCATGTCTTCTCCCCTCTTCAATGCGCCTCTCCCTCCACGTCCACAAACCAATCAACACAGCTCCCGGTCCAACAAACCCTAATGTCAGCAGAACACACACAGAGGCCCATATCACCGATCCATTCCATATATTGACTCTTTTCAAATCCCAAGCAGTGAAAACAGACAAGCCTAGAGCTATAGGTGCTAAAGTCACCCATTCTCCTAGCCCAGCACTCTTTCCATCCACTAGTGCTGCTGCTGCTGCGCTCAGATGCGCCACACTCGCTAGGAGGAAGATTATGACATAATATCGAAGCAGATATGGGATGTCATGAGCGCTAGAAAACGATGTAATGATCTTGAGCCTAGCTGCATCTGCTTCTGTCCCGGCACGCAGCTTCGTTGTCGTGGGTAGTATCTGCACGACTGTACCTTGGATATAAACAACAAGCGGAAAGACAAAATGAGAAAAACGCCAGGTATCACCAAGGCACTGTGTATGGTTATAATGAATAGAACTCAAATAAAAGCGATATATTGCAGGAAACACATATGCAATCAACGCTGCCAGAGGGAGACTGGCTGCTACTTTGGTGTTGATGGCTCGTGGGTTGGGATAGTAGAAGTCACGGCTGCTGGAGTGGCGTATGTGAAGAATGCAGTAAATGGCGAGAGTTATTTGCCAGTTGTTGATGAGGGTTGCTAGAGTAATGAAGGGAAGGGCGCTAGAGATGTGCTGTTAGTATCGTTCAACTGATTTGAAATCCTTCTCCCTAGCCATAATGATTCTAGGTGTTGAGAACTGACTCACCTCATCAAAGGAGTTAAAGCGGCACTGGCGCGATACGACTCGACTATCCACACGCTATTGATGGCGATTCTCTGTGCACCTGAGTAGAAAGACGGTTCTCCATATGCGCCAGAGGAGTAGGATCTCGCTTTGAGCATTGCTCCGACATAAAATGACAAAGACGACAACAAAACCACGATAGAGACAAAAGATAACGTGTCACGTTTTGACCGTGGAGAGGGGTTTATCCTGATTTGGTCTTCATATGCCATATTCCCTCCATGATCTGGCTGTGGGAGCCCCCTGAGACTAACAGCTGGAAGAACCAAGTTGGCAAATGAAGGCAGAAATCCGTCTTGTATGGGCGTTTTTGTGCCTACATAAAAGGCAAATAACTTGAACCACCGTGTATCCAGTGAATCAACACACTGGCTAAAGCGGCCTGCATTCATCACCGAAACCGCGCGCGGATGTCGTGTGCTGTGATACCGAGAAAAGATGGCATGAATAGCAGCATCGTCACTCGTACGGGAAATATCCCCGTGAACAAGGCAACGAAGGAGGTCGGCTAAACATGCCGCCGACTCAATTGCTTGATTGGCGCCTTGCCCGATGATGGGGTGCACTTTGTGACAAGAATCACCTAGAAGCACTACTCTTCCCAGGAACCATTTGTCGAGCGTGAATTCTTCAATAGGGACGAGGACTTTGTGGTGTGCTGACTTGTAGAGTTGACTCAATGTCGTTTCACCGACTTTGTCGCTGCCATACTTGTCAAGGATATCTTTGTGGTCGTCGACTGTATACCGTGGAATATCTCCCTCGCTGAGCGTCTGGTCATGCTTGAAGAATGCAAGCCACCAACAGAGCTCTGCCCCAGGTTGGGTCAACACCACATAAGATCTATTGTAGTTCATGCATCGGCTGGCTTGTCTGTCTGTAAGGCCCGGTGGACAAGGTGATATGCCTGTCATACAACTATACGTGCTTTGGACGGCTAGATTTTGAGTCGTTAGTACTCCCTCAGCATCGCACTGGGATGGACGGCCGAGAATGAGAATGGAATATAAACTGACCGTTCTTATCATGCTGGGTTATACATTCTGGCAACGTCTCCTCTGCAATCCTCCACAACTCCCTACGGACTCGACTGTGCACTCCATCGGCACCAACGAGGATGTCACCCTGAAATTCACTACCGTCGCGGGTGATCACCTTGACCTGGGACTCATGCTCGACAATATCAGCAATTTCTGTAGCGGTCTTAATCTTCGATTTATGCTTGGCCGCATTATAGAGTGCACGGAGGAGATCCTGTCTGTTCAGAAAACAGAAATCATACCCGAACCTGTTCTTATGCAGTTATTAGCATTAGCATCGACAAATCATGCCAAAAGATAGCTAGTATACTATGAGAAATACCGCTTACAGCCACCTCATCGAATCATCAATCGGCTCCTGTACAGCCAGCAGTTTTCCCTCCGGGTCATAATAAAAGTTGGTGTGCTGCTTGCCCCCGAGTTTGTCCAGACTTCCGTAAACCCCGAGTTGATCGAGGATGCGGGCCCCATTCGGATTGATTCCCACCGTTGTTCCAAGGAACGGTGCTATCTGCGAGTGCTTTTCCAGCAGCAAGTAGTCAATGTCGTACGCTTCAAGAATGAGGGCCAGAGCCAGGCCAGCGACAGACCCGCCGGCAATGAGAACTTTGAAGGCCCCATGGCGGCCGGCCTTGCGAGATGGGCTTTCCATAATTCGGAATGAATGGATATATGCAAAAAAAAAAAAAAAAAAAAAAAAAAGAAAAGAAAAGAAAAGAAAAAGAAAAGAAAGCTCTATCTCCACAAACAGCAGACGAGAGGCTCCTCGCAGTCTTCTACATGTCGGCCTAGCGCGGGGAGGCAGAGCACGCAATCGCTGGCAGCCATCGCATGAGCTGTGCTTGCGACGTCTTCGCTTTCTCATACTCATATCACCGGTTACCAGCAAGACCTCTGCATATCGATGTTTGGCTGCTATGGCAATCAGGTCGGTGGCCATCATTGGAGCCGGCGCTTCAGGTAGGCCGACCTCACCATCTCCGAAGAACAGGGTGTAAAGATTGTATGTACAGGTGCCGCTACCGCCGCAGCTTTTGCCGCTGAAGAATGCTTTGAGCGAATCCGCGTGTTTGAGCGGAGAGAAAGTGCCGGTGGAACATGGTTCGTTTAGGCTGGGGCTATCTTATGAATCTTTTAGCTGACCGGATTGCATTGCAGGATATATGACCCAGACCCAAGCCCATTGGTAAAGATTCAACCAGGGAAGATTCCGGATGCCTTGCCTCGGACAACAGAGCCCATCTCGCAAGAGCGATATGAGAAGACACCTATATATGACGAACTAACGTGAGTTCCAAGGTTAAGGACGGAAGGGCATGCAAGTCTAACATCTGTTAGGACAAATGTTCCTGCCATAGCAATGTCCCTGTCGGATATTCCCTTCCCCTACGGCCCATTTGTGCCACATAACGTGCCCAAGCAGTATATTGAGAATTATTTCTCACAGCATGGAACGGATCAATATCTAGAGCTCAGCACGACGGTAGAAGATGTGTCTCGCTCGCCGACTGGTCATGACCGATGGGTCTTGACTCTGAGAAAGTATGATGCTGTAGAGCATGTGGACCACTGGTGGAAAGAGGAATTCGATGCCGTTGTTTTTGGCAACGGTCATTACAGCGTTCCTTACGTATGTGACTGCCTATCTAGAAGATGAAGACGAAAGACAACTGATAGTGTCATTCGTACGTGGCAGGTCCCAGCTGTCAAGGGCTTGGAAACTTACATGGAAAAGTTCCCAAACCGTGTGATACATTCAAAGTCATATCGGTCCGGGGAGCACTTCCGCGGAAAGAAGATTCTTGTTATAGGAAATTCAGCGTCTGGACATGATGTGACCATGGGCGTTATCAAGACTGCACAGTTACCAGTCTACCAGTCCCGCCGGTCACCATCGCACTGGGATGGTGACAAGCCCGATGCAGGCATCGAGTGGAAGCCCGTAATCACCGAATATCTTCTAACAGGGGAGATCATCTTCGAAGATGGCACTGTTCTCGGCGACATTGATCTGGTGATTTATTGTACGGGTTATAAAGCATCATTTCCCTTTTGGAACTCAAAGGCCAACGGCGCCCCGATCTACGACTACAGGCAAGATCGCCTCGTAGGGAACTATCTTCATGTTTTCCTGACAGATTTCCCAACTGTCGGAGTCATAGGCCTCCCGCGAACATTGACCTTTCGAAGCTTCAATTACCAGGCCATAGCCCTTGCGCGAGTCTTCTCTGGCCGGAATGCGCGGCCACTGCCGTCAAGGGATGGCCAACGAGAATGGGAAACACGGCGAGCGAAACTGGTCACTGAGCAGCATCGAAAGTTCCATGATATCGAGTGGGACAGTGGGGAGACAATGGACTATTTGCGAGATTTGTATGATCTTGCCGGACTGCCACGCATCGAGGGCCAGGGCTTGATTCCGCCGGTATTGGATGAGGCTACAAGATGGGCTATCAGACATGTGAGGAAATATCCAGTACCTGGAGATGATGACAATGGTAATAATGCGGAGTGGACGGTCGTTGGAAGGGGTCATCATCGCGATAGCCTTCACTTTATATAAATGCATATAATTACATACCTGGATGCGGAAATGAATGTAAACCCATATGCTCCTCAGGACTTCTAATTCACAACAATCTGCCAGGCAAACTATAAGCTGAATGATTGGGCTAAAAGACGTCTAACGACAGCGCTAAGCCCGCACGATACAGCCTGCCTGACACATTAAAAATGAAAACAGCGGATTAACACAGGCCAGGCTCTTAAATAAGGAGGCTGATAGCGCGTACATACCTGTATCCTGGATTCTTCAAGACAACATGTCAACAATAACTAGCTGTATAGAAGGCTGCGGCAACCTCCTCACTCCAAGCGATCGCAATCGGTGTCCTGAATCATTGTCACGGCCACGGCCACAGGGCGCGTATAGCAACACCATCGACCGAGTCGACATGCGCCTGCGATGCTCCCAATGCTACCTTTCAAAATACCACCGCCGGTATACCACTATCAGCTACCGTTGGGACTTTAGTGATCGCCGAGACGCAGGGATTTTCATCTACGCCCACGACGAAACAAGCACAAAAACAGCATACATCAAAACCCCAATCACCAAAAGAGCCCAGTTCAATGTCATCATGAGCTGTCCGCTGTTCTTCCTTGACGTGCTCAACGCAAGCTCCGGGTCACACCAATGGACCCCCGGCAAACTGTCGGACACATACACCTCGAGCGCGAAACAGATATGTCTGCTCAACTGTTCCGACCAGAGAATCATAGAGCGCAATAGTGAGCATCCCACCCATCAGATCGCGCTGCCTCATGACCAGGGCCCCTATCTCGACAGCAAGTATGGCAAAACGGAACGGTTCGCTACCTATTCGAGCCTGCCACCCTCTGATGTGGTCTTTGTCGGCATATATGGCCAAGAATTAGGAAACATCGAAGCCACAGGCCTAGTCGAAGGGGACCGCAACATGTATAACCGAGTTGCTGCGTACGGAGACATTAACCATTCAGTTGGGCCCCGTTTCGCGAGAGCAATCCCTGCGGACAAACATGATCCGCGCAGTCAATCCTTCTTCGAGCTGAATTCAGATCGAATTGCTGGTCCGGACGGGAATTCTCTGATACCAACACCGGCACACCAGGTTGTGGACTTGACGCTTTCGGACTCGATGGAAGGGTTGAGCATAGCATCTCAGAACCTCACGTCTTTCAGTTCCTTTCCCACTGACACAGATTCGGTACCTTTACCACACGGTCAGATCTAGGAACTGGTGCTTTCGGAGACCATTACGGAAATCCATATGTGCCTGGATTTCAACCTTTTCAATCTTGAGAATTATACAGTGATGTCGTGCCTTCGTCAGACTTGGTTTTGTCCACATGTTCTGGATACATACTTGTATAATAGATTGAAGGCATCTAAAGAACGTTGTCAGAGTAACATCATTTAAAAAGCCCACCCGAGATGCGACGAGTGCCGTGGGATATATAGAAAACAAACAGGAGGAATGACCATCAATAATATACGTTGGAAATATATGTACAGAGATGAAATGGGTTCAAGACGAAAGGCGAAAAGGAACAAAGACAGCATAAGAAGCAGATCAATAAATAGGACGTCCTTCATCCCATTTGCGAGATTCTCTCGGGCTGCGCAAAAGACTGTCATCCTCACTATTCGCGAAGGATGTTTCATCTCCTGGAGATAAAGAGAAACGCACATGTCCACTTTGCCGGCGAACCCCATCTAAGTGATTGCCCAAACCGCCAATCCACTCCCAGACACGAGCAACATCGCCACCACGACCCTCTCGAACCGCTGCCCGCACGTTGGCATTGCCTTCAACCACGGCTCGCACTCGCTTCCAAAGTTCCTCCCGACGAGCCCCGCGAAGCTCAGACCGCAGCACATCATCTCGCAACTGGCTCACCGATATCCAGGATTCGGGCGCTTCTCCCCGTGCATATAGGGCCGCTTGAGTCGAGAGACGGTCAAGTGTCGTCCCAACAAGCTCGGGAACGCGAGCAATGTCTGACCGTCGAGCAAGAAATTGAGCTCTGAGGTACGCTAAGCCCGCAATGGCTATGACTAGAATTGAAATAGGGAGTCGATACGCGAGGAGAGAGAGTCGGAGGTGGCGGCGGAATGCGCAGCCGATGGGGAGTCGGGCGAGGGAGTTGGATGAGAACGCGCGGGATGAAGGTCTGTCAACGCGAGGTGATCACTGTTAGTGCTCGGACCCCTGTCAGAATCCAGATATGAATAAACAAAAGTCTTTTTTTTTTTCTTTTTTTTTGCGGGTACAGTTTAGAATGTATGCAGTGCATATTCAAAAAAAATTTTCGTAACTCACTTTTCACTCGTCGTAATCTCTTCTCTAGTAACAAGGTCACCGATGGCTGATGCCCAGAGATCATCAAACTCTGAATCACTCATCTTAACGCGACGTTGATTTGCCACAGCGTCTTTAAGTTCGGGTTCAGAAATGAAGGGCGATTCAACTTTTTCGCCGTCTCCGCACTCATACTTCGCTCTCTGCTCCCGCAACTCTTCGATGGCCTTATTAGCCACCGAGAGTATGCGATTGGATTTCTCGCTATCAGGTTCGCACTCTGGTGGAATAGGAACTAAGCCGAAGAGTGAAAGTGGATGCTGTTTTAGCACGAAGTCATTATCGCATTTGACCTCGAAATTGTCGTAACAGTAGGCATGCGGCGGACAGGGTTCACATTGAGGCTCTAGCACGTTTGCCCACTCTGGCACGTTGGTGTTGGCAAGAGACCACCTAGGCTTCCCAACTCCGCAAAAGCCAATTTCGACTTTCTCCTGGCGCCACCAGGCTCCAAAGCCAGACAGAAGCAGCATGAGTACAGTAAACGGTAATTTGTATGATATATCTCCTTGGCGGCGCCTGGTAACTAATCGCGACTGAGCTTCAGCTGTCTCGAGTGCTAATTGCTCATCTGGCGTGAATTCCTCGCCCGCTTCCGCTTCAGACTCGTCTTCAAACTCTGGGGTAGCTGTCCGAAGGCGCGAAACGGGAAATTCAAATGTTGACCTCCGAGGTGTGAGTACATCTTCCTCTTGCTTAATCTTGACCGGCCGTCCTGAATCTCGTTTAGCCCGCCGTTCGGCTGTTAAACTGCTCTCAGCCGAAACCCGAGGTGTGCTTCGCCGTTTACGCTCTCCGCTAACAGTTCGAGCTCGTGGCGTCTGTTCATAAGAAGTCGGTGAACTTCCACTTTGAAAAGGATTTTCGTCTGTGAAAACGCTGCCGGCACGGCTGTCGGCCCTAACACTTGGTGTGTATGCGACCGTTTCATCGTACGATGGTACCGCTTCACTCTTGCGGGTTTTACGAGCAGTGGATCGGCGCTGAGGTGTAGCTTCTGTTATGGCAGGAGTGGAAAGATTGTCATCCGTTATTTCGGCATCTGACGCGCGGGTCGTTCTGCTAGGGCGACCCCGGCGCCTTGGAGTGGCTTGCAGTAAAGCACTGTCCTCCGTCTCGACGGTTGAAGCTCGTGTGCTCGGCCGTGAGCGTGCGCGTCTGGTTCCCGCGGTGGTTGATACAGTAGATGGTGTTGCTGGCGGTGGTGGCATGGAGTCCCTATCATGATCATCGTCCCCATCACCATTGGCTTCAGAGTTGGACTGGCTACTCATGTCTGTAATCCCAGCACTCGTGCGGCGGACACGCTCTCGATCACGAAGAAGCTTTCTTGCTTTGGGTAAAACTTCCTGCTCAAAAATGCTGATGAGCTGGGCCTTTTTGGCCGACGACGGATACGAGACATCGTGGCTAACGAGAATCGCACGTAGACGCGGAACAGTCAGTGAGGCGAGGTCGAAGTCAGGTGAGAGATAATCTAAATCATCCAAGCCCGACGACATGATGTTCTTTCACAGGTGTCGCCTTGGATTCTCCGATATGCGTGTGGAAAGCGTTGTCAACGCGGGTTGTCCTAGGTAGAAATAGGACAGATGCAAGTTCGTCGTCTAGATCCAGGCGCAGAATGCAAGCACATGCACCCTTGGAACAGAGTTGTTAAAACAGATGACGGCCAAGAAATTTACCTCGCTTGTGCCAAATCATATAAACACATGAGTTTTCGGTGCGGTATCCCGGGCAACAGGGTTGTGAGCTCAATTTAGTGGGCTGCTCAATGTAGACACCTTTTTTCTAGGTTTTTCTCGCGATCGGAGAACAGTATAACGGTCTGAAAAGGTGGCCTTTCCGACGTTGATGAAAATAGACACGCAGGTTGACGGGGTGAGGAAGGATTACATAGGGAACGCAGACAAAGGTGGTTGCATCAAAGAGACGACGTCAGTAAACAACAAACTACGCTACCGCCGCACGTGACGCGAGTTGGCACCGCCACGTTGAACCGCCACACTTTCTAACATTCTCTATGAGTGACGTCAAATCATAAACTCTTAGTATACAGATTGAAAAATCGAATATTGCCAGATAAATAGACACACTCTGTACACAGACAGGATTGAAGCATTGCTCCAATAAAATCAGTGTAGGCTTGATAGAACTTATTGACATTGCCAACAATGTTTTTCAGTTGTAAGGAACAAAAACTTGTTCTCAACATCGCAAAGGAATAGAATGAACAAGATCTCGTGGTTTCATGCAATGCCGTGATTGCCATAGCCGCAGAGGTAATTTTAGCAAGAAAGTGACAAATATCAAAACTCTCAAAAGCCAGCTTTCCAACCCATTCAACCAAATGTATTCAGTTTCATCAATCCGGACTCCCCGCCAACGAAGTAACAGAAAACACAACAAAAAGTAATATATATATAAATGGATATGGATATGTAAGATCCGGCTGATGCATGTAAGACGAAGAGAGGTAGAAGTGCTGTAGAAGCTCAGGAGACCAGCTATAAAGATGGCACTGAGATTAACGCTCAGGGGATGGAGGTGATAATAGAAGCCGTATGCGGGAGGACGTTTCGGAGTTAGTCCCACTGCTTTGGGTACTTGGTGTTTGCAGATGCAGACCTATTTGGGTCGCCGGATCAGGAGCGCCCGTAGTAGCCAAGTCAAGGTGTTCCTTGAGAGCTCTGAATTCTGCGAGTTGACTTTGAAGTTGCGAGAGAATTTCTCCAATGGGCATGGCATGGTCAAGTAAAGAGTCCCCGTGTTTAAATGGACGCATCATATGACGTAGTGTGAGTGTATTGATACAGGACTGTTATATCATAGTTAGCAACGTTCTTCGGCGCCGGGCAATTGAAGTTCTCATACCTCAATTCTTGTGACTTGTGAGTCGAGCAATGCAAGAATTGTACTGTCCGCCATTTCACCGCCCCCTCTTTGGATTGCACTCATCAGTGATCGATTTGGAGTACTAAGATGACTCTGTCCTTGCGTCTGTAACGAACTACAGAGTCTTTCTAGGCGAAGAGTAATCTCCCAGAGTTGCCAAATCTGGTTAGTGGTGATATTAAGCTTAGAGCCTGGTTCAATTGTTGCAGGAGACATATCTTCGTCTGAAGACATACCCTCCTGAGCCACAAGTCTACCAGAAAGCGAATGTGGGGAAATGAGATAGACGGCTTCCGGGTTCTCAAGGCCCTTGAGCTTCTTTTCCCCCTGGTCCTTGACGATGAAGCCTTGGCTATTCAACTGCTGCAATTCTCGGCGGATGCTTTGAAGGGGATCTCCCATCTCGTAATCACTTCCCGAGCTCACCGAGGGCGAGCGCTCACTTTCTGCATAAGCCTCGCTCGTTCTTTGCAGCTCATTCATGAAGTCAGATGATACAAATATCTGCCCGCCGTCGGCCACGGCTGAAATGCGAGATGCGCGATTGACCATAGGACCAAAGTAGTCCATACGATTAGTCACGGGATCTTTTTCACACACCGGTTCCCCCCAATGGCTACCCATCCTAACTGAAAGGCCTCTAAAGATAAGGTTCCCATCTTTGTCGTACCATTCTTTGCATTGCGGCTGCTCCAAAATTTCTTTCGGCCACTCGGCTTCCAATAATTGTGTCTGGCAGTAGAAACACCAAAGCAGAGCGGCACTAGTTGTGGTAAACGCTACCATGAAAGCATCTCCTTCGGTTTTAACTTCGTAACCACGGAATATACCAAGTTGTCGGCGCAAAATGTCGTTGTGAATTTGAATTGCAGACCGCATAGCGTCTGGACAGGTCTCCCAAAGTGATGTGGACTTTTTGATATCTGTAAATATGATTGCCACCTCTCCCACAGGCGCATCGACATAATCGAAGCGCGCAAGTCTAGAATCGCCAATAGCATCACGGGTCTTTTTAGGACGTTTCGGAGGAAGGACTTCCTCGGGGAATGACGACGGTCCAACAGAAAGGCTTGCATTTCGAAGCTTCCTATATCTCTCACGCTTCTTGAGCTCGCTTACCCCAACGATCATGACCATCAATTTGTTACTAGCTCCAAACGCTATGGCTAGATCACGAATCTTCTGGCTCGCGATCATCAGATCCCTACGTTCAGCACGGGCGACATCGACTACCACATCAAATGTCACATAATCCCATACTTCTCGAGATGCCATGATGATCAGCTCATCTTGCTCATTTAATGTAAAGTGTGCAGTATGTGGTGCTGCGATAACGGAGGGCATCAAGGGGAAATAACCGAATGCGCGAGAGACAGGAAGTACATCGTTTAACTTTCCGTTGCGTGAGACGAAACCGCCGGCCTCTCGTATACGAGCTCGCTCGTGGCATTCAGCCGGGTCGTGATTGAAAGTGAGGGGTGTATGACTTCCATCTGATCTGATTAAAACAGCTTGTGCGTCACCCACGTTTGCAACGTACAAGTCCATGTTGCGAAGATAGAGAACTGTAGCAACACCACCGGAGTTGATATCATCTTGATTGAGCAATTTTGCCGCTGCTGAACCACGAACAAACTGACGAACTTCTTTGTCATCAACAGACTTGTATGCAGCGGCCGCCATATCCTTATTGAGGGTGAGAAAGGTCCGCCTCAATGCGTCTAGTGGAGTGTCCGTATCCACTGACACTTTTTTCAACTCCTCGACGAAGCAATGCGTGAAGTTCTCGTGAAGAAATTTTGCAATCTTGGAGCCTCCTATTGACTGAGATTGACCATCGAACATGCCAACAAGAGTATCCATATTTTCCGCACGCAGGCGAGGGACCATCATATCAATGATAGACAAATGTTCGTTTCTTCCCAGGAAATCAGCCATCCCGTACGCCAGTGAACCTGCTAGGGATGCCGAAGTACGGACACGCCGATCTTCCGTCTCTTCCGGTACTGTTTTTATTGTCAATGTCACATCCATCAGTCCCAAGACACGTAGATGCGTGAGTGAATTGAAACCCGTCAGATCCGTCCCATTAATGGACGAGGAGCCTAAGGACGCAATGTTGGGTTTAATCTCTAATCGTTTGTTTCCGGAGAAATTTAGATACTTCAGGTTGCGATTCCAATTCCAATTCCAATCGTAGGGCCAGTTGGATACGTTGTATTTCAACAGGTTACTGCCGACATCCAATATGGCCAGCTTGCTGACCTTGCAGAGTTCAGCTGGTAAGACCTGAAACCGATTCGCATTTAGATGCAAGATCTTAAGATTGCTCGTCTCCTCGAGATCATCAGAAGGTAAAGATGCTAGTTCGTTACCAGAAAGATAAAGATCGGTGAGATGCTGCCATCTCTTGAGAAATCCCTGAGGGATTTCGGTCAATAAGTTGTATGAGAGGTTGAGAACGCGCAATTCTGGAAGGAAAGCCAATTCTCTAAGTACGTCATCCTCCAAGCGGTTATCAGCAAGGTACAAATTTCGCAGAGAACCGGAAAATGTCGTTGCCAGCCTCTGTGCGAAATTTGAATCTTTTCTAGTGGAATTAGATGCATCAGTGTATGCTCGCGACGCTGTCGAGGCCTTACGACCACTAGTAGTATAGTTGCGACCGAGAGCAGGCGAGGCAGCAAGGTTCAGCAAGCCATTTGAGCCTTGGCTTGGACGGCGTGATTGAGTTTCATCAATAGCGTCCATATTCTCATAACTTGGAGTCTTTGATAAGCCGGGGGTTGATGCTGGTGACGCGAAATATTCACCAGGTGCCAAGGGAGCTTGACCGGTGTGTCTGGGAAATCCATCAAGAATGTTCGAAGAAACGTTTAGATGTTCCAACTTCAAGCAAAACCAAATCTCTGATGGTAACCGTTCTAGGTTACATTCTCTCAAGTTCAAGTACTTCAGCTCCGGCAGACAGCCGATAGTAGGTGGCAATGTGTTCAAAGGATTCTTGATCATGCTGAAATGTTCCAGGCGACGGAGTTTTCCGATATATGGTGAGAGCGAGGAGAAATGATTCTTATCTAAGATCAGCTTGGTGAGATTAGGAAGATACTCAAACATCGAGTCCTTCAACTGAACTAGCTTCGCCGACGCTATGTCTAGAGAAGTGAGGGTCTGCATTGGTGCGTCAAGCTCGATTTGTGTAATCGGGCAATGGTCGAGCACCAGTGTCCGCAACTTGGGGAACGATCCTTTGAATCTCGTCACTGAATTGTGTCCGAGCAGCAACTGCTCCAACCGAGGCAGTCGCATGATGCTATCAACATTTGTAATAGCGTTAAAGCGAGCATCAATTTCTTTGATACTTCTTAAACCTTGAAACGATTTATCTAGTGGTCCTGACAACATGTTATTCGTCACCCACAGGCGCTCGAGTGCTTTGAGCCGGCCTATATTAGGTAATTCGCGAATGCTGTTGAAGCTGATATCAAGGTCGACCAAATTCGGAAGATTGCAGAGGAAATCCGGGAAAACTTGAAAGTTGTTGGAAGAGAGCGTCAAGTTTCGTAACGAAGAATAGTCACCAAAATAGGATGGCAAATGTGATAACTTGTTGTTAGCCATTTTTATGCTAACCAAACCATTAAGCTCGGAAAGGTCAGCATGGTCCAGCTGATCAAGCCGGTTGTTAGAAACATCGAGATACGTCAACCGAGCTGCGAAGCGGAAACTCGAAGGTAATCGCCAAGCCTCATTTCCCATAAATTTGATTTCACGCAAGTTGATACAACTCGTTATGAAATCTGATGGGACATCCAGAGAAAGGTTGCGAGACAGGTTCAAAGAAATAATTTCTGGGGCTCTCTTGTAGAGCGTTATCGGTATGGTAGCCAAGCTGCGGCCCTGAAGATCAACATGGCTGAACTTCTGACTCTTATTAAACCCAGGATCAGCATCTAAGCTGACATAGCCGCTGAGTTTGGTTGGCAAGAATATGAATCGACAAATGTAACTATGATCTTCACGGCCGACATCCTCAATTCTATCCTTCGATTGGTAACCCACTTGCTGGAGCAACCTCTTTTGCAATAGAATCGGGCGCTCACCATGTTCTAGCTGTCTCGACATTTCGTTTCTGCGCATGACGATCTCATAATTTTTGAGATCGTCCTGTAAGAAGGACTTCCTTCCAAGTAGCTCGAGAATATCGGAAACGGTTGCGTTCAGAGGTGCGGACAGTGTAGCAAATGTCAAGTCAATACGGAAAACACGAATGAAATACATGGAACTATCCACAGCGGCAGCTGTTTCGAGCTCGTTGTCTATTTCGGGAAGACCGCGAACGATATCATCGCCTTGCCTCTTAACTTGCCAACTCTCAGGAGCATACCAGTCTCCTCCCTGATTTTCTTTCGGGAGTTTTTCATCCGGCAAATTCCCATCGAAGACAAACGTCTGGTCTGTGGGTGATAAAGGTCTAGGATCACTGACAATGCCTTTCATATCATTAAGATCAGTGTCTAGCGTAAACATACTCGGCTGTTGATGAGGCGGCGACTTATTTGATACGTTTTTTCGTCCTCTTTTAGGTTTAAGCCCTCTCCCATCTTTCTTGCGGTCGAGCTGATGACTTTCGTCATATTTAAATACGCGATTTCTATCGGCATTTTCTTGCCGATTCCGAAAACCAGGAGACGGATCACGTCTATATGCCCTAGCCGCAATTTTGAGGGGGTCAGATAATGACTTTTCTGAGCCAGGAAGGCTTTTCAACGCATGGGCGGGTTTGTTCCCGAACACCCGATGTATGAAGCCCCGCTTAGGATGCATGCCTGGGGAGTCTTGGCCGGAGCCAGTTTCTCTTTGAAAAACCGAGCTTCGCGCACTCGGTGTAGGACTGCTAGGTCGGCCCGCTAGAGTGCTTGAGGAGCTCATTGCAGTAGATGCCAACAATCCTCCAGCATCACGAAGACGGAAGTTCGTATCCGCATCTTCATGGGTGTTGGCAATGTTCGCAGATTTTAACACAGATTCCAGTGATCCCGAAGAGGAAGGTTTTCCCTCTTTGCTTCGAGAATGGCGGCGTCCAGTAAAGGGGAGCTTGTGAGATGCTTTGTGCTCAGTGTGATTAGATGAGGCTTTCCCGTTGGTGAAACGTTGGCTATCTGGGCCGGTAAGTTCCTTTCGAATAGGAGCCTCGCCATAGTGAGGAATGTCCTAAAGCAAAACAAAGATTAGAACTACTATGGAAGATAAAACTCAGGTAATGGAAAACATACTCCAAATTGTTGGAACATCCATGGCGTGACTTCACTAGACGGAAGAGGTGTTCGTGGACGCGAGGGTCTCGGCGAAACGGCGCGGTTTCTGGAATAATCTGAGAGATGCTTGGAGCTCGTTGAGTCATTTCGACTGCGCGTCGGACCTGCAGGTGCTTGAATATTAGGGTCGGAATCTTCGCGATCACTGCTCTCCACATGTGTGTTATCTTCAACACCAAACAGCCCATGAAGGCGTTTGCGAAGAGGTCCATTTTGACTCGATTTTGAGTTGCTACTATCTGCGCTTGCAGCAGACTCCCGTCTGTAATCCTTATAACCAAAGTCCTGGACGCCAGAACTCGTCGTATGGCCACTGCCGGAGCGAAATGCGGGGCTTATGGGGGAGACTTCATGCTCCGAGGAATCCTGCAGGAAAGTGCCGGAATTTGGATTTGATAATCCACTTTTTGCTGATGATGGCCACCCTGAACCAAAAGAATCATGAGCTATCGGGTTCAAAGCCAGTTGATAAGAGCCAGAGGAAGAGGACGGGGGTGGTTGTGAATTCAAAGAGAAGTAGTCGTCGGCGCCCAAGACTGCTAATGCCTTGCGATGATTTCCTAAGCTAGGCTTGCGTTGGTCGGTTGGAGATATTGAAGGAGATTGGGAAAACATAGATGTATAAAGTTCGGGGGGGGGCAGGTTGGACGATCGACCAGAGTGGACTCTATATTCAAACTGGTCAGCAGGGTTTCATGTTGTATGCATTTTATGAATTGAAATCAAGATTGACCAGACAGTGGACATCTAGCAGCCCAGCGCCAGGAAGATCAATTTAAAAGCGATTGTAAAGCCTGCGTGGAATTTTCGCTAAAGTGTATCTGGAGTTAAGCGTACCTATTCCCATTAGAGTGTTGCGCTGATCCATTACTGTTGCGATTCCCATTCTGTATATCAGTCTCAGCCTGTCCATCCCTTATTGTTGACTGAGAATGCCAGCTACTAGTCGAACTTTTGGACCCATGTCGGTCGCCGAGAGACGTCAAGTCCCCATTTCGTCGAGCCATGGGGCGGGGTTGTTGGAGCGAAGCTCACCAACAACCTTCGATGCCTGATTGCGCGAAGGAACTTGTTATATTCTGTTCTAGTTCATTGATCACAGAACCAGTCGATGAGGATTATCGAATATAACGGGAGATCAGTTTCCGAAATAGACGGGAGGCGTGATGGTGGACAATTTCACCGGGTTCGATGTGATAAAATAGGAACACCGATAGTATATAACGGGCCTTGAAGAGTAGAATCGAGATGCGATATTATGAGATCAAAGGAGGTAAAGTGATGCGATCAAAAACTCAGTATCTGGGCGTGTAGCGCAACAATGCGACTGCATCGCTACATGGTTCATTTGAAAGAAGCCGAATTGCAGTAGTCAAGAGCGTCAATATGGGGCAACAAGCGTTCGATGTCGGTCAGATGAACTGTCGTTTTGAAGGCGTAGTCAGGATGGGCAATAAGAACGAAAGGCCATCGAGGCATGTGTCGCTCTGGAGGAGGAACAAGTGAGGTAGTCCGAAGTGTGTTAGTTAGCGGGAAGAGCGGCGCGGCTTGCTTCCTCCCTCTTGTTGGAGGCGCCGCCAAAACGGGTTAGAGTGCCGGATCCACTGCCCACTCGAAGTGGATTATGTCAGTGTTCTTCTACAATCCTCAAAGCTGACTGCGACAATATCTGAAATCGGTACAAGAATGTATATGGATAACCTTTGATGGAGAAGTTGGAGGTTGTTGTCATAATTATGTATCATGAACTGTGCTGGATATGTAGGTGATCCACCCTACTACGGTCAGAATATATTTATCTATAAATATATCAACACAATCCACCTTGTCGACGCATCGGCACATAAACAACATTTAGGAAAAAATACTATAATCATATCATAGTCTCTTCAACCAAAGACAAGTCAATGTTCATACAAACTATGGTTAGTGGTGCTGATGTGACAACCCGCCCGAGGAATCCGAGTCCAAGGGCCATACGAAGCTGAAGATGAGACACGATAGTTTTAGATTGGCTTGCTCTTTTTCGTCCCTGTCAAATCCCGGTTGCTTTGTGCTACCTAGATAATTCAGCTCTAGCTCAAAAGAGTTGATTAAACATGTACAAGCTGCTTACCTAGTTAACTTGGTGTTGTACGTATCCAGCAGAGGCCCCTTGACGTCATTTCATCGTGGACCAGCGCCTCGATCCAGAATGCATGTACATGGTACATGCATTAGTAATCGCTGAATACGGACTACAGATACGGTGCATTAAAACTTCAATATACTCCGTATAACCCCATGGGTTTAGTAACTACAAAACGGAATAAATAATGGGGCTGCCCTATAAGTTCGATTCCGCAATCTACGGTTCTAGGCCGATCAGCTTTCAGGAAATTTAATTCGAACCAAAAATACTAGCTAGTCTTTACTATCTATGAATAATGTTCATGAAAAAGGAGTCGAATCGATATTCCGATATCTCCACGTAGGCCAGTATGCACTAGATCTACAGGATATAAATGGAAATTCGTTAATGCTAGGAATAAATCTGTGAGAAGGTAGGCCTCCGAGGTCGTCCCTGTATACGTGCTCCGTATGTTCGCGCAATAGCAACTGCGAACGTGTTTTAGTTTTCGTAATCCCAAAGATGATGTATACATAAATCATATCAAGATCGAGCGGGAGGCTGGAGGCCCACGTGGTCCGGGCACGATTCCCGCCTCTTTATTTTCTGACCAATCATATCAATTGACAGATCCGCTGTCCAAAAGTATCGAAGATCGATGGTGTACGTAGCAGTGATTCATAGCAGGTGAAAATACTTACGTTGTATGCAGATTACACGTCAGCAAATGCGTATGTCTTTTTCTGTATGGAACATCTGTCGACAACGCAACGTTTATCATGGCCTTTGCAATCGAATAGATCACCTGATTCTTTCTCCTCAACAAGCACGAGCAACCTATGACTAAACTTAATGCAATAACTTTACTATAGACTATACACATTAAAAGGCCACACAGTTTGTGTATCATTATATCGTGGACAGCGATGTAGAATGACAACAGTTGGGACTAGTGGCTAAAGTGGGACTGTGGCTGGATACATGGGGTATGCTATTGGTTGGTGATCAATTTAGGCTCCGTTGCACTTAAAAGGAGGCTCCACCTCAAAAGAATCACGCCAAAACAAAGAGGCTGGGCCTATTGTTATGGCGATGGCTCTGCAGCTGTACTTATGTCTTTCTCTGCCGTTAAATATTTTCTTTAATTGTTTTGTTCACAGCAGTGCTTGCAATCTAATTTCTACCTAACCTATAGCATTCGGCGCAACGCACACAACGCCTGCAGAGAAACTCCGACCAAGGTTCTCAGGCTGTATAGCCAAACGAGCTTCCTTTTTCCTTTTTACCCCTTTTCTATTGGTACTTGATGACTGTTGTCGAGCAAAAGGAATGAGGATCTCAATACTCTTTGCGGCTTCTGCTGCGCTGACATTATCGTCACATGTTGTCGCACAGACTTACACAAGCTGCGACCCTATGGACGAAACTAGTATGTTTCGACACAAAACATCCTTCCTAATACCGAATCAATTACGGCGTATACTAACTTACTGCTGTTTACAGACTGTCCAGCTGACCCCGCGCTCAGTGGATCTGCTACCTTCGATTTCACGCAGGGGGCTTCCATCAATTGGACGGCCTCCGGCACAGTCGACTACAGCAGTACGAATGGAGCGAGCTTTACAGTCGCCGAGGAAGGCGATGCACCTCTTATTACCTCCAACTTCTATATCATGTGGGGTCACGTTGAGGTCGTGGTTAAGGTGGCGCCTGGCACTGGCATTATCAGCAGTATAGTGATGCAATCGGATACCCTGGATGAAATCGATATCGAATTTCTAGGCGGCGACAATTCCAGTGTGGAGACAAACTATTTTGGCCATGGCGATACCGACGAGTATAATCGAGAGCAGACTATTTCAATGGCAAATAATCAGGATAGCTTTCATACGTACACGATCGACTGGACGGCCGACCTGATTGCGTGGCAGGTTGATGGCACCACGATCCGCAGCATGACTCCAGAATCTGCCGACTCCGGTCAATATCCGCAGACGCCGATGATGATCAAGATTGGGATCTGGGCAGGAGGTGATCCTAACAATCCGGAAGGCACTATAAGTGAGTCTGCTGCGAATCTTTGGTATATTCTTGCATAATCATCAACATACAAGTCACTGACGAATTTTTTGTAACAGGCTGGGCCGGCGGAGTAACGGACTATAGCGATGGGCCGTTCACCATGTACTGCAAATCAGTCTCAGTTATCAATTACTCTACCGGCACAGAATACGTATACACCAGTGAAAGTGGTACATCGGACTCGGTTTCAGCTGTGGATGGTAGCATAAACGGTAATATAGGCGCAACAGCTTCAGTGGCCACAGCCGCTTCAAACCCGACTATCACTTCATCAGGCGGCGATGCACCACTTCCCTGGGATGGCACTCATCGAGAGACTTCATCCTTCGTTACCCCAGACATCTGGCCTTGGGTGGCGACAGCCACTCATGGAGCAACAAGCACCGATACTGCGGAGGTGACCAGCTCAGGCGGTAATTCTTTGGCGCCATTTATGGGGTCTATAAGTGAGTCTGCACATCCATGGATTTTAACCCGTTATGAATATTTAATCTGAAGCTTGGCTGACTCTTTGAACCTTTCTTCTTTCGTATAGACTTTTCCCCCGTCTACTGCCTTTCGATATCACTTGCTATTGGATTTTCCCTCCCACTCTGGCGCTGAGATCGTTCTCCGAAGCAATGAACTTAACCAAAACACCTCATATCTGGAGCCCAGTACCATAGCATTGAGCCGCATCGACGTATCTACCTTGATTTCGCTTTTCATTTCTCTACGACGAAGAACATAACCGTCAGCGGCTTTCTTTCCTCGACTTTTACTCATGTGGTGTGTGCAACCGTCATTTTTTGGAGTTCTTGATTTATTTTCCTTCTTTTGGTTGGGTTTGATGCATTTCTCACAGAAAATAGACGACTACGTACATACGTACATACATATTTCACCTAGAACAGTGGGTGGATCTGGCGTTTTTTGATTTCTCCGTTAGGATTATGGTTCTTGACATGTACTTATTTGTGATTCTGATTATGTGTATGATAATGAAACATTGACGCATTGATGAAAAGAGTAACTAGTTTCCAGTTAATCTGGCATACCTGAATATATGTAACATGCTCCTTTAGTGAGTCCATCTTAGATCATGGAGTTAACTTAAACTGCATCTTCTCATGTCCTCGTTTTCTGTTGGTTGAAGAATAGTGCCCTTTTCACACCGATCCAAGGGGTATTGATAGGACTCTCATCAACGTAGAGAAACATGTCATAAAGCCAGCCACCGAATGCAGTACCACAGAAAGGTGCAACCATTGGAACCTACATTTATTTGGTCACATATAGTTAGTTGACTTCTTTGTCACTAATAAAAGCTTTTCTATCTAGTTACCTAAAATAGGTACTTTCAGTAAAAAATAACTTACCCAGAAGTAATAATTCCCGGCAGTCCAGACATTATGCCCATAGCCTATCATACAACTGACAAGTCTTGGGCCAAAGTCACGAGCAAGATTGATAGCATACCCAGTCTCCCAACCAAAGCAAGCACCGATGCCGAAGACAAGGAAGAAAAGAGCCAGTGGTGTCAATGGGCCGGCACCGATGTTCTTGTTATCTTTGATTGCGAAAATTATGAACATTAGTATTGAGCTAGCGATGAACTCGGAAAAGAATTGCCCGGTTTTAGTCATGAATGGTGCCGGATAAGTACAGAATATTCCTGCAGTGGCATTCTTCGAGTACCCAGGCACCGTGCGAATGTTTGATCCTCCTTCGTATGCATCAATAGCAGATTTGTAGTTGGCGTAAACAATCGCGGCTCCCGACATGGCTCCTAGTATTTGGGAGAGCATGTATATTGGGAATTTGCGCCAGGGAAATTTCCGATACAGACAATTTGCAAATGTCACTGCTGGATTGATGTGTCCTCCTGATATGCCACTGGCATATACTCCTAACATGACGCCGATTCTAACATCCTGAGTAACAAGCAATAAAAAACTGCCAACCATATTCTTTTCTTAAGAGAAATAAGCAACTCACCCCCAACCCCATGATATAGACTGGTAGTCACCTCTCTGGTCCTGGCTCAACGTTACTTGAGCAACAACGCCGTCGCCAAACAGTATCATGACCAAAGTCCCAAAGAACTCTGAGAACGGTTCTCGTAAGAAATGGCGAATTCGAGTCCAGAGAAGTGCTTCCTGAAAACAACCCTCCGAGTTATGGACAGCAAGTTGGAGTCTCTGTCCTCCATCGACAGTAATGCCATTGACTTTGTTAAAGTTTTCTATGGTAGACATCCTATGATTTCAGACAATTCTTCGACATGGGACACAAACCGCTTAGCAACTGAGGGTGGAGATTTTGCAAATTTGTACAGTTTCACGAAGCATTCAAGATAACCATAGTAAGTACTTTTTAGTAGCAGGAAATCTGCACACCAAAGTAGGTATCTAGTATTTGGCAATGTGTTCACTCCCATTTACCAAGCAACCAATGCTTTTTTGTAGTTCCACACTCATCCTGAGTTCCATATAACCTGTGCCACACACAGAAGCCTTTAATTATCATAGAATAATTTCCAGTTCAGAGCTCTCGCTTGGGCTGTAGTCACTGGCCGTAAACTCTCAGCTGAATAGATGTCTTCCCACCAAGTCGCAGTAGGCACAAATATGATAAGAAAACAACCTTGCTACCAGCGTTGCACCACATTATGGCCATCCAGCCACCAGGCACTATACTGACGCAGTGGTAGTTATGCCGTGGTAGCTCTATTAATAAGCAAACGTGCGACGATAATTATGGCGCTGTTACACTCCGAAATGCAAGTTACATCCTGTCTCGCCTAACCGAGGGGATCACAGTGAGAAATTATGCAGCAAGTAAGCTAAAAACTCACACATATTCGTTTCTCATAAATCAAGGGTTGCTGCATACCCCAGATTCCTGTCGATCTGGAACGTGTACTTCCCCGGACCCAATTTTTTTTGTGGACCGTAGGTAGCATGCAAATGTCAGAAGGTGGAGTTGAATGCACATATGCACATGCACACTGCCACGCAGTGCGTTGATCCGAACTGACCTTTTATTACGACACAGCCTGAAACCTGTAATCAGAATTCTATCCCATGGCAAAGTATTGTAAGCGGTGGCGGTTTTGCTGGATTATGCAATTGCAACGCGCGTGATGCAAAAAAGCGGCCGAGTGTCGTACTGCAACATGATTGCAGAGAGTGTGGTAACTCAGGTTTTGGTTGCGCCTCGGACAGACTGCGATGGCTTTCTTAGTACTCCTGTGCAACAGTTCGGAGCACTATCTAGTAATTCTTTTCCACGGAGTACTACTCCGCTTTACTCGGCTCGGTGGAGAAGTCGCCCTTGAGGTCTTAGCACCCACTATGGGGAATCATCCCACAGCCAACAACTACGTTAGTTAAGATTGCACGGACAGCAAATTCTCTCACCGGAAATGTCGGTGCTTTCTTCGCTTGGCACTGGTACATCCTGCCACTAGCAAGCTCGCGATAGCCCAGAAGTCAGGGATTTATTTTTCCCCCAGTCACATGAGAATATTGGTGTGGGGGATCCAGTTATGAATGATAATGAATGAATGAATGCACTTGGCCCCTCTAGTCTTGTATTACGCAAACACCCCCCCCTTGGGTCAAGTCTCTTAAAGGCACCGTTTCGTTTTTATGTACCCTAGGGACACCCAAGGTATCTCCCGCCACCATTTGACTTTGTATCTCCCCAATAATCAATCATCACGGGTTTTCAGAATGCCCGGGTTGACGGAATCCTTCGTTGGCTCTATTGACCAAGGAACAACAAGTACACGGTTTTTGATCTTCAACAAAGACGGTGAGCCTGTTGCTTCACATCAAGTGGAATTTGAACAGATATACCCCAATCCAGGGTATCTTTACTCAAGAGATTCCCTTGATGCTCCAGGATACTGATTGATTATAGGTGGCATGAACATAACCCATTCGAACTCGTGTCGTCGATTGAAACGTGTATCGATGAGGCAGTCAAGAAATTCGAAGAGCTTGGCTACGTTCGGGACAGCATCAAGGCAATTGGAATCACTAATCAAAGAGAAACCACGGTATTGTGGGACTCTGAGACTGGGGAGCCCTTGCATAATGCAATCGTGTGGACAGATACCCGATCACAGTCGATTGTGACAGAACTGAAATCAAGAAATGGCGCTGGTAGTCTGCAACAAATATGTGGTCTGCCTCTATCGACATATCCATCCTCGACGAAGTTGTTGTGGATGATTCAACATGTCCCTAAGGTTAAATCTGCATATGAAAAAGGCCGACTCGCCTTCGGTACCGTTGACTCATGGCTAGTATACCAGTTGAACGGTGGGCCAGCGGCGAAGGTATTTGTTTCGGACCCAACAAACGCATCGAGAACAATGTTTATGAATCTGGAAACTCTCGAATACGACGATCGCCTGCTCGACTTTTTTGGGGTCAAAGGCAAAGTTCATCTTCCTAGAATTGTTCCTTCATCAGACAGAAAGGCATATGGTAGTTTTTCTTCCGGTATTCTCCAAGGAGTACCGATCATGGGCTGTCTTGGTGACCAATCGTCAGCCTTGGTTGGGCAAAAGGGATTCTATCCGGGTTTGGCCAAGAACACTTACGGGACAGGCTGCTTTCTTCTGTACAACGTGGGAGAGAAACCAGTGATATCCAAACATGGCCTGCTAGCAACTGTAGCCTTTCAATTTGACGGTAAACCCGTCTATGCGTTGGAGGGTAGCATTGCTGTTGGTGGATCAGGTATCAGGTTTCTAGAGAACAACCTCAACTTTTTCAAAAAGTCCAAGGAAGTCGACGAGCTGGCAGCAACTGTGGAGGACAACGGTGGCTGCGTATTTGTAACTGCATTTAGTGGCCTTTTTGCACCATATTGGATAGATGATGCCAAGGGGACAATTTGTAAGTCGAAATTCATAATCCACATAAAGGAGAATGTTAACCTGTTCTCATGACGTCAGTTGGAATCACGCAATACACGCAAAAGGGCCATATAGCCAGAGCCACATTAGAAGCAACATGTTATCAGACAAAAGCCATATTAGCCGCCATGGAAAAGGACAGCGGGCATGCGCTTTCAGAACTTGCTGTTGATGGCGGCATGAGTAATTCGGATCTAGCGATGCAAGTATGTGTGTGTGTGTCGAGAGTTGGTTTACCACAAGTCTCCTTTCCATTTAATAACTCGATTTTCTTTAGACCCAAGCCGATCTGGTGTCAATCCCAGTATATCGCCCGAAGATGCGGGAGACCACTGCTCTTGGAGCTGCTATTGCAGCAGGGTTAGCCTGTGGTCTTTGGCATAACTTCACGGAACTGCGAGATATCAACCGAGCCGGCGGTGCGGTCTTTGAACCAAGCATACCCCCTGAGAAAAGTTTTGAAATGTTTTCACTCTGGGAGAGAGCCGTGCACATGTCGAAAGGGTGGGTAAAAAAGGAGAGTAGCAAGGTAAATGGAGCCAAGAACTCCGGCAAATCATCAGTAGTCGTTAAGGTCAAACCGGTAGAATCTGTCTTTGGCAAATATTCCATTTTCAGTGACCTTGACGAGGCGGATGAAGAAGACTTGCTGCTTGAACTGCGAAAGCTCGAGATCCATCAGCGTTTGAAGCGTCTGAGGAGAGCAACCAGTGCATAGATTGCTTGTCTGAGGGCATTCGACCACAAGGATCCATATTACTCTCTGATAATGAATAAATAAATAAATGAAGCGAGATAAATGAACGATCAATGAGATGCAAGAGGTTAATGCTTTGCTTGGTGGATGTAATGTAAACGATGGTCAGGTGATCTACAGCTGCAAACAAGGAAGGTGCACTCCCCGACAACGGACGACACAACACACAGTATCCTGCTGTTTCTCTTCTCAATCTATCTTATAAACTTTGCGTATGCCAGGGGATCACTGTAGAGCCCTCCAAGGCTCTTGAACGCCGGTACGCCGGCTAAAGGGATAAAACGTGCAAGAAAACGAATGCATCGGTGGTCTACTCGTGGATCGGTTTTTGACCATAAACTGTATATCTACGAGAGCGTCAGTGAATCGATTCAAAGATTCAAAGAGTTGTGGAAGGACTGCTAATAGCATACTTACAGAGTTACCGAAGGATGGTCTCTTCGAATGTCATCGATGAAAGCATCAACCTGGCCACTAGCCCAGCCAGGTGCATCTTCGAACGACTCCCTATTCATATCGGAAGGACCGCCATGTAGCTGAGTTTCACTATAAAGACCACCTTCCTTCTAAAGCTTAGCATTTGGACTTAGTACTTTTTCCCGAGACAATGCCTTACCGACTTCAAATCTTCTGCTAACACATCAAGGGGCAAAACCCTTTTAACAATGTGGATGTTGATGAAACCAGCCCCATGCATCCATTGAGCAAAAGTTGAGTCTAAGTGAATGGCCAATTCGCTCAAATCATTGATATTGCAGCTGTATGCAAGCCATTGCAATATGCGGCCTTCTTTGGACACAGATGCTTCATGAGCAACGTATATTGAATCCATGTCCTGAAATTCAACCCAGCCGCCGGAAATGCAGTTACTAACTGATTAGCTTGGTGGAATAAAAAGAAAGGCCAAATAGGGACTTACTCAAAACACTGCCGTATCAGTCTAGGCCAATCGCAAATTGTCCCAGCCATGTAGCGAGCATGGATATAGTCAAAAGAGCGGTTCCAAGTCCATTCTTCCTCCACATCATCGATTTCAAATGATAAATTTGGAGGCACTAGAAATGGCTGGAAAGCTTTGAGGTCGACTCCAATGACCTCGGCACCAGGATATGAATCTGCCATTTCAATGCACCATGTCCCAGTTCCACAACCAATGTCTAATACGCGCTGCGGACTCCAGTCTATAGGAGCTAGGTGCAAATATCCGTCGAAAGCACTCGTGAAGACGATATGTAATGATTCTAATCGCTTCTTTTCGGCCTGCACATACGACAATGAGATACTGGATGCACTAAGTGTGCGTTAAAGAAGCACGCACTTTACCACTTTGATAGTGATATGCTATGAACACTGTGAGCAGATATTCCTCCACTTGATTCCATTTGATTCACTGAGTCTAAACGGAAACTTACTTTCATGATGTGCTAAACCGTCCTCCAGATGAATATCCATGAAACCTGAATCGAGCGATATAGTGGATTCGTTTTCACTATCCGAAATGCGTGTCAACCACAAGAGTCCTTATGCCCATGAATAGGAGATGAATATCAATAACCAACAATTCTGAATAGCCCTCGTCTATATAATGCCCATGCGTAGGCAAATGGATGCCTCTCATATTTCTCGAAGTCACTCGAGAACGGTGCTAAGAAATGATCCGGAAAATGGACTGACTGCGAAGGAAATAGAAAAGAGGACGACAGAAGACCAAAACCTCAGTTCTGCCTCTTCCATGATTGTCTAAATCATTATGGTCTAAATGTGCAAAGACATCTACACATCGGTCGAACGGCAGTGCAAGTTTACGGACCAAGGCTTCGCAAGATTTTGGGGGAAATTTTTCCTTTGACAGATCAACTGTGCTTTCCATTGTACGTTCTTTTAGGGGACGCCGAAGCTCGCTTAAGTTCAAGTCAGTAACAATTATGGTTTTTATGCAAGGTTAAGAAGTTGCATATCTTGAACATTGGCACATGATATCAATATCATTAGGCATTTGGATGTGCTTTGTCTCACGGAGATATTTCTGAATGGAGATATCTTTTGCCAAAGCACTGATCATGCTGGCAACAAATCTACATTGGGAGCACCCTAGGTTTCTTTGTATCGGAATATTTCGTGCCAGTCTCGAGCGCAACAAAGCGAACATGGACAATGATTGTTCCATGGACATCTGACATGACACCCCGTGAATGACAGTTTCCCGAATACCCGGCCTTGGATAAATAAATCGATACGTACGTATGATTGCTTTATTAGATGTTTAGCCTCTTTGTTCTGGATCGGAGCAAAGGGAAAAAGGACAGAAGATTACACAGAGGTCTTACCGACCCAGGCACATAGAGACCCATGGCTACTTACGGCCTTATGGGACTTGCTCGCTTAGACCTTTTACCTAGATAGGTAGTAGGCCACAATGGGCCTGACTCCCACCCTCGCTATTCAAGTATATAGGTATCCGTACGCAATGAATTGTCTGGAGACGATCGACAGACTGACAGCCAGGGGGGTATTTGCAGTTTTTACCCGACCCGACAAAGCAACCTTCGAGCTTCTTGAGCCGTGAAAGACGAGCCTCAATTTGATATGACTTTGCACACTATTACAATGCTAGACACAAGGAGATACATCACATCATCCACATCATCCCAAAAAGAAAGAGAAAACAAATGCGAAACGTCCCGTTACATTTTTCGGCCTACGGCATTTAAGCAATGGCCTTCTTTTTCAAGAATTCCCTTCACCTTTTCTCAAAAATACACAATTCATCTCAGCGCCAGGAGACAGAGTTACTTCAAATTGCAAAACGGGATCCTCAACTTTATCATGACCGGACCTCGGAACAGCGACAATCTTTTCGTACGCTTGCAGAATCCGTACAATAGTATAGCACATTTCGAGCATGGCGAATTGCTGGCCAATACAAATACGAGGCCCGCCGTTAAAAGGTATAAAATGCCATGGCTTTGGCTGCCAGCCCGAGGTCCAGCGTTCGGGAATCCATTTCGCGGGATCATAGTATCTCTCGGCGTTGGGGGGTTGATCGCAGAATGCCGGGTCGCGCTGCATGAGCATCGTTGAATAGACGACTCGTGTTTCTCCCCGGATGCCAATGGGGGATCTGCCGTCGGGGCCGCCGCCACGGGGGAGAGTAGTATCGTGGAGGCTATAACGGACATTGAATGGCACGACGGGATAGACTCGAAGCGTCTCGTTAATGACGGCATTTAGGTATTTCATTTCCTTTAGGTCAGCATATGTCGGGATCTTGGCATCTGCTCCGACACCAAGGCGCTCTGCGATTTCCTCTCGTAGCTTTGCGACGACATCTTGGTTACGAGCAAGTTCGAATGTACAGAAAGAGAGTGTCCCAGCTGTAGTATCTCGGCCTGCGAGAAGCACGGCGACTAATTGATCCCGTAACACTCGTGGGTCGCGAGTGAATCGTGCCAAAGCATCGAGAAAAGTGTCCCGTTTGGAAAGCTTTTTCTCCAGCTCCTCGGGGGTGAGCGAAAGGACAGTTTCGATATAAGGCTGCAGAAAATCATCCATTATCTTTAACTCTTCTCTGAACTTCCTTCGAGAGAAGAAACCGCTGAGTGGGCTGGATATTTTATCAGTTATAAACGCTTTTCTGGAGTACAATCAAGTGCTATATATCCACTCACCCCATGCGGAAGTATTGCGCCTGTCTTGATTGTACATATCGGAAGGCCTCAGCAAATCTAGTCGTCGGATTCTCCAGACTATCTGTGCCTTTGCCTAGGAGGTAATCGGTGGAGGCATCAAGAGTGTAGCGGAAATACAGCCCCCCAACATCGACAATCTTAGTTCCATTGGGGGCTGCACTGCCTCCAAAGAGACGAATGAGTTTCTGAACATTGGTCTCGAAAATCTCGGTATCAACAATGCGGTCTCGAGTAAACATGGGGCGGATTAGGTGTCGAGACGCAGACCACATTTCACCATCGGTGGCAAAGATGCTGTCGCCCAGGAATTCGCGCCATTCCCGATGGAAGGTTTCTCCTTTACCAAAGTCGTTGAACTGGCCAGTTAACAAGGCCTTGATATTCTCCGGGTCAATGGTGAATACGAGCCGGTTCGATATTAATTGATTGATCTCTGCCGTGTAAGGCACGGATGGAAGCTTATGCGCTTGTTGAGCGTTAACAAAAGCCTTTTGCCAGAACGCTAGATCCTGGTTCTTCTTGGCGGCCTTTAGAGACCTGAAGATGAAATCGGCCGCTGTATTTCGAACTTAGGCTTCATCTTTACAAGAACAAAACGGCAGGGAAGGCTTGTACTCACCCACGGGAAGATGGGTAGGAATCTCTGGTGATTTCCCTCCCAGTGACTGGATTTGGTGGGCCACTCGCAGTTTCATCACCCAGAAGACGATGAAAAGAGCCAGACTCACCCCCAAGACTGTTCTGGAGGGCGAGATGCCAGACAGAAGTTCTTCAATCATTTCTTTTTCTTATTGAAATTACTTGAATAGGTTTGTTAAAGGGACGGACGGCCTGGGGGGCCTAAGGGTTGATCAACTTAAAAGTTTGGTGGGGACTTCCCCGCAAAAGAACGAGCCTAGGCTAGTTGGCAATCATATGCTAAATCATACGTAACTATACTTTTTTACAAACAAAACAAGAAAACGAAAAAGAGAATGGAGTAATGATGGACATGATGACCACACATTCTATGATGTGTAAATAGACTTCTGCCGGTGATGCCTGTCAAATGATTGCCATATTATCCAGGCAGCGATCTAGAAGACCTCGGCAAGGAGCCGCGATTTCCAATCAAGTAGAACGCTTACTAGGTAGGAACAAGCTGCGATAGCGCGAATATAGATGTATGCCTTAGGGCAGATATCTCTACTCTCTATCTGATGAGAGTATACGCAGCACGTGTCCGGAACCATATGAATTAAGGGTGTGCAGATTGTGACACATACAAAGTCAGGCCCATGGAAGCATGCAGCCGTCTATTGGCATTACTGTATGGCTATGTTAGCGTGCTAAGCCACTAGTAGAGGAGGGGCTGTCGAGGATGAAGCTATTCCGAATCTTCACCAGATACGCAAGCGAATATCGTCTAGTGTTGGGTACGCATATGCATAATACGAGGTTTCTTCAAGTAGAGCCGTCTATTCTTTCCATTCTATATTATCCTCTATATAGCACTGACTCATTGCTGTATTGTCTTAGTAGTGTTCCTAAGCATAGCTAGGCGAAAGCTGGGCGAAGCTGGGCATGGATGGCTAGACCAGACCTATCGACTGTATACAGCTAGTCTATCCGTTGCATACCGAGAAGCCATTGAAAATCCCGTGGCGGTCCGTCTTCCTTGGGGGTTGCTCTGCAAGTGTACGATTTTGAATCAGTCCAAGCTTCCATCTTCATGGCTCTTTTGCCTAACATAACTATACATAAAAATCTACCCATTGTTAAACACACTTAAAAGTCATTACTATAGATTGTGACGACAATCCTGCCTGGCCGTGGTTGGCTAGATATAGCTCGGCAACGGGATGCCCGATATGCCCCCTGTATGTCTTCATATAGCGAGCACCTTAGAACGTTACATATCTTGATGATTATCTAGAATAGTCATTAGCTGGTAAGTCATCTAGGTTTAATATTTCAACCGCTAGGCCTGATTGGGTCTCTAGTCTTGCCTAATTACTACTAGCTAACAAAGCAGGGCTTAGAGGAGCGGGATAGTGCCTACAAGCCAGTCGAAAGGGGGGGGGGGAAAGAAAAAATCATGTATTCTGTCGCTGGCTTGTATGTAGGTTTCGCAGCGGATTTGTAGGTGACGTTGTAGGCTCGATTAGGAACTTGTATATGCAGCTACGACTTGGAATGGCGGTATAGAGTATACTGAGTAGCAAGCAAGTCACACCGGAAGAAACGAACCACTCGGAAATTTCATGTGAGAAGCTTTTCGTCAGGGCCTTTGATAAATTTCTAAAAGTAGATTAACATTTGGTCCGTCAATAGCATATACCAAAGTGATACGTCGATGGATCAGCTGTAATGGATGGTAACTAACTTTAGTAATTAGCCCAGTGATAAGCACTAAGCGCCCGTCCAATACTACTCTTTGATGTGATTCTGCATAATTCCCTTGTACCATACCGGACCGACCTCATCAATTGGACCCTCGCAGATCTGCACATGGATTCGTTCCGAGGTTGCTACCGAAGGTCTCTTCGTTGCCGTCTTCTACCTATCTTGCATGCACCTTCGGACTGTAGGATTTTCCCGATTGACATCATACGCTCTATTACTTCGTGATGCGCCATGGCAAGAAAACTCTTGCATGGCAAAGATAACACTGTTACATTGGGTTGGCTTCTCCAACTGGATCGAAGATGATCCCGCTTATGATATGCTGGAGTTGACGTAGATAAAGGGATTTGTGGATTTTTATGCCCGGTCCGATGTGCTTTTCATATCAAGTGACTGCTATTGACTATGACGCTGGAAGAAAGAGAGAGAGTGTGTGTATGTGTGTGGCAAATGTTGTTCCTGGTCTCTATCTTTCTCTTTCTTCCTAAAAGTTCTTTTGAAGGTGCCAGTGACTTCGCTGTCACGTCCAAATCAGTGTCTTTCCAAAGATTTTCTATCTCTATACGAACTGTTAGTATATAACACTCCGTAGTACCCAGTTGGCAGCAGAACTAGCAAAGCAATAGATTCGTTAGATTTGGCTAATCTCGACCTACGCATTAGCGTAGCAGCATGTAACGTAGCGGCAGAGATACTGTAAGTTCCCAAAAGAATGCCCGATTCTCAGCTGCGATATGGATGGCATAGGGCTAGGCCGGGCCCAGCTTCCAACGTAGAGAGATAATCACCAATGAAGGAAGATTCAAAAATAGAAGTTAGGCGCCATCCAGCAATAGCAACACACCTGCCGCTTATATACTCTCCCTGGATGGGGATTGACATACATTAGCGCCAGCCCTAATTTGGGATAGGTTCTAAGCACGCTAGACCAAAACAGCATAATAGGCCACGAGTGTCCACCCTAACACACGGGATGTAAGAAACGGCGTCGCTGGCGGAAAGCAAAATTCCTCCGACATACTCCGTAGGAGTGATGGCAATTTGTAATAACAAAATTGTAATTTCAGCGTAAAATTGGCCCCTTACCAGTAAAATATTTTCAAAATACATAGTTACATTCCCCATACAAATTACTAGTAAAACTATATTTTGGATTTTTTTTTTTGATTTTTTGGTATCGATTTTAAGCCGTTAGAGGGATAAAGCTTAATTTTATATAGAAATTCACCTTAGAAACAAGTTTCAAAAACCTTTGCTCTCTCTATCTGAGAAAAATGAGGCTCTTTCAGCGATTTTTGACCCATTTTTGGTGGGGGTGAAGGTCAATATCAGATTCCGGAATGCCAGGTTTATGCATATCGAGTTCAAATCTATATATCTCCTGGTTGCATTGGAGTTTTCAAGAAAATTGAAAAAGCGGCAGAAAAGGGAATCTATGTTTTCTGATTGGCTATATTGGCCTCACCGCCGGGCGATGACTAAGCATTGAAAGCTTGGCGCATGTAAAAGGTGGGTGGGCTGTAAATTAGTATGGTGTTGAAATTTACCGTAAAACCATCAGCCAATACGTAATTACGCCATCCCTACTCCGTAGGCACTTTGGGTGGGGGGGAACTCCACCAAGGCTGTGAAGAAACCAAGTCGCAGCACGCAGTCTTGTCCACCGTGTTTGCTCAAGTTATCAGAGTAGGCAATTCTGCAAGATAAGACAAGACGAGTGTCGCACTGCATAATCTTTTTTTCCCTTCCTTCGTTCTGTATCTTCAGAGCAGATACAGAATAACAGTAGAAACTGCCAAATCTAAACTGCAGGGACATTGGACTGAATCACACCAAACTTCACGGGCAATTTCGAGCGGCGCCAACGGCGCGTTAGGCATAGACAGACAGGCTATTGCGTACCCTGAATCCAAAAACAAATGCCAAGAAAGGCAGATCAACCATGACGAGTTCAGTGGTAAGGCATCAACGTCCGTTGGAACTTTGGCGGCGCTGCCGAATACCATGCAGACCACGGCCGAGCCAAGCCGGGTCCTGATGATCTGTGGGGACTGCGGCTTGTTTGTGAGACGGTTCGGGATCGGCAGCCGCTGCCATTGGTGGGATGTGCTTACATTGTGGGGGGATCTGCCGAGGCCTTGTGGACCCTGCCAAGACTGGTTTAAGGCTTGTTCAAGGCTCGGTATTTGATGATCGCCGCCAGTTATTACTGTATGTGAACTCCATCTCTCTTCATGTTGCGGATACTACCTCATGCCGAGAGAAAACCCCCCGAACGACGCAAACTGCAGGGTTAATCGCACACACATACACGGACACGCATGCATGCATGCGTACAGAGGGGAAAAGGACGAGAGGACCGTCCGAAAACAGCGGCAAGACCGTGTCATTCAATCTCTGCCGGTCTCGTCCGAACAATGCTTATCAAGATCCCAGGGCTTGAATGTTATTTGTAGGCCCTATTGCCTGGGATAGGAGGTGATAGAATGCTTACCTGCCTTTTGACTGGCCAGTGATCGCGGGATTGCATCCAATTCAGGGCTAGCTAAGGTTGATACAGGATGAGGACGGAGGATGTCTTATGTCGGGCTTGATCCAATTTTCCGCCCCCTTCCATGGAGATCATGTATTCGCGATTGTGACTACTCTGTAGTCTGAACAATCCACGTAGGTCCGTGTATTTCGTGTGGTGCGAGGGGGGCATCTGTAGGCATATAAGGTGTGAAGGGCTCCTCGTTGAATGTGCGATAGTTGATGTCTTTGACCAACGGATGATTCTTTTCTTGGTGATAATAGACCATGGCGGATATGTCAGATAGTTTGTATGTCCTTGAAAAGTTTTTCTTGAATCTGATTTGAACTTGCCTTTCCCGATTCTAACTCAAACAGCCTCACGGAACAGCTTCTGTGCCTCCGCAATGAGGCCTCTCACCCAGACTCTTCACACCGCCTCTCAGACCTTCTATCTTCCAACTCCGGTCCTTGGCCCATTCGTCAACTAATCCTAACCTTCCAAGACATCTACAAATGCCTCCCCGAGTCTCTCAAGGCCAAGAACGATGAATCAATAACCCGCCTCCGTGCACAAGTCAAAGCAGCCACTCCCAGCATTGCAGACTTAATAGGGACAGACTCTCGCGCCGGTTTCATCGATCCCACCACAGAACGGAGTCTGACACATAATGCTATCCGCCAATTCGCGCAGAGTTTCCAAATACCTGTTGGCCCTTCCCGCCATGGAAAGCCTCGCGTCGCCGTCATCCTGCCTAACGGCCTTCTTATGGCAGTCGCGGTTCTCACATTCGCCAACAGGTATACCATTTTGCCAATGGTATCAAATATGGTGCCGGAGCAGCTACACATGGACATCGAACATTCACAAGCTGACGCAATCGTCGCACTGGATGCTGACATTGGCAAGTTGCACTTGGACAACGGTAGTCGGCCGGTGTTTGGCATCGAGCAACTGGAAGACTTGACTTTCAGGGTGGTTTCTTCACAACATGCCCCTAGTACGACATCAAATATCCTCCCCAATGCTGGGGACGACATTGCGATTATCCTTTTCACCAGTGGTACTAGTGGTACCAAGAAGCTGGTTCCCATCACAACTTATAGTCTCATTGCGGGTACAATTGCCACCATGGAGTCGGTAGAACTGTCCGAGACAGACGCCTGCTTGAACATGATGCCGCTGAACCATGTGTATGTCACCTGGCCAAAGTATAACACATGAAGATACTAACATATACTAGTGGTGGCATCGTCCGTAGTATCTTCTCTCCCATTCTCGCCGGCGGTGCCACAATTTGCTGCCCTGTTTTCGACCCCAGCATGTTCTGGGATATTGTCGAAAACCCTAACATGACACCAACTTGGTATTATGCGACCCCAACGATGAACCAAATGATCCTTGGTGAAGCTGAGCACCGCCCCGAAGCTGTTAAGCAAAGCACCATTCAGTTCCTTTGTAATGCTGGTGGGGGTCTTCCTCCAACGCTCGCCGTGCAGCTTCGTGATACTTTCCACTGCTCTACCCTTCCCAGCTACGGCATGACTGAGTGTATGCCTATTGCTGCGCCGCCCAGGGACTACACTCTTGACCGCCCTGGAACGTCGGGACGCATCGTTGGTCCTGAAGTTGTAATTATGAGCGAGAGTGGCAAGCCTGTCGAGCGATGTGGGATGCTCGGTCATATCTGCATTCGTGGATCACCAGTGTTCGAGGGATATCTGACCTCCGAAGGCAAGATCGACACCAGTGCATTTAATGAGTCCGGCTGGTTCGACACCGGTGATTTGGGATACCTCGATGCTGATAACTATCTGTACATCACCGGCCGCAGCAAGGAGGTCATCAACCGTGGTGGTGAAATTATCAGTCCCGTGGAAATTGAAGATGCCGTGTTGACATCGGCCAAACAACCTGGCTCTCCATTGTATGGTCGCGTTGCCGAGACATTAGCTTTCTCTGTTCCGGACACGGTGCTGCAGGAAGTCGTCGGTGTGGTTATCGTCACAACCCCTGGCACCACCCGGCCAGATCTTCGCCAGCTGCACGAAGCGCTGCAGCCTATTATCCACCAGCCCAAGTGGCCCGCACTGGTAGTGTACATGGACCGGGTGCCGAAGTCGAACAATAAGCTCCAGCGTATTAAGCTCGCTCAGCGGTTGGGCCTGGAAGCCCTCACTCCAACTACACCTCTAGCAGACCGCCATTACGAAGCTGTCTGCCCGCCCAACGGTACACCACTCAGTGAATCAATACCGCAAAAGGCATGTATCGTCGACCAAAACATAATCCGCTCGTTCCTTAGCGAGATGACCTGCACCCCAGAGGTGCACGTTCACATAAATTCACGCGATGGCTTCGCACAGGCTGTTCTGTTCGGCCGGACTCCGGATAATGACCATATAACACCTGGCGACCTCCACAACCAACTCGATGGCTACCTTATTCCTAGTCGCATCGTTCTGCTCGAAGATCCCCTGCCCGTTGATGAGTTCGGGAACCCTGATCAGGCCGCTATCGACATGGCCATCCGTGCTCGCAACTCAGAGGGCGATCTGTCGCCCCTACAGCGACGCGTGCGTGAGATTTTCGCAGCCGCCTTGTCTTGCCCAGCAGAAGAAATCTCCGCGCTTACTGACTTCTTCGTTGCTGGCGGTGATAGTCTCAGTGCAGGCCGTTTGGTTTCGCAGCTGCGTCGCGAATTCGGGATTTTCCTGGCCGGTGACATTCTCTTCCAGTACAGTACCGTTGGCGATATCGAGAACAAGGTTGCCGAGGGTGTTGAAGCCAAGGCCGCCAAGGGCGAGGACAGTGAAGTCCAATTGCCCGGTTGCGAGGAAACATATAGCAGCACCAACCCAATTGTCTTGGTCCTGCATCTGTTCCCGCTCATGTTCTTCTTTCCCATGAAGCGCGCTTTCCAGTGGATTATATTCTCATACATCGTGGCCGAGTGCTCAACCCGGTTCCCCATTCGTGACCAGCTCATCGGTCGTTTGGTTCTGATTGTTCTAGCTGTGCTGTCGGGCCGTGTCGCCGGATATATCGTGGCTCCCTTCTGCGGCATCATCTTCAAATGGCTTGTCGTCGGTCGCTACACCGAGGGCATGTATCCCATGTGGGGGCCCTACCACACGCGCTGGTGGTTGGCACAGAAGGCATTGCAGGTGTGTGGAAAGGGCATATTCAGCCACTTCAACTGGTCGCGCGTGCTGTTCTACCGCCTGCTCGGCGCGAAGATTGGCAAAAACGTTACTATCTCCAAAACTACTAAGCTTGGCGAGTATGACTTGGTCGAAATTGGTGACAATGTCGTCTTGGATACCTGCCAGTGTCGTCCCTTTGCCGTGGAGCGCAATACCTCTATGCTCTTGAAGCGCATCCGCATTGGCAAGGACTCGTCCGTTGGCCTTAAGTCCATCATTGCCCCCGGTGCTGATATCCCCGAGAATACCTGTATTGGTCCCAACTCGTCGAGCTGGGAACTCCAGGATGCTGACGAGTCCAACCGCGAGTTGCTCTCATCTCGTATCCCTTCGCCGCACTGGCTTTGGAACCTCATTCTCATTGAGCCGCTGCGAATCCTCGTCTGGGTCTGTGCTCGTCTTACATGGATGGGTGGCCTCGTACCTATGGTGCGCCAGATCCCTACTCAGTCGCCTGATATGTTTCTGGCTACCCTGGAATGGTTCACCAGTGCTCGTCGGATTGGCTTCCACATTACCGCGAGAATATGCCGTGCGATTGGAGGCCCGATTGTGCTTTTTATTGCAGTCCTGATTGTCAAGACAATGCTCGATCTCATCTGCGGCAAGCCCAAGCCCGGACCTGCCTCCAAGCAGACTACTCGCCAGAAAGTGCGGAGTGCTGTGCTCGCGCAGATCATGCCAGCGGGCGATATCCACGATCTCACCCGTCTTGCTGGTCGTCACTACGAACTTGCCTCGGTCTTCGTCCGTCTCCTTGGTGGCAAGGTTGGCAAGCGTGTCTACTGGCCCAGTGTCGGTCCCATGGTTTCCGACTTTGACCTCATCGAGGTTGGCAACGATGTTGTCTTTGGTTCTCGCTCGAGTCTCATCACGTCCGATGGCTATGGTCGTGACCGCGTCGTGATTGGTGACGGCGCCATGGTTGGTGACCGTGTTGTCGCTTTGCCCGGAGTGACCATCGGTCGTGAAGCCATGATCGGCTCCGGTGCTTTGCTTCGCCGTAACGGCGACTTCCCAGAGAAGACAGTGTGGACTGGTAGCAAGGGTGGTAACGCGGTGCAGTTCACGACTTCCACCTCGGTGCCCGCCTCGAGTGGCCCTACTCTGGTCGGAAGCAGCAACAGTAGCGACGACGGCAGCAGCGAAGACGAGAAGCATATGGCCGAGAAGCGCATTGGAGAAAAGACCCCAAACGAGAAGCTGACTGTTGTTGGCGAGAAGGACAAGACCGTTACCGAGATCACTGAGCTGGATACCTGCAAACCTTTTGGTCGTGCATTCTATCGCCACGAGTCTAACTATTACGTCCTCCGCATCTGGCAGATTGTCGTATATTCCATTGTTTCGGTCGTCTTCACCACTGTCTACTGGATCATGTCCATCATTTTCTCACTCTTGGCTCTCCGTGCTGCCCTGAGCTACAGCAACGCCGCTGGATTTCAGCAGGGCCCCTGGCGCCCATTCGTTCTGTACGGCACACTCGCCGCAATCCTGTCCGGTGTCAGCGCTGCCCAAGCCTTCCTCGCCCTCGGCATCATCATCTGCATTAAATGGATGGTCATGGGCCGCCGCAAAGAAGGCACCTTTCACTGGGACAAGAGCAGCTACAACCAGCGCTGGCAGTTCCTCCTCTCCTGCGAGACTGTCATCAAGGATTGCTATGGCGGTGCTGGTCTCCTGCCTATGATTACTGGCACTGCCTACCTTAGCTGGTACTACCGCCTCCTGGGCGCGAACATCGGAAAGGACTGTGCCATTCACGCCAACGGCACTCCCAACATCTTCTTCACTGAGCCTGATCTCCTCACTCTCGGTAACCGTGTCGCTGTGGATGATGCCAGTCTGGTCTGCCACTTGAACTCGCGTGGTGAATTCGAGCTGCACACCTTGAATGTTGGAGACCGAAGTATCTTACGCGCTGGATCGCGGTTGATGTCTGGTGCCTCGATGGGCCAGGATGCTTGCCTTTTAGAGCATACGCTGGTTCTTTCAGGTGACCATGTTGAGGATGGGGACACGCTCCAAGGATGGCCTGCCGAGGGCTTTGATGGGAAGCGCGCTTAGAATCATAGAGTCATAGAATCTGACAACTTGTTGCTTTTCTGTTGTTTTCTGCGGTCTAGTTTTGCTTGGATACGTGGTATTGATGTTTCGCGAAGAATGGCCTGATGAATCTGATTTCTGTACGCTTTCAACGGTCGATAGTCATAGAGATTGCAATAGTAGTTGTGTCTTATTTGTAAGGCAGCCAGGCAACAAGGCTCGCACGCAACGTAAGACGAAAATCTGCTATTATTGGTAGTCTAGCCCTCGCTGATGCAGCGTTTGTGAATCCTCAACAGCATTGACTAGTCGGCTTTGAACTAGGTAGCTATTTGTAACTACCAAATATTCCGACGTGCCTCTTCGCGTCCTCAGGCAGCAACGGACATTTGCTGGCAAACAGTGCGAGCCAATAGCAGCGTCCGGCCGGGTGGGGCTAGTGGCGTTCGCGGCAGCCCTTTTTGATATCATTTGTATCTTTCTTTGCCTTCTCCAAGCCGCGACTACACCACTCGACCGAGCAGCAGTATCTCTTCTCCTGGCTGTATATCTGATTCGAACTTGAATACCCTGAAATCACGACCGTCGTCCCGCCTACTGTGAGCATCAGCCCCAGTGGCGCCTCCCCGAAGCCACTCTGCCCTTTTCTTGCTATCGTCACCAACCTCCGCTCTTGACAGAGACATTGCGATAAGTTGTTGCTGAAAAAATGTCGACAACCGTCGCACTGGGCACGCCCCTGGCAGAGGCCTTGAGCAATGTAGTGCAGCCAAAACTGGTAGAGATGGGCTGGAGCTCAGACGTTGGGGAGGACTCCGCGTTGACCGAGTATGTCATTCTCATGTTGGTTAACGGCAAAACCCAAGAACAAATCGCGGAAGAGATCGCGAACGACCTCTTGAATTTAGGAGAGGGCGATACGCAGGCTCTCGACTTCTCGCGGTGGCTTTTTGAGCAGGTGGAAGTCCTCAAGAATAATAGTAATGGACTAGCGTCCATCCCGGATTCAACACCGGCCGCGCCGCAGTCGATACCGGTTAGCAACGACCTTCAACCGCAAGACCAATCAGTGCAACAAGATGCTGAGATGGGTGACGCTTCAGGTCTTGGGGATACTATGTACGTATTGAAGACCCTTTTTTGACAACTTCCGGTTTCGGCGTAAACTAACATGAACGATTTCTATTTGGGCGCAGACCTACAGGACCTCGAGCGATGCGAAACAACAACCAACGTAACAGGGGGCGTCTACTGAATCAAATCAACAAGAACATGGAACGAGGACCTGATGCTATGCTTCATCGTGTGCGCAACCAGCCTAACAACGGGAGAATCAACTCTCATGGCCGGGATTTCCAGAAGGGCCCACGAGGCCAATATGGCGCTGGTCGGTTTGGGCAAGGGAGACAACAAATGGGCGGAATGGGAGCAGGCCAAATGCACGGACCGGGAGCTGGAAATATTATGCAAATGACCCCCGACAACCAGATGCAACTCATGGCTCTTCTTGAAGAACAGGCTAGAATGATGTCACAACTCATGCCAGGCTTCATGCCACCAGCTGTCAATCCGAATTTCCAAAAACAACAACAAGGGCGATCATTATTTGACCGCATCGAGCGGCCAGCACAGCGACAAGGTGGTGGCGACCTCAAGTCTTGGGGTACTCAGAACGGCGGCTCAACCAAGGTCAATGAAGATGCCGATATGGATATGACAGAGGACCAAGGTACAGCCGATGGCCAAGCCAACACCGATAGTGTCTGTCGGTTCAATCTTCGCTGTACACGAAAAGCCTGTCCCTATGCCCATCAATCGCCAGCAGCTCCCGAGGGTGCCCCTGTTGATGTTACAGATCACTGCCCCTTTGGAGCAGCATGCAAAAACAAGAAATGTACCGCCCGGCATCCATCGCCTGCTGTCAAAGCATCTCACCAAGCCGAAGAGATTTGCCGCTTCTTCCCCAACTGCGCTAACCCTCATTGTCCCTTTAAGCATCCTACCATGCCCCTTTGCCGGAACGGAGCTGATTGTACTGCGGAGGGATGCAAATTCACCCATCTCACCACAGCATGCAAGTTCAATCCATGCATGAACCCGAATTGCCCTTACAAACACGCCGAGGGCCAGAAGGGCAACTTTAGCGACAAAGTGTGGATCGCGGGGCAAGAGAAGGCCCATGTTAGCGAGAGGAAGTTTGTGGAGGATGAAAATGCCGATGAAGAGCTTATAAAACCTGATATAGCCGCTGAGGGAGCTCAAGCAGAGCAAGTCATTACCTGAACAAGTCAAGTTTCTTTTTTTCTCTCTGTTATTATTTGAACTATATTGTCCGTTCAATCTCTTTCGATCATGAGGGTGACTGTCAGAGTTGATTTGAAGGATTTGGACGTGTATTCTATTCTACTCTTCAAAACATGCATGGGCGGAACTGCTTGGGGCAACGCGGCGTTGGAGACTTTTGTTTGTTGTATTAATTCATTATCAAGCTCGTCCTCTATTAGCAGAGGATTGCTCTTCTATCAATACTACAAATGGTCATACATTAGAAAATGCCTATCTTAGCACGACTTTACTAGAAAATCTACGTTAGGTCAAGGGAGCTTGTGTACCAAGGTATTCTATAGCAAGATTATCGTCCTCGTGGACCTAGATTCAATCAACCACATACCTGAATTTCCAGGCCTAATGTAGTTTTACTAGAAATGCATTAGAATAAGTGTTGTCTCATAATACTGGACTGTTAAAGGAGGTAGACCATGTCGATTACTAGTAGCTAGGTCATCCTTTGAGAAGACCATGCACATCTCTGAATCAGAAACTAGTTCAAGCAGCCTAGTACCCTTACAAGCATAAATTTGAACATGGTTTGCCAGTAGTGCCCTGGGCAAAGGAAATATGATACATACAATCACATAGAGAGGGTATTGTTCCTTTGAAGTTCATGGCGGGTCCCCACAAAGCTCCGCAATGTATGATCGATCACCTTCCGACAAGCTTACCACCACCCACAACGTCGACCAATTGATACCCCAATCCCTTGCACCGAGGACGTTTCGACCAATGCATACCTAATTCCCAGCGGGCAGCAATGCGGAGGTTCCGTCTCACCCATGCGACTCGATCGTATCCCAAGCATTCCGCACATCGCGTGCGCTTCTTCCACCAGGAGACCAAGCCATATAATGTTGCTGTGATTGGAGGCGGCATTACGGGGCTGACCGCCGCCTGGCGGCTATGCCAGGATCCTAAATGCCAGAAAATCACGCTATACGAGAAGTCTTCGCAGCTGGGGGGTTGGCTGCAGTCCGAAACGGCCGACGTCGATGGTGGACGTGTGGTTTTTGAATATGGACCGAGGACAATAAGGGCGAGTGATCCCGCAGCTCTACCCATGCTAGACCTGGTGAGATAGACAATCCGGGGAAGGGTGAATATTTATAGCCTGATTAATTACTGATTGATGGTCTGTTTGCTATTTGCCCAGCTTTTCAGCTTAGGCATGACCGAACAATTATTCCTCATCGACAGACGGTCACCAGCTGCGCTCAACCGCTATATCTATTACCCCAACCATCTCGTTCGTATGCCAGGACCGGAGCCTAACAGTGGACCTCTGAGTTCCATGTGGCGAGGGCTCAAGACATTGCTCACAGAACCTCTGTTCGAAGGTGCCATTGGGGCATTTCTAAAGGAGCCTATTCGGGACGCTCGCACAGATCGACAGGACGAGTCAATAGGCGACTTTGTTTCGCGCAGACTCAGTCCTAAAATGGCCGATAACCTCGCGTCTGCTGTGTTTCATGGTATCTTTGCTGGAGACATATATAAGCTCAGTGCTCAGACTATATTGGGAGCACAACATGCCCTGGAAAAAAAGCACGACTCCGTTACGGCTGGGATCGTGGAAAACATGCAAGAAAAGAAGAGAGTGGTGACTGCCGATCATTTACTGGCGACGTGGTCGGTGCAGGAGCAACGGTCACTGGGGCACTTTGATCGTTTGCGTGCAGTATTGAAGTCTATGAGCGTATTTGCACTCAGGGACGGCATCTCTGAAATAGCTCGAGTGATGGCAAAGAAGTTTCAGGAACATTCCCACAAAATTCAAGTTGTGACTGAGGCTGATATCAAAGCAATCCGACGGGAAGAAAACCATGACATAACGGTAGATACTGATGTTTAAAGTTGGTAAATGCTTGATGCTAACTACCAACGCAGATCTCACTAGATAAAGGAAAAAATAGGGTGACATCCCAAACTTTCAACAGAGTCATCGCCACGGCACCGCCACCAGAACTAGCCAGACTTATAGAGGCGGGCTCAACGAAGGACAGCCAGCGACCTACGGGAACTATATCCAGACTCAAAGAGCACAATTACGCTGTGAACGTCATGGTCGTTAACTTATACTACGACGCTCCCAATCTCATTCCTCATCGAGGTTTCGGCTACCTTATTCCTCGAAGTGTATCATTTGACCAAAACCCCGAGAGGGGTCTTGGAGTAATCTTCGGTTCCGAGACCAGTCAACCCCAGGATACAGCTCCAGGCACAAAACTCACCGTGATGATGGGTGGTCACTGGTGGGATGGATGGGCAGAATCTGATTTGCCCAGTCCAGAAGAAGGAATCCGTATGGCTCGGTCTCTGCTGAAACGCCATCTTGGGATAGAAGCAGCCCCCGCTCTTGCGCGCGCAAGACTTCAGCGTGATGCAATCCCGCAGTTTACGGTGAACCATCTGACGAGAATGGCAAGTCTGTCGCGAGCAGTGCGCGAGGATTTTGATAGACGGCTTACGCTTGCGGGGAACTGGTATAGCATGCATGGTGTCGGGATTAATGATTGTGTAACTCAAGGTTACCTAGCAGCTACATGGGGAGTTGACTCAACAGAAGGCGTTGGTCCACTTCTCAACACCATGTCTGATCTGATGGAGGACCAAGCAGGTGGTATCCCAACTTCATCGCAGCGCTATCTTATGATGAAATATCAAGAGATAAAACGAGCTTAGTGAATGAAAAATAAAATGTAATATATTCTTTCACTTAATGAATATTAAAAACGGCATGTCTTAGATTCAAAGTGGTATCAAGAGTATCCAGGCATATTTATAGATGCTGGATATATCGACCTTTATTCTAGTAAAAGACTGCACCTAGATCCCGCGTAGTCCTAGGCAATCTACAAAGAATTTGATATTGGAAACTGTAGATTCCTAGATAGACTGCTTCGACAGATGGATGTAATAAGCTTTGTTCTCTGTGTGAATACAGTCTGACCATTTTCCACGCCAAAAACCTAGCAAGCAACCTGTGACAGTCCGCTGAAAGATGCTTAACATGATTCATTCCATGTTCGGGGAGTTATTGCTTCTATTTGAGCCATCTTGACCTATTATTGTCTTGAGACATATGTTAAGTGTCGAGCAGAGAAGTTTCCCACTGAGATAAACTGTATGAATCAAATCCAGCAAATACGGCATAATCGAGTGGTCCGAAAGCTTATGTGCATAGATGAATGACGGGTATTATTTATTGTGTAGCGGAGAGATTGAATCATCGCATCTTCGTATCGCCCACGTAGCATATTGCACGGTATGACGACGGGACACGAGAAGAGTTCAATCTGCAACGTTGGAACAGGATAACGTCTCCTATCTCATTTCTCCGAATCCATGATGCATATACCACCGCTGCTGCTGCCGCTGCTGCTGCTGCTGCTGTTGCTGTTGCTAGGGCCAATATGAGAGAGGGGCATGTGTGAGTGAGGCCTGCGGTTTCACACAGCTGGCTTCTTTTCTCCCTCGGCATCGAAGCCTAATGCATCTAGTTCTCGAATGAGTTCGTTGATTTTGATGACCTTTGCCAACTGCTCGGGAAGCAAGGATTCGCCCTTGTCCTTCTTCTCGCGGAGGTCACGAGCTTGTCTCAACTTTTTCTTTAAGTTGCGTGCTTTCTTCTCCTTCTCAGCTTCGGGGTCAACGGCATCTGCCGCTTCAGCCTCGGTCTTTTTCTCTGCTGCTACTGCTGCTCCCTCGTCCCCCTTTTTTTCCGCTTCACTTGCTTTCTCCTCAGCCTTAGCCTTCTTCCTTGCTTCTCGTCGCTTGGCGTTTTTGTTGCTGGCTGCACTTGCACTTTGAATCTCAGTAGAGACTGTTTCTGCACCAGGCACTCCGCCCGCGCCTCGATTCTTCCACGCTTCTGCTGATGGGTTCTTGTATTTCTTCACGTCTTCTGGAGGCTGGTAACCCGGGCGAATCCGAATTTCCTTGCGCTTGGAGCCGTCGGCGCGAGTAGATGAAGGGACATGGCGTTTGCCAGTTACGGCATCGACCACGATGCCAGAAGAAGTAACCGATTCTGTGGCTGGCATTTTTAGAATTGGCAATCTGAGTGTGCGACGAGGAATATGGCTGTGGTCGGTTCTGAGTTGTTTGGCTGGCGCAAAGTGTGACCTTTTGGGAAGTCTCAAGACCGGCTGAGAGTTGTAGTGTATAGGGTAGAAGAAGCAGTGTGGCGGTAGATGGCAGTGAAGCAACAATTCAAAAATCTAAAAGAGCGTACTCATCCTCAGTCTGTCTTCGTTTCGGTTCGTGGGATCTGAGAGACAATTCTGGAAATGGCGGGAGCTGCAACCATCAACCAATAAGCGAGCCGGAAGTTCTCGGGTTTTCGGGCGGAACCTCAACTACTTCCACTTCGACCTCCCATGCTCTCTTGCCCGCACGCATCATCCCTCGCGCTTTTCCAACGGTCGCCTTTGGCAGTTATCTAGACGTCAGAAACAATGGCCGGAGTAAGTACTGCACTGTTTGACTCGGGTTGATGAGGCCAATGGCTAACGTGTGTCCCAATTCGTTGCAGATTTCACAAGTCCTCTACCAGCAAGTGACCCCTACGCAGAGCCCGACGAATATCACCGCCCATGACAACCACGTTCGTACTAACGTCATATTCTTCACCTATATAGGACCCTTTTCGCAAGGAATGCGGTCTACCTGACCTCCATCTTCGTCGGGGCTTTCGCGTTTGAGATGTACGTTGCAGCGTTTCTCCTTACCCATCTCCGAGATAAACCGAATGCTTACAGACATGAAATACTGCAGCGCCTTTGATTCCACCTCCAACAAGATCTGGGATGCCATGAACCGAGGTGTATGTTACCCCCATTTGCGCGACTGTGCACGTTTTGGAACTGACAACATTCTCTTCTAGCGCCAATGGAAGGATATCCGCCACAACTACATCCAGAATGGTGAGGAGGATGAGGAATAGAGGGATCTACTTTCCAATTGTATCCGATTTTTATAAAGGATGGGAGGGCGTGGTGGAATTCCCTCGAATCTGCTGATGTACGATGCCCGTCCTGTGCTGTCCTGTCCTGTCGATGAGGCGAAAAAGATAGAGATCTTGCACCGTTCATTTGTGCCAACAATGTCATTTGTCTTCACACTGTACATGAAATTTACTCCAGTAAAATAGGCACTGCCATCTATCTGTGTTCTCTTTGTCGATCTCAGTTATTTATTGTGTGTATAACGTTGCTTTGGTTCGGCACCGTGTAGGAATCTATTCGATTCCTACTCCGCTTCGATTCGAAGCCCAAACACTGCGTAATCGGATCAGCAAGGATTATTATTGTTATCTCCTGCCCTAATCCAACCCTTCTCTTCCCTCTGAACGTTCACAATCCGACAAGATTCTTGTTCGATCACGTGCCTGTCGGCTTGGCACGGCTTATGTAACAGTAGTCCGTAGTCCTGTGACATAACATCATATACACCTCCTCCTTGGCTCTTCTTCGCTGTCCTTCCTCTAGGCCGGCTTGTACGTCCGACTTTCTCTCATAACGGTCCAATAAAAATTCAGTAGATTTCTACGAGCTTTTTGAATGCGATGTATGGGCCCAATATGATTGGCTGTTTATTTTACCACGCAACAAAGCAAAGAAGCTGATTGGACTCACAATGGAACCACGCCTTGGCGAAGCGCGGGTAAACCACGAACAGTTAGGGTTTGTCAGAGAAAAGGATAGGTAGCTTTATGAGGCTATAATTTTGTATACAGTATCAGAGGAAATCTACCGTACATTTTTATAGTCAAGAGATCGGAAGTATCGTCAAAGATGGCCTCGTCCATAACCATCAATACGGCCGCTGTCAAGTTTCTTTTGAACTGCCAATTTGACTGGTTCTTCAGTATTCTTCTTCTTCTCTTTCTTCCTTTTTTTTTTTTTTTTTTTTTTTTTTTTTTATTCCGATGTCTTCTGAATTGGCTGCGCGAAGATTAAGAGCAAGCCGGCGCCACATTGTTTTGAGAGTAGACAGAAGCCTTAGTTTTCTGTTTCTCAAACGCATACAGAATATCCATGTCAGATAAGCTATACGTGAAATGGTATTGCCTAATCTGATCGTCTAGTTCTTGTGAATCTTAAGTCTTTAGTTGAGCCGGGGCATACGTTGGCTCTGAACCTCATGTATACAACATTCGGTGGCCAATTGCTGCCGTACGAGAAGGCCTTAGGCCACACGTTCATATAGGTGTTGGCGAGCACCTAAGCCACAGAGAGCAGACTGCTACAGGTAATCGTGCCGGATATAAGAAATGACTCCACGTTTTTGCCGATATGTCCGTATACATTTACCGTTTTATTGCGAACTTAGTCGAAGCAGTGGGTAGCAAACGAGGTCCATCACTTACGTTTATTGGGACTCTAAGCATTCCGACCCCCCGATCCTCCGTGCAAGTTCATCGGCAATTCTTCGCCGACTCGCGGCTGCTCACTAATTTTCAAGACACATTAACCTCAATCACGGCTTTATATAAGACGACAAGATGTCTCAAGGTGTCAGACTATCGAATAGCGGTGATGCTTCCCATTGTCAGCGTTCCTCTTCCTCCAATCTCTGGTTGTCAATACAATATATATTCAGAAATGGCAAAGGACACATTTAAGCCTGCGAAAGACATCCCGAGCCTCAAGGGAAAGGTCATACTTGTAACTGGGGGCAATGCTGGCATCGGCAAAGCAACTATTCGCGCCCTCGCACTACATGACCCCGCGCGAATCTAATTGTGTGCACGTCGTCGTTCTGCTGCCTTGACTGCAGCTGATGCGTTGAGGGCTGAAACTCTGTATAACCGAATCGACATTCTGGATCTAGATCTAGCATCTTTGGATAGTGTCAAAAAGTGCGCGGACGAATTCGACAAGAAGGAAAATCGTCTTGATCTCCTCTTCCTCAACGCCGGCGTTGCCAGTACGCCTCCCGCTCTGACCCAGGAAGGCTTCGAGTATCAGTTTGGGATCAATCATATGGGCCACGCGCTTCTCACACAGCTTCTCGTCCCTAAGATGATACAAACGCGACAGGAGGATCCGAGAGCGGATGTACGCATAGTAGCAACTGCATCCAACGCTGCATTTGCTCCTTTTCTTCCAAAAGGGGGTCTCGCATTGAACGTCATGCGCCAGCCGGATGCATATAGTCCCATGGGTCTCTACGCTCACTCTAAACTGGCAAACGTCCTTTTCATCAGAAAAATCGCTCAAATTTACCCGGGTATTACGGCAATCTCTGCTCACCCCGGATTCGTCAAATCTGATATCTTGACAAAGGTGCTCGCGGCGTGGTTAGCATGCTGTTCAAAGCAGTTGTATGGGCAACAGCAGTCGATACCGATCAAGGCGCGAAGTCGCAGCTGTGGTGCGGTACAGCACCCCTTGGTGGAGTGACAGGGGTCCAGACCGCACAGTACTACGAGCCAGTTGGAAAGAGTCGGATGCTCAAGGGTGTGGCGGCAGACCAAAAGCTCACTGATGAGCTCTGGGAATGGACTAACAGTGCACTTGCCAGCTATGGTGGCAAAGACTGGCCCATTATGTGACCATTAATTAGGTTTTAAATAAGACCTATCGAAGTAAATAGATGTATTAGCACTTTCTATATAATTAATACGGATAGAGTATTAATCAAGTTATTGAAACTGATAAGCCCAAGCAAAGTACCTAAGTCATATGAAAATCCGTATGACTTAAAGAGGTAGTGAATTTCTCAATGTATATATGTTTCAGCAGCTAATCGCTGCCTCACGGAAGGCCTGAGGCCGCCCGCGTTTATATAGTTAACGATTTGTGCCAAGCCGCTAGTCTAACTAGCGGGAACGGCGTTACTAAGCTATTGTTAGATTCTCCGTGGTTGGCCTGAGGCCGAATTGATACAGTCAGTAGTGGGTTAACATCAAATCCGACATCACCCCATCCCACTCGCATATTCGCAGAGAACAAGACGAACAGGCGAGCAGATTATCCCACGCTGACTCATAAACCGGTATTAGCTTGTCTTCCTTTGAAGCCTCTCCCACTTTTCCTCCCCGCCGCCAGCGACTGAGGAGCGCTTTGCTGCGTGGTTCCTTCAGTCATAGCCAATCACCCCACAACTCGCATACTAATTCGCACCTGCAGTAAGAGCCCAACATTATCGACTCTGCCTCTCCTTACTAATCCTGCTGCACAGTGCAGGCTTCTCCGTCCGCATATCACTCGTTACTCCAATACCAAATTTCACTGCTTACTTGCCAGCATTCGGCATCCCAATAGCCTTCTCTACCTTCGCCACATCCTGCACCATCTCCCGCTACTCAGAGCTTCGGCGGCTAGAAAACACCGCCGTTTGTGACTACCCCATGGGTTTTTTTCACCGGGTGCTAGACATAGGATAGAACGAAATTACAATGCTCACGGAATGTGAGAAAATTTTGGGCGATGGCCTTTTGCGCCTGCCAGCTGAGTACGATTGCCATTATAGTGTCCAAGCGGAGGAGGACCTGATAGAGCTCCTCTTTCGATCATTATGCGGCCACGATCCCCAACGGCTACGGCTACTCTTCCCCGATGGCACACCGGACGATCGAGCCTGGAAATTAGCAGAAGCCCAAGGCGCCCAAGAAGGCGCGGAGTACAGCGCCGCCGCTCGTGGTAAACGATGCGGTCATATTTTCAAAGCTGGCGAAGGAACCTATCGATGCCTGACATGCGGTGCCGACGACACCTGTGTACTATGCAGTCGTTGCTTTGACGCGTCTGACCACACGGGCCATCAGTACCAGATTTCTCTGTCGCCAGGTAACTGCGGATGCTGTGATTGCGGCGACGAGGAAGCGTGGCGAGTGCCCTTGTGCTGTGCGATTCACACAGACACTAGCGATGGGAAGGGCAAAGAGCGTGTTAAGCAAGGTCTACCACAGGCATGGGTTGACGATATCAGAACTACGATTTCGCGAACATTAGACTATTTCTGTGATGTCATTTCATGCTCCCCAGAGCAGCTTCGACTGGCAAAAACCGAGGAGGGAATCCGCCATGACGAAATTGCATCGAGACTACGTCCGGGTTGGTATGGCAAGGGGGACGAGCCGGAAGATGAACCGGAATTTGCTCTAGCATTGTGGAATGATGAGAAGCATACGATTCGCGATGTGTCTCACCAAGTGACACGCGCATGTCGAGAACGCTCCAGCTTCGGAGATTTGAAAGCACACGAGACGCATGAAATAGGTCGCAGTGTGATCAAGTACTCAAGGGATCTTAATAGATTGCTACAGGTTTCGAAAACGATCGAACATATCAAAGTCACGGTGACTATTCGCTCGGCTCGTGATACATTCAGAGAAGGAATGTGTGGTACCATAGTCGAATGGCTGTCTGATATTGCCGGCTGCAGCTTTGGCGAAGACAACGAAATTCTGCGAAATGTTATCTGTGAGGAGCTTTTGCGTCCCTGGCGGCAGGGCAGTGGTGCATACAATGCAGATATTGGAATGAAAGGCATTGACGACCACGAACGCCATGAGATTACACCCCTGTACCGCACGGCAATTACCCTGACAGTGTCTCCACAAGGAGGCGTTATCGTTGGGACGGAAGACGACGAAGACGAAGATGAGATGGATGAGAATGAGGTAGAACAGGGCCAGGATGAGGATGACATGGAGGAAGATGAGGATTTTGTGGCACATGAAGATGACGATGACGACTATTCTGAGGTGATGGACATTGAGAACTCACGTCTTCGCCAACTGCTGGGAATAAATTCTATCAATGACGATGTTGACATGGGTAATGCAGATGGCGAAGGTCCAGATACAGATGCAAGCACACCTACAGCAGCGCAAGCTGACAACCAAATAGCATCACAAATACCACCACCTGGACGACAAGGCCGAGATAATCAGTCAACTCTTCCGGAAAGCGAGATGGGAGATGGAACCCCTCAATATGAAACTTCTCATGTCAAGATCCCTAGGACCCCAACTGTATCAGTCAAGCTGTCCGCGGCGAAAACTCCTGGTCATTGGCAAACAAGACCTCCTCGACCTGTTGGAAATGTGCCACTGTATGAAAACCTCAGTCAACGCACTCGTCTTGATTGGATGATCCTGTTTGACCTTCGGTTATGGAAGAAGACCAGAGTTGATCTTCGAGATCTGTATATCAGCACAGTAGTCAATGTTCCCCAGTTCAAACGAGTTATGGGGTTGCGCCTCTCTTCGCTATACACATCACTGGCCCAGTTGTACTTGATTGCTGACCGTGAGCCGGACCATTCTATAGTGAATGTATCTTTGCAACTCCTCACAACTCCATCTATCACTGAGGAAATTGTTCTTCGAGGCGACTTCCTCACCAAGGTAATGGCCATTCTTTATACTTTCCTCACGACGCGTCAAGTGGGAGAGCCATGGGAAGTCAATCCGAATGCAACTTTGGCATTTGATGCTGGCTCCGTAACCAACCGTCGACTCTATCATTTCTTCCTTGATCTTCGCCATCTCCTTCTGTCAGAATACGTACAAGGCCGTATCCGCTCTGAAGATCAGTATCTTCTGCAATTCTTAGATCTGGTCAAGCTACCGCAAGGTATCTGTCCGAATGTCCGGGCCGTCGGGGAGCATGTGGAGTACGAAACAGATGCTTGGATTAGTGCTTCTATCTTAATGAGGGAAATCAATCGTCTCTGCCGCCAGTTTTGCGAATCGTTCCGACATCCGACAGCAGTCAGTGGCCATAATCTGGTGCGCGCAATCAAGGCAGCAGCCGTCTATGCCATTGTTCACTCAACCGGTGTCGAGAGAAAGCGGTTTGATCAGGCTGAGATCAAAGAGTACGTCAAGTTTAAACAGCTTCCTCTTTTCGATTTTGAAGTTTCGCCGGAAGGTCACATCCAACGCCATCGAGTGGTTGATTTTGTCGTCGAAAGGGGCTCTATCAGTTTCCATCATGCTCTTCACTATACTCTTTCGTGGTTGCTAGAATGCGGTCGTGATATGAGTCCCGAATTGATGCGCGATATATTGCTTGAGGCTGCTCAATTAGCCAACGAGAAACATGTGCATGACAGGCATCTGAGTAACGAAGATCTCCTACTTGCCATGTTTGACTACCCACTTCGTGTCTGCGCATGGCTCGCCCAAATGAAGGCGGGTATGTGGGTGCGTAATGGTCTAAGTCTTCGCCATCAAATGTCGCAGTACCGAGGAGTATCGTCCCGCGACTTTGCATATTATCGAGACATTTTCCTTCTGCAAACTGCCTTGGTAACTTGCGACCCGAGTCGGGTTCTTGCCTCTATCGCTGAGCGATTTGGGATGGTAACGTGGTTTACTGGAGACTATCAGCCGCGTCAAGGTTATGAAGATTCTCAGATTGTCGACGTTGCTGAAGAATTTATCCACTTGCTTATAATATTGATTACGGATCGCACCTCCCTCACTATTATTGATGATGATAGCATGCTTACACGCGAGAACATCAGTCGAGATATTGCTCACGTACTTTGCTTCAAGCCACTCTCATTTTCCGACCTTTCTACACGTTTAAGTGATAAATTATTGGAGACAGACATATTCCAAGACGTGCTGGACGATGTCGCTACCTTCCGTCCACCAGAAGGATTGAATGATACGGGCACATTCGAACTGAAGCCCGAGTACCTTGAACTAGTAGATCCTTACAGTGCTCATTACAATAAGAACCAACGTGACGAGGCGGAAAGCATCTTCAGGAATTGGATGGCCAAGAAGATAGGCAAAAAGCCTTCTGATATCGTGTTTGAACCTAAACTTCGACCCATCGTGAAGGGAGTATTCTCTGATCTGTCAGCATTTACGAGAACCCCATTATTCGCCCAAATATTACACTATTGTCTTGACTACATCTTGTGTTCCAAGGAGAAAACACCCCAGATTCCATCAACCAGAGTTGAAGCCTTTTTACATATTGTTCTTCATCTTATACTCCTTGCCACCCTAGAAGATGGCACATCAGATGATGATGACAGCAGTAATGGACCTGCAGCGTCATTTGTACAGAATGCTCTAGCAAAATCGAGACCAACACAAGCGGAAGCCCATCTCTCCATTGTTGGCCTTTTGGAAAAGGTGTCTACCGCTGGCGAATTCGAAAGCTGCGGCGCAAAAGTTAAACATATCATTAAAATGATGTGGCAGAAACGCCCGAGGTCGTACGCAATTGCTACTGAAAAACTGAAATTTCCATATGAGCGACTTGATACCAACTCGCCGGCAAGCAATGCTGAATCCGAGCAGGAAATGAAAAAGAAACAGGCTCTAGACCGCCAAGCACGTGTGATGGCACAATTTCAGCAGCAGCAGCAAAACTTCCTCAGTTCCCAGGGTGCTTTTGATTGGGGCGACGACGACGACTTTAGTGACATGGAGTCTGAAAGCTTGGGAGATGAAGAAACCAAGACTTGGAAATTTCCTAGTGGCACTTGCATCCTCTGCCAAGAGGAAACTAATGATTCCAGGCTCTTTGGCACCTTTGCCTTGGTTCAAGACAGCGGCATAATGCGTTTGACGGACATCCAAGATCAGGATTGGATACGTGAGGCACTGAGGACTCCTACAAGCCTTGACCGCTCAGATGAGCACATACGACCCTTTGGCGTTGCTGGGGGGAACCGCGTCATGATCAAGAAACTGGACTCGTCCGGCGGTGAAGTGATAAGTGAGAAGGTTGGACTCAGCAAGGGTTTCTCGTCAAAGAACACTCTACGAGGGCCGGTAACTACTGGCTGTGGCCATATTATGCACTACGCTTGCTTTGAAGTTTATTGCACGGCGATTCAAAGACGCCACTCTCAACAAGTTGCTCGGAACCATCCTGAGCATCTAAATTTGAAGGAGTTTGTTTGCCCGTTGTGCAAGGCCCTTGGTAATGCGTTCTTGCCTATAATTTGGAAGGGCAAAGAAGAGGCGTACCCGGGGGTCCTGAATACAGAGAAATCCTTTAAGGAATTTATCACTGAAGACTTACGACTCAGCCTCTCACAACCACCCAATGTGCCACTGTTCGTCATGGACAGCGAAAAGATACCACACGATCCTTACTTTAACATTTCTAACAAATATCTCGCGAGAGCCTTAGTCACACCATTATCTGCGGCTATTGATGAAAAGAATAATTGGCCTTTTAATTTCTCACGACCGCCTTCTTGGACTCTTCAAGGCGGACCGAGAATTCTCATGCCCGGTGAATTTCCCAATTCCGCTGCTGAAGAGACAGGCACCACCAGTCCCATCCGACCACCACCTCCTCCTACAGATACATCAACGCCTGAAGCTGCATCCGACCCGCTCTCCGAACTCATGAAGATTTACCAGCGACTGAAGAAGACACTGCAGGCTAATCATATTCAGTCGCAGTTCTCTCATAGCAAGAATCCCAGCGTGTGGGATGATCTGATTTACACGGACTGTCTTTTCAGGACCTTTGGATTTAGTATATCTGCTCTGGAGATCTCCCAACGTGGTGTGGAAGCTGATCCCGGTACTACCTTGCTGGACAAAATCCCGCAGTTGACATTGACGCACCTGCGCGTCCTTGCCGAGACGGCTTATTCTTATGCTGCTCTTGGCTCATCTATGAATTTCTATTACGGCGATAAAAATGGAACAACTGAAGAGATCTATGAGATGCATCGCCAGAAACTGTGTCAACTCTTCGCCGGTCATCCTGTTACTAGCCACACGCCATTACTTGACGGTGTTCGTAGCATTGACCCATTACTAGGAATGGATATTTTTGTCTTCCTAGCCGAGTGCTCCTTGTCACTAGGCCCGGTGTTGAATATCGAGATCAGGCATTTGATCCAGCTTTGCTATATGGCTGAAATTGTCAAGGTTACTGTCACATTTATCCTATGCAACCATCATCTCAAAGAAGAACTTGCTCGCCATGAAAGTGACAACTACTTGCAAACCGAGTCCGCGGAGGCGAAGTACGCAATTATGCGCAAATTCTTTGACGCGGTGGTCTCCGAGCTGAAGTCTAACTCTATTGGACGCGCCGCTGGATCTTCAATCACAAGCGGTTATCTGATGGAAGGCGAAGACTCGAGTACTCCCACCTTAGTGATGGCATTGCGCCGTCTCATCTCCAGCTATGCATTACCATTCCTCCGCAAAACCGTGATACTTCTGCATGTTCAGCACGGAGTCAACTTCCCAAACACAGGGCTCGGGGACCAAGGCATGTCAGAACTTGATCGTCTGACTACAATCCTTCAGCTTCCAACACTAGACGAGATCCTCCTTTCGTTCTCTACACCGGAAACCGAAAATCCTTACTACCGACTGTTCTCCGGGTGGATATTCCATTGGAACGCATCGCGGTCGGGAGTGCGTCTCGAAGATCGTCGTCTCTGGCCTAGCTTGTCTCATCCAGCGCCGTTTGAGCTGATTGGTCTTCCGATGTACTACGACCTATTAATCGAAGAAGCCAACAGAAGACGATGCCCCAAGTCAGGAAGAGAGCTGAGCGACCCGAGCATTTGCCTATTCTGTGGTGAAATCATGTGTTCGCAGGCAGTTTGTTGCATGGACAATAAACTCGGTGGCTGTAATCAGCACGTTCTAAAGTAAGTTTTCCTAACCTAATCAGCCCTTAAAAAGAAGACAGTACTAATTGGTAAAAAAAAAAAAAAAAAAACAGATGCGGCAAAAACATCGGCCTGTTCATCAACATCCGAAAATGCACCGTTCTCTACCTCCACAACCACAATGGATCATGGCATTTTGCGCCGTATCTCGACCGACACGGCGAAGTTGATCCTGGTCTGCGCCGCAATCGCCAGCTCATTCTAAACCAGAAGCGGTACGACAAGCTGCTGCGGGATGTCTGGCTGTCCCATGGCATTCCGGCCACGATTAGCAGGAAACTGGAGGCGGAGATTAATAATGGTGGGTGGGAGACTATTTAGTATGTAAAAATGGGAATCCAGCCCTCTTCACATCTGCATGTCACGAACATATTTCTTCTCTTTCTCGTATTAACAACTATTCATGTCTTTTTGGTCAGTTGTTGGCAGGGTCAATATTGTGTTATGCCTCCAAATAGCGATATGAAAGTTGTTTTATGTATATGTTCATATTTATATTCAGTGCAGTAGAATGAATCAATGAGCAAACAAACCTAGAGATAATCATACTGAAGTAAAAGAAGTTGGTTGACTCAGGTGTTTTAGGGCAAAAAGCACGGTAGGCTAGAAGTTTGAAGTAGAGCGGCGAGCCCACCGCTTTCCGCTTTAGGCTGGACTATTTTTTTTGACATCATTAAGCATTGTCTCGGCCACAGCAAACACATCTGTCAGTCCAACTATTAACTTAGCATGGCCAGATAATAAAGGTGAAACGAACAATAAAAAATTCACATCAAGATGAACAACGACCAATTCCGACGCCTGGTCCTTGACCAACCAGGCAAAAAAAGAGCGGACAAAGCGTCTCCAAATCGCGAGTCAACACCGACATCAACATCGACACCATCAGCTGCAATTCTCGGCTCTCATTTTCGCTCCAGCATCCCTATGACACCGCGCAATGTCAAAGGTGGCACTGCCGACTTTGCGCGTCAACTCGCCGAGCATCGTCGCGAGGAATTGCAGCAGCAACGACCTACAAAAAGATTCAAATCGTCCGCGGCGCCAAAGGGCACCAGATTGGCGAGTGGTTATCAGGATCGAACGGCCTTGCGACGCGAGCAGGATGATGGTAGTCAAATAGATGACAAAAACAAAGAAACAGAAAGCGTTGCGCAAAGACTCAAGGCGCTGGAAGATATGCTCAAATTGGGACAGATTGATAATGCGATGTTTGAGAAACTTCGCAAGGAGATTGGTGTTGGTGGGGACTTGGATAGTACGCATATGGTCAAGGGCTTGGATTGGGATTTGTTGCGGAGAGTCAAAGCCGGGGAGGATGTTTCGAAGAAACAGCAGCAAGAGAAAGAGGAAGAAGCTGAAGTTGAAGCTGGAGATGTGGACGAAGAGCTGGATCGTATGCTTGAGGAGAAGGAAGGTCAGATGGCACCACCGCCACCGAAGGAGAAGAAGGTCAAGAAAGGGAATCTGGCGACTGCGCCAGCGGGTAAAATGTCTCGAGATGAGATTCTGAGACAATTGAAAGCCAGCCGCGCCGCCGCCGCGGCAGCAGCACCTCAATCGACACTAAGTGCAAAATTTAAAAAGATCAAGGACGACATACCCGAGAAGAAACGCTGGATTGAAACAGATCCAAACGGTCGCCGGAAAGAGATACTAGTCATTACCGATGCTGAAGGCAAAACGAAAAGGAAAGTCCGCTGGCTGGACAAAGAGGACAAAACAGCCGTAAGCAAAGTCGATGGCAATGGGCTCCTGCTTCTTAGCCAAGATGCCAAACCCTTGGGCATGGAGGTTCCTGCCGTGGTTGCCGCGAAGATAGCCGCGGAAGCAGCAGCAGCAGCACAAGCTGAGGCAGAAGACGATGACATCTTTGCGGGCGTTGGGACAGACTACAACCCGCTTGCAGGCTTGGACGAGAACGACTCTGATGAGGAGGGGGGGGATGAAGAGAAGGAAGAGAAATTATTGGAAAATAAGCCGAGCAAGGAAGAACCATCTACAGCACCGCCAGACTACCAACCAGCGCCGCGGCGAAACTACTTCAACGACAAAAAGACAGCAGAAGATGCCGCCGACACATCTCGCAGCAACGCGCTAACCCAAGATCCTACCCTCCTCGCTGCACTGAAACGTGCCGCTGCACTCCGTCAAGCGTCGTCGAAAGATGTCGAAGGAGACGGAGAAGAAGGCGAACTTGTCGACGACGCAACCGAAGACCCTGAGAAACTAGCGCGTCGCAAGAAATTCCTTGAAGAGGCGCGTCGTCGCGACGCTCAGGATGCACTCGATCTCGATTATGGGTTTGGCAGTAGTCGTGTTGAGGATGAGGAAGACGAGGAAGGGCCCACGTTTGATGCTGCAGGCCAGCGTGGCGGTAGTAATAAACGTAAGCGAGGACCGAAGAAGAGGAAGGGTGATAAGGATTCGGCGGCTGATGTGTTGAGGGTTATGGAAGGGAGGAAGAATAAGTGAGGCAGTCTATTCGTCTTGTCTAATTACATATATCATGATACTACGTTTAGGAGAATCAATTATAATCAGAAAAGTCAGGGAAGATAATGAGCTTCATTAATAACTATATATCCAGACCTATCCCAGCATTCTAAAAGATTTCTTACGTTAGCGGTGGAATATCTGGCTCAACAAGCAGGAAGATTACCTAGGGATTTCGTACCTGGAAAAAAAAGAAAAAAGTAGGCGGCTAATGCGCCGCCGCCGCCGCCGCTGTTGTTGTTGTCGTCTTCATTGTCGTCTGTTTTCGTTTTGATTTCTGCTGAGGTCTAAAGATCATAGAGCCAGTCAGTATGTATACACATACTGAGTGAGTCACGGGATCCGCTAAGAAATGCACAACTGGAAGGATGTAGAACTAACGTATATATGATAATCCATATAGACTAGAAATAGCGATGGGGTGGCGCGATTGGAGGCTGGGACGGGGGCAGACTCGGGCAAATTGGGCAGTGAGAATGGGCAGTGAGAATGGGCAGGGAATGGGCAAGGGACTCGGAGGCATGACTCACCGGAAAGAAATATGGTCGAAATTGAATGCTAAAGCCTAAAAAGAGATTGCTCGGGCGCGCGTCAGCGTGTCCGGACTACATGCCGAGTGAGTACAACCAAGGCCATTAAGAAATACAGTGATACGATATGTATGATAAGAGATATAAAGCAGAAAGCAGAGGGGAGTATGGCGCTTACTGGGACTCACCTGAAGAAAGCGAAGGGCGTAAATGGAGTCGAGTGTAGTCGAGTCGCGTTGGTATTCGTGTCGTCCCTGGAAGAGATAACTCAGCATGTCTCCATGCTGAGTGAGATACAAAGTAAAAGCAGAAGAAAACGCCAGCCAGAAAAAAACATCGTCTAAGAGTAGATGAAAAGAAAAAACTAGGTGAGTATCTAAGTCTACGTTCTTTGTATCTCACCTTTCGAGAGCCAAAGAGTCAGTTGACAGTGTCGTCGCAGTTGAAGAATCGGACCTAGAATCTTGACACCCCTTTCAGCACGTTGCAAGGCAATCGGACTGGCGAGACAAGGGGAACGTCGACCGACGTCGCACGCTTGGCCAAGCGGTTTGGGGGGGGGGGGTCTCACCTGAAGGGTAGCAGTAGATAGATGACGGTAGATGCCTGATGCTGGACTAGAAGTAGTGGTGGATGGCCTGAGGTTCCTGGCGTCGAACTCAGGAGGGAAGCTGGAGAGAGCTGGGGAAAATACAGAAGAAAGATCGAAATGGGAGGAACGGGGAGAAGGGCTGGTATTTATAGACGAATCTGGGGCTGCTGCCTGGCACAAACAGAGTCAGAAAGATGGATGGAATGATCTGATTACTCCGCAACTCGGCAGTTGCGCCGCTGCCTAGAGGTTAAGAGCACAATCTCCATTGGCTGTGGGAGTCGGGGGAGTCGGGGAGATTCACTTTCAGACCGGCCCCGGATCTACGAACCATGGTTCTGCCGCTGATCATGCCTGTTCCTGGACCCTGAAGCCGTCTTTTCTGCTGTCGGTTGACTCATTTCTTCTAATTGTGGAGACGGAGTGAGGCTAAGCCTGCAGTTCGTGTCAGTTTCTTCCGATTTCCTCTGCGATGTCACCTCGAAAACATGGTTCTGGTGGGGCTGCTATCATGTCCGTTCACTATTTGTAGAGCATCCCACACTCAGAGCAGGCCGGTACTCGAGGTCGGCCCTTGTTGTTCTCTGTCCTTCGCAGATACTAGGCATAGCAAATCGGTCTCTACATGGCGCAATCTGTCATATCGGCGCGGTGGAGACGATTCGGGCCGTTCTCTCCACACCCTGTGCGCGCCGAGATTGCGCATTGACCAACACCGGTGCCCATCCCAGGCAGCGTACTCCATACTCCCTACTTCACGGCGTGGTCAAACGTGCACAGAACAAAACTAGACATGTCGTTGATCGTATCATTAGCGATAAGGATAAGCAAAGTCAATCGCGGACTAGCGCCGATCATCCGTTGTTCACGGGAACAACGGCGCCTTGGCAGGCACAACCGCGGTGTCCGTGCTCCGTGCGACGCCCGCTGCCGTAAAGCTCAGGCATCAACTGGCCTGGGGATGCATCCACGAGTGTTTGTTTCATCGCCGTTTCAAACAGCACATCGACTTTTACTGCAGTGTTTAGTTCGATCCCTAGATCTGTGGAAGTAAATTATCTATTAGATATATCAGCGTGTACGGAGTAGGCTGATACGTGCCAAATTCTTTTCAACTTAACCAGAGTAGTAGTCTACATCAAACACGAGAAGTACAGAAAAAGACCAGTCCAGGCCCGAGTCCGCCAAGTGGAGGCGCGCACGAACCGATATTTGCCGTTTTGAAGTATATCCAGGCACAGCTTGTGATTGGCTGCACTACAGCACCCTGGTGGGCTTGCTAGCCGTGCACCATCCAATGGAATTGCACAGCGGGCAACTACACAGTGGAGTCTGTCTATCTCCACCCAATGAGAGGCCCGCACTTTGTCTACTCTGACAAAAAGCAGCAATTTACCAGTCATGTCATCGCGCCAATGGCACTGCAGGCTCAACTACAAACACAGACAAATGAGATGAAACATGATGGAACAAGCGGGGCGGTCATTCTCGCCTGCTGCTCTCTTTTAAATTTAAAAGACGCCTTCGCCCAAGTCATTCGGCTGCGTCTTTTTCTCTTCCATATTGTTTGCCTCGCTTTGCCCTTTTTTTTCCCCCCTTTCTCCTCGTTGCTTCTTAATTCTCGCTTCTTGATTCTACTGTGCAGAGCACTATTGTCCTTCCTTTCTCACTCCAAGTCTTCGGTCATTCTCTGCGAAGTTTGGGGTTCAACACACACAACACTACATTTGTTCATCATATTCTCAGGTTGATCCTCAGCTAATAGTCTTCTTATTTTTTCTGATCTGAAAGAGATCCCAACCCATCATAAAGTCTATCGCCATGCGTGTCATCAACGCCTTCATTGCCACCACCGCCGCCATGATGGCCACCGCCGCTGTGGCCAAACCCCATGGTCTTCATGCCAACTTCCACAAGCGCGCAACCACCAGCACCAGCAAGGTCGGCTCGGCCTACAATGACGTATCCCTCATCTCTCTGATCAGCGATGCCTCGTGGGCATACAATTGGAATGATGCCTCCGACGGCACTGTCCCCTCTGGCGTCGAATACTGCCCCATGCTCTGGGGGCCAAAGATGTACAACAGCTGGACCTCAGCCGTCAGCACCGCCCTTTCCGGAGGAAGCACCTGCGTGCTAGGCTTTAACGAGCCTGACCTGGGTAGTCAGTCCAACATGAGCCCCCAACAGGCCGCCATCGACTACCAAACCTACATCACCCCGTTGGCTGGCCAAGCCACCCTCGTGTCACCCGCCATCACCAACGGTGCAGGCGAGAACGTCGGCTTCAACTGGATGCAGAACTGGCTCACAGCCTGCAACGGCGCATGCAAACCCAATGTCATGGCCATCCACTACTACGCAGATGCCCCGGCCTCCGATTTCTTCGACCATGTGAACAACGCCACCAGCCTTGCTAGTCAGAACGGTATGGATAGCGTCTGGATCACCGAGTTCCAACATACCGGCAGCGCTGCTGATCAGGTAGCTTTCTTGCAGGAGGTTATTCCTTGGCTTAACTCTAACACTGGCGTTGGTCGTTACGCTTACTTTTTCACGGCGGATGGCTACCTGCTGTCGGACAGTGTGCTGAGCACCGTCGGACAAGCTTACACTGCGTCTTACTAGACTATTCAAATTCTGCCAACTTCTCTCGACGGTCACCAGCTGACCGAGAGTTTTCTTTTCATTGATAGATTTTGTATTAGTGGATACATATGGAGTAACAACGTCCAGTTATATGATATACGAGCAATGAATTCTGTTAAACTTTGGGCTTGACCTTTTTTTTTTTTTTTTTCACTTTTTTTTTTATAATAAAAGCTCCATCTTTGTGGATATTTAGTATTTAGTATTAATTAATACTTAGTAGTCTAGACTGCGCACAAGAACGAGGACCAACATCAATCTGCACTACTTGGCGGGCCAATTTCGCTATCCATGGATTGCCATCTTGCCGAGTGCTACGCTCTGAAAGCATTCCATGGATCAATTAATTAATTACATTGATAGTGAAATAGTAGAACAGATTCATTGTGGCTTTATTTATGTGCTATTACAATTGAATCATAGGCACTGTAATATCACTGTATTCACAATGATTCGCATTAAAAAGGTAGTTTTTGAAGCCAGACTATTGGTTTTATAAATAAATCCATTTCATTGATTTGTACTGACTTATGGTACACCTTTTTCCCCTTTGCTTTCGCCTTGTTTTACTTTTTTTTCCAAGTTAGGGTTTCTTCCCCATCTGGTAATTGAGAAAATCCGCAGACAATAGACGATTTCATGAAAACCGAAAAATTGGAAAGAAGACAAAACATCTCATCAAAATTGATTCATTCTGGATCCCTTTTCTCTCAAAACAAATTTTTCAAAAAATAGTATGCCAAGCGCTATCAAAATCGCCTGTCGCTATACAAAGGATACATACTATGCTCCCCATTCAACCAGCGCACAAGCAACGACCTAGGTCCAAAATTGCGCGTAAACAGCTTTGTGTATGATTCAAATCCGCGTACAGCATTGCTTGTATCCCTGACACCATCGATTTGCACATTTTGCAAATGGTTGAGCGCCCTCGATATCTTCCACGTATTCAGAACAGTCTTCCAGGTTCCATTTTCAAGATGCATGGCTCCTAGGAAGAGCTCTTGAAGTGATTGACTAGCCCGGATAGCCTCGGCGAGTTCGCGGAGTTCGTCTAGCTCTGTTGTGCCACCCGCTACAACTAGGTAGGATAGGACGGGGAGCTTGGGGAGGAGCCCAATGGATATCTGCAAAGGGGTTCTATGTGAGAGTGGGTCGCTGCCTTTGATTACGTGCGTCAGGCTCAGGTACTGCAGCGATGATGCTGAGGGTAGAGTCAGCGCTTTGATTGATGCGTGATATGACACGTCCTCGACCGCGGTGTGAACTCGGACTTCTGGTACGGTCAGATCGAGACGGCGAATGCCAAGTGTAGATCGCCGTAGGAACTTGTACTCTGTCCCTGCGTTGGGGGACATGAGGAAGTCCTGGGGGATGTGGTTGATGTCGATGGATGCCAGCTTTGGGAAAAAGTCTTGGAGGCACGTGCTGCTGCTACTGCCTGCTTGCCTGCGTGCTAGGGCGTCGAAGAATTTGATCCCACGTATAGGGAGGCGGTGCCAGATGTCGTGTTCTGGTTTTTTGATGGGGAAGACCGTCATGGCCAGCTCGGGACACATATACAATGACATAAAAGGCAAGTGAGTGTCACCCACTTTCGTCCAACCATGTTCAACAGGATGTGGCATTTTTCTTCGGACATTCTCAGACAAGCCATTCCACTGCTACATGGCAGGCGACCAGATGATAGAAGGGTTGCGTTTCATTTCGCGGAAATTGTGAGTGATGAACATCACGCTTTGGACGTTCTTCAACAGCGGCAGAATGTTCATGACTAGCATGTAGTCTCGGTTTCTCTCGAGGTTCCATTTCTGAGACCTAGCAAACCCGACCCAGAGGGTGATGGCTGGTCTGGCGATGGTGATACGAGTCTCCAAGACTTCATCTTCGCGTACCTGGTGTAGGTCTCGTTCGACATTGACGTATCTGCCATCCCAGAACTGGGCGTATGTCATGTATATGTTGTCATGGAGGAGCAAGATCTCATGGATAGAATGGTCCCACGAGAGCAGGGTGACGTGTCGAAGCAATCTCTCATTCTTCGAAACCAGTTCCAAGTAGTCCAAGTCTGCCTTGTGTGTGGAGATATGCAAGGTGGTGAGAATTGGGAAATCCAGCATGACAGAATTGGTGGTGCGAGAAACTCGACGCATATTCTTGCGATCCTGGAGAGTCAGGTTGTTCACAAGCAAGTACCTGACCACTGAATATGCCCCATTGTTGAGGTAGGCCAGGAACTCTTCCAGATTCATCGTGCTTTAGGGCTTGGATCAGGTCGTCAAAGGTCTCGAAAGAGGTCGTGACTATTTTGAATAGAAGCAAGCAAGATGCATCAGCACTGAGCTTGCAGTCAAAATATGCAATAAGTACTGCTTTTAGAAGATGAGTGAAGAACAAGTGCATGTACTTAGGTGGATATGTGCAAGGAGTAAGAGGCAGCGAGAACAAGCCAGAAGAGGAATATGCGTTATGTATGCAAGTGAGCGTGGATGATAAGCGAGCAGAAGAAAGAGAGAGAAGAAGGAATAGCAAGCAAGATATCACATCCGAGACAGGACGTAGCCTTAGGCAGCCTCTGGGAAGTAAATCAAAGGCATCTTCCTACAGAACTCTTCACAAACCACCTAATTGGCAGCACACGCCCAAGACCAGCTAAGGCTAGCCATCTGCTCTTTGTGATATCTTAGGCAACACATAATGATGTGAAGCCTAGTGAGTATTTTTATCATTGGCACAAGAAATGTAGTCTTTGTAAACTGTGATATAACATACAAATACCTGGGTATCAAGGAGGACATGCCCCAACCCAGTGAACATTTAACATCAGATGATTGCACTGCTTATTGTCTTTAATTGTAAATAAGCTATTATTCATATCACCTAGGAGACGACAGCAAAAGAGGTCAAAAAATGCATCAAGAAATATTATACAGATTTTGCGGGTATCTCCTTCAGAATGCAGCCAGCAAAAAGATCCCCATCCCATATCCCACGCCTATGCAAAATAAAGTCATAAGTTAGCAAAGATTTGATTAGTCAACAGCCATTTTATCCTCATTGACACCATTCTGCCCGTCAGCAGAACTGTCCTCTGGCTCTGTCTCTGCTGCTGGTGTTGGCTGTGCTGGGTTTGACCCATTAATATTGCCATCCATCTTATCCTCGCCATTTATTTGAGACAAGTTGTTTTCGTCTGCAACATCCTCGTTGACCTCCTCCCACAGACGAACTGTCCTATCCAGCCCACAGCTGGCTATGAGCCTCGTGCCATTAACCTCAGCAGTATCAACACCCAAGACAACATCTGTATGCCCCTCGATCCGTTGCAATATGTTCTTATCAACCACATCCCAGCATACCAAGGCGCCGTCCTCGCTACCACTGACTGCAAACGCATGCGGCGGTCCGCCTGGCGCCCGATACGTGCCGAAGTTCCCACACAGGCTGTATTTGCGATTTATGTGCCCTTGGTACGTCTTGATACACCGCCCTTGGACGTAGTCCCATAACCGAATACAGTCATCTAGTGTCCAGGCAAGAACATACTTGCTATTCGGAGAGAAGCGCACCGCCATAACTGGTGGGTTGTCCTCATGAACGAGCGTACGCAAACATTGCCCCGTCATCGTGTCCCAGATTCGAATCAGTCCGTCAGACGAGCAGGAAACGACCAGCGTTCCATCGTGGCACACGTCAATCCCAGCGACAGGGTCCGAATGAGCGGGCAAGGAACGCATAACTTTTGCGGAACGTACATCCCATAAGAAAACAGCTTCGTCGTATGATCCACTAACAAGGATGTTTCCTTTAGGGGAGAACGCGATCGAGTATACATAATTATGGTGCCCGTTGAAGGCTCTTGGGTGAGCCTTGCCCGTCAAGGCATTCCACAGCCGAATGGTCTTGTCGTCAGAACCTGTAGCGATTGTCTCGTTGTCCGGACCCCACGCGACAGTTGATATACCGGCCAGATGTCCTTCGAACGTATGAATCAATTTTCCCGTCAAGGCGTCCCAGACTTTTAGTGTGCCGTCAGCTCCTATAAACCGATTAGTACATTTGTCCGTATTGCCAATCGCAAATGCAGGGGCATCTATTTAGGGCATACCTCCACTGGCAAGCATGGTCCGATCGGGAGAAAATTTAACGGCAGACACTCCACGAAGATGACCTTTTAGCAAATGCTTCTGAACATAATTTATATGATCTGGTTTGGGCGGCGGCGGAGGGGCGGCAGGCTCAGGTGTTGGTAATTGTTCAGGTTGCTCCGTAGTCCGCGCATCAAGAGACTCTGAACTATCAATGTCACCTTGTGCCGGAGCTAAATCGCCGGAATCTACTTTCACATCGGATGTCTCCTGGTTGTTGTCCTGGTGATCTGCTGCATTCGCTGGCTCGTCTTCTTTGGCGGGCGACTGCTCCCGGCCCCAAAGGGCGTCCGCGTCCATGGCGAGCTCGTCTGGACCGTCAGAGACACTGGGGCTGTTTGATTGACGTTTATATTGACGGCGATCCGCTACTGCTTTTTGGGCCGACCAGCTAGCTTTGCGCCGCTGCTCTGTCTCGTAGTCCGAAGCAGCGGCGAGCTCGTCGGAAGAGGACGATTGAGATCCATGGCTAGGGGATTGCGGGTTGGGCGTGGCATCTGAGGCCGCGCCGTTGAGTTTACGGCGCTTGAGGGGCGGGTTTTCGGTATCTGCTCTTGAGCGAGCCATGAGAAAAGGCAATAAGTTCCCTCTTTGACAAAGAGGTCGTTCAGCGTGGCTGCATCTTTTGATGCGGCACAAATTGCCTACCGACCCAACGCGGTGATAAGATGCGCCCCGTCCAGCCAATCAGAGCCAGGGCGGTCAGCTAGCGTCGAGCGTCGCATGAATTCACGTTTACGCATTGGCCCAACGATGCCTTCATTCATTTTAGCAAACAAGAAGTTAGCACAACAAGAAAGCGAAGGCATGGTTGGGATCTTGATCTACGCCATCCTCGTGCAGTCATAACTCAAACATGTCGACCCCCAACAGCGACTCTCCGACCCGCATCCGCATCCTCACCCTGAATTGCTGGGGCCTCAAGTTCCTCTCGAAATTGCGCCATGAGCGTCTCTCAGAAATCGGGCGACAGATTGCTATCGCCGATGACCCTCCCCAGATTGTGGGCTTGCAGGAATGCTGGACCCAGCAAGACTATAGAAGCATCCGCAGACAAACGAAACATCTGCTTCCCTACGGCAAGTTCTACTACAGCGGCGTGTTCGGGGGCGGACTAGCCATTCTCTCCAAATGGCCCATCGAAGAAAGCAGCATGTTTGCTTACCCGCTCAATGGGCGCCCGACAGCGTTTTTCCGCGGTGACTGGTATGTCGGCAAGGGTGTTGCCTGCGCGCGGATCCGGATGGGGCCAAACGCAGACGATGTTGCGGAAGTGTTTTGTACGCATTTACATGCACCGTACGAGAAAGAGCCGCACGATTCCTATCTATGTCATAGAACAGCGCAGGCATGGGAGATTTCCAAGTTGATGCGGCGAGCGGCAGAGAGAGGCCATTTGGTTATCGGACTGGGCGATTTCAATATGGTCCCCATGTCCTTTGCCCATCGGCTGATTACAGCTCATGCCCCCGTCAAAGACGTATGGCGACACCTACATCCGGACTCTTCCGTTGGAAGTGCAGAGTCGGTCGCGGAGAGAAAACGGGGGAAGCCCATCCCAACGGCGGATTTCAATATCTCCGAGAATGGCGCTGCAAGTGACGGTCCCTTCAATACGTGGCGCTGGCCCAAGGACCAGCAAAAGCGACTCCTCAAGGGCGAAGATATTCCCGTTGATGGAAGTCAGGAAGACCCCAAGGGCCGAAGATTGGACTACATCTTTGTTGGGGACGGGGGCTATCCGCCGTCCTTCCCAACCCCTCAATGGAATATAGAATCAGCCTGGGTCAGCATGATGCAGCGCCATCCCACGCTTAAAGTATCTCTAAGTGACCACTTTGGCATCGAAACGGTCATTACACGCAGCCTTGAACACTCTGCTGGTGCGGTCCCCATTCCGGCGGAACCCGAGACACGTCAACCAGAGCCTGGAAATGCCGATGATCACGGCTTTGCCGTTCAATCTTCCTCTCAATTACATCCAACATCCGCCCCCAGCAGTGCACTTGCAGTCGAAACTTACGATGAAATCCTCACCCTGATTGATAACTATATGCTCCGCGAAAGATCGCAACGCAGGTGGCGCTTGGCGCATTTCCTGGTCTCCATACTCGTCTCCATCGGTTGCTTTGTGGCCGTGTGGTGGACGTCGGATGTGATTTATGTTGCGTTCATTCTTACGTTTATCAGCACTTTGAGCTTTGCGGCTGGGGTGCTGGATGGGTTGATAGGTGGTTTGTTTATGTCGGCTGAAATACGGGCGTTGAAAGAATTCAAATGGGAGGTTAGGAATGCGAGGCGGTTGGCTAGTGTTGCTGCTGGGGTTGGCAAGGAGGCTTTGGGCTTGTACGATGATGATGAAGACCTTTAATGAGTTTTGACACGAGATTCTCGCGTGCCATTCTTTTGTATATACAGGGATAGACTGGCCCTTCTTTGCATTTACTTGCTCTACTTGACGGGGTGTTTTCTGGGAGGTGATAATAATAATATTGAATAATTTGCAGCATGTTACTAATCAAGTCTCAAATTGTTCGTAATAGTCTCACATGCTGTGGAATCAACGAGAGAAGCCCCAGTAAATGGGTAAGTTGAACGAACGATAGACACTCCATGGAACTGTCTGTCACCGGGCCTGAATGTCAAGTTTGTGTCATCTACTCAGCACATTCGCGCTTGCGGTCCTCAATAACCTTGAGAGCCTCCTCAGCAGCCTTGACACCACTAAGAACCATGGCGCCAAAAGTCGGGCCCATACGGTTGAAGCCATCAATCTCGGACAACTCCATACCGCCAATAATGAGACCCTTGGTGACCTCACGGGTATTCTTGACGATGGCGTCTTCGGCGGAGTTCATGTCCAAGCCGCGCATGCCGCCGAGTTTCTCGATTGCGGTCATGGAAACGAGCCGCTTGGCACAGAAGGCGCCGAAGGGGCCATCGTGGCCGGTGGTACTGATCACGAGGGGAGCGTTGATGGTGTTGGGGTCCATGCAGGACTGGTCGTCGTGGTGCATGGTGACCAGAGTCCAGTTGGTGACGACACCGGCGATGCGCACGTCTTGAATACCGTTCTGGCCAGGTCGGGTAATCAGGTCCTCGACGCTGGTAGCGTTGAAGAGCTTGATGTTCGGGAAGGAGAGGACCTTGGAAAGAAGGGTGGATGTGAACAAGGCTGCGTGTTTAACAACAACATAGTTGGGGTTGGATTCGTCTTCCTCGTACGGAACGCCGAGGTCACTGAGGAAGACATCCGCAGGCTTGCGCATGACCATGGCTGAGAATAGCTGTCCACCCAGCCAGGCACCACCGCCTAGTGACAGTCAGTGATGATTCATTCTCATAAGAGAGGGGCTAATCATAGCATACCGGGAGAAACATTAGCTTCGACAATGGCAATCTTCAGGTCTGGGCGGGCTTTGCCGAGTACGTAGGCGGTACTGAGACCGCAAGAACCGGCACCAACAATGACAATGTCACTCTCAGCATACTTGTCAAGGTCGTTAAAGTAGCGACGAGTCATAGCACGAGAGACCTGGCTCTCGCGGATCGGGGCAAACTTGAAGCTGTCCCATTTGCCAGCAAACTGTTCCAACAGCTTAGCCTGCTGGTCCTGGCCGGTAAGGGAGATGACTTCAGGAGCCAGCTTGCCCTTCAGACCGTTGGTGGTCATGACAGGGGATGTTGACTCGTAGATAGCTGCTGGAGGAGACATTGTTTTGTTTGGTATCAAGAAACGATTTCTATACAGCGTCAGCATTCCCAAAACCATTCAAACTTATCACAGGGGAAGGCAGAAAGCATGATCCTTTCGCTGGTATTATCCAGATCAAGTTGTGACCGTCTGATTTCAGCCAGAATCCCAGAGCCACAGTAAACAGGTAGTACGTGTATCCGCACTACCTACCGACTGTAGATGGGAATCTAGCACCGGTTCATGCCACCAACTGTACCATAGATACCTTGATGAATCACTGGATTGTATGCATCAATGCCAGTGTGTCCTTGAAGGAGCGAAAGAATTTCCACAGCTTTCCGCCTCCCATTGAAGGGAAGACGAGGTGGTGGTTATTACATCGTTGGTTCCGACGGGACTAGAGGGAATACTATGGGTCAGCACTGTTCAAGGGCGAGTCGATAGAAGGAAGTACAAATCAGATTGAGCTTTTTTGCTGATAGTAAATACCTAGGTACAGGGTGAAGATTGAAGAAGAGAAAAAGGAACAAGAGACGGCGGGAGGGGTTGCGGGGTTTTTATACGCCGCGCACCCCGGCGGTATCGGAGCCCTCACCGGCTGCCGCTTTTATGACGAAAAGACTCGGTTGTATGACGCTGCCATGAATTATATAGTTAACTATACTTCAAGTACCTATACCAGTATGCAGCTCAAGCGAGCTCAACTTCGATGCTCACCCCGTAGTCTCGGGCGTGTCTCTCATCTGCTCGTATCCTGTCCTCTGCCTTAATCCAGTTTTTCATCTTCCCGCACTTCTCGATCTGAGCGACGCGGTCAAGGAGGGCTTCCTTCGTGACCGTCTGTCTCGAGTCCTCATTCAATGTAAATTTCAGGCACAGAGAGTCAGTCGTACCCTGCTTCTTTTTGTATACTTGTTCCCATGTCGTGGCAAAACGAATACGTGATATGCCAGGGGCTACACGCCCGGCCGGATACACGTCTCCTACTAACGAAGCTACGCGGCCAAGGTACTGAGACCACCAGGCCTCTTCAGGAGACACAAACTGCCGAAGACGATGTTGAAAAGACTCTTCAACTGGCGCCAGATCTCCAGGCCACCGTTCAGAAAGTATCAATGCGATGATTGCCCGGTCTTTGTGTGCGATGCTGTTGGCAGAGGCTAAAACTCCCGTCGTGGTGCTGTAAAGCCCGGCAGCTGGTCTGGTTTCCCTGGGCACGGATGCGTGAATAAAGAGTAGATTGCTCACAGCATGTAGTAGACTTGGAGAAAATGCGTGTGGAACGTATCGAGAATGTATAGGCGATAGAGTTTGAGGAAGTGAAGATCTAAGAAGCCCGTAAATGATATCCGCGGAAGTCATTGCATAGGGTATAGTGGCGACAATAAGGGGATCTTGTCTTCGAATTTCAGTCCTTAGTCCATCGAAAAGAAAGCCTTCGCGAACACCTCCTTGACAGAATCTCACAGACCGAATTGTAGGAAGACTCTCTGTCAGAACTCTTACAAGCAGCGCTACAGCAGGGACCTGTGATGTTCGTCTTTTAGATACACGGAATATTTTCTTTTCTTCCGATTCTGCAGCAGTTCTCATAACAGTTGCCGTGTCCTGAAAATCAATCGGCACTGCTTCGAATCCATTGATGATTGGAATCGGGTATGGAGTCAACCTAGATCGGCTCATAAGTAGATATCCCCATCCCCGAAATCCTCCTCCAGATAAATAGAGATCAAATCCGCCTTGTGTCTGAGCAGCCTGCTCTAGATCCTCAGGAACATCAAGAGACTGATACGCATTCCGGAAATTATCCTTCATCTCTGTAATCAAGTCATCTTCCGCTCTTTTGCCTTTGCTTCGAGCATCCTGTAGCCTTCTTGTAAGCGCTGCGGCCCCGTAAGGAAAGCTGACTGACCCGCGGGGGCTCGTCGTCACGTCTCCATCCCGAGCAATCATCCATGTGAGCTGTGTGCTGCCACCACCAAGATCCATGACCAAGCCCTGTACGCCTGCAAAGCTACTGGCAACACCCAAAGCTCCAATGCGGCCCTCCTCTGCTTTCGAAAGCAGTCTTACATCCCATCCGGTGCGCTGTTTGATTATATCGAGGAATTCCTTGGAGTTGGGTGCGGTTCGCGTAGCCTCCGTAGCTAGGATGTGGATATTCTCCTCCAGGACTTCAAAGTCCTCACAGGTGCTCTTGAAACGTAGCAGTCGTGAGATTACTTGGTCGATAACTGTTGTCGAAATCGGGCCACGCTCGCCGTCGGCTGTTGAGAATTGAGCGTCGTATAGTGAGATGCCTGCTCGGTCTTGGAACACGGTGGGCATAATCCTCGCAGTAGGTTCCGCGAGGTTGGAGATGGAGAATCGTATGCCATTGCTTGTATATATCAGCTCATTGACCACATTTTTTCAATTGTTGCTGGTTTGTCGTCACCTGCCCATGTCAACCACGGCGTGGAGACTTTCCGCTTTCAGGTCGTGCATTTTGCCTGCATGCTTTGTCAACTGAGCTTAGCAGGATTAGAAGTTATTGGCAAGGTAAACAGAATTAAGAATTCTTCTCAATATGCAGCCTCAAAATTGTTCCGCGCGAGGAACAGTAGAGGGAAAGGAAAACGGGAGGGAAAAAAGGAACGCGGGGCTCTTATCTTATCGTCTATGACGTATTGTAACTACTAACTACATAACTACCCAAGTATAACTTAACAACTATCTATCTCCAGATACATTTATTCAGGCACGATATTTCACGGTCAAAGAAAGCCTTTTTCGATTCCTAGACTATCTAATCTGGTAAGGCACCAGCATCTGCTCGTCGGATTTCGACATTATATTCTCCAAGCATCCCTTCAGGAACCTGATCGGTTCGTAATGGCTAGGCTCATCCTTGCTCCCAGGGTCGATCATGTTCAAGTGCAACTCTCGCGAGAAGAACAGCGCCAATTGCTCAAAAGCAGTTTTGGGACCAAGTAACTCCACTCTGTCTTTGAACTCTTCAATCACCTTCTTTCTGATATGATTCCAAAACTCTTCGTTTCTAGACCAGTCGTTTCCGATGACAATGATCTTGAGTCTCTCAGGCATATAGCCGGGGAGCCTCGTTATCTGCGACAAGACGTGCAGAAAGATGCTCAGGCTGGACTTCCACGGGTACATTGGCGTCACTCGCTCGATAAAAATAGCCACATGTTTCGTTGGGAGGGACTTGCTGAAGAGTTTCACGATTTCTTCCAGCATGAAAATGGAAAGGAAAAGGTCGTGGTTACGTAAATCCTTGTCGAGGTTACGTCCCTTTATTTTTATGCGCTTGCAAGAGTCAAAGGGAAGAAGTTGGATCAATTCATATATCAGCGCGGCCACCAGGCAGCAAGTATGCCGGTACTCCCACTCATCTCCCTCGGTGTTGTAGTCAACGCAGTACAAGCGAATTTCGGCATAATCCCGTGTTGATATTGGATCCAAGACCGAGTTTGAAAACTCCGATACGAGACGCAAATTATCACATCCAACTCCTTGGTGACTCCGTTCCGAACATTGCCCGTTTATGACACAGAAACCGGATGTATCTGCCTTCGCCCAATTCATGAATACTGCATCATGTATCAGATCATGTGTCACGCTCTTCTCTCTATCAGGATGGGTATAATCAGAAAAATCTAAATTCATAGGTTTGCATTTGCCAGTTTCCCCAACTTGTCGTACAAAATCGCTGATTTCACCCAAAGTGAAAGTCTTCGAATATTTCTCATCGGCATCCCTTGTCTTTGCTTTTTCAAGTCCAAGGATTAAGGTAATCATGTTTTAAAGTAGGAAACACGAATCAAATTTGGTAAAAAGTTGAATATATTCGAAGAGTAGTGGACTGTGAGTGAGTAGGAATGGGAATGCGTTTAGGTATGTAGAAGGAGGTAAAAATAGTAGCTTTTAAGAGAGTGATTTACCTTAAGGGACTAAAAATAAGTGTCTCATTCTTTGACTCATATGGAGTGAGTCAACGTACTGTCTGTATGTATCATCTTTTCTCAAAGAATGATTGCTTCATACTATAAATGTAGAAGCACATGTAAGCTAAATATACTGGCTTCTCGTCACTCATGCTCAGAATCACCATCCCATGTTAAGAGTAACGTTTTCTGTTCCTTGTCAGGCCAACGTACCCATTCTTCCCCCCTGGGCATTTCATCCCTATGATGCTTTTTCGATCGCTCATGCCACTGCAAGTACAAAATGTCCCCAAGATAGATTGACATCTGGGCTTCCAGGTCTACCAAACCCATATCCTTTGTCTTTATTTCTTCCTTGATCATGCCTCGAAATGAGTACCAAACGTCATCCATGAAAGCATCACTCCCGGCCATAACCACCTTGAGTCTTCGAGGCATGTATGAGGGGTGTCTCGTCATCTGCGACAAAACATGCAGGAACATGGCCAACTCTTCAGGCCACTTGTAATATGGACCCGTATGTTCAATCAGGATATTCACATGTGTCGCTGGACAAACCTGTTTGAATCGTAGCATGACTCGACGCATTAGACCAAGCGATGCAAAAAAGTAGTTTGACTTGTCGAGGTATTCAACGTAGTACGGGATTGGCCCAGGATCTAACTTCATAATCCGGTACAAGCCCTGTATCATATTGAGTACCAACAAGGCAGGATGCCGGTACTTCCATTCATTGACGACTTGGTTAAATTTGATACAGCGCAGTTGAATGCTGTTATCAGGGATCGGATAATTGATTGAATTCATTAACCTCGCGAGGCCATGGGGAAGACACACTCCATCGCACGTTTTTGGACTATGATTCCATCATGAACAATATCCGCGGATGATACAGATACCGGACCTCATCTCTGTTACCCAATGTCCAAAGCTTCTTTCCTCCGATAGAGCACGGTGAAGATGGTGTTGTGTATCGGAATGTGTATTGTGGTCGCTATAGGAGTAGTTACTTGCTATAGCTTAGTCGGCAAATGACCTGATTCGATCCATAAAAGCGGCTATCTCGTCCATAGAGGACATGTATGTACCGTTGTCGAGTATATAAGAGCGAACCATGTTTTCGACGAGGAAGCACGAAGAAGAATTTGACAAAAAGTCTGATACACTGGTTGAATATTTGTATATAGAGATCTTGGGTTTCTGATAAGTAGTAGATAGATTTTTTGCTTTCAAAAAAAAAAAAAAGAAACTGGTAAAGAAAGTATGCTGCGTATGTAGAAACAGGTATGAATGACAGCTATTAAAGACCAAGGAACTCGAGGTGTGTGTCATCCTTCGACTCATACGAAGTAAATCAAGCATTCGTCTGTATACATCATCGTTTATAATAAAAGACTTTATGAATCTTCCTCATTGATGAAGATACCTTTTTTCGACGATGCTGTTAGTCATGCTCTGACTCGAACGCTACATTTTTAGGGCTAGTCAGACGTGACGCATTTATTTCCTCTTTTGGTAACGAGAGCACTCACTGGCAACGACAAGGGAAACCGGCGAAAATGGTCATATGAAATGACAGTCATCTTCATTCTGCATACAAATCATTTAAAGCGGTTTATTCCCAAACAATCGAGGGAGAAGCAAACATCAACGTCAACAAAATACGCAAATCCCATCTCAAGCCAACCTCGCCTCTAAAACAGCCTGACTAGACGCCTCACTTTGCCAGACCTTGACTAACTTCAATCCCGACTCGGTGACTAGCCTCTCAAAATCCGACCTTGTGCGCTCTCGTCCACCAAACGCAAACATGTTATGATCCATCCAGTATGGCGCCATATCCTCCACGCCGCCGGGCCGAACGCTGTTGTACTCTGGAACCACCATTTCGCCTATGAGAACGCGCGAATCTGACGCCATAGCTGGCACGATAGCTTTAAGGATTTTGGCGCAGTGCTCATCCGTCCAGTTGTGCAGACAGCGACGGATGTAGTATGCATGAGCGTCTGTTCGTGTAGTGAGATATGGATAAACAAATTTATGCCATGGGCAAACAAGACTTACGTTTCACAGGCTGCTCAGTGAAGAAATCATGCGGCATTTTCTCAATACCGGGCAAATCAGGACACGAATCAAGCACCATAGGGCGATCCTGAAGGATCAATCTCCCCTGAAGCTGGGGCCATTTCTGCTTGATTTGCAACAGAGACTGACCTCGGCCACCACCAATATCAACAAGTACTGCCCTATTCTCCAGATCCGGCGCATTAGCAAGCTCTTCGCCAAAGGGATACATGCCCAGAACGGGCAGCGTGGAGTCCTGCGTCGACATGGCAATGTCGAACTGCTTGATTCGGCGTGGGTCTTGAGAAATGATCTCAAAGAAGCTGGAACCGGGTTTGTTGTTTCCCCAGGAAAAGAGATTTTCGGTCATGCTTGTCGAGTCTCGGCCACCCACTGCGCGGAAGTATTCTGGTAGGCGGGATGTGTTGACGAGGATTTCGTCGCAGCTGGGTTCATTCTAGTGAGCAAATCAAACTTATGTACTAGACAGATGTTAGGGAAGGAAACCCCACCACAATTTGAGAAAGTCAACTTCGTGTCCCTCGATATACGCCAATGAATATGGCGTATGAGCATATTCGTCGGGTCCGGCCATTTCGAAGATGCCCGTTACAGTAAGAATGCGCATCAAGCGGGCTGTAGTTTTCTATCAGAATTCACCATATGGGCACAGATACGGAAATAGAAAGGGCTGTATAACTACCAATCAGTGATGTATCAGCCCCGACCATTTCAGCAAGCTCAGCTGCTGAAACACTTCCTGTTCGAGGAACATTTTGTGGCACATTCAACTCCAGCAATGCTCGCAGGTTGCAAAGAGAAAAGGTCTCAAGCAAATTCAAACATTAGATATTTATTTATATCCATCCTGACAAAAGACGCATTACATACATTGGTCAAATGGTCAAATATCGCCTCCTTCGGATCCTTCAATTGCAATGTCAGCTTTTCCAAGGACTGGATCAGTTGCAGACGCTCAGCACGACTAGGATTTTCCTTGGACGCATCGAATTGTTTTACTTTGGAGGCAATGGCCTCGGCCTGTGCAGATAAACGGCCTGGCATGTTCGATCGATTAGGCTTCCTGGTAACGGTGAAATACCTAGGTCTGGCACGGAGAACGAAGTATTTGAACATTTATGAGCACTGAGCGGTGTAGGAAATATGAGTCACGACTGATCAATGTCAGAACAGACAAAGAGCTCGGTGTTTAACTGGCTCTTTGGTTAGGCTTGCTGGTATGTATATATTCTGTAGTAAGAACCTTGAAAGGCAGTTGAAAGAAAGCTCATGTCAATGCGTACTGAGAAGGAATAATTAATATGTAATCCTTCTCAAGGTCCACGTGCTGCCGGGCCTTCGATCTGCAAAGATGTATTGAAAGACGACAATGTGGAGATCAGACTACGTAAACGAGCTGATCAGCTAGCGTAGCATTAATGTCAATTGTATACATCATCAAACACGTATGTGCCTAGGTAAACGATTTGTAGATGTATCATGATGTCGCGACTGATCGGGATATCTCATGTTAATAGCCGAGAGTTTGACAGTAATCACTCTGAATGCATTGGGGAAAGCTAAATTAAGATAACAATCATTCATCAACTTCGTGGTTTATTGGTATCCAATTAGCTTGCGCACAGTCCTCTGAAGAATCAACGTCTCGCAGTCCCACTCTTTTTCATTGATTGACATCCCTTCAGAGAGGCTACTTAGAAGCCGACAGGCTTTAGTAAGTGTCTATTATGTCAAGCCTTGGAGATATTGCGTCGCATCTTGAAACAACCATAGCCTCCCAGGACATCTGTATCACGCGTTGAGAACAAAATCGATATCAGTACTATTACGAATCAGCACTTGTGTTACGAGAGCATCATGACAAGTCGAATAATTCCAATTTGTCCTACGCTGCAAGTAACTAACTAGCCGCAGGCTGCCCATCACTATTGACTGGGTATTCCGTATTGTTGTCAACTATGACCCAAAAACTGGAGTCGGCTAGTAGCATATGTAACTAGTCAACTTACTAAATCCTAAGATCGGCATGAATAGAGTTACAAGCTATGAAGAATCATGATAAGAAACATCAGATAGCAGATGCAACCTGAGAAGTCCCGCGGAGTATTTGCTCGAAAAAAGCAAAGACAAAAAAAAAAAAAAAAAAAAAAAAAGAAAATATCAAATTATACTATCGATAGAACATACTATTAGATCAAACTCGGGAAATCATAAGTTCCCGCTTTCTATTCTATAATCCCTGCACTCTATAGTCACGAACACGCCGGTGGCTTGAAGCCTTCAGTCATGTTAGTATGCAGCTATGTATACGTCTTGGGAAAAGAAATCTGCAAGTCCCAGAACCACGGACGGGTTCGTTGGTGCGATGCATGTGTCGGTTGTAGATATGTACATACATACATACATAACCAAAAAGGCCCACTTTCATCTCCTCAATGCTGCAATTGTTTGTTCAATTCTAAAGGGACAGTAAGTTTCAGCAGTTGCAGATAACCCGACATCCAATACTCTATAGACGTGGAGTAAGACAGTGAAGCTAGCTGAGACGCAAGGATAGAAGAAGAACCGGAGCACACGCACGGAAATAAAGAAACGGGGAAGTGGGTCGTCCCGTCACACGGTGCGGAAAGCGACTCCACTGTCCAGCTCCATCGACCCATCCGCGATCGATGATGCAATTTAATGTTGGAGGGACTCCATAGACGATCTCGTATATACAGTTTCAAATGCGTTTTTGTTTCAATGAACCGAGAATTTCAATGAATCATGTAGATTATAGCTAGTAGTAGAGTAAATAGTAGATAGTATTGGTGATACAATCTCACAAGGGAACTTGAAGTGTTAGATCAGGCGAGATACATAGAAAACGGCGATTGCACAATCTCCTATAGCCGTGGAAACATGATAGGGTATCGACACGCTAAGAAACAAAGCAAAAGTTTATTCACACCGGTAGTAAATTAGTTATTATTTGCTGGCCATGCAGCATTCAACCAAATTAGAGTCAAATGAGAGAAGCCATATTAGATTGTGGTAGCAGCTTCTTCCGGTTTCTGCCCATAAACAACATGCCTAAATGAACACAAAGTCAATTCGGCTATATGCAAAGATAGAGCATCGAAACTTACACAGCGATGTACATCCGATTACTTATATCGTTGAATTCTGCGCGCACCTTGGCCAGTAAAATTCGCACTTCGTCTGGACTCCAGCCGAGAAAGCGTGTGTATAAGGCCAGACTGTACCCTTCGACACCTTCGTTCATTGCGATCCCGCGAATTCGCCCTATTTCCGTCATTCGCGGATCGGGATGCCACGGGCTCAGTGGTAGCTATCAGGTCAACAATCAGCTCAGATGCTCACTCTCAGTCAAAAAAAAGCATTATTCATACCTTGAAAATTTCATCATGCACGTTAACAAAGCCTGCATTTATCATATGTTGTTTCTGCTCTTTGGCAACATTTAACCGCCTCCCGCTCAATACGCTCGCTTCATCCAGCTTCTCAAGAAACAGTTTCGACCATTCTGGGCATGTGCCATCATCACGCTGGAACCAGGCGTCATTCTCCTGCATTTCTAGCCAACCACCCGGCCGTAGATGACTAAAGGCCTGTCTATGAAACCGTGGCCAATCCCGGATGGAGCCACATAATGTTCGGGTGTGGATGAAGTCAAACTTTTGGCTATAAAGCCATTCGTCTTCTGCATCGTCGATTTCAAAAGTCAGGTTTGGAGGGACCCTACAAACAAGTACTCGTCAGTACTAAAATCCGTGCACCATTTGTATGCAAAACTGCTTCATAGGTAATCTCATACCACAGAGGCTGGATTGGACTTAGGTCCGTGCCGATGACGTGAGCAGATGCGTTGGCCCTAGTTAAATAAGAAGTGAATAAGATAGCCCTTGAGTGAAAGAAAAAAAAAAAAAAAAAAAAAAAAAAACGCAAGCACGCATAAAATGATAAATGAAGATAGCCATACTCAGCAAAATCAATAGCCCAATCTCCTCTCCCCGTTCCAATATCCAGAGCGTTTTGCGGATTACTCGAGATGGGTGCTAGTTGCAGTCTCCCTTCAAAGACAAGCTCATAGCATAGATGCATCTGACTCAAATTTAGACTTTGCTAGTTAGCCACAAAGAGGCGCGGCTCACCAGCATCAACTTATTTTGTTCCTGATCGTCATTGGGCTGAAACATCTATTAGCACCGAACAAAGTTTCTTGATGTCGGATCCGAATTCCAGAATCTCCTACCATTATATATTTCCCCTCGTGATAAGCATGATATCGACGCCCATTCTGCGTTGCGTCAGAGGATTGTATTGATGTGCAGATAGATCAAGTGGTGATCTCAACCGGCATGGTGTACCTCGAAATGATAGTTTAACACGCTGGATGATAAGGAGAAAGTCGACTCTGCACCATATCTATTTGACCGGTCACGTAGACAGAACTTCATCAGCTAGCCGTCGAAAAAGTCCGGGGAGAGAGGACAGTCGTGAAGTAAGAACAGTAGCAATAATAACGTACATACTACTCAACACCGACATCCCATCGCTTGCATCGACTCCTTCATCTGCAGTCCATTCCGTCGGTGCAGTAGTGGTAAATTTGACGGTGGATATCGAGTCGGTATCCGAATCAGAATGCTCTGGATACATTGTCCGCTGAGAACTGAATTCCGAGTATATAGAACGGTGTTTGGATATATAGTTCTCTTGTTTAGATCACTCACAACGCCATTTGTCATGAAGCAGCTGCAGGCTAGATGAGTAGCCTGATCAATCAGGTAGAGCAGAGAGAGTGCTGAGATAGAAGAAGAAGAAGGGGGACGAATGCATGACACTCAAAGCAAGAACGACTGGCTGATGGGTGACTTAGTCAGGGCCTTCTGATTGGCTGGCTGGGCCTGAAGAAGCACAAGAGGTGATTTGACGCCGCTAGTCTGCTTACGGCTAGAGGGAAATGGTCCCTTGTCCTGTCTGAGCAACCAATGGGCTGCAGAATAGATTACCGTATGAGGCGTATGTCGGCATCTATAATTCGCTGCATTTCGTATTTGACTGTCTGGATTCAAATGTGCCAACTCTGTAACAGCCGTGATTTTAATTACGCCGCTATGAGTGCCAACATGTGACACAACGCCGAATGTGACATGATTTCTTTCTGTATTAATCAATCAATTCATTCATTCATTCAAACTAATATTATATGCGTATACAGGATGTATAAAGAGGACTCGCTTCTAGACCGTTCCAGGTTAAGCGAGCTGCCAGGGTATTCAATAATCACTGCCTGCGTACAAGGATCTCAATAACCGGCTGTCCCCTTTCCCCTTTTGGACCGGCTGGAGCTTTTGCTTTGATTGATCCGATTGCTTTCAGATGAAACAAATGTCGACTTATGAAAGTGCATAGACTTTTTTCTTTATTTAGCTCGCACATAAGTTATATCGAAGGGCAACAACAGGGATTCACGGAGGCACTAGCTTTTCGCATACGCAAAGAAACAAAATGAAAACAAAGCCTACTTCGTATCTACTCTTTAGACAGGATGCTGTGAAGCTGAGGGCAAGGACCAGGTATATCGAATGAATTTATACCCTGTCAACCCTGTCATGCCATGACACTTATCTGTCTTGTCGTTTGCTTGTTGCCTCTGTCTTGAGCCTGGGAATTGTCTGGTTACATACATTAGTCGTGCATAAATGGTTCATTGTATAGTCAGTTATAGTACAGCTAAAGAACATATCATCAATCCTAGAATCGATCCATGCTGACTTCATAGTCAGCTTGGTAAAAGTAACTCGCAAAGTTCTCCCAACCCAAAAAAACGTACCCTGAAATCCCCGCGCCTCATAATTGCAAAACGACTTTTGCCAGATGTGAAAAATGAAAAAGAGTCGAGTCTATGCCATCTCATCGTCATCCGGATGGTGCCCCATCTCGTGGTCCGATGCATGGAAAGCATCTCCAAAGGCGGAGTTCTCTAAGTCAGGCAAATCCAAGCCGTCATGCTGATCGTCGTACGCAGCAAGCGCATCGCCAGCAGAATCCATGTTGGTGAAGTTGGTAGCGTCTTCAAAATTGCTCGTTTCCATGCCGGAGGCGCCGTGTCCGGGTGTGAGCCCGCTCCCTGATGTATCTCCAGCGACGAGCGGGTTGCTTGGAAGTGCCTTGGAAGATGACTGGGCACTACCGGCCTTATCGTTATCGATTACTACCCATTCCCCAGTCTCTCCTGCGGCGGTACCAGATTGGACGGTTGTAGTTGTTGCGCCACCCATCTCGACATCACCATCTGCACCCACAGCTTCAACCGTGGACTCACCGGGACCTGCGACCGTTGATGCTTGCACTTGCTGATTTATTTGTCCAGGTGTAGATGTTGACGATGCCACAAACTGGTCCAGGAGGCTGGTTTCCATTAACATATCCGTGTCTGCACCAGCATTGTCCTCAATCGGTGCCGGAGGGGGTTCAATACGCTCCAACAATCCACCTTTTTCTATACAAGTTACGCTGGGATCGGAAACGATATTTCGTCCATAGGCCTTCTCCAAATCTTTGACGACATCATCTACTTGAAACCGCGGAATACGGAGTGAAAAATCTTCCTCATTATTAGCCAGCTCCTCCTCGTTGACGGTTTCGATGCGGCCTTCCAATCTCCAGATCTCAGGTCCAGTCTCGGAAGGATTCGCTCCAGCCTCGCGGAGCCGTATCTCGGCATCTCTCAAAATCGACAGCCGGCCAATCTTTTGCATTCTCCGCTCATGGCGCTTCTTCAATTTCTCAATTTCGGCTGTCATGTCGGAAACTTTCTTGGCGACTCTGTCGGCGAATTCCTCTGCTTTCTCTGGCTCCATTTTACTTGCTTGTAGAGATGAGCTGTCATCCTTAGCATCCTTTGGATGGGCTGCCGTCACCGGGGCTTCGAAAAATCCAGCAGTCAAGGACTCAAGCTCCCCTTTACGTCCGAGACCAAGGTCAACCGGCGTTATCTGTTTGATCGTGTATGGCGACGCAAAAATTTCTTCCATCCATTCATGGTGCTGCTGGTAACGCATTTTGCTTATCTCTCGAGGTGTGAGCATGTCTAGCAGATCGCCTGTGGTAACGTCCTCATCCTCCAGCGAAAAATCGGCTGTCGCAGCAGCAATACTGCCTGCAGATGGACGGTGACCACGCGGTGCCTTAGATGGGGGCTGCACGGCGCCAACACCAGGTTGGTGACCAGGATAGTAAGCACCAGGGGGTATTTGGCGTGCAGGGCCTGCATTTCCATAGTAAGGTTGCGGCTGTGCGAAACCCTGGGGACCCATCTGAGGTGGGAACGAAATCGTAGGCCAGCTGTTGCGATCATGAAGCATAAACTCTTTGCGAACTAGCTGGCCTTGTGTCTGCAAGAACCGTCGCTGAGCAAGTGTTGTCTGCACCTGAGGGGTTACCGGAATTCGCTGAGCTGGGAGATGATCGCCCTGTGACGCTCGCGAGTAGTGAATAATCCATAAGGAAGGATCTGGACTCGGTGCATTTGGGTTGGGCACTTTGGAAGGGACTAGGCGATAACGGCGACGCGAGTGACTTGCAACAGCTTCATTTGGAGGTTGGTAGCCACTTCTTTGAACCCACATTTCCACGGTCTATTAGACAAAATTTATTGGTCAGCACGGGTTTTCCAGACCATAAATAATATGCCAGCAGTTATACATACATAGCCTCGGGCTTCAAAGGTGTAGGCTTGCTCTGCATCCGCCCAAATATAGCCGTCGCTAGCGAAAGTAGTTCCCAAGTGGGCAAGAGGCTGCCATGTGAGTAGGGTAGTTCCATCTTGAGGTCCATCCAGAAATGTCCAGTGCATGGGGTACATCTCCCTGACCACCTTGGGGGCAGCCAACAAATAGTCGAGAACAGTTTCGGTCGGCAAGGCAGTCATGGTAGGATACCGATTCCTGGACACCAGATGCATATGCGGCACCTATAATTAGATCAATCAGAGTCAGCGAGTCTGTTACTTAAAGCTGTAATAAAAGATAATGAAAGCGACTCTGGAATGGCTCACCAGCTGCCCGGGGAGTCCTGCCGCCGGGTCCTGCATTTTGAACAGTTGCGCGCGTGGCCGATGTTCTATATAACAATAGATAGAATCGCAAGCGGGGCTGTGAATTTCAAATCAATGACTCATGTAGATAAAAGCAAATGTTGCTGTATTGGTTGCAATAGGAACTGTCATGCAAGCAAGCCAACAGCTAAGAGCTGCCTCTGTCAAGGACGCGACGCGGATTGAAGTCAAAAAGTCGACATGCGGCAGTCCGGAAGAACACATGAACCTAAAGTGCACTTCCGCTTAAGTAAGCTGCAGCACTTTCCGCTAGTTAGTTATGCCTGAGGCAGGAATCCAACGTTGATATCTGGGAATCTTCATGGTTTCAGTACTATAGCCAGTTGTTTGCTAAATGTTCTTCTACGGATGTTAATTATCTTATTCTGTTAACTCTACTGCCCACCCTGGCTGATCGACTAGATTATGTACTAAAGAATAGGAAAATATGACAGCCATTACTCGACTTCCAAAATGTTCTCCCAATCCTGCTTTTCACACCACTCTTTCACAGATGCCAGCTGCACTGGAACGCCTAGATCAGCAGGTTGCACAATACTCTTATCAACTTTGCCTCCATCATAGCCAAACTCAATACAGAATCCAACCATATCCACATGATCCTTTTCCATTTCAGCGTCTCCCAGTTCGAACTTTGGCTCGCGGTCGATGAACTCGATACGTTTTTCCAACACCTGAGCCAGAATAGTTGCAAATTCTCGGAGATTGAGCCACTCGTTGACGCCGATGACCTTCTTGCCTGGCGCAGCGTGAACTACTGCATGGACGAGAGCACCAGTATCCGCGATGGAAGAGTACATAGGCAAGCTCGCCGTGGCTAAAGGCTCTGCGACATACAATGTGAGGGTGGTTTTGCTCTTGTTCTGGTCGCATAATCAATACAGAACGGAAGACATGTGAAAGCGGAATCAAAATCCATACGCCTTACTCACCAATTTAGGTCGAACTATTTTACCCGCAGGCGAGAAGAAATTCTCCAGATAGTATCCAGCATAAAACACGGTCGTCTTCTCCCAAAGTTTTGGATGGGCTGAACTGCCATACTCCTCGCCCAATGCTTTCCCGTCAAAGTGGTAGACATAAGGGTACTTCCCGCCACTCAACTTGCTCGTATTGGGCAAACTGGAGAATACAAATCTTTCGAGCGTGCTAACTTTGGCAGCAGCGTCAATAATGTTTTTGTTCTGCTGTGTTTCATTGTCCCTGCTGACAACTCCGATGCTTTCACCAGATGCAGAGGCTTTCTCGCGCACCGAGGGATCGAAGAAAGAATGCCAGAAATCAGTGACGGTGAAGATGACTGATACTCCCTTGAAAGCAGCGTCGAGTGAGGAGGGATCATCAAAGTTGCCCGCTACCATCTCAACTCCAAGCGAGGCTAACGAAACGGACTTGGGCGATGATAGATTTCGAGTCACACCACGGATTGCATACGGAGAAGACGACAGTGAGAGAAAGTAGGAAACAACTGAGCCTCCTTGGTTGCCAGTGGCTCCGAGAACGACCAGGAGAGGCTTTTCGGCAGACATGGTGGTGTTTGGTCTGCAAGTAGAATATTAATCAGATGAAGAGGAAAATTTCCGTGGTGGATGGAGTGATGGTATGGAAACACTTGTAGAGAAGTGCTGGCTCAATTTATAGCCCAGTTTCTTTGGAAATCGACGGACGAGCTGCGCAGTCCGCATATTATTTCGGAACAACTTTCGATATCATGAAGCCCGATGAAGTCTAGTTCCCGACGGGTCTATTTGTATGACAGATGAACATCCATTATATTTCGCGTAGCATCTCACTCGACTAGTCTGATGAGGGCTGATATGATCAAACCCCAATTCGGTCTAGTTCGCACCAGCTCTGGGCAGTATCGGATTTGCCGTTATGAGCGAATGCGAGCAAAGCTAGAAACTCATCCCCACAGAAACTCAGATCTGACCCATCACAACTTATCGCAAACTCGTGAAAGGAGTTGAGCTGCTCGCCTACTTCTTCGCCTGTTCTAGCTCGAGCTGCTGCAATCCAAGCCTGTGGTGACTCCGCCATCCACAGGCCTGGGCGCTTATCGAATGGAAGAGACTCAATGAATAACCAATGGGAGCAATACCCATAATTAAAGCTAGACACAGCCATCACGAGTGCATATGACATGACAATGGTCCGCCGAATGCTTTCTCCAAATAGCCACTCTTGCCAGGCAGACGGACCTCGAGGCATTCCAGTCTGAGCAGATGCCAATAACGTCTGAGTCCATTCGGATAAAATGTTAAGAAATTGCTCTACTGTATCTTCCCCGAGCTGGCCCGGAGGAAAGAAATAACTCGCCAGGTAGATAAGAAGAGCCTGAAGAGCGGGGAGGGCCTCTTCAACAGGGGCTGTCTTGATATCGAGTTGAATTAGACGCTGAAAATTCTCATAGTTCACGCCGCTCTTTCCACTCCTTTCGAAGATGGCAAGGTGATTGCGGTTGCTGCGTAGTTGTAGCTTAGGGTGTATGAAAAATGCAGGCTTTCCTACCCGGATAAGGTCTGGCAATCGTTGATAACTCATGCGAACGATCTCTAAGGCATCCAAATGTCCCGGTCTACAGTACTCCGGTTCGATGCCAGTGGAAGCTCGTGATTGAAAGGTCTTCATGACGCAGTACCCAGGGGTATCACAGCTTGATGGATTAAACGATAATTTAGGTAGGCTCTCGGGTTGTGCAGTCGGGACGCTCAGAGGCTCTAGGTCGTAGGTACAGTCGAGACCCTTCTGAGCGCAGCGAGCGCATCTTGGCAGCTGTACCACGCATTTCCGCTTGGAGAAGGTACAGTTGCGGCATGCCTTGCGCAGGACAGTCATGATTTTTGTTAATTTGGGGGTTCGTGTGGTGCTCAGTACTCGAGCAGACAAGATCTCGTTCTCCTTCCTATGGTGAAGGTGGAGGAGAAGCCTCTAGTCTAATCCCCATTCGGTTTAGATCCCACGGGTGGTATGTATTACTTAAGTAGCGGCGGAGGAATGTCTAGCCGACGATTGCTTAGCACAGGAGCTCTAGAGTTGACTCATTTAGATGCATCAGATAGTTAGTTATTCAGATTTTCATTATGTTCAGAAGCATCCCTATTCGCCTGGCCGCAGTAGAGGAGTGCACACTTTGTCGAGGTACAAAGCATATAACAGAGAACGGAATGGCCTTGAAAGGGACGGAGGTGTACAAGTATCATGCGGCATAGTCTGGGCATACATCCACGATTATAAGGATGATCAATCAACAACAATCGATATTGTTGGGAGATGGCTGGCGGGCCTTATTTCTCAGGTTACCACTCATAAGCTAAGTCTAGAGAATCAAGAATCCACCCCGGAATGCGGGGAAGGCTTAATTAATTCCCTTTATTGGAATCATGCGTCAATGCGCCCACGGGGTTGTATTGGCACTTCGGAGAAAGCGAATAATAGAAAAGATGGATTGCGGGGAGCGTATTACAAAGGTAGACAAGCAGAAGCCTGTGGGTATACTCCTTGTTTGGGCAGTTGACTCGGACTCCGGAGACGGCGAAGATCAATACAAAATATCAACGCCCAATGGGCTCGCCCCGTCACATGACCGCGAGCTGAGCTTGAGCTGCAGATCGGGGGAACTCCTGTTGGGAAAAGCACAAGGGCTCAGTATCTGTTCCGTCCATCGTGCCATTGGCGAGCTGCTATCTGTCTAGTCTCACACGCACAACCCCGCAGAGAGGGCCATCGGACCTTTTTTTGCCTGCTCGTAAGAGATATTTTGACGTCAATTCATTGATATAATTCTCTGCCGTTCCCACATGGACAAGCCACGCTTTTAAGGAACAAAGAACCTCTCTCCCTGCATGCTCCGAATGAGAACACCGTTGTTGTGCTCGGAGGACTGAGTTATATATATATAAAGGGCACCGAACAGTCCTTCCAACACCGACGAGAAGTATTGTCATTTCCCTCGATTTACTCGATTGAAGATATAGATTGTACCCAGCACAATGGCCACTGTGGAAAAAGAGGATGGCGTCGAGCAGACGCCGACACTAAATCCCGAGGTCGAGAAACCCAACGACATGCAATTCGAACGCGATGCGGAGCTTGCTCCCGTGACGACGACGCCGGCGATCGACCCGGTCATTGAGAAGCGCGTACTCCGGAAGTTTGACACAAGAGTTCCGGTCATCACTGGGTTTATGTGTATGTTGCGTCCGGACGTATTGCTTGGTTTTCGTATAATAATGCGGTGCTAATTGAACGAAAATAGTCTTGCTGTCATATCTTGATCGCAGCAATATCGGGTACGACTGAAAGCTCCTATACTTTGAAGTTGAAAAATATGGTGAATAATAGGCTGACTGGAAACGCTTTAGAAATGCCGAAATCGCTGGGATGGAGCAAGATTTGGGCTTGAATAGCGGGAAATATGCTTGGCTGTTGACGATCTTTTATATTTCTTATACCCTTTTCGAGTTTCAAGCTTTAATGTGGAAGGTTCTACCCCCTCATCTCTGGGCTTCCCTCATCATGTTCGCATGGTATATGTCCTTGGTCTTATACCTGAGTTGAGATGCCAGGACAAGCAAAGAGCTGACAAGTGAGAACAGGGGCGCAGTAGCAACGTGCCAAGCAGCAGCTCAGAACTGGAGCGGCATGATGGCACTGCGATTCCTTCTGGGTGCATCAGAAGCAGGCTTTGGGCCTGGTGTGCCGTACCTCATGTCATTCTTCTATACTCGTCGGGAACTAGGGCTACGCTGCGGAATGTTTCTTTCTGCAGCCCCTCTCGCGACTACATTCGCGGGCGCATTGGCATACGGAATAACGTCGGGACATCCACACATTGCGCACTGGCGGCTTCTGTTCTTGGTAGAAGGCCTTCCTAGTCTTGTTTTTGTCCCGTTGGCATGGTATTTTCTTCCCGATTCAGCTGTGGAGGCGAAATTCCTGACGCCGGAAGAGAGAGAGATTGCAAGGGCTAGAAGTTTGAGACGCAGTGGCGAAGAAGTACACTCTCATAAGATCGTATGGGCCGATATCTTACAGACGCTTCTTGATCCGAAGCCATGGTTCACAGCGGTAAGTAGCGAATTAGAACATTTCTAAGAGGTTCGTCAACTAACTCCATATGTTTGATTCAATAGTTCATGTACTTCAGCTGCAATGTTAGTTACTCATCACTCCCAGTGTTTCTGCCTACGATCCTCAAGGACATGGGTTTTACGGCTGTGAATGCGCAAGGCCTCGAGGCTCCGCCCTTCTTCCTGGCGTTTTTGGTCACCATCTTCTCAACCTGGATTGCCGACAGACTGGAGCAGCGAGGTCTCATGATTGCGTTCCTTTCAGCCGTTGGAGCCGTCGGGTACGTGATCATTGCCGCGTGCAACTCTGTTGGAGTCCGGTACTTTGGCGTCTTTCTTGCTGCCAGTGGAGTATTTCCCGCAATCGGCAACATTTTGCCTTGGGTTTTGAGTAAGTCGGCCTTGCCGTATTTTCGTTGGAAGGTAAAACGAGAAGAACGTCATACTCACACTTGAATAGACAACCAGGGTTCAGACACGCGTCGTGGCATGGCCATGGTCATCCTCAACGTGATCGGGCAATGTGGACCATTCTTGGGCACCAATGTATTCCCTTCGAGCGATGCACCCCGTTATTCGCGCGGCTTATGGATCTCTGCGGCATTTATGTTCTTCAACCTTGCATTGTCGCTGGGTCTTCGAACGCTGCTTGCATGGGAGAACAGGAAGCTTGACAAGCAGTACGGAACCAAACAAGAGCGCCAGGCTAATCAGAAGGGCGACTTTGTTACCGCCGAGGAGAATTATGGAGAGGACTTTAGGTATTTCCTCTGAGCTTGCTGGTGCTCTACCGTGCTTTCCGTGAGGGAGCGAGTCAGTCTACGGCGGTAGTGGTTTGTAGTTATTGTGGCACAGCGTGGCACATTGTATAACTTGCTTGAGCGAGGCTTCTGAATACGTCATTGAATCACTGCTTCTATTAGCCTGCACTCTTCGTGAATAAAACTGCGGTTCTTTTTCCATTCACTGTATACTTACTCGGTCTTGCCGGTTAGGCATACCTGCCCTCCAGCAGTTCGACGGCTTAATCGCTCATGCACCATTATTGAAATGGAACAGAAGAGAGAAGAATCTGTTTAATGACTTAAGCGAGTCTGGAAAACATAAACGGCCAGATCATGAGGCTGGAATGAGTGGGTGAGGAAGCGTCAAAAGGCTCTAGGTAGAAGAGCGTCAATCACCCCACCAGCCACAATCGTCTCGCCAACAACGTCCAGGACAGATTGGTTGGCTATGGAGTGAAGATGATAATGTCAGCAATGCATGTAGCCGGTTGCAAGCAACTTTGCTTGAGCGTAGTTGGTTGACTCAGTGTTGATATTGTGGCGCAGTCCGAACACAACAGTCAGCCTTGACTCGGAGCACGCCTAGACGTGACTTGGGCCTCTTTTTCGCTCGTATGGGATTATGGAATATGGACTATGTTTTTTTTGCTAACTTGATTCTGTCTAGTCTACCCGAAGGAACAGCCCAGTCAGTGTGGCTGTTCATCATCGTCCATGAAGAGGATAGGCCGTGGAGGCTGTATCCGTCCAGGAACGACATGCAAGCCAATGCGAGCTGAGCGTGGAATATGCCAGATCGTTTGGCAGTTCCGTTATGGGTCGCATAGGCATCACGCGCTAGGAAATTGTTTGGGGGTTGTATATAAAGAAACTGGCTGGTCCCTTTGTTGGTTGAAAGGGAGAACGTTGCACTTTCGGCGTCTTTGTTGTTTATCTGCTCTGAAGATCTACTGGTCTATAAATTCGATCACATTGAACTTCTTCTCTCCAAACAATCCGCAAATCCAAGAACACCCTACGAGCCCGCCTACCTAGGTACTGCAAAGCCAAAGGACCGCGAGGAATCCTCACCATGTGCTGGATCGAAATCAACGACGAACCAGCCACGCCCATCAGGGTCGTGCAGCGCCGTCGCCGCGTCTACCAGACAGTCGTATCAACTCCTTCATCGCCAGCCCACGGCGCCGACTATCGACTGTATACTCCTCCTGCTTCTCCGCCTACCTCTCCCAGACCATCGTATACCACCATCACCCGAACCCATCGCCAGCGACGCTCGCAACCGCTTGTGCCTGTGTACATAGAAGAGCGCTGGGGGTCTGCGCGACAGTCCGTGCCGACTTATATTGAATACGGCGGGCGTCGCAGTTCGGGAGTGAGAATTATCGAGAGAAGGAACTGCTCGTGAACTGCTTTCTGTCATTGTCTGCATCTGTTGAACAACAATTTGGAGTTTGATGTGGGTTATTTTGCAATAGCACGAGAGTATGGGAGTGTTCTTTTCCGATTTCTTTTTTGGCGTTTGTGACTGTTTGTCGGCATTGCATTGATAGGTGGATAAATATACCCTGGGACACGGTCAAGCGAACGAAACATGAGGCAGGTTGGGGGGACCATCATTAACTGGTGTTTGTTCTGTATCATAGTTGCTTTGTATGATAGATAATATAGAATGTATGAGGTTGAAGAGAATGAAAACGAATGAATGATGACGTCAGCTCCGCTCTCAGCCTAGCGTCGCCCCTCCACGCCCCAAACGTCACTTGAGCGTGCTCGACTACCAAAGACTGCGCTCGCCGCTAATATTTCTTTGTCGCGGCGTAGATGAGACTGGAGGTCCTTTCACGCAGTTGCAGTATTTTTTGTTCTTTGAATACGGGGTGAAGTAGCACTGGTTGCAAACAATCAGAATGCAAGTGACCTTGCTCTCCCCGCTATTTCTCTGCAATATTAGCTTCAACTAACGGTACAGTCTGTCCAGGAATCGATCCATTTCCATTCGATCCTCCAAAAAAGAGGGCAGGCAAGACAGAGGCAGCGGGCGCCATCGCTTCTCGATGACGACCCTGCGCGGATACCAACAGCCAGAGCTCAGTAAGAAGCTGTACAGAATCATCAAGAACGAGAACTCGGTAATCGGAGCGTACGAAGCCGCCGGTCGCGAACGAGTCTCCATTGCCTCTCAGCTCTCGGACTGGGGCGAGGCATCAGGCGACGAGAGTCTATCGGATATCTCGGACAAGCTAGGCGTGCTCTTGTCAGAGATCGGCGAGCAGGAAGACGTCTTCGCGCAGGGCCTGGAGGAGTATCGCGGCCTGCTCAAGCAGATCCGCAACACGGAGAGCTCGGTTCAGCCCTCGAGAGATCAGCGGAACAAGATCTCTGACGAGATTCAGAAACTGAAATATAAGGATCCTACGAATACCAAGCTGGTGACTTTGGAGCAAGAGCTTGTCAGGGCCGAGGCTCAGAATCTTGTGGCTGAGGCTCAGCTATCTAATGTGGTGAGTGGCCGTTGAAAGTTCTCCTTTCTCCTTTCTTTCTTCTTCTTCTTCTTCCTCACTTCCTGCCATACATGTTATTGACACCATCAGACCCGGCAAAAAGTCAAGGAAGCGTTCGACATCCATTTCGCCGCTGTCGTCGAACGCGCCGAGAAGCAGATTATCCTCGCTCAGCATGGGCGCCGATTGCTCAATTTGCTCGACGATACCCCGATAGTCCCCGGCGACGCTGTCAAACCTTACGAGCAAGGCACTCTCGCACGAGAGATACTAAACGACGCCGAGGGTGATCTGCGCTCTTGGGAGCCTGCCGTCGTCCCTGTCTCGACCCATGCTAATGATGTCGGCTCCAACTTGGTTCCCAAGACAGGGGAATCCACGACGGCAGCTCCTGGTGCGGACGGTGTCGCAGAAGGAGAAACCGAATTGAGCCCTCCCAGGGAGACAGACAACGTTCAAACCGGTACAACGGCCAGGGAGAGTGTCGCTACCAATGTAGATGAGTCGGCTACGGTTGCCACTGCGTAGTCTCATTCTTATATTATTTCCGTTTGTGTTTCTTGTCTTTTGCTTCACGTTATCGATGCAATGATTGTCATGCTTGATGTACTATTTATTGCTATTCGGCACATGATGGGATACCGGTCGGAGGAGCAATGATTGCGATGCTCTTGCTTAGGTATGATCAGCAGAGTGTCTTAATGAGCAGACTTATCTCCTGGGTCCGAGGTATAATGAAATTGATATGTATATTTTTATCTCCAAGAATTGATTCCTCAAAGTTTAGAACTCAAAGGGAAGGTTGATGCCAGCTGGGGCAAGGCATTACATAAGCACAGCACGTGACCCGCTTTCAGGCAGCTGTCCGAGTGACGCGAAGCTCCGGAGCTCCAGCGAGCGAGCAAGCCAGCATCAACCAGGAGCTTCCTTCCAGCAACGCCGCATCGCCCTTCTCTTCATCCCACCTTTGCTAACTGCTCGCCTGTACTATATTGTCCTTCCACGTATCCATATCTCTCCTACTTTTCTGCCTGCCAATAAAAGGTGTTTTGCATCCAAGATGGACACCTTAGTCGCCAAGTACTCCGGCTCTCCATATCAAGATGACATGTACTCCGAAGAACAACAGCGCGAGCTTACACAATGTCTTCCTCCGTTATCGCTCAAGTTCGATCTTCCTCCTATCGAAAAGGTTGGTAGTCAAGTCGCTTAGTCTGTTGTTGGACTTGGGGATACATACCTTTGATGGAATTGGCAAATCTTGGAGAACAAATGCTGATTTATTCATCTTTTTCACTTTGGCAGCCATCTTCATTCCTCCGCGCCATGACAGATGACCATTCGAACCCAAGTGCACCTATCAAATTGGCTCACGGAACGACAACCTTAGCCTTCAGATTTCAGCATGGAATCGTACGTCTCTTTCGCTTCCTAGTCTTGGCCTATCCGAAAATAAACAAACGATGAAACTAATCTCGGAGGTTACATGGAAAATAGATTGTTGCTACAGATTCTCGAGCTACCGCAGGTAGCTGGATTGCTAGTCAGACAGTGAAGAAGGTCATTCCAGTCTCACGACTGAACTTGGCTTTGGACAAGGAGCATGATGGCCCCGTGCCTGGGTTGCTGGGAACTATGGCTGGTACTGCAGCTGTAAGTTGCTTATGCATGTGGAACTGGAATGGGATAACATTGCTAATAAGTCATCTCGTGAAAGGATTGCCAATATTGGTTGAGATATCTGGGCGAGCAATGTACTCTCCATGGTATTGATGAAGTCATGCTAAATAAAAAGAAATATTTGACTAATTATTGAATGCAGAACTCAGACATAAGCGCCGAATCACAGTCGCAGCAGCATCTAAAATTTTGGCCAATTTGACATACTCTTACAAGTCGATGGGCTTGGGTATGGGAACTATGCTCGCAGGAGTACGTTGTCTCCTCCCATCAGGAAAGAGTGGGGATAGTTGTAAACTAACAAAAATCTACAGATGACGCCCCAAGAAGGCCCGGCACTCTACTATATCGATTCGGATGGTACCCGTCTTCCCGGAAACCTTTTCTGTGTAGGATCCGGACAAACATTCGCCTACGGTGTTCTAGACGCTGAATACCGATATGACCTGAGCGAAGAAGAAGCGCTGGAACTCGGCCGACGAAGCATTCTAGCTGCTACTCACCGTGACGCATACTCCGGTGGATACATTAACTTGTACCATGTCAAGGAAGAAGGATGGGTTCACCATGGATTCAATGACACCGATCCGATCTTCTGGAAAACCAAATTGGAGAAGGGAGAGTTTACGAATGTTACAGCAGAGGTGTAATATTTTCTTTTTCTTGTCTACTCATTACGTTTATGTGAAGATAACAAGGGAAGATAGAGCCATAACTTCTAGCAGTATCTTGAATCACAATTTGATTGTCTTTTCCCTGAAGTCACTTTGTCAAAACCATAATAATTGCCTTAGATTTTGCTCAACTGATAATTAAAATTGTTCAGATGAATTACTACAGACAAAAAAACATAATCGCTTTATGCATGCACACACTATGTAAAGAAGAATAGTACAATAACCCCAGTGCTCAGATAGAATAGACAAAATATACAAAACTTTTTCACTGTATTCATACCTAATGATCAACCTTGAACTTCAACCGAATGCCCATAGCAGCCAATTCCACATCCAAATATCTCAACACGCCAGGCACAGCGACAATAGTAACATTGTCACCGCCCACAAACCGACTTCCATCCCCATCTTCCCAGACGTCCGCTCGCGAATCGTCAAACACCGCTTCGCGCGCGCATCGGCGACAGCGCACAATCCCGTTCACGCCGCCAAGGGCATTGACTGCACTGACGCGCGATGAGGTGATTTGATTGTTGGGAGTGGCCTTTGCGGCGGCTGCGAGCGCCCCCTTGTTGACATCCATGGACGTGCCTGCAGACGACACGGCGACCTGAGTAGACAGGAATGAGCCGCAGTCACGACAGATCCATGCACGCTGCGAGTCGGAGCAGTTCATCAATCGGTCCTGCAACAAGAACGCGCAGCCGTGCGCAAGTAGCGAGTCACGCTCCATCTCTCCAACTCGAATACCACCTCCCTTGGAACGGCCCTTGACGGGCTGCCCCGTAACACTGTTCACGGGTCCAGTGGTACGTACTTGGAACTTATCGTTGACCATGTGTCGCAGACGCTGGTAGTGGACGACGCCGAGGTAGATGTCTGCGGCGAACTCTTTGCCTGTGATGCCGCTGTACATCGGCTCGTTGCCGTGGTAGTTGTATCCTGCTTTGCGCAGTTGGTGACCGAAGTAGTCAGCTGCGGTGTTTTCTTCGTCGAATTGGAAGGGTGTCGAGTCCTGTGGGAATCCATGTAGTGCACCGGCTTTACCGGCCATCGACTCGATGATTTGGGCGATGGTCATACCTAGATTGAATTGATATTAGTCTCAATTCAGAGAAGAAAAAAAGGGGGAGGTCAGAAGCATACGGGATGGGAAAGCGTGAGGGTTGATGATTAAATCAGGTTGAATGCCACTCTCAGAAAATGGCATATCAATCTGAGGCCACAACTGCGAACACGTCCCCTTCTGTCCATGTCGAGAGGAGAACTTATCACCAATGACAGGCTTACGTGGGACGCGGAACTTGACACTGACAGCTTGTAGTGGCTCGTTTCCGTTTTCATTCCCGACCAGTCGGACGCTGTCAATGAAACCCTCTTCGGCGTCTTTGTATTTGAGGAAATGTGTATGTCCATCTACATTGATATACGAGTCACTGGCCGCGTCGTACCGCACAGTATGCCAGGCCGCGACCAAGCTGCCCTCTGTGATCTTGACGCCAATGTGAGGCAAGCCGTCCTCGTCAAGCGTTTTGCGCCATTCGGCCTTGATTTCGGAGCCCGGAGCGAATCCAAAGAGCTTGCTAATCTCACGCTTGGACTTGTTTCGTCGCGATTCCTTGTCATCCAAGTTATAGAACTTGGTTTTGTAGATGGTTCCATGACCGAACCCGCGCTCGTGAGAGGATTTATTGATAATCATAGCGTCATCCATGTCGTATCCCGTGTATGAAATAATGGCCACAACAGCGTTCGTCCCATTAGGGAAGTTATCCAGACCATACGCGTTGTACAACGGCGGTCGAGTGATCGGCGTCTGGCCACATTGTAATCTATACAACTTATTGTCCGTACGGAACGCGATCGATGTTCCCGGTGTACCCATAGTCTGCTTGCTCATTTGGCATTGGTACATGTTACGTGGAGATTGGTTGTTGTTAGAAAACGGTGTCATGTTGGCGAGAATAGACAGAATGTTGGTGGGCGTGAATTCGATATGCGTTGAAATGCCCGACCGAATATCGGATTCAAGACAGGCAATTTCCATAAATGGCTGTTCAAAAGGCCCGACGTAGTCAAGTTTATCGAGTGCCAGGTACTTGACCGGACGGTACATACGCGCAGGCTGCGAAAACAAGTAGATGCCAGGGTACTGACCTCCGTTGCTGTTGGGTACATAGCCGATTTCGAGTTCCCTGGGGATGTCATGGGTGCCCTCGACTTTCCAAAATCGGAGTGTGTCATGAATCATCTTCGCTTGTTTCGGTGAACAGTATCCAATGACTCGCCCGTTCAACTGAACGCAAACAGACTCGCCTATCTCAGCTGAAGCGTCTGGTTTGATGCCCAATTGAGCCAAAACACGAGGAATATGCGACACATCTAGATCCGCAGTGGCGATCAAGCATTTATGCGCCAGATGGTTAAGCAATCCACAGGGAGCACCATCGGGAGTATGGACAGGACACAAGAAACCCCAGCTTTCTGGTAACAACTTTCGCACTGTAGTGGTTTTCAGCTGGGCGAAGAAAGTACCTCTGTGAACCATGCGGAAGTGAGCAATGAATCGGTAAAAATTGATCTTCTCAGCTACCACGGTGAAACCAGATGCCTGTTGCATATCCAATCCAGTTGGACTAACCAGATTTCCGGTCGACAGAAAGTATTCTAATGCTCCACCGATGTTCTCGTTGGTACGCTTTATTATTTTGGCGATAAAATCCTTCTCGAATGACGGGTCTGTGAACTTAAGATTGCCGCCCCTGAATGACCACTCTCGAACGAGTCTTCCAAAGCTGAGTAGCCATTCTTCAAGCCTTTCCTTCAGCAGCATGCCGTAAACGTAGCCTCCAAGGAGAATCTCCTGGTTCGAGACAGCATCGGGGTTATCGGCAGCGCAGTCGCCAGCGACAAATGCATAGAGCTTTCGGATCATGAATTGTAGTAATTTGAATTTATCGTAATCTTGCGTAGTCGTCACATTCTGGTTGCCCAAGTGCGGTAGGACGACTTTTCGCAAGAATTCAGTACCGCATTCCTCGTGTGTCCAAGTCGCAGGCGCAAATAAGACAGGACGGAACTTTTTCCCCAGATAGGCTCTGGCGTCTGATCGTGAGTAGATTTTGTAACCCTTGAAGGTTCTCAGTAACAACTCCACACGGTCCGTGATGAAAGTGTTGGAGGGCCCCTTGGACGAGGCATTGCCGACAATGCCTTCAAAAATCTCGCGGTCATTGGTTTCAACAAGCGCCTTCAGGATCATCATGACGGGTATAAGGTATTCTTGTTTGCGCCACGAGAATCGAAAGGTGACGTTGCCGTCGGCGAGATAATGAAGCACGTTCGTTTGCGTAGTCTGATCTGGGCGAGCCGAACGAATCTGCACACCGTATTGGGTAAATCCGGCACCACGTTTCTGGAAAGACGGTCGACTGATGGCCATTGGATAGTTTCGCTTGGGCATGATCAACATTCGGATCAGCTTCTCATTTCCGTTGACAATGAAGTAGCCACCCAGTTCCTCAGATTCCTCCTTGTGGTCCACTAACTGCTGAGGACTGAAAGACTCCAGGTGGCATCTGTTTGTCTATATACCGAGTTAGTGTTAGGGTTGCCAATAGTGGAAAATTTGGTGAACGGAGATTATTGAGCATACCCTTAACATTAACGGAACCTGTCCCAACTCTCGGACGGACTCGTGCCATTCGCCATTGTTGACCTGGTACTGCAATCTCACACGCAGCCTCGCTCTGTACGTAGCATGTCGCTCTCTGCATTCTGCAGGGTATATGTTGCGGTATTCGGAACTGGCATTGCGAGGAACAAATTTATTTGCTGATGGCAGCACAGCTTTATCCAGGAAAATCTCAGAGATGCGCAAATTGAGACGATTGCGCTGAGGTGGCGCTTCACCTCTAGCTTTCCGCGCTCTTCTCTGATCTGGAGTCTCAATTTCACCGTCTAAGAAGGTCTTGGTGCCCATGTCATGCAAGGCCTCCTCCATGATCTTGCTTTCGCCGAAAAGCGCATTGAACGAGTCGATATGAGGTCGGATTGCGGCCTGCAAAAGGGGATAAGGCGATCGGTCCTTCGGTGGGTTCCTGAACAGATCTTCTCGGCGCAAGGTGTCGAACCCCACAGTCCAATCCGTGTTTGTTGCAGCAGGAGCCATTTTGGGCGAGTTGTCAAAGAATCTTTTGGATGATGAGAGGAATGCTGAATGCGATTATACGGTAACACCGGAGGAAAGAAAGCAATCAATTTAGCTGGTGAAACGGTAGACCATCTCTCCCCGCGGCGGCGTCGAAATAGAGCAATCGCCCGGTCTGATTTATTGCCCTTCTTCGAGGTTGCCTTGAAGCTTTTGCGAAAGCGTTTTACAAACGGCGGGAAATTTTTAGAGTGGATCCCTTGGCCTATCATCACGTGTTGATAAGAGGACGCCCATATATCACGTGATAAGATAACCTCATGCGGCTAGTCGGAATCGCTTGGGTTAGTCAGTCCGCGACTCCGCATGCTATTCAGGCAACAAGGCATCCAGATCTATATTCTATCTACTACGTTGCCAAAGCAGAACCTCTCTGAAATGTATTTTATATTGTTCTGCCTATTCACAAGGCGCAATCCACTTTACGTAACTTTTTCAATCTATTTTCTTCAACTGTAACCGCCGGGCTGTTGATTCAACACCAACGACTTATTCACACTCTATTCACAATAAGCGTAATTGTATGGAAGCTTATGCATCGCGATCGACACAGCTATGAATGGATTCACAGGGGAAACGAGCGCCAAAATGGCACGATCTGATTGCAACAAGCGTTACATTCATTATCTCTTCTGTCGATCTTTGCCCAAGCTCCCATTCACTGCGATACTAACCGAATCGCGCCATTTTAGGCGGGTTTTATTTTACTCTTGTCGATAGCTAGAGCGGTCCACCTTCCCAGTCGAGGCTAGGGGCATCGTATTCATATACAAGTCGAGCTTGTTGATTCGCAAGACCCTTGCTGGCGTGTATACGAGCATAACTTGCCAGCAGAGCGGTTGGTTGCAAGCCTCGATTTTTGGAAGTATACTAAGTCACTAGTAGTAAGAGGACCCTTGGCAATGGAACCATTGACGGTGATCACCCAGTACCTACCTAAGCAGGTGCGCGTCTCCTCAGTGAAATGTTGAGGAGATATTTTGCGCAACAGCGTAGAGTGACGTGAGGCAAGAATGATTTCCTATGGCGTCTTGCAGATGATTTATGGGCAGTTGCTGTATATGAACCAATATAACCTCCAAGATGAGTTGGTAGAGAGGAGTTTGTTTCATTTATCGCCAGGAAGACGTGCTGTCAGATGCCTCTCAATGTAACCATTCGACTTTCTAGTGCTGAATTGCAAATCATAACCCTTTAGGTTTGATGTTGTCGACGAGGGTGGAAAGGAGATGAAACAGGTATATAAGAAGTGCTTGTATCCTGCCATCTGGGCTATCGAATATCAGCAACAGCAATTTCATCATCTCAATCTTCAATCCAAGTCTTGAGTATCAAATCTCTGGCCCGTTTTACTTATGTTTGACAAAATGAAGTTCACTGCTTCTTTCATTGCCCTCTTCGCAGCAGGTGCGTTTGCTGCTCCCTCTGGCCATGGCCTTGCTGCTCGTGTTGCTGGACGAAACCGTTCTTCCCAGCCCAAACTGCCCGCCGTCAACGAGCCTGCCACTAATGATACCAACGCCGACTACTCGACCAACTGGTCTGGTGCTGTCCTGACCTCGCCTCCATCTGGCACCACCTTTACCTCTGTGTCTGCTGAATTCACCGTCCCAACTCCCAAAGCTGTCGACGGCAAGTCTGGCTCGTCCTCTGCCTGGGTTGGTATTGACGGTGACACCTACACCAAAGCCATTCTTCAGACTGGTGTTGACTTCAGCGTTGACGAGCTTGGCCTCACCTCTTTTGATGCCTGGTACGAGTGGTACCCAGACTACGCGTATGATTTCTCTGGAATCTCGATCAGTGCCGGTGACTCTATCTCCGTCTCGGTCGTTGCCAGCTCTTCCTCTGCTGGAACTGCCACCATTGAGAACCTGAGCACTGGTGAGAAGGTCCACAAGGCCCTCACTGCTCCCGAGTCATCCGCTACGCTCGGTGGCCAGAATGCCGAATGGATTGTTGAGGACTTTGAGGAAGGCGACAGCTTGGTGTCTCTCGACAACTTTGGGACTGTCACCTTTACCAAAACCTCTGCCGGTCTCTCCAGCGGCGAATCTGTCGGCAACGATGGTGCTGATATCCTCGACATTAAGCAGAACGGCAAGGTCTTGACCTCCGCCTCTACTCCTAGCTCTTCTGAGGTCGTTGTTGAATACTCCGGCTAAGTGCAGTGCTTATTGAATATTCGACGCAGAGATGAGGGAATGAAACTTACCTAGGTGCCTGTTCCCATGTGCAAGCCAGTTTCTGAACATGTGAAGCAATCCCTGTATCTGCACTAGCCTTGAATGTGTGGAAGCGCGAGATCTGATGGTTACGCTCGTTACGATTGAAGATATCTTGAAGATAGCATTGAATTTTTTGACCGGTCCATATGCCAGATGAATTTATCGTAGCCTTAACCGCGAGGCAGAATCGCAGTGTAATATAACGTATAATAATAGACGGACTAAGTCTGTGCGAGTGCTAATTTCTTGCATGCACTTGCAAGTTACCACTGCCAGACAGCAAGCAGCAGCCAATCGGAGCAGAGAACATCCACCTGGTTCACGCTTGATATTGAGGTATCGACGTTGCATTGCGCACGCTATGGTACCTAGGTAGGACTAGATACCAGTGCAAATAACAAGTCGCACTAGGCAAGCCTCTGGCCGAAGCGGCGTATCGATCATCGACAGTGTCGGGTCATGTGCGCCATCAGATTCTTTTTGTTCTGCGCATTCCTTGGTGGTCAGTTTTGTGCGTAGCAAGACAGGTACAGGTACAGGTACAGACACATACATATACACATACATACATGTGTACCGGATCAGGAGGCTGTCGGGGTTTGATTGAGTGGGCGTCTCGAGGTATGACAGAATAAATAAAGTGCGTAAAAGCCAGGGAGTGGTTAATATGTGCGAAATATAAGAAAATCCAAGCAGAATCGTCGGACGCGGTCTGGCGGTTCTTCTTTGACAGCCTGAATCTTGAGGAATCCAGCCTGGCTGCCTGCGTGCCTTCCTGCCTACACCGCATCAGCGCTTGCTTCCTCCTCCTCTCCCTCCGCCAGCGATCAATCAACTCCTTGACCACGTCCACGCCCTCATTTTTATTCATTACTTGTTATTAATTTTGCTCTCCTCTGCTTGCCTCTTGAATTGCTCTACTTTCTAATCGCGCGCTCGACAGCGCCAAAAAAGCTACGACTCTGCTACCCCCCACTTTTTCGTCTCTCACCCCGAATCCACCCATCAGCATTTATCGAATCGAATATCCAGTTCCACGCGCGCGCTCTGTGCCTTTTGCCCGATCTATCCCACTTGAGCAGAAGCAGAAATGCAATAACACTAATATAACGAAATATATATTAATCAATCCCCGATATATTGACCCGTTCAACTCGGACCTGCTGGTCAGCCGATGGAGTGGAGTTGGTTGCATCACGAACGCTGCAGCCGGATTTCCTTGCTGCACTATCAATCGCCATCAACAGCAATTCCGTCGTCTTCATTGACAATTCATTAGCATCTCTCTTTTTCTTTTCCCTCTGCTCTCCCTCTTACTCGGGTTCTCTTTCGATATCTCCCCCAACTGACATCACCGTCACCCAATCAACTCGGCCCGAGTTCTCGCACTATCCGCCATGGCGGGCATCTTTCGCAGCATCTATGACTGGCTATTGCGAATGTTCTGGTAAGTGTAGTCAGTCCTCTGGGATGGATGGATCTGTCACGGAAACGCCCGCCGGAGAGGACCCATTTTCTCCGCCACGGAAGCGTATCACCACCCAGCCAGCAGCTAATGTGAGCGGTTGTTTCGAATCTGCAGGGCAACTGAAATGGATGTTACCATGATTGGTCTCCAGAATGCCGGCAAGTCGTCGCTACTTCGTGTTCTAGCCGTATGTTCCCCCTCCCTCTTGTGTCTAACTTGTGTCATCTGGACCATTTTATTGAATATCTTTTTGTCTGCAATCACAGGGAGGAGAATTCACGGTTGAGTAAGTTCCGAATGCAGTCCGATGGTCACGAGGCAGGCCCTTTTTTTCTTTCCCTCCTTTTGAGTCGTGGGAAACCCCTCTCCAACTTGCTGATCCCCTGCTGCAACTTGCCAGTTCCATACCCACCATTGGCTTCAATACCAAAAAGGTCCAGAAGGGCCATGTGACGTTGAAATGGTTCGTAATTTGCTGCCTTGACCTCTTTCGTTTCTAGCGTCGCCTCGTCTTCTAACTAGTCGGCTCGTTAATATCGATAGCTGGGATTTGGGAGGTCAACCGCGTTTCCGACCGATGTGGGAGCGATATTGTCGTGGGGTAAACGCTATAGTGTAAGAAGAACAGGGCCCAGCCATCAGCAGCAAAACTCGCCCTTTCTAACAACGAAATGTATAATAGATACATTGTCGATGCCGCTGACCATCCAGCACTGCGCGTTGCCACGGAAGAACTGCATGACCTCCTAGACAAGCCCAGTCTAGACGGCATCCCGCTTTTGGTGCTGGGCAATAAGTCGGATCTGCCCAACAAATTATCAGTCGACGAGCTAATCGAGGAAATGGATCTCAAGTCCATTGTTCGTCGCGAAGTGAGCTGTTATGGCATTAGTGCTAAAGAAGAGACGAATCTTGACGCTGTATTGCATTGGTTAATTGCTCGGGCCAGTAGGTAGAAACAAGTTTAGTAGTCTCTTTGGTGATATCATGTTTGATATTTCTTTCATCTTTATTGTCTGCGTCTTTCTCTTCGATTTTTTCTTTCTTCTTTCGAATCGGATTTATTTCAGCGACTCATGATTGATGCGATAATGACGGTTGTTTCATCCAAGACGCATGCGCCAGCGATGGCTTTTTTTTATTTCTCTTTCTCTTGCTTTTTTTCTTTGTTCTTTGTCATTCATAGCCATCTGCACGAAACCATGCTTTTCTTTTCTCTCTTTGTTGTATATGTATGGATAATATAGCCATCAGGCATTGTAGCTATAACTATATAGCTATGCTTCGGCAGGCATTTTGGTAATGTAGATATAAGCAGTATGGGGAGAAAAGGTGATAAATGATAAATGAAGGAAGGATAAAAGCAGAGCGTGTGTGTGATACTAATCAATGCCAACTCATCATACATATACAACCCATCCACTACCTAACGCACTGCAGTATGCAACCATCTTTGAGATCCACAAATCTTCACTCTTTATCTAGATAGGTAGATTATGCGTTGTCCGATACATAAATATGTATCTGGGCTAAGGTCATTAATATAGGTTGTATGTATGCACACACGGGCCAAGTGATGCGTTGGCATTGTTGGTGGCCTATCGATGCTGATCCACTTCGTTTACGCAGGTTATTATACAATTATTTTGCTATAATCAGTTAAGTTGTAAGTATTATGTGGACATGATAAGTTGCAGGCAATTCTCGATCACTATAGATGAATGGTAGAGTGTAGAATATCTGGTGAATCTCATGTGGTGAGGCAAACTAGGTATAGAAGGCTAAGCACTGAACATTGCCAACCCAGCAATGGAAGCAATCGCCAGAATGCTGAACCTGGTTGAAATCTTCCAAGTAGAAGCTATGGGAAACGCATCATTGCTATCTCTGCCTTGAAGTGATTGAAGAACCTTTCATCTTCCCTCAGTACCTCTAACCTGGGCTACCTCTCTTGGATGCAGATTCTATCAATTGTGCAAATACGCATTTGCTGCATATCACTGGGATGAATAATAAATGGCCACAGTCGAATAGAGGACAGAATTCCGGATTTGATACAGAATCCGAGATTGAGCCGTAAGGTCAATGATTATATGAACTGCCCTTGAAATAATCGCAGCTTTCGGCTACTTGAGCAGGAAGTCCAAGTCTTGCAATTTCGCCTTTAACAAGGACTAGAACTGCATCATAATTCACCGTGGATGTGGCAGAGCTTGTGACCGAGATTACTGTCATACTCGAAAAGGCCGTTTTGATGATCTCCTGCGCCTTGCCTTCCATATCCCGACTTAAACTTGGTGTCGTCAGCAAGGAACAAACATAGAGTCTTGATTGCATGTACATACCTGCTTGTAATGTCGTCAATGAGAATAATTCTACTGTTGGTCACGCGAGATTTCAAGACTGTTCTTGCTAACGAAAGTAGCTGTGCTTCCCCGAAGGAGAAAGTATCAGGGTTGATGCTTGCATCTATTCCGCCGATTCTTTGCACTTTTGGCGCTCTCTTGGGGTATAATAACCAGGTCCCGGCGCCTGACAGAGTGCGGAATGACTGATATATCTCTTCCATTAATGACAATTGCCCCTTGAGAGACGTCAACTAGCGATAGGAAGGATAATAGGAGAGTCGACTTTCCAGATCCACTAGGTCCGCAAATTGCGAGTTTTGAACCTAGAGGAATAGACAAGAAGTTGATATCGCGAAGGACGGAGGTTTGGTTTCCTGGTTGATCATGATACACCGCCCACAAGTTGCAAAATTCTTCTCCGTCGTGGAGAGCAGTGTTTGTCCGTCAATGATGTATGCAGTATTGTTATGTTGGTCGCATTCATCGTTCTCGACGGTTGTACTCTCGCAGAACGAAAGCGATCGTTCCACAGCTCCAAGCGAAGTTTCGAACGATGTCCAAGAAACAATCAAGTTCGTCAGTGTCTCAGTTACAGTCGATATATTGGAAAAGGCTACACCCATAGCGGCCACATTGGCCTTTGCGCGAAGTCCAATGGCCGCACCTACAACAACTATAATCATTGCTGTTGTTTGAAGGTTGAGGACGAGCTGTAACCACCTTTTCGCACTGTACAGTAGATAGAGAGGTTTCTGTGAATTATCAAGGTATTGAGAAAACTGGCGTATAGATTCCTCTTGCCAGCCAAAGGCTCGAATAGTGGAGAGGCCAGAGCAGGTAGACAGGAACTGCGCATGGAAGGGTGCTTTTGCTTCAAGTTTGAGGTGTCGGAGTTGCTTAGACGTTCGAACATAGAATTTTTGGATGCAAAATAGAGCGATGAATGTGAAAAAAATCACTGCCACCATGTAGACCGAGGAGATCGAAATCAAGACAGTCTGCATAATCGATGTGAAAAGCTCTGCTGTCGTATTAGACAGGTCTAGTGGCAGTTGCATATCTATGAGCATCATGTCTTGATTGAACCTATTGATAATGCTGCCATCGTAATCTCGCTCCAGGACAGATAAGGGAGCTTTGATCACGGTCTCGAGGACTTTTCGGTGGAACTCAATCCCCGACTTTGGAATAAGACGATACATGAGGTGTCTTAAACCTAGTCAGTAGAAGAACCTGCCAAATTCAAGACTCACTTGCACTTACTCCATGCTGTAAGAACAATCAAGGGCATTGTCTCGAGAACAGCAAATATACTCAACCAATAAGTAGTGTGAGTTTGTCCTGCGGTCTTGATATCTTCCGACCACCATTCAACCTACAAATTTGGAAGATATATCATGAGACGAGTTTCCGTGAGAATAAACTATCAAAGGAGAACTACCTGGAAATTCCAAAGCAAACCCAAAAGATATACCGGCGGCAACGAAAAAGAGCGCATCTATAAGCCCAATTGATTTGAAATAGCCAAGATAGACCTTTGCGTCTGGTATCTTCATTACCTGTTGGTTCTGCTGTCTCCCCCAATATACAACAAGCTCTCTAGCTGCTGAGTGAGATGGAGGAGTTTTGTCATCTATCGCAAGCGAAGGAGCTGGAATATCCTGCCCTACTGTTTTAGTCGGCACGACAACGCGGTCTGTCGACACACCCTCGCTCCAAGAGAAGAGAGAACCGTCTTCATTTAGAAGGAGAACATAATAGGCACGATCAATGACAGTCTAAATACATGCATCAGAAAAGCCGCGCTTCACTCTGATACACTAAGATAGATTGTGAACTGACCATCGTTGGTTGCGTAGATTACAGTGACTCCCAATTGTCGGAGTAAATCCTGCAGGCCTAATAGACGAGACATTACAAACTTCTCAGACAAGAAATTAGCAGTGGTCAATTAGAATTGTACCGTATCAAGTTTGACAAAGGCAGGTAGGTAACCGAGTTTTGAATTTCCTTAGCTGACACATGCGTATATCACTATCCATATAGGCAGGTAGTGAAGCTGATTTGTGAAACATTACTTAGTTAGGCAGCTGCATATGCCGGTGGTTGTCTAGCCGTAGGAAGTATTCATATATCCATGCAAGGCATCTCTAGTACGTAATCCTCGCATAGTATCCATCAGACACGTCCGAAAAGTCCAAGCGCTTTGTCCGACGAGTGGCGAGTCACAGTCAGACTACTGCGCCTGATGAGCAAGCATCATACCATCAGTCTGGCATAAGAACTCATAGTGACAATGCAGTGTACATTATTCCATGCATATTTGTTTGCGACGTCAGACTTAGGGCTTTGATGTTGATAAGATACGGAGAGAGTCGCGTGTGATTGGCTGATGTGGGTTCCGGATTGCCCGCGAGTCCCCACCCCCCAGCCTCTGATGATTCACCGCGCTATGCCGCATGCAGACCTAGCACAGCAGCCGTGATTGGCTGCAGTCCCCTAGCCCCGCCACTGTCCGCTTCAGGTAAGACGTGGCCGGGCTCAGCCACTGCCGGGCGACTCATGATCTCACTTGCTCTCCTCGCCGGTCATCTTTTTTAAACTACATTCTTTGGACTCTCTCGGGACTGCTGCAAGTGCTCTCGTAACCTGGTTATCTGTTACTGATCTACTCTCTGTTGCGCGATAAACCAGTTCTTCTTCGCGATGAGTGACAATTATAATCGTGACGTATGGTACGGTGTTGATCCTGTCCTATCGCAATTTCATTCTCAACTGACTGACGTCCTCCCTCGTAGTTACAATGGTTGGACTTACTGGAACTGTAATTCGGCGTGGACTAGATGGGGCCGCTGGGTAGCCTTTGGTGTGATCGTGGGAGCAGCTCTGCTTTTCTTTCTACTGTTTGCGTGAGTTATACCCAGCTGCGGGCGAGAGCGAGGAAGAAGAGAGGCGGAGGATAAATACTGGAGAGGATCATATAAGCTAACAACATGCCTTCATTTTACAGCTTCTTTAATGCCCGACGTCGCCGTGCCCGCGGTAGACAGCCCTTTTACGGCACTCAATGGATGGCACCTCCCCCCTACCGACGAAACGAATGGCAACAGCCTCCGCCTCAATACCAACAGCAAGATCAGACTCAGGCATATGACCGCCCTCCACCGCATCCTCCGGCCGCCGCCGGTTATTACGGCGGACAAGAGAGTGGAATTGAGTTGCAGCAACCGCAGAGTGCCTATTACGGGGGAGATACAGTCTACGGGCCTCCTGCTGGTCCTCCTCCGGCAAAGAAATAGTGCAAATAATAAATATAGCATATGATCTGTGCATTGGAATGGGCGATCAGCGTGGTTTTCAGAGAAGAACATGGCGCGAAGCGGAACCTCGACTACAGTCCATCTATAATATCTCTCTGGCTTGGTGTTTTGGTGTTTGACTATTGATTTATTTTGCATGATTGCTCTCCTCACCTACGAAGCATCAATATGCTGTGCTGTATTTACTTGGAAGATGAGATGCGATGAATTTACGGACACCCATTTGCATCAGCTTGCCAGCGAACTCCGTTATAATAATGTATATACTCCGTGCTAGTCATATAGCATGAACAACTATTCAATAACAGTTCCTGTTCACTCATCATACGCTTCAGTCTTCTGCACAGCCAGCAGACTCAAGGAGTAAGTTGGTGGAGCTAGGAGAACAGACGTTTCTTAGTGGGCGATCTCAATTAAAAAAAGAAACTTCGCGCTGGAGGAAAAGCAAGCAGCCGTCATACGTACACACTTGAACGTGGCTTGGACGAAGGCGCCTCAGTGAGAAATGGGCAATGGCAGACAAGTGTCGCAGCCTCTGGTGTGAAACAGGCTGGGTGTCTCACGTCTATTTTCTTTCCAGAAGCAGAAAACCCGGCAACGGGGCACGCCCCACCGCATCCCGCGCCAACGAAGTTTCTATGGGGCAAGCGCAACAAACTCATCCTTCGCCGAACCTTGGGACGACGAACGACGTCTTCCTTTTTCCTCTCGATCAACTCCCTCCGGCGACGTCGTCCCTCATGTTCATCGCTGCAAGTGAGACACTGACCTGCTGAGTCAGTGCAGCATCTCAGTCAGTCTTTGGTGAAAGAAAGTCCACTCTCTTGGCAATGTTCGACGTCTCTCCCAGCCTTCGCTCGCTATCTCCGTCTCGTCTGTTGAACTGATCTTGTCGCACTCCTTAAACAGCGTCGCCAATTGATCGCATCACTCATTGAATACCGTTACTACAGGCGAAGGCCACGAATATCTCGACCGCTCGTTCACTCACTCGCTTTGAATGCACCCCGACTCAGCCTCTTTCTGAATCATATGCGACCAGAGTTTGATTAAGACTGTCTTTTAGTTGTTGACTGCGCGTTAAAATCCTTGTGCTTCGGATTCATTCAAATCATTCTTTGGGAACTGATTGTTGCGACTTCCGATAACCCTGTCGCATACTGCAACATTTGTGAGACTAATCGGCTAGTCCTCGCACGGTTTTGGCAATCACGATGAGCGTTACCGAGAAAATGGTTGCATCGCTAGTGCAGCGAAGTCTCTCTAACGATGTCAGTTCAGCCCTTACTAGCTGGGATAGTTGTATGGCTAAAGCTTATTGCAAGTACGTGGGATGGCGCTATATCCGTCCATATCTTAACAACTGCTAATGCCAATCAAATAGGTGGCCCGTCATCGCCGGTATCATCGTCGGGTCTATCATTATCCTGGGTATAGCGGGTTGTCTGATCAGCTGCCTGTGTTGTGGTTACCGATGCTGCGAGGGATGTTGCGGCTGCTGCTACAGATGTTGCGATTGCGGTGGCTCTCGACACAATCGGCGCAGAGGTAACAAATACGTGGATGAACCCCCGCCGCAGCCATACTATCAACAACCTCCACCTCCAGAACCCATGAATTTCGGATACAGACAACCTGTTGCGGCTGCATCATCGCTAGCATCGACCGCGCCGCCGCCCGCATATCGCGGCCCTCAAACTGCTACATTTGACCAACCGAGCAAACCAGTTGTTGTCAATGAAGATGAACTCCCACCAATGCCTACTTGGGCTGATGCCCAAACACGACGCGTGGAGGATCCAGATGCAGAGCATGAAGAGGTGGAAATGGATAATTTGGCCGGGATCAGAGATCAGTCCAAGAGCCCTTTTCATCATGATGCTGTTGCGCCCGCCCCGGTGGCCGGAGGTTTGTCTCGAGGAATGTCTCGAGGTGGATATACCCAAGTGCCTGCCAATTATCCTAGCCCGCATCCAAGCCCTCGCCCATTGTACGACGAGGGATACTCTCCTAACGGAGGAGTTGGTGGATACGGCGGCCACGGCGAGTATCAAGATGGGTATCATAACGAAGAACAAGGAAATTACTATGGTTCCCCGGCGGATGCACATTATTTCAACCAAGATCCCCATTCGCTAGGTACTGGTTTTGGCCAACTGCCTGCAGGCTATAGTCCTCGAGCATTACCACAACCATCTCCAGCGCCGTATCGAGGTTTTGATAACCAGCCTCCTCCTAGAGCCCCAGTGCCAAATTTCAGCGCACCAGGAAATGTTTATGGCGGCCAGATCCCATCTCCAAGGTCACCACCACCGGCCATGGGTGCTGGGTACTCGCCATATGACCAACAGTCACAACAATATCGTCAACTAACACATAGCCCACCGCCACCAGCAATGCATCCAGCCATGCAACCATCATCAATGGGGAGCGGATACTCCCCATACGACCACGATCAGCTACCGCAGCAGCAACCTTCGTCGGGATATTCGCCATACGACCATCAAACAGAACCGCAATACGGAGTACCACAAACTCACAGCCCCCCACCACCCCAACCAACGTTACAACAACAACAACAAGGAGGTCAATACCGCGCGTTTTCACCGCGAATCGCCTCCCCTGGTCCTCCTTCCCCTCATCAAGCAACAGCCCCGACTTCATTACTAGAGGACCCATCTGCGAACAACGAAGATCGACCACCGAGTTTGCTCATGGCTGGACGACGACCTGCCCCGAATAGTTACCGAGCTGTATAATATATATATTTTTTCTCTATTTACACATCTACATGTATGCATGCATGTATATGTTATCCTTTCGAATCGTCATGACTCTACCATGCTATACCAAAACTGGCAAGATGATTTTGGAACCCTTCTTCGTTTTTTTTTTTTTTTCCGATTGGGTCATTCTTCGATTGGTTTGGCGTTATGAAAGGTTATTTTATCTCTGGGTCTGTGGGTTATGTTGTTGTCTTTATATCTATTCTATAATGTCTGCTGGGTTTGATAAGGTGGTCCTGAATGGATGGCAATGGATACTATCGATGGGTATTTATGTATATATACTTGAAAGCTTACCTTACCTAGCATATAGAATATATTTTTGCATGAAGATGTGGGTATTTATGACATATTTACCTATACCTAGAGAGGTAGCAATCGTAGTAAGGAAATGAGATAGGTTATTCATAGATACCCAAGGTAAGTAACTAGGTAGAAAGTCAAGCTTGGAATGGCTCCGAGGGTGTCACATAATTATACTGAAGTTAGGAGGTTCGTAATTGTTGAAGGCAACTTAATAAATGAGACGAAGGAAGTGCAATACAAAAGAAGAAAAAGAAAGAAAATAATCTATTGAATAATATTCCCGAAAGACAGCGAGAGAAGAGAAATGTGTCTGACAGCAAACCCTCTCGGTTTCAAATAAACCTGCAGATATGTGTTAGGCTTTGTTTCTGACAACCACTTAATCTTCGCATTTAAATCTGCTTACATAGCTTTACCGATGCCTAAACTGACTTTCTTCGTCTCGTTCTCTCTCACTGGTGAGTAGATTGGTTGGCAACGTTGGCTTCGGATCTGCTTTCCCGACAGCCCTGTCTTGGGCACTGCTAGTGTTGTCGTTTGTTGACAGGGACGAAACAGACGAAGATGACGATTTGATCCGAGTCAGGTAATTAGCTTGATTCTCGGACGATGTCGGATACTCAAGAGATTCTGATTCGGGCTGCTGCGGGACATAAGTGTTAGATTCCGTCCGAACAATGGATATTCCCATACCGTATGGACGTGAGAACATAAACAGTACCTGAATGGAAAGCTCCATGATCTTTTCAACTCGTAGCCACGAGTATGCTGCTGTTTCGGAGATGGGAATTCGTCCGGATTTGGAAGATGGTGAACGAATGGTTTCCGGATGAGGCCAGGAAGTCGGAGAAAAATAAGAGGCAGGAGTATCTTCACGACGGTTCGACATTTTGTGGGGTCCTCAAACCTTTTTTTTCTTTCTCCGTAGTCTGCAGATCGAAAAGAAAGAGAATAGAGAAGGGGCGAAGATACAAAAAGGAAAAAAGCGAAGAGGTGCTATTAAATGCGAGAGTAATAGGGGCCTGGGTAATGCTTAAGTCGTTGGCTTTCATGTCTTTATATCTTCAAGTCCATGGCAGGGAGCCAAGAAACTAGACATACCGTAGAATATAGTGAATAGGGCCAACTTGTCAGATCGGGTAGAAAGTCTCCTTGCCAGCATATCTCTCATACGAGCGGTCAATGGCGATATCGACGATGCTCTGGCAGTGCAGCTGGTCATGTCATATGCGCGTCCAAATAGCCCCAATCATTGGTGCCAGCTTGGCTTGGCCATCAAGGTCTAAGCATATAACGATATGGGTTGTTAACAGATTGGATGATGATGATGGAGAGCAGAAGATAGAATGAATTTCCTTTGGAGGCGTTGGTAGAGCTTGGTGGCTACGCGCGGGTTGTTCCTTCCTAATGACCCATAAGATTAAGGCACCATCCAGGCATCGAGTGTCTCCTCTTAGTTACTAGGTAGGTACATAATATCAACAAAGCCAGCATCTGCTGCTATTCTTCCTCAAGCGAGAAATCAAACTCCTTGAAAGCAACCTTGAATGCCTCGACGTCTGCCACCTCCTCCTCCATGGTTTGCGCGCACTCCCTCCAATCCATTCGTTTCTCGAGCTGCAAAAGCTTCGCCATGACTTTGCGACCAAACTGCAAGTCAAACCGGAAGTCTGGTGTCAGGGGTAGAACCAGAACCTTCTCAGATCCCTTTTTCGACTCGGTTTGTTGCTCTGAGTTGCTGCTTGCTGGCTGCCATATCCATACCCGGAAGTAATCACCGACCTCGCTGGCGCCATCGTCCCCTGCGGAAGGCTTGAACTTCGGATAGTCTAGATTTTCTCCTTCGACCTTAAACGCTGCTTCTACTAACCCTTTAGCCACCAGATCGGAGGCGACGGGGAGATATTGCCAGTGTACATGGATACCGTTGCCACGGCTAACCTCCCAGGTTACTGATCCCAGCTTGTTTTGGGCCTTTTCCCGAGCCATATCATTCAACGCAACGCGGTAACGCTGCATCTCATTATACGTACTTTGCCGCGCATCCGGCTCGGTTATCGCGGAAAAAGTAGGGGCGTGGATAAAAGGAATGATTAACATGTGACCGGGGAACCGCAGAGACGGATAAGAGTCAGACTTTGTGAGAGGACCTTTTGCTGTGGTGAGATATGCGTCGTTGCCGATTGACGTGATTAAATGAGTAGCGATGTCAGGATTGGACAGGCAGAAAAAGCATTCGCCCGGGCCCGGAGGAGGTCGCCTTGCGCGCTTCTGTGGTCTTTCATTATTTCCCCTTGAAAACCGGTGGAAGCCCTCATTCTGACTCTCTAAGGCTGCTCTCTTCCGAGATACAGTGGCAAGAGGAGATGCCGTCGCACCAGCTGGTATTGAACTGGGCACTGGAGCCTTGGGGTCGAATGTGAATGCATACATCCATTTCTGGCCCTTAGCTTTTCCATATGACGCCATATTGATAAATCGGGTTACAGGCTTTTCGTCAGGGTTACCCTCTGTTGGCAAATGAAAAAATGGCTCTCTTTCGTAGAAGAACTCGGCCTTTGAAGAAAAGTGATAACGCGGCTTGAGGGTTGAGCAGACATCAGCCACACATTGAGCGCCTTCCGGTACCGCTTTATCTTCTGGCAAAGAAACTTTCGAACGCCCAGTTACACCTTTTGGCCACTCATAAGTCACCAGGATGTCAGCATCATGAACCCCATAGAGAGATCGAGCGTCGGAATCCGTATAGCGGGAGTGATATCGGTTGTTAATATTTGGATCTTGCTGGCCATCTGTTGCAACTTCGCCTCCAAGGGTTGCAATTCGGATGCCCTCGAAGGTCTTCAGAGTACCTCTTCTTCCAATGAAATACAAATTGGGACAGACTTCATCGTCCGCTTGAATTTTTTCAACGACTCTAGTCGGGATTGGATATCTGCCGACGCTGAAGTATGTGGGTAGGGGAACGCTGATGTTTCCTGCTAGCAGGGCTGAGATTTGGCTCAGTTCCTCTTCACTTGTACTTTCTCCAAAGAGGTCTCCAACCACGATGGCAAAAGCGAAGTTCTGCTTCGCTTGAAGTTTCGCGATCTTGGTGAATACCTCTTGAAGGGCGCAATTGACGTTGCCCAAGACCAGACTAATGCTTTATGTCAGCTGTATGAGTTTCAATAAGGATTTAAAAATACAAAGCTTACATTTTTGATGCCATTATCAAATGGCAAAAGATAGAATTAGGATGGCTAGTCTTGAACTGAAAGATGTGTGAGGTTTTCACCTCGTCTAGGCCGTGCGAAAGAAGATATGATTCAGATCTCATTACCTCCTGCTGTCTGACGTTGATACAGCATATCAAGCTCTCTGTTGGTATAGTAGTCAGGCTTCTCCAATGGCAGGTCTCAATTCGATCGAACAAAAAGAAATCAGCGGATGCCGTCATTGGAGAATCCAGGCACGTCACGTGCCGGACCCACAGTTGAACTTCGAGGTTGGAGTTTTTCGTCAAAAGCGGATTAGCGTCCGACGATAAGCGGCAAAATGTTTCGCCTGATCCGACAACTTTTTTTTTTATTGATAGCGAGCACCTCGAACGTCTATCAACATGCCACAGAATAGCCGCCTGCCAGCTTAAGAAGGCCAACCCTTTGCGATCATGGTGGCGCCTTCATTGAGCTCGCGGGGAAAGCCTGCGAAGCTTCTGAAGAAAGGAACCGAAACTACAAAGTCTCACCGATTCGAAACCTTTTCACTACGTGTTTCCAAATTGAAGATCGATCCAATCCACCGCGTGCGACGAACTGGGTTTGGCGAAGAGGATGGAGAAGAAGATGAAAACTTCTCCCATTTCCGGTCGTCTCTGGACCACTGGAGCGAAATGAATCTGTCGGAATTCTTTACGGAGTTTGTTCGTCGTGTCAGTCCTCTGTCGGAAAACCTGCCTCAGGTGTTGTACCACGAAGAGAAGATCATGGCGCTATTAATTGAATTCATTGACAAAAGGGACAAATTGTCGATTGAACCCCTTCTGAGTTTGATATCACAATTTGCGAGGGATTTGGGCGTGCGATTTGAGGGGCATTTTGCAGCTAGTGTCACTTTGGTTGCATCTGTCGCGGCGACTCACTCAGACGTCGAAGTCATCGAATGGAGTTTCACTTGTCTGGCCTGGATATTCAAATTCCTTTCGCGCCTACTGGTTCCGGATCTACGACAATTGTTAAATATAATGACTCCGTACCTCGGCAAGGAACGCCAGAAACCGTTCGTTGCACGATTTGCAGCCGAATCCATGTCGTTTTTGATCCGCAAAGCTGGACTCGTCTACCATAAAAATAAAATTCCTCTTAACCGTGCAATCTCCTTTCTGTTTCAGGATCTTCGCAATTCCACGGAGTCACGAAGCTTAGATACCTACCAGGAGGGTTTGATGGTCATGTTTTCGGAAGCCATCAAAGGTGTCAAAGGAGGTCTTTATTCTAATGCTTCAGATATTTTGCAGTGTTTGGTGGATAATGCTATTATCGGCGATGAGCTGCAATCGTCTCTAGCTGAAGATGTGGTTTGCGGCGTGCTTACGAACATCATTCACGCCACAACTTCAGACACATTCTCTGAGCTCCTGAAAGTGGTTTGTGCATACGCTGAGACCGACAACTCAGAGAATTGCGATGCGCGTCTGAATTTATCTTCACATCTTCTTTTTGTTTGTGTGGCCACCCGTAAAGCAACACGGGTTAAGGATTGGAAAGTTGTTCACCGTATCCTACTGGTTTTGTTGCAAAGAGCATTGGAGCAGCTAGAATCAAACCGTGACACCATACCTCGAATTCTTACCTCGATTGCATATGCATTACAACTTTCTCCAATGGACGAGATGATGCCTTTCATGCGGCCTACCATGGAAGTTGTATCCGACGAACGCCTGGCATCTTTGTTTTTGCCCTTTTGCTCAACATTCTCTGAATTCGGGTCCGAAAGGTTTCAGATAATTGTTCTGCCTTATTTCCAACGGTAAGAGGTATTGTCCATAGACCATGCTTATTCCCGCTAATGTGTTGGTATTTCAGTTTTCTGGTATCTTTTTGGAAGACAAAGGAGGAGGATCTATGCTTATCACTCATCCAGCTAGAGGATGCTGGTTGCGTCACTTCCATATCTTCAAGGCCAGGTTATATCAACTGCCCCACTGATTGGAGGACACATATTCTCAAAAGATTGAAAAATCCTGGCACGTCACTGGATGAGACCGCAATGCTTAATGCCTACGCCAGACTTCGTACGGCAGTCTCATTCTCCCATGACGCCTCTATCATCCCACAGCTAGTGCAGCCGTTGCACGATTTGCTAGTAGTATCGTTGAATGACTCAACGCTTGACGATCAGCCTCCCAATATCTTCTTCTGTGGCCAGGGATTTCAGACTTATGTTGATCTTGCAGACCAGTGCAATTGTCTAGATAGGTCGCTTTGGCAGTTGATTTTGAAGACCGGAGCTCGATTTACTCGTCGACTGACCTTCCTTGAGGCAACATTCAACTACTTAACTCGATTGCCCGGCCTTATTACAGAGAGCAAAGAGGACTTAGATTTGCTTGCAACCGCTCTTATAGAAAACCTCACTTCACCTTCTCATTATTTGAGGTTGATTTCATTGAAATTACTATCTGAGTTAGTCAGGGTTACTACGGGGGACCCTCAGAACGCCATCAGCACCGCCATCGAGATCGAGGAAAGCGAATTATCCCTACAGACTGCTCGATTCCTATCTATGCAGGTCCGCAAGCTCGGCATTCTATATCCACAAGTCATTTCTCACAGCTGGCTCAGCAGGATGGTTCCCAAGTTCTGTTTCGGTTTATTTTCCAAGCAACTTGCTCAATTGTGGACTGATTCTGCTGAAACATTGAAAGTCATTAGCCAACATACTGCTGGGGAAGCAGTAGTTACCGAATTGTGTATGCTTTGGTTGCAGCACAATGGCGAGCTCAACAGTGACCTTCCATTGGATGAAGATTCTAAAAGGAGCTGGTCTGAGTTCAGATGTCCCAATGCGTTAAAGATCGAAGGAATAATTGAGGCACGATTTCAGGCTGTCAAGGAACCAAAGGAAGTTCTCATAGAAAGTTTTAACAGCAGTCATGAAGCCTCGGCATTGCTTCCGTCGTCTGCGAGAGCTCGTTCATTGCTGGTGTTACATACCATTCCTGAAGTGGCTGAGAAGCGTTCTAGACAGATCGTTCCTCTCTTCCTTCGGTGGGCCTCAATAGAGGGAGACAGTGGGAAAAGCCAGAACATTGACCCTAAATCTTCCAAAACTCTCGCTGCTGAGGAGGATGCGCCCATTTGGGCTTACAAGGATCGAATGGCGCTCCTTGGATTATTTGAAAAGTTTATTAATCCTCGTTCTCTCTTCAAATCTTCTGAAGTTTATGATGCACTCCTACTTTTAACTGCTCACGGAGACTCCACGGTACAAAAGTCCGCACTCAAAGGCCTTTTTACATGGAAATCACCGAATGTTCGCCCGTATGAAGAAAATCTACTCAACATCTTGGACGAATCCCGCTTCCGTGAAGAACTCTCAGTCTTCGTGCATCTCGATGAAAATGACAGCAAGGTTGAGAAAGGCCATAAACCAGAGTTGCTTCCAATTCTTTTACGACTACTTTATGGACGTATGATCTCCAGGGCAGCTTCAAGTTCAGGATCGGGTGGGCAAAGCGGACGGAGAAAAGCAATTCTTCGCGTACTTTCTCAAATGTCCGGGCCCGATTTCAAACTCTTTGTCCAGATTGCATTTGGTGTGCTTTATGATTTGAATATGTCCAAGGAGGGTCGGATTGACAACAAGTACTTCGACCTTGAGCTAGTCAGCGAAAGAAGACAGGTTGGTTTTCTCAAGATGATTGAGACGATGCTTGAGACTCTCCAGAGCCGCATGCATGCTTACGCTATTAAATCAATGGACGCTGTATTTTACTGTCTTGTGCGAGCTTCCCGCTTGCTAGCCCTCGATGCGCAAAGTACACCGAATCTGGAGAGTAAAGCGTCAATGCTACGAGAGATTCGAAGCGTAGGAATACGCTGCCTTTGCATGATTTTCTCGATTGCTCCAGACATTGACTGGACGCCATATGTCAGCCTTGTTTTCGATGAAGTCATCAACCCTCGACTTGAGAACTTCGCCATCGAGAATGCGCAAGGTGTATCTGCCTTCCATCGGCTTTTTCACGAATGGGCTGTTTCTTCGAAGTCCATATTCTACTTGACGCGATTTAGCAGCAATTTGTTGCCAGCTGTCATCGACACCATGACAGTTCCATCTGCGCGGGATGATGTGAAGGTATACATCATGGAGCAGATCATACAACCAATTGTCAATCACTCCACTGGCCGTATGACAGAAGAAACCGAGGAGATGAGTGACATTCCTCCGGAGACCATACGTGTGGAAATACTGGCACCATATGTGGATCACATTCTCTCACAGCTTAGTAAACTGTTACAATCAAGCCCTGCTCGTCCAGTGCTAGTATCCGCCGTCGAAACGTTATCACTAATAGCGCCTTGCGTCGAGACGTCAAACGAGATTTCAAGTCTTGTGCGTATATGCACCTATCTTTTACGTCAGCCACATGACAAGATTTCACCAAAGACGAAGTCAGGCTTACTGCGCACGCTGCAGCATTTCGTACCTTTGTCTTCTATAGATAAAGATCCTTCATTCGCCGAAGAAGTTTTCTCTACTGTATCTTCCCTGTTTGACTACTTCAAAGATGACCAAAACCGGAACGTTCTGTCATCTGTTCTGCATGAGTTTGCCAAATATGATCCTGAGTTGGAGGAGGTTAGTCTACTTTGTGCGGACCTCAATGCCATTGACACTCAGAAGCTTGACAACGTTGATTACGATCGACGGCTTCAAGCATTCGCAAAGATCAACGAGCAACTATGGATAAGTTTGAGTCCCAAACAATGGCGACCTCTTCTTTTCAATATGCTGTACCATGTCAAGGATGAGCAGGAAATTTCGATCAGATCAAGTGCCTCGTTTGGGCTCAAAAGATTCATCGAAAGGGCAGCACATGGCGAGTCAAATACATGTAGCTTTTCTCTTCTTAGAGACGATGTCTTGTTGCCAGCTCTACAGAGCGGTGTCCGTCAGCGGTCTGAACTGGTGCGATCGGAATTCGTGTCGGCATTCGGCCACTTGGTCAGATTGAATCCTACACTGCCGTCTATTCAAGATTTACACATTCTTCTAGTTGCAGGAGATGAGGAAGCTTCATTTTTCAACAACATTCTTCATATCCAGCAACATCGTCGTATGCGCGCCCTGCGCAGGCTCGCGACTGAGGCATCCAGTGGTAAAATCGGCTCTTCTAATATAAGTTCATTCTTTTTTCCTTTGATCGAGCATTTCGTGTTTCACGTGGCCGAAGACGAGACAGCCCATAATTTAGCTGCAGAAGCTGTGGCGACTTTGGGTGGATTGGCTGAGTGGTTGGAATGGAGCCAGTTCCGAGCCGTATTCCGTAGATATCGCGGAAACATGACCAGCAGGCCTGATGTCGAAAAGAATATGATCAGACTGCTTGGTCGCATGACTGACGCCCTTTCAAATGCCTTCAGTCAACGACATACCAAATCCGGCTCGGAAGAAGATAACATCGAGTTAGACGATTCGGCGTCCAATCAATCGGCAAAATGCCGTCTCGCTTTGACACTTCCTTCACCACACAAAATTGCAAATGAGCTTACAACTCATTTCCTGCCATTCCTGACCGAGTTTGTGCATCACAAGGACGAAGCGCAAATGAGTCTACGTCTCCCTGTCGCTATAACGACCATCAAGTTACTCAAGCTTTTACCGGAAGAAGACATGGCCATCCGCTTGCCAGCTGTTCTGCTTGATGTTTGCTACGTTCTGCGTAGTAAGGCGCAGGACTCCAGAGATAATGCCAGGAAGACTCTCGCAGATATAGCTATGATCCTCGGTCCCTCTCACTTTGGCTATATCCTGAAGGAATTGAGGACTGCATTAGCTAGAGGCTACCAACTACACGTTCTCTCTTTCACGGTACATTCGATTCTCGTATCAACAACGGATGTATTTGAGCAGGGTTCCCTAGATCATTGTCTTTCTGAAGCAGTCGCAATCGTCATGGACGACATCTTTGGTGTCGTTGGCCAAGAGAAAGATGCTGAAGACTACGTCAGCCAGATGAAAGAAGTCAAGAGCAGCAAAAGCTATGACTCGATGGAGTTGCTTGCAAAGAACAGCTCAGTAACATGCTTAGGGGCTCTCATAGCGCCTTTGCAGCTGCTTCTGCGGGAAAAACTAACAGCGACCTTAGTAAGAAAAATCGATGAGCTTTTCAGGAGGATCGGTCTTGGTCTACTGAGAAATCCGCGTGCGGAAAGCCGAGACATGCTTGTTTTCTGCTACGAAGTGATTAAAGAATCTTATGCGGATAATAGCAATTCAGAAACAACAACATCCACAGAGTCAGCTAGAAACCGTCGATTCCTTATCAATATGCAAGGCATGAAGCGCGGCGAGAAACGTGGAAGCACTTCCTCATACATCTACAAATTGTCCCGTTTCGCATTGGATGTCCTCCGGTCTATCTTGAACAAGTTCAGTTCACTCCTCACTGCAAATAACCTAGCCGGTTTCTTGCCGATTGTGAGTGACGCAGTGATTCAGTCGTATGAAGAGGTCAAGATTTCTGCTATGCGTCTTCTCTCAACTATTATCAGATTGCCCCTGGCCGAGCTTGACCGGAATGCTCCCACTTATCTTGCCGAGGCTGTCAAGATAATCAAGGAGGCACCAAGCACTAACACGGAAGCTGCCCAAGCTGCGCTCAAATTCATAGCCTCCGTGTTGCGAGAGAGGAAGACAGTGGAATTGCGAGACAATCATCTTTCGTATCTGTTGAAACGTCTTACCAATGATATCGAGGAGCCCGATCGTCAAGGCCTGACATTCAATTTCATTCGTGCTGTGATGGATAGAAAGTTCCTTGTTCCCGAAATATACGAGTTGGTTGATAATATTGCGAAAATGATGGTGACCAACCAAACTCGGGCTGCTCGCGATTTGGCTCGGGGTGTGTATATTCACTTTTTGTTGGAGTACCCTCAAGCGAAAACTCGATGGTCCAAGCAGCTAGCTTTCCTCGCGAAGAATTTCGACTATCAGCACCGCGAAGGTCGTGAATCGGTCATGGAAGCAGTACATCGGTTGTTGAACAAAACTGGAGGAGATTTGGGTCAAGATATAATCAGCACATTCTTCCTGCCCGTTGTGCTCGTCATGGCAAACGATGAGACCTCAGAGTGCCGGCAACTAGCGGGGCTTCTTCTCAGCGAATTCTTCTCAAGAGCTGATCGAGAAAGGCTGCAAGTCATGCTGAAACCATTGCATGCCTGGCTTGAGCAAACGGAGAACAAACAACTTGCAAACACTGGCCTGCAGGCAATGAGGATTTTCTTCGAGGCTGAAGGCGTCGAGAAGGACAAAGAAAGCCGATTTGTTACTAACACTTTACCTCCCTTGATCACCCCCATCGTTGGTGATACTGAAAGTGAAGATTGGGAGACGCTTTACTTCTCTTGGCAACTGTTTTTGAAGATATGCAAGACTGTACCGTCAGTTGCTTACAGCAAAGAATCCCGAAGCTTGTGGTCTAGTGTTCAAGAATCTCTATTCTATCCACAGGCTTGGGTGAAGACTTGTGCGGCGAACTTGATTGGTCTATGGCTTGCTGATCTAGCAAAAACGAATGCTGCCGATGGCTATAGCAAAGTTCCTTTGGCTGGTGCACATGGTCTCGAGCTCGACAAGGAAGGAATGATTCAACTTACCCGTGGCAGTCTTCGGTCAGTCCAGATTCCGGGCGTTAGTGAAGAACTCGCTATGCAGAGCGTCCGCAACGTTGTTTTCTTAAGCCGATGTTTTGCTGTCAATGGGGTTGAGTTTTCTCCCAAGGAGGCCCAGGAAGCACACGAGGACACGTCTGGCGATGCAAGTGAAGCCGATGCAGCAGAAGACGAAGAAGCCACTGGCGAAGTCACCAACGGAGTTGTATCATCTAAGAGTCTACTTCACTACATCTTCCGTCAGATCTCGGATATATTACGTCGAGAAACGATATCCGGCAAAGCCAACGCGCTCGTGCCCAAGGCTGCGTCCATGGCGCTTTTGGCCGCAATATGTCGCCACCTGGAATCAGAGAAGCTAATATGCTTTCTCTCGATCATTCTTCGACCTTTACAGCATTTGATCGACCCCAACATTCCTGCGCCTCGATCTTCGGATCCGGATTTCCAGACCAATTACAAATCTTTGGTTACGAATGCGCAGGAAATCCTTGACTTGCTGCAGAAGAAATTAGGCACGACTGAGTACGTCGCCCAAATGGCTCGTATTCAGGAGAACATCAAAGCGCGTCGGGAGGAACGGCGAGTTAAGCGTCGCATTGAAGCAGTCGCAGATCCAGAGAAGTTTGGCCGTGAAAAGAAGCGCAAGAACGAAAGGAAACATGTCAAGAGGAAGGAAAGAGGACAGGAATTCAGGGAGCGGAGACGGGGCTTTTAAAGTGGAATGTTCCAGTGCATCTCCGGCGTTTATTCATTGGTGTGTTTACCTTGTTATTATGTATATATGCTTACAGATCTTAAAAGTATGAATTGCGACGTCTAGCGGACTGTAAATAGTCCGGTTATTGTACATGTTGAAGACAAGATATATCTCTCTCCAGTTGCCTGTTAACTCCCAACGTAAAAACCGACTTTTCGTTTCCCCTAATATATGTACACGTATCTCAAAATTAAAGAGTCTATTCCCTAAATCCAAGGTGCGCCCAGCGCTCTTCAGCCGATAAAATGTTCGGGTTGAAAGCCCATGATTTAAGGGGTTCCTCTGCTGCTATCCTCAGCGCTGATATCAATGCCCTCCTTATTGGATCCAGCTTTGTAAACAGAGCCGTCTTCCCAGATCTCCATATCATCGTTGACGATGCCCTTGGTGACAGACAAGCCCTTTTTAGACAGAATATCCTCCAGGGTGCTCTTATCATCCATGAAAATTCCAAGGTGGTCGCTTATGACGTGACGGGCCTGGCATGATGGGCAGGTAATGAGGACTGTCCCTTTGTGATACCCGTGTTTGGACATTTGATGATCTGATCTGTGGCCGCAGGGCTTGCATGTGAATACAATGCGATACGCCGGCTCCTCAGCTCGACGCGCGGCATTTTGCTGGGCGTTGGCCTCGTCGGTAGATGCGTTGGGAACCCGGTCTGTTAATGGTCGTGGGGATGGCTCTGATTCTGATGAGCCGGAGTTGTATCTTCGGGGAGTATTGACATATGTGGCGTTGAGCCTTGTGGAAAGTGACGATGGTCTCTTAGCAATGGAAGCATATGGAACAGCTCGAGCTCGGGGGAGGTATCCGCTTGAGGAGCGGAAGAGACGAAGCAGAGCTGCTGACGAGCGCATGTTGGTTGGCGCACAGTTTGCTTTGTTTTGCACACAAAGAAAACCTGCCTTCAGGCGTCAACGTGTCAATCGGGAGCCAAAGGAGTTGTTGTCGTCGACAGTGGCGGGAGGCAATTGGCCGAAACTGCAAGGAAGCTGCGCCGGGGGAACCCTTTTTCCGGGGCCTTTTCTATGCTGCCCATCCCGGCGAACATCGCGGAGGAGCTTTCGATGCCTCACGGAAAAAAGCGCTGGCAAGCACTCGCTCGTGGTCGTATCTTTATATCGTTTAACCCATACTTGCGTCCTATAATCTCAATCAGATGGGACCCTGATTTGGGGTTGATCCATCAATCTCGAGTCTTTCCAGTGCCAATCTAACCCCTCAACATCGGCTTCGCCGCCCCGCCCAGCTAAGCCCTACCTCCAGTCGGATTCCCTTGCAACCTGGTGTCCTTTGCTCTACACCAGCTCATTTCAAGATGGCAATGAGAGCGAGACAAAAAGTGCGCGCTCCTAGAAGGGTAAGTCACAGGCTCACTGATATCTCACGGCGCAATCTCGCTTGCGCTTCACAAAAGGAAACATTCTAACGATTGAGATTCCCCCGGGTTGAACAGGCACTAGGCAACAAAAACGGCGACTTCGAAGCCATCTGGGCTGTGCTCTCTTCTTCACTGCGTGAAATAAATACCAAAAATGCCTCCTCTCTGTCGTTCGAAGAGCTGTATCGCAGCTCGTACAAAATTGTCATATTGTCTAAAGGCGAGGAGCTGTATGAGCGGGTCAAGCAGTTGGAACAGGAATGGTTAAGCAGCCATGTCTGTCAAAATATCGTGTCTGCGATTTCGCCGGTCCTCCTCCTAAATATTGATCCCTCGGATATTTCAGACCAGGCAAACGAGCGCAGAGCTGCAGGAGAGAAATTTTTGGCGGCAATGAGAGCGGCTTGGGAAGACCATCAGCTTTGTATGGGCATGATTACGGATGTGCTGATGTATATGGTAAGTTTAGCCATGTTATGCGCAAATCAGATGGAGGTAATAGCTTATTCTTTTTGCTAGGATAAAAATATGAGCAACGATCAGAAACCTTCAATATATACAGTGGCGATGTGCTTGTTCCGTGACCATGTTCTCCGCTCCGCTGTACCAGACAGCAACTCGACCATTTACAACATTTTCGAGTCAACTGTTCTTTTCATGATCCAGTTAGAAAGAACTGGAGAGATTATAGATCGGCCTCTCGTCCGGCATTGTATTTACATGCTAGAAGGGCTTTACGAGACGGTTACGGAAGAGGAGTCAGCTAAGCTATACCTTTCAGTATTTGAGCCTGCGTTTTTGGAAACCAGTAGAACATTCTACCAGAATGAAGGACGTCGACTGCTTGAGACTGCCGATGCAGCTACGTTTTGCCGCATCAGCTCGGAGCGGATATCAGAAGAGGATGAGCGTTGCCACGCTACGTTGTCAACATACTCGGAGCAGAAGATCAAGGGAGTGATAGATACGGAAATGATCAGTAAAAATATCGCAGACGTGATCAACCTTGAAGGAAGTGGAGTCAGGCATATGCTGGATCATGACAAAGTGCAAGACCTTGCTAATGTGTATGAACTTAACGCCCGGATTGATGCGAAGAAAGTCGCCTTAACCAAGGCCATTCAGAAACGAATTGTTCAGCTGGGCGATGAAATCAATGCAGCAGCTAAGAATTTTGCTACCTCTGCAGCTCCGGTAGCCGACGGTGAAAAGAAATCAAAAGACGAGAAGGAAACTCAAAAACCTGCGGCGCCACCGGTAAACTACCAAACAGCGGCAGCAATTAAATGGGTAGACGACATTTTGAATTTGAAGAAGAAGTTTGACACGATATGGGCGCGGGCCTTCTCGTCGGACCAAGGCATGCACACGTCGTTCACAAACAGCTTCTCGGATTTCATCAATTCAAACAACCGCAGCTCTGAGTATTTGTCGTTGTTTTTTGACGAGAATCTCAAAAAGGGCATCAAGGGCAAAACGGATGCAGAGGTTGACGTTTTGCTGGAAAGCGGAATTACGCTTTTACGATACATTCGCGACAAGGATCTCTTCGAGACATATTACAAGAAGCATCTCTCCCGACGTCTGTTGATGAAGCGATCCGTCAGTATGGATGTTGAGCGGCAAATGATCTCCAAAATGAAGATGGAAGTTGGCAATCAGTTCACGCAAAGGCTTGAATCGATGTTCAAGGACATGACCGTCTCTGAAGACCTGACAAATAGTTACAAGACACACATGTCGCGGACAGGTTCGGCGGACTCGAAGAGGTTCGAGCTAGAAATCAGCGTCCTCACAAGCACGATGTGGCCGATGGAGATAATGTCCAGTTCAAAAGACGGCGAGATGCAATTACCTTGCATATTTCCGAAGGAGGTCGATACAGTACGTCAAAGTTTTGAGAAGTTTTATCTTGATAAACACAGCGGACGGAAGCTATCATGGCAGGCATCGATGGGCACGGCAGACATTCGAGCAACCTTTCCTCGTCCCGAAGGAAAATACGCACGACATGATCTAAACGTGTCTACCTATGCAATGGTCATCCTGCTCCTTTTCAACGACCTTCCCGTCGACCAGTCCCTGACATACGAAGAGATACAAGCGCGCACACGGATCCCAGACCACGATCTCATTCGCAATCTCCAATCACTTGCAGTTGCGCCGAAGACACGAGTACTTAAGAAAGATCCCATGAGCAAAGATGTGAAACCGACGGATCGGTTTTTTTACAATGCAGCATTCAAGAGTCAGTTCACGAAAGTGCGTATTGGCGTGGTCAGCAGCAGCGGGAATAAAGTAGAGAGCCAGAACGAGCGCAGCGAGACTGAGAAGAAGATGAATGAGGAGCGAGGGGGCAGCATCGAGGCTGCTGTTGTTCGTATAATGAAGTCAGTATCCCTCTCCCTACTTTACGTAACATTCTGGAGTACGTACTAACTGTTTCATAGACAACGCAAAAAACTAGCTCACTCGCAACTCATCACCGAAGTCCTCGGACAACTGGCCGCTCGCTTCGTGCCGGACGTGAACATGATCAAGAAACGCATCGAAAGTCTGATAGACCGGGAATATCTGGAAAGAATTCCGGATTCAGATCCACCGGCATATGGATATGTGGCATAAAGAGTCATTTTCACTTCATTTCTCAACTATATACGTTTTGTTCGTTCTTCCTTTTCTTTTTTTTATCCAAGCAGGACTAGCGCAGGTGGGTTTTTTTGCACATGCGTATGTATAGGTATAGCATACTTGGGCCAGATGATTAGTTACGATTAGAGACGCATAATTCAGGCGCAAGCGGTTTTCTCTTTCTTCTTCTCGCAGATTGATTAGCTTCATTGTTTTTGGACTTTTGAATGAATCCAACGGGTTATTGTTTACGACTGTCAACAATCAACTCCTTCATATAAATCAATGACTATGTACGCTCGCATACCTAAGCAAAATAGGTACGTAAAAAATCTATAATACCCACCCATAACCCCAGTCCATGCAATCTAAACCAAAAATAAAAATAAAAAAAAAAAAAAAAAAAAAGGGGGGGTGGAAGGAAGCAAACAAAATACCCTTAGGGATTTATAAAACTTCAACCTCGCCCCTCTCCCACGCCCTCTTAATACCCTCCCATCTCCCCGCCCAAACCTCGCCCATCCTCATCGTCGTCCCAAACGCCTCATCCGGATAAGTCTCATCAGCAGGCACGACAAGCGTAACTTCAGGCACCAACACGCGCACAAAGACAATCTCTTTCATATCGGGACCCTGTATCATACTCGTCCCACCCGCATTATCATCCAAACGTCTCAGCTGCGGCGGAAAGGAGGCGAGGAAGCTAAGGCGGTAATGCGAAGCGAGCAGGTACTGATGCGAGTAGAGAAACTGGGCTTCTGAGGGGGATAGAGGAGCCGTTAAAGAAGAAGATGATGATAACGATGATATATCGGGGATTGTATCCTCCGTTCTGGTCCCTGCGTCGATGCTATTATTTGTTTGTTGTGTCGACGACGACGATGATACAAGCACTAGGTAGTGCATGGCGAACTTGGTGATTTTAGACAGGCGTTGGCGCAGATAAGAGCGAATGAGGTATTGAGTTCGTGACAGGTCGGTTTGGAGGATTGATAGTTTCAGGTTGAGGGTTTGTTTGGGGTTGGTATTATTTATATTATTCGTGCTGGTCGTCGTGTTGTTGTTATTATTATTATAGCTGTCGTTGTCCATCGAGTTCTCGTATGAAGAGGCTGTTAGATCTTCTATATTTTCGACCTAGAACAGACAGCCATGCCAGTCAGTCAATTTCCCTTCAAGAAAAGCTGAGAAGCAGGGATAGATACCTGCTTCCGGACCCTCTCCATCATCCTTTCCATCAAGGATCCAGGCCATGGCAGCAGCTCCGAAACGCCGCGCTCTGCAACCCATAGGCGCGTCAACTGCTGGTGGTCGAGCGCCGTGGATTCGGGCGAGGAGGCGTAGTTGTCGCGGTCGACGGAGGCGAGGATGTCGTCGATATCCATTGAAGACATTTTCTGTTAGTTCATGATGTCAATTCCGGTCTCCATCCCTTTGTATTGGTGAGTGCGCGCAACTTGCTGAATTGAGATCAGTGTCTTGTCGGAGAGAAAAATGCGGAGTTCGGCGGGGAGCAGTTCGCGCTTATTAACCTAGCCCTACCATACACAAGTCCAAGATTCATAATTTGAACACATCAATGCATGCATCACATCCAATCTGAAAATCTACAGTCTACGTCAACAAACAAAAAGGAATTCAGAATAATGGTTATTCATAGCTCAAGCCACAATTCCCGGCATAATAGCTAAGAACTCTCACAAAATCTGACCGCACCAACTTCCAGGTCTTGATAAACAAAGGAACATTTTTATGTACAATTTTGAATGCGTGAATACACATCTGTGGCAAGATTAGAATGCAACACTGTGTAAAGTGGAGTGAAGCAATATTAAAATACCAAAGGCAGCGAGCGATGCACTGACAAAGGGATCAAAACAAGTATTCGCAAAAGTGTACAACAAAAATTCAAGACACGATTAAAGGGCTAGACTGGAAATAAGTTGCAGGAGAAAGAGAGAATGCATTCCAACCCCCGGGATTCGAGGACAAGGAATAGAGACAATCCAGTTCCTATATGCAGGGATTGTCTGTCAGCTGGTATGCCGCAGTGATTGTGAAAATGTTGATTGAGCAAGTCATCACATAGGAAAAATCAAGTGCGCATTGCACGAAGCAATGCAAGGCGATCGCGAGTGACTTCTGACTTCGTCGCGTTCGTCATGGTAGGGTCAAGTTCACATAAGAAAGGATAGGATGCATAGGGGGGGAAAGTGTTGCTGGCTCGGAGATAGACAATCCGTCGTGTCATAAAAATAGGGAGAAATACCCGGAAAAAAAAAAAAAAAAAAAAAAGACGAAATAAGCAAAACCGAGTGCGCCTTGGGTATCGAAAACATTGTATGAATAGTCGTCCCTGTCTACTTCACGAACATGTACAGTGTGTACTTTCTCTTCGGTATCGTTCGGGTCGTCGTTGTATCGATACAACCGCCATGGAATCAAATGAGCTATCCAACAGACGAAGGGTTCCTGGTCTTGAAGAAGAAATCCGAAAGAAAAGAAAAGGAGAAAAGAGGAAAGCAATGAAAGAGAGAATAGGTGGACATCAGCACTTCCAATAGCGTGAGAAGTGAGATCGACAGATAAACGTAACGCCGTTAAAAGTCGTTGGCTAACCCATCAAGAGCTAACAGTGATATTGTTTGTTGTTGTTTGGTTTGGTCTGGTGCTTAATATGAGAGCATGCGACGGCCAGGAAGACGGCCAGAATCAGGCAATTCAAAGGGCGAATCCAAACTCCGAGTGCGGTCATTGTTGCTGCTGCGGCAGCGTCCAGTCGGGCTATCTTCCATCTGAGGTGACTGTTGTCCAAAAGCAAAGGTCTGAGCGCGGATGAACTTCGATCGCTGTTTAACTTTTCCAAGCCCTCGTTCGCAGGCAAATTCGTGTTCCTTGGATGCCATTTCCACATAGTTCTGGGGGTAGCAGAGGGATCGGTGCTGGGCAAAGAATGCACTGTATCCTCCATCCAGAATGTACATTTCAGGAAAAGTTAGATTGGGATAGCGCTCGACGTTATAGGCGCGGTCCTTGTGGCGGATGTAGGACGCCATGATGGGAGCCCGATGGGCTGAGTATTCGCAGTGGAAAATCAAAGTAGTCCCTGGCTTGGGTTCAGCAAAAAGCTGGTTGGCCAGAACCTCCTTGTCATTGTAGTTAATAGCACCGTTGATGTGGCCACCCTCATATTCATATTCAAAGCGGCAATCGATGATCATGACATTTTCGAAGCGCTCGTTGAATTTACCATTGATCAAGTCCACCAAAACCTCTTTCTCAATACGGGGAAGACTATCAGGCTGGTCAGACGGGATGAAATGCGGAAGTTGAAGAGTATGATGTGGCTCTTCGTCCATGATGGAGGCCAATGTAGGTTCTGGGACTACTTCTGGTTGCTTCTGGCGTACAACGTCCTCTGGGTGTTCAAACATGCTAAGTGATCGTCTGCATTGCTTGCGTGGACGCATGAAAGGGTTTCCACTAGAGCTCTTACGGACAGCAGCGGGTACAGGAGAGGCAGTGCCGCTGCTACGACCAGGAAAAGGCTGTCTCAGGCGAGGCCCAAGCAAATTAGTAGCTGACGAGTTCTTTCCCATGCCGCGGTCCTGTGGTGGCGACGACTCATTGAACATGTCAGCTAGGGACATTGAGTGTGACAAGCTGCTGCTGCCGTTGCCAAACTGAAAGGGAGGGCATTGGCTCTCGGGGGCAGTCTTGGTCGCCCCGGCCTGGGTTGAAAGGGCCTTGGTTCGGATCAAAGAGGGGCGCAGAAGGGGAGGACGTCTACGTCTATGATGGAAAGTTTAGCAACTACGGACAATTGCAAAGACAGAACGGAGGGGCCTTACTCTTGAGTGGGTTGAGCATCTTCCATGGGCGATGCTTGCAAGGACATGCCAGCAGCAGTTCGAGAGCCTTCGAAATCTGGGCTCGGTGACTGAGGCACCACTTCTGTCTTCGCTACAGTGCTAGGCAGCTTATGAGGAAGAGGAGACATGTCCATCATATCCGTCATGGGCGACGAGGCCGGCAACGGGGGCGTCGTCATCATTTCTTCTGTATCCGATGGTTAGCATGGCCTGCAAAAGGAAGCTAGCCAGAAATCTTACCACGCCTCCCATCGCCTCCAAACAGATTCGCCGCAAACAGAGAACGACGAGGAGTGGCCAGTTGCGGGCTGCAGTGTGTGCAGGTTGATTAGCAAGCGGGTCAAGAGAAAGCAAACTAATTGGATCCTCCTCACCTCTGGTCGATATGGAAATTCTGCGACAGGTCTGCAGCCAGACTAGCGGCCGGAGACGGGCCTGTGAACTGCTTAACATTGAAATAATCAGACGTCGGTTTCTTCATAGACAAGTCTTTGAAGTTGAAGCTGCCCGGGCCAAAAGCCCCAATACCTCCGAGAGTGCGGAACTGAGGGGGGTCGTTTGCAAAGCGATGGCCGAACATCAGTGACGGCGGCTGCATGGCAGCTAGAGGTGAAGAGTGCTCCATTGCGCCAAGGCAGAGTTCAGTTGAACGGGGGGTGTCCCAATGTAGTTCAGCTGATGGCTTGCGTTGTTGTCTCTTCCCATAGACTGATCATCCAAATGATGTGGGATGAATATTTTCCTCCCAGCACGGCAAATGAGGCGAACGCAGCCACTCCACTCCTCGTGTCACTTTCTTTCTCTTTTTTTTCCCCCTTCTTTTCTTATTATTATTTCCTTCTGTCCCGCAATTCACCAATATTTTGTCTTATCGACCCAATGGCACCCGGTAGACCAATGTTTTTTTCTCCTCCAAGCAAGACGGCTTATGTGCTAGCAAAGTTCAGACAGACATGGCCCTGGAGAGATTCGTGCACAGCGGAATGTATTGGTGATCAATCGTTAACTGACATCCAAGTCGCATAAATGCAGGCGAATGCAGCCGGCAGGTCGGCGATCCTGTCAAAGAGTGTGTGAGTGAGGTCGGAGCGACGAGGCAAGGCAGGTAGCTAGCTAGCTAGCGAGGTAGAGATAGCGAGGTCTCGAGAGATGGAGAGAGACAGAGAGACAGAGAGGCAGAGGGAGCGGGAGGAAGAGAGGATAAACACCCGGCGGATAGAGAAAAGAAGAGCAGAGAAAGAGAGAGAGAGAGAGAAGAGAATGGTTAAAGAGAAAGAAGCATTGAAGCTGTTGTTGCAATGGGCAACGGAACGGAGCGCGGGTGGGGAGGAGGAGGATCTCCGTATTGGCCGTACCCGGACGCTGCTGCTAGTAATTCTACGCTGGTATTTGCAGTGCTCAAGACGGAGGATTCCTGGAGCAACACGTTCCTTAGCTTTATTATTGGATGCACCACGTCATCTAGCATGGCTGCAAGGTCATGCTGCCTGCCTGCCTGCCTGCTTGCTTGCTTGCTTGCTTGCTTTATGCCTCCCTTGCCGCCCCAGAGGAGGACGCTCCCCTTTCTTGGCAGGGCTCTTTATACTCAAACTATTGCTGCTAAAAATGTTATAAAGGAGGCTATCTGGCTGTCCTTGTTTGGCCTGAGGAATTCCGGGTGTTTGACTTTACTCCTCGTTTGGCTGCTGCAGTAACGACGATTGATTGATTGGCATTAGGGCTAGAACCACCGCATTCGTACCCTGTCCTTACCGCAATTAACTAGCCCTCAGCAATTAGTCGCTGCAAATTTACGTTTGGAAAATTGATTGAAATCTTTCAATAGATGGCTCCTCCAAACCAATGGTATAAAATTAATTTGTCGCACGGAAAGTGAGGCAGTCACTTAGGCGATGGGCGTCAACCCGGCAACAGACCAGGAACCAAAGAACCAGCGCTCTAGTCGGAAAATTTTTCTTCGTTTTCTTCCCCCTCCTGATTTTTATTGGGCTTCTTACGCAAGAGAAATGTTTTTTTTTTTTGTCTTTTACTTCTGTGATTCTCACTCTTCTTACAGTTTGTCTATCCAGGCAGACTTTGGAGAGTAAGTAAGTAGGTAGTACTTGAGGGACTCAGCAGCATTCCTCCCGGTCCGTTTCCTGGCCACACTAGTCAACATCCAAGTGGTAAGTACTAACTGCAGTAGTCAAGTACATAGCCAGACTCGAGCTCGCTGTAGATCCATGCTCAATCCAGCAATTCAACGCCAGCCTGTGGGTTCGCATTCTCTGGCTGGCCCATCTCATTCTGATTGGTCTTCGTGATCTTATCACGGATGCTATGATCGATCGGGGCCGTCGCTCGAGAGAAATCATCAGCGAGTCATCGACTACTAGTAAGGTAGTAGCTAATCAAGGAAATAATAAAAATAACACGAGCGACGAACCCACCACCTCCGTAAGGCTTTGGCCTTTCCGAAGCTTTCTCCTCTCGTCTCCACCGCGTTCCCGTGCTTTGGGTTCGGAAGTTAACTACAGTAATGATGATGAAATCGACCGATCAGATATGCCACACGTCTGGCCTATCTATCATGTTCAACGTGGACCTGATATGCCATATGCCATATGGTAGTTACTCCGTGTATGAGAAAGAAGCAGGTCATGGCTATGATTGGACGAGTCAGAGCCGGACGTGCCGCGGACTGATTTTATTTAATATAAATCGCATCGGTCCAGTGCAAGCTGAGGTGCCTGATCAACCCCGCACTAGCACAGGAACAGGAACTGCTTGCTGGCTCCACGAAATGGGCCGATTAGTTGGTTATTCTCGCAGCCAACTCGGTCAAACTTGGGCGCAGAAAGTATACCACGGTGTATATAAACACATGAACAGACAACTATTGCTGCAACAACTTCGGTTTCTCTCTGCGTGTTGCACACGGTCAATCACATGTCTGATCTGATCTGAGCGGTGTCGGACCGAATCGACGAGTCCAACTCCAGCTGACTCGGACCTTCTCGAACGCCTGCTAATTGGACCCATCACTTTCCGCTTAGCTCTTGAGGAAACCTGCTAAGCCTTATAAGTTAGATAACTAACAGGACCCAGACAGGGATGTGTGGCTAGTCAAAACACGCAAAAAAGCAACGCTGCTATTCTTGAATCTGGGCCATCACACGCGAGCTGCACGACGACGAACGAGCGACATGGGAGCAGGCCAATGACGACGCAGGCGAGCAGCTAACTAGGCTGTCCAGTTCCACCGTCCGGCGTTTTCGCGCAGGCTACTCCCGGCCTCGGGCTTCGTATATGGAGCAGCCATAGGCGAGAGTACGGAGCTAGCGTGCATCAGGGTGAGGGGTCGATCTCGGTGGCGAGCTGAATGATCTCAGAGTCCTGTTTAAACTTTCCCAAACGGCGTACTCCGTACCACTAACTATCAATGGATGAATGAGAGCATCGTGAAGTGGTCGTGATTGTGGCTGAAGAACCCGCGTCGGCGCCAAGACGTAAACAAAAATCAAGCGCGAGTGCGATGCGAGATCCCGTGACCGTCTGGCCCGTGTGGCCCTCTGATTGGCCGCCGTCTCTGCTCTGTGAAACTGGCTCTCGCTGTGACGCAAGCTCTGATACGCCCATGGACGTCAAAGAGCTCAGTCAAAACAAACACCACACTGTTAATTCGCTTACTACCCTATCCCACGTTGCCCCTCGTCTACGAAGGCCGAAGGCATAGAGAAAACAAGGCTTGTGGCATGTACGACAACCGAGCAGTCCCCGCGTAAACAAGATATCTAGCGGATACTGTATAGTTAACTATATCCGTCGGAGTCTTAATACCCAATTGACATCATACGTTTCAGCATTGACGTTATCTGCCATAAAAACAAGGCAGCCGCTCGCCTCGGCATTTAGTTAGTAATAACGTATTTCCGATGGAGTAATAAACAGGAAAACTTGTATTTGTGTTGGTTGTTCTAGATGCGATCGACAGGTCGTATTAGCATTGCATTGATGCTCGTGAGCCACGTTGATGGGGTTACCTTCCAAGGTTGATATATATATAGATAGATAGATAGATAGATAGATATATGGGTATGAGACTAGACTAGATATAATATAAAAATATGCACTGAATAACTAGGTAGCAATGACTTATTTTTACTACTTCGTATATGCATACCACAGCTTTCTGCTGGGTACCCTATGTGCATTATTATATTACACTTTATGAACATATTTATTCCATGGATACTATCCTCCCAAAGAGGTATACACAACTTCTTCCTCATAAAGTTCAATAGCTTCAATGTGGAAGCTCGGAACTACTCTCTCATGACGTACGGGAGTTGACTATAGGATAACACTAAACAATCAATGAATATATACGCAACATCCAAAATTACTTGCAGACATCTGTAACCTTTGAACGAATTCCTGCCAATATATTCATTCCTACTACATACTATCTATAGTCACTGTTCAAGTACTAGGCACACGAGCAAGGAGGAATAAGGACCAACAGAGCACTCATACCGATATATAAGAAATAATCCATTCATAGATAACCTCCTTGCTAAAGACGATCGATCCGAGATAGAGATTTTGTTTCCCCCAATTCGGTAAAATACCCTGCCCACCTCCAATCAAGGGGTGGCACGAGCAAGGGATTTCCCTGGCTCATGTACTCCATATACCACATACTCTAAAATAGAGGATCTACGCATGTGTATGCATCTAATCCCCGCATTCTTTCTAAGTGCCTTGCGATCTTTAACTGATATTTTTGGCAACTATTGATTTCTTGCGTGCCGTGCGGTATGTGCATACGGAGATTTTATGCATGGGCGTTGTTTATTGGTATATTCTTTTCACGACTGTATATCTGCTTGTATATCTATGCATTCCAGTAAGTAGTTGGTTCTTATTTTTGTGCGTTCTCAATGCTATGAGTAGGTTGCATGTTGCATACCTGAGAGAGGAGTACAAGGTGATAGATCGTCAGACCAAACCGTATACGTGTCCTCTTGCATGTACGCACGAGCTGACCCAATCTTGGGATTGACTACTTTGATTGAATCCCAGCCCTACTGTAGGTAGGGGCGTGTAGCCAAGACTGATATTGCAATAAATGCATCCCTTCCAGGATATTTGACGGTTACATTGGCAGATATAGGGATACAATTAGCGTTACTACGTTGTAAGGAGGGTCTATCCGTGGGGAGATGACTTGCATGCGTATATATACATCATTTATTGAATCGAGCATTAGTACCTGTTGGCATGTCCTTGATATTCTCTTGATATATTCCTAGAGATCGAAAGGGGGCTTGTACCGAAATCACATTCAGGTATCAAATGTTACGGCTCCTTTTGATAATGGCTGCATTTTTCTATAAATTAGGTAGAGACTTTGATATAATACCCTTATAAACGTGATGTTTTGCTACTATACGCGAAATGCTGGCTTTGCCTTGGTCGAGCACGCAAGGTGATCCAACCTAGGGTTGAAGAGCTGCTCTTTCTATGTGTTTCCAGTGGTATTTTTACGGGATCCAAAAATTACAAGCGTCAATAAAACAGGTGCATGCGTGCAGATTTTCAAAAGGTTTATCCCAACACCGACCTTTCGCAATTGCAGTCCTGGCAAAACCTCTGCGTTGATCTGGGACTTCATGCTGCCCCATCAATCACTCGGTGCAGAAACTTGAGTCTCTTAGCTTCGTACCTTGAAAAAGAAATTTAAATGTTGATCACCGCGACGTTTACTAGATTCTCTCCCGAGTAAATGTGAACATCATCGACCTGTTGCAGTGTCGTATGAGGGATGGTCTAAGAATTCTGCACATTTGATTATGCTCCAAGATCATGAATGTCAAATTACTTGCGTGTAAAAATAAAAAAAGGCAGGTTTTAACTTCTGTGTCCGCAGTAGTTCGTCCATGTCCCCTTATAGATTGATCGGATTGCCTGGCATATACGAGCTTGACCCAGTTGGGCACTCATACTCTTTTTAGCATGTTAACCATCAACCCATCTGCGGTATTATTTTCCAGACGCACACTCAGTGAAGGTCCGTAGTGTGACGCTCTCAAGTTTATTCAATTGATGCTGCTCTAAGTGCATCTTCCTCAGAGCCGCTCTGTCTGTGGCGCTTTGACAACGTTGAGTAGGTTCTCACCTCGAGCCTGGCGCTTGAGGCTCTCTGCCAGAATTGCATAGGACCGGCCGATCGTTTGCGGGGTGATGGAGCTGACATGTGGTGAGATGAAAATATTGGGCGCTGCCCACAGATTGCTGTCAGATGGCAGAGGCTCAGGATCGGTAACGTCGAGCGCGGCTCCTTGGAGGCCACCATTGCCAGCACCTTTTTGTAGCGACTCCAATAACGCATCTTGGTCGAGAATAGCCCCTCGAGAAATGTTGACCAGATAAGCTCCAGCTTTGGCGTTCAAAATCCGTAGCTCGTCCTTGCCCACCAAGTGTCTTGTGGCCGGAGTCAGCGGCAGGGCAAGCACCAAAATGTCTAGATCCTGACTGAGGAGGTGTTGAAAATCCGCTTTCGTCTTCCCGTGGAAATATTGACTTGGAATGGTCCCGTCTGGATCTCCCGACCCAGACTGGACAAAGCTATTATTTCTCCTCTCTGCTGCCGTGATTCGAGGCGTCGAGGTATAGACAACGGTCTGAATGCTCAGAGCTTGCGCAATGCGAGCCACTAAACAGAAGTCGTCAAATTCGTATGAGAAATTCTTGTAATCAGGGGAGAAGAAGACATACCCTGACGGCCAATCGTGCCATATCCAACAATACCCATTCTTTTACCGTCTAAGCTCGAGGTAAGCGTATTTGGGCCTAGTCTGCCCCAGGTGCTATTATCTTGCCATTCCTTGAACATGAACAGTTGACGATAATGTGCCAAAAGGACGCCAAAAATCCACTCACTGACTGCGATTGCCGGTGCCCCAGTGGAACTAGCAATAGTGATGTTCGAGTCCCGGAACACCTCTTCATGCGCAACACGATCGATTCCTGCCACATTGAAATGGATATAGCGAAGTCGGGGTGCCTGCGCGGGCTTGGGCACATATCCCATGGTGAACAGTGCGGTGATGTCGCTTAGGATCTCTGTCATAATCAGCCTTTCGTTTCTTTTTCGCTAGTAGTACCAGATATAGAATATATTATACCAGAAGGAATTTCCATGTCGCGCTTGAAAAAAGCATCCGTCGGATATACTTCATGGCGGATAAAGGTGATCTTAAGGTCAGGTCTCGCCAACTGAATCTTCCCCAACAGGGCTTAGAGCCGGGGGGAAGGAAGAGTCACTAACAGGTGTTCAGGCATTGGGAGATTTGTTTTGAATAGGCATTACAGTACCAGACAGAAAATGCACTGTCGAGCACACCACAAACGGAGTCATTTTATAGTTCTACTTAGAAGTCTCCTGCCGCAGCAAAGCTTTCCCTGCCCTTAAATTGCCATTATGATTACTTATCAAGCTTCAACTTAACCATTTAGTGATTTGTCTACTCAGAATTATGTAGCACTTAACGTCCGGTGCAGGACTGGCCTGGCACGCACCCAGCCGACAGACAGATCAATTTATGATGGCTGATCACTAATCAACTACATATGTAATCCTAAAAACGGCGTTTAGTAACCCACGAATGATCATCCAACTGCTTTTGCATTCATTTTCATTCTCATTGCCCTGGAGTTCGGGCGAATACTAATCTGAACCGCTGTTTGTCAATTAATTTTGCCACGCGGACAAGAAAAGGATCTATCAGTTGAAGTCCAGCTAACCTTGTCACTGCTTTCATGTCCATTTGAACAAAAACAAAAGGGAAAACAGTCGAGTCCTCGAATACGCCAAGATGGAAACCCTGTCTGAGGAGGGCCAGGTTGGAAATGACAGCGTGGAGAAGGACGAGATACCTATAGAGAAGCTGGACAACTCGCCGGACATGTCCCTGGAAGACAAGCTGGAGTGGGAAACAGCGGTTGAAAACCCCCAGAATTGGCCTACATGGAGGAAAATGGTCCTTCTGGCTGCGATGGTCGCCTCGGCCTTCACTGCGTAGGTCTTCCAAGAACACGGAGTCAGTTCTAATATCCATTTGCTGAACCCTGGTGTCATAGGTCCATAGCAAGTTCCATCGTTACTCCTGCTCGCAGTGCATTTATGGAAGAGTTCCATGTCAACAGCACGGTCGCAATCCTATCTGTCACTTTGTACGTTTTCGCACTTGGCTTTGGGCCAGTTGTTGGTGGCCCGCTCTCCGAAACCGTAGGTAGATACCCTGTATATTTGGGCTCGATCCTTCTTGGCTCCTCATTTACTATAGCGGTGGGCTTTTCTCGGAATTTCGGAGAGCTGCTTTTCTTTCGGTTTCTGTCTGGCTTTTCCTGGTCGTCAATTCTTGCTGTGGCTCAAGGCTCATTGTCTGAAACATTTCGTCCGGCGGCTCGAGGCCCTGTAACGGCCATCTTCATTCTCAATCCCCTTCTTGGGCCAGGGCTTGGGTACGTCTGTTCTTCCTCTTGTTTGGTAACCTTTGTTGACTCAATAGTAGTCCTGTAATAGGTTCGTTCACAGTGACCCGCAAGAATTGACGTTGGTCTCAATGGACGGTTCTTTTCTTCGCTGCTTTGACCCTTCTCTTGACCCTTCTCACGAATGAAACATACCACCCTGTTATCAAACGACGCCTGGCTATGAAAAGAGGCCTGGAAGTGCCAGAAAGACCAAGAGGGCGCAAACAGATTGAAGGAATTTGCCATAGTGGGACTTATACGACCTGTTCGGATGCTATTGTTTGAACCAATTGTGTCTTTTACCAGTCTTTACGTCTCCTGCGCTTTTGGCACTTTGTTTAGCTTCTTCGCGGCAGTGCCTTACACATTCAGCAGTGTTTACGTCTTCACTATTGACCAATCTGGTCTAGTCTTTCTGTCCATTGCCATCGGTTGCTTTCTCGGGATTATCACCATCTTTTTGTGTGATGTTTATCTCTATAGGAAGCAGATACCTAAATATCCACCACACAGCATCCCCCCTGAACATCGCCTTTATTCGGCTATGATAGGAAGTCTCGGATTACCTCTTAGTCTTTTCTGGTTTGGCTGGTGTGCCCGTGAGGGTATATCCTGGGCGGTTCCAGCAGTTGCCATCATACCCTTCGCATTCAGAAATATCTGCGTGTTCGTCTCTATTATGCAATATTCAGGATATACATACAAAGGAAACGTTGTGGCTAGCTCCGCTAGTGCGAATTGTCTGGCACGCTACACATTCTCAGGAATCTTCCCTTTGTTCACAATACAAAGTAAGTGGGGATAGCCTGACCCTTTGACGAATATCATCGCAGCTAATGATATCAATTAGTGTACGAAAGACTTGGAATTGACTGGGCTAGTAGTTTACTAGGTTTCGTTGCATTAGCTCTATTACCTATTCCTTGGGTTCTCTTCAAGTTCGGCTCGAAGATTAGAGCTAAGAGCAGTTACTGATGGATGGAAAGGCCTGGGGAATCAATAGTGAGATATAGCTTGTTGTTGAAGGAGAATGCACGGACTAAAAAGCTGCACCTAGCTTGGAAAATCAGACTAGTCATCGTACAGCCTGTCATATAAGATGCATGAGATAAGGGTGCAATAGAATCCATAACCTCCAGAAATGCTACAGTAGTCACTGTTAGAGAACTTGACCTGTGCAGCTTGATACTATGCTGGGCCGTGACCCTAATTACGGAGCTACTCTCTAACGATCTGCGTCAACCATTTCATTAATAGGAAGAATCCAAATTTCTCTGCTTTTCTTCGTCGCCACATTCTCTGGGCGTGCATCGGATGCTGGCTTCTTCAAACTTACTTGGGGAGTGAGATGCCTTCTTAATGTGGTCGGCATTTTCATGGCCTCTCTGAGCACCAATTTTTGGCAGCTGTTTCTGAGCCAGGGCATTTGCATGGGCCTCGGGTTTGGGTTGATATTCAGCCCCGTGTTGTCACTCATGTCAATCTACTTCACCTCGCATCGATCTCTCGCGGTGGCCTTGGCTGCAACTGGGTCTGCCAACGGCGGCCTCGTGTTCCCTGATATTGTAGAAAACCTACTTCCTACCATCGGCTTTGGACAATGAGGTTTCTTGGGTTTTTCACACTAGGCATGCTATTGCTGTCTTTCTTTTTATACTTTTTTGTGGAACAGCGCGTTCCTCGACGCAAGAGTGGGCCAATCGTCGAATGGAGTTTCTTTCAAGAGCCGGCCTACTTACTGTTCACTATTCAACTTCTGGGGCCTCTACATCGCTTTCTATTACATCGACAGCTCGTCGATCTGATTTTGAGTATAAATGGAGCGGGTATTTTTGCCCGAACAATTCCGAAGTATCTGGCGGATTGCTTCACGGGGCCGTTGAATATCCTGATTCCATCGACTCTTTTATCAAGTGTACTGCCCTGGTGCTGGATTAATGTGACGGATTCAAAGATTCTTTACACATTTGTGCCCTTCTATGGCGCATTTGCGTCAAGCACCCAGTCTTTATTTCCTGCCACTCTGGCCACTATCGCGAAAGACGTGAAAAAGGTAGGAGTCAAACTAGGGATGGTGATAAATACTAGGGTACAGGGCTTAGAAAGAAGCTATGCTAAAAGGTCCTTGTTTTATTGAAGACTATCAGGTCTTACCAAAGGTTGCTTAGTTTTTACTTATTATTAAGGTGACTAATACTGCAGCTATAGTAAGTATTCTATAAGCGCCTTGTATTTATTCATGAGAGACAGTGTACCCTGGTTAACACCTTTATAGCTAATAGGGACAGTCATCTCTTACTACGTCTAAATATAGTTAGGGCTGGACACGGCTTACCTCCGCTAACTCCGCCACGGCGGCCGATGGTTTCCACTCGTCGGCCGCCGCTATTCCCTTTTCGACGGACCCTACATTTGTCCTTGCTTTTCGTTCTCTTCACTTATTCCTCCTCATTTCCAAGCATTCTAGTATCCAGTTCGATACACAGCCACTGTAAATGTTGTCCGCCGACAGTTCGCAGCGTCTGGTCTGTGTGAATTGCAAACTGCGTAAGAAGAAATGTGACAAAGTCCAGCCGCGCTGCGGCTATTGCACTCGGTAAGACGAGAGACTGATATTGGCGAATTCAGGCTTGAGGATACTAATGCAATAGAAGAAGGAAGCTTAATTGCCAGTATAAGTCGCCAGAGCAGTGTCATCTTTCGGCTCAGGTAGAACTATCGCTGGCGTCTACTTCTAGTCCCGTTATACGCTCATCCTTGCTGCTCTCCTACTCCCTGTCGGATGTCTTGCGCTCGCGGCCGACAAATAGCGACTCCACTTTGTATCTACAAATTCTACGCATGATGCAAACAACGGGTCAGTTCGTGGACGATATCAGTGCTCGTTACTTCCGTGGCATTCATGCCTTTGTCCCCGTTGTTTCACACCGTCGTATTCATGATCAACTAGTCGATTTCGGTACACCACCTCCAGCCGGCTTTTCTATTCTGCTGTTGAGTATGTGTCTAATCACCTATCATCCCGAGTTTGCATCTCCAGTCCCTGATCCTCTTGATCGGGAAACTCTCTACATAGCTACCAAGACACTTTTTGCTCAAGTGCAGGTATCATTCCCGCCATCTTTAGACCTCATTCAGGCTGGTATTATCCTTGCGACATACGAGTACGCAAATGGTAAGTTACACGATGCATTTTCTTCTATTGGTCTCTGCGCCAGGATGGGCTACACTGCTCGCTTGCATCTTGCAAAGCCAGTCCAAGACATGAATGCCGAGGTATATCGAAAAGCTCAAGAGGATGCTAATACGTGGTGGGGAATTATCGTATGCGAACGGTAATGCCCTTCAAGCTATGTAAAACTTGAAGGTGACTGATATCTAATGGCGTAGGGTCTTCTTTTGTGAAATACGCAACGACTGTCAACAGCCCTTAGTAACAAGTGTCTCCGACAGTGACTTGCGACTACCAACTGAAAACGATTTTCCGAGTCAAAGTAAAGATACAGTTCTAAAATTACCCTTTGGCTTTGCAGACAGTCTTATAACGTCAAATGCCGGTGGCTTTGCTTGCATAGCACAGGCTGCATGGCTCCTGGATCAAGTCTTCAAAGCACTGGATGTAACGGAGGTCGCCTTGAGGCATACTCAGCTTAATGGACTAGACCACACCCTTCGCACATATTTGGCTGTTATTATGGATCAGACTGGAGGAAAATGGAACGTGTATTGTGCGGCAATCGCTATTATTATCCGGTGAGTTTTCTTCATGTGACCTGGAACTTGGGATGCCATCCAGACTGAGAAACTCCGAAGAGCTCTTTTCATATTACACTCCTATACTCTCAACCATATATCAGAGGCGGATGAATCTATGCACAAGCCCTCACTCGATTGGTCCAGCGTCTCACATGCAGTACTGGATACAATTACTAAAGTAGTGGAAGATATCGCAAATGCTCAAAGTAGCATTACTTTGCTCTTGATGGATATGCATCCTCCTAGTTTTGCGTTTGATATTCGGGCAGCACTTAAACATATCCATGATTTCAAAACTATGGATGATGAATATGTTGCGGCAGAGAAACGGCTCAGGAAGGCTCTTGAACTGTATCATCACCGCTGGGGTATATCCACACAGTAACGGATTATTATACACATAAAGTTCACATTATTTGGCCACGGAATCTGCGTGGGTTCAAAAATTACTATTGCCGCTGCAGATAGTCATATTGAGCTAAGCCTTCAGCCTAGTGCTTATTGCTGCCTACGTGTTTTGCCAGCGTTCCGTCGCACTACGCAAACTCGACATAGCAGGATCATCAAGGATGAGAATGCTTGATGCGGTACGGCAGATGCTGCCCAGCAAACCCTGCTACAATATGAAGTCATTAGCAGTGATGAGAGCTATTTTCACTTGAAATGCAAAATAAGAATAAGAAGATCCCCAAGGTATGACAGAGCGGATTTTTTAAATGACTACCAACTTCAGACCTACGAGATCCGTGTCTAGATTAGGCTTAGGGCTAGGGCTAATGGTTGGCGTTGTGATATTGTGTGTAAGGAACCGACTATTATTCCATAACAAAGCGGAAATTCCTGCATCGTCTCAGTACATCTCGGAGAGACGGAGATATACCCCCCAAAGCTGAAATGTGGTTAACGCATAGATTAAAGCTCTATTAAATAAATGGCAAACTAAAGGACAAATGGTTATTTTAATGGATATTTTTTAAACTAGATTATTTACTACAGAGTGCTTCGTATCTGATTGATATCATTTATCTCACTGATAAGGCATCGCACCTAATGGTGATACTTACGAACATAATAACGCTAAGAAATTAGGTCTCATAGATGGCGGGCTATGGAAGCCAAATGAAGGATCGCCCCAGGGTCATCTTCGTCTAGCAGATATTAACGGTGGTGGCAGAGCAGACTACTGTACCATTACAGATGATGGAGACAGTAGCTGTTGGTGGAACAGTGGTTAGGGTATGCCATTACCTCTTCATTCTTCATTAAACGTTCCGTTGTAAAAACAGCTAATAGGGATACGGGCACCCGTTGATGCTGGGGAAGATTTAGAGATGTGGATGGGCTCTGGTTCTTTGATCTAAGTAGAGATGTCTCACCTCTCTGGCTTCTCTTCCGGATATACCTCCGTATACCTATGTGCCTTGCATTTTCGGAATGACAAAAATTGCATACCAATGTGTCAACCGTGAAGGTAACCATCTTCTAATACTTAAGAGAAATAATCTTCTGTAAAGATGAATATACTTACTTTCAAGGCTAGGTACATATGCAGGAAACAAATTATCGATACTGTACGCCAAGAACATTCCAAAACCCGCCTTACCTACTTGCTTCTCCGTGTCTACGGTGAACACTTCAGGATACAGTTTTATGTATGCTACAATATATTACCGTAGGGTTTAGAGAGAATGACTTTATGTCCATGAAAATGAGCATCAAGCTTCTTGGCTTTCAAGAACGGGGTGCATTGGCTCTGAGAAATGGGGAAACATGCTTTCACATTTCTGTTCTGAAGTGGGTCATCAAAAACTCTGTGCAAACATTGCCCCTTTTTGAGCATTGGTTTTTACTAACTCATCGTATTTCCAAATGGGTTTGAAATGGACTTGGAACATTTCTTCCCTCAGCTAGCCATGGTAGGCAGATCTGCGCTAACTGAGCACCTTACAGAAACGCAATGCAATAAAGTAGCATTCAGAAATACTCTCTTTCTCTACGTAGTAAATGGACTCAGTCAAGTAAACAGAAGACTTTCTGGCTCAGCTAGCCTTTATAAACGGCAAAATATGCAAGCTGTTCTTATTAGGCCCAATGTAGTAAAATCCGAAAGGGAAGGATGAATGTTTGGGTACTTTGCGTTTTACTAAATGTTCAGAACTAAGAGGTACTGGTTATTCTTACAGCTGCTATACTGTGTGCAAGAAGCATCACGGTCACCATCGGCTATCTAGGCATACATACATGGATCTTCATACGAAGATGATTGCCGGAACATGCATGTAGCACTGCGCATACTTTCGAATAGATCTCACCGCTAAGTAATACTTTATGGACGAATGATTTAGATCAATTAAGATATCTTTCAGGTCCAATGAAAGTGTCATATAGCTGCATCTAGTTTGGCTGTTTGGGTTATTAAAGACTAGTGATGTCCCAGATGTTGTCTTCTCATCTTAGATACCTAGCCATCGTTGACTCTTATGAAAAAAGTGTCTTTGGTATTATTGCCTGACTGCAATACTTAACTGAGCCCGAGAACAAGAATTTCAACTACAATGTATACCACTATCGTCTATATTATGCTTCTTGCTGGTGGTGTTCTTTCGCAGAACCCTACACCAACTACTACAGTATGTTCATTTAATTTGAGCCCTACAATGGTACAGAACCCAGCTAATAATTTATTTATTAAACAGCTAGAATCATGTCTTAGTTGTACAGAGCCATGTCCATGGCAGAGACCAACTGGGCAAGCCGTTGGTCACTACAGCTTTCTGTAGCGACTCGAGACTTGGTCCGACAGCGATACCAACTCATACTATGATAGCTTCCATGTTCACGGACTACGGTCGTTTCGGACGGGAGTGTCCACAAGGCTACTATGATACTTGGATTGAGTATGACGGATCTGTGCCAAAGCCTCCTCAAGACGGTTTTAGGCTTGACTCAAATGGCAAGAAAATATCTTACATGACAAGCATTCCCAACAACACAGAGATTGATCGGTTCGGATGGCCCAACGGCAGCTTTGTGTCTCTGGCCGGTCGTCCATTTAGTGAACGTTCTATCCCACCGTCAAACATCCTCAAACGTGGAGAAGACGGGCTGATTTATGGGAGATGGTTGACTATCGAAGAAATCGACAACGTCGAAGCCGGACCTGTTGCTCCCTGGTATAACCAGCCTGGAAACGGAACACAATATCTCCTACCCGATAGTACATGGAATCTTGTCGATCAGGGCTTCCTTCAAGAGATAATCCAATTCTAAAGGTTCTGCTAAGATGCATCATTATGTCGGTCTCCGGCATGATAAATCTTACACAGTTTTACCGTGAGGTAAATTTTTCTTCTTCTGTTATGACCACTGTTGTGATGATTTCAAGGGAGATTGTCTGTCCTTAAGCCAAATTTCATTTCCCATTTCAAGCCAAAGAAAAGCTCAAGCAAAAGAGACAATTGTTGAAAAGGAAGGGAGAAGGGAAAAAAAAGGGGAAAAAAAGGAAAAAAAAAAGAAAAGAGAGTCCTGAAGAACAAAAGCGACGTTATTTACGATTCCTATTATTAGTTTTGCTCCTTCTTATTCCAAAAAAGCAATCGAATTTACAAAACATTCTGAATCGTTCAACATCGGAAAACAGGAAACAGCTTCAACAACAAGATCAATTCAATATCAATGTTTGCAATCGTAATAAAATTTTGAACACATGTCGAAGTTGCTTGCAAGTGTTGAGTCGGTATAAATATGTTTGATCACATTATTTAATTGTCTCGTTAGCCGAAAATAATAGTTCTTAAACCAAGTTTGTAGGTTAAATAAAAGAATTATCTTCCATGATTTATATTCAATGGCAAGTTCTGTAGGATGTGCTAAAAAATAAAAATTGTTGTTGTTGCTCTTATCGATTAGGACCCCCATATTGCACGCTAATCCGCATTGGGTAGCTCTGGACGGGAAGCTTAAATTTTTAAATTTTCTTACTTCACGGCATTCCTCCTTGTCAACAGAAAGGAATTCGATATATCACTCATCATCGAAATCTAAAACCAAAGATCAATCTTGATCTCGGTGTGTGGGTGCGCAAACATGTCGAATGAAGCCAACTCTAGGAAGCGCCGTCGCGAATCATACAATGTCGACGTCCGACAAGTCGAAATCTACGAGGATCTTGCCAGCGAAAAGGACGAGGTCCGCCTGAAAGCTGCACATGAGCTAGTCTCGCGTTTCACTCCAGAGAGCAAGCCTACCGAAGAGCAAATTAACAAAACTCTTCAAAGGCTTTTCCGTGGTCTCTGCAGTGGCCGGAAAGCGGCTCGTATTGGTTTCTCAATTGCCTTGACCGAAGTGTTATCGCAGGTTTTTGCCTTGATTCAACCAGCTGCTGAGTCATCTGCTGTGAAAGTGTCTGATGTGATCCAAGCTTTTCTATCTGTAACAAGTGTTTCAGGTAACACCAGCCAGGTTTGTAGCCTTCGCTTTCTTTTCCCATTCCCGGAATGCTTATAATTTTGCGATTACAGGAACTAAGAGATCATTATCTCGGTACACTGTTTGGAGCTGAGGCTATTATCAAATCTGGTATCTTGTTCCAGCCCGGGGTGCCTTCCCAAGAATGGGACAGAATTGTTGCTGCACTTGTTGACCTCGGCAAGGCGAAGCCCTGGCTGCGAGAAGAATGCGGCTGGATCCTGTGGAGAGCGCTATACGAGTTGGCATCCCGGAATGCCGATGCTAAGTATCCTGAGAGCGTGATAGAGATCATTAACTCAAAAGACCTTGTCAAGTCGCCCGAGGGAGTCGCTATCTGGCTTCTCGTTCAGGACTCGTTCCCTACCGCAAAATTGCCCCAGGAACTCTGGAGATACAACAATGACCCGCTCGACCGTCGCGACATGAGCACGCTTGTCAAAATTATGAAACAAGCTTCTGAAGCCGAAGAAGGTTCCCAGTCAGCTTCATCGGGTGTTTGGAATTCGAAGTTGCACTTTGCCTGGGATGCTATTCTAAAAAGAGTCCACGATACTAAGTCCGGGGAGGATAAGCAGGACAAGCGGGATAAGAAGATGAGAAAAGAATCGCGCATTTCCTTTGAAGAATTTTGGAAGGAAGTCGTTGATAGTACGTACTTTCTCTTGCTACGAATGTTATAATACGCATTTTACTAACCTTGTTGTTGATTACAGATGGCCTTTTTGCCGCTTCTTCTTCTGAGGAGCGCAAGTACTGGGGATTCTCCTTGTTCATGAAGATTCTAGATGAAGCTCCTATACAACGTGCAGAGACAATCTTTACCAAAAATTTAATCAGATGTCTCATCAATCAGCTTGCCGTTGAAGACAGATACCTGCATCGTATGGCGGTGAAGGCAGCTAAGACGATCCAGAAACGGGTATCGACTGAGCCGGAGTTCGCTGCAGCGGCAGTGAATGGTCTTCTCGGATCCTCAGGCTCATTCCAGTTCGATCAGATCACGAAAACCAAGACCGTGGAGAAGATTGTCATCGAGGCTGGCCCCCAGTCGTTGAAAAAGATTGTTCAACTTTTAGGGCGTTTGGTGGCTTCTCCAGGCACTGACGAGATTAAGGCAGCTTCCGCTGGTCGCCAGTACCTTGCGGATCTATTTGTGTCGGTTGTTAGATCTCGAAGCTCTGCTGGTGAAGAATTCGGACCCATTCTACAAGACATACTGTCTGTCCTAGTCCGTTTTGCCTATTTTGGGGGCGAACAAGAAAAGCAAGAACTGATTGCCAAACCACAGCTGTCTCAGACAACTCAAGAGCTGTTTCGAAACAGGATAACTAGTTGTTTGAACAGCGTGGTTAGCAACATCAATGACCCGGCTGAAGTTGCATATAAAGTTGTTCGTCAAATCCGCGATTATCAAAAGTCGGAAGAATACGGGAAGTTCATCATTGAGATCGATGGAGCAATTGCTGAATCTGTTGAGGCGGCTTTCAAGTCTTTGAAGAAACTTTCAAGCAAGGTCAGTAATACCTTTTGTTTTCCTTTTCTACTTTCTGTTTATTAATGACTTTGTCTATAGGTGAAACATGATGGCAGCAATAGCAAAGATGCCAGCATCCAAGCTTTCAGACTTGTCTACTCTCTTACAATCTTGCAAGTCTACAATGGCGACGCAGATGCTGTATCCATGCTAGACGAACTTGCATTCTGCTACTCTAAATTCTGGGGCGACAAGAAATCGAAAAAGGAAGACAAGTCAGATGCATCCAATGCTTTGGTGGAGATTCTGTTGAGTTTTGCCTCCAAGCCTTCCAAGTTGTTCCGCCGTATGAGTGAACAGGTTTTCGGCGTTTTTGCTGGTCAGATTACTGCCGATGGCTTGCAATCGTTGATTTCGGTAAGTGGTCCAATCAAGGCGTACACTCGCTTATTTCTGGAAGATACGCTAATCTGCAATGCTTTGTTTCCATAGGTGGTCGAAGTCAAGGAGAACTTGGCTGGTCAGCGAGAGATGTTTGATCAGCAAGATGACGAAGACGAAGAGATGGAGGATGCCGGTAGCCTTGATTCCGACGATGATTCTGTTGAAGTTATCGATGCAGACGATGCATCTGACGAGGACGAAGACGAAGACGAAAATGAGGAAGAAGAAGATGATGAAGAAGAACTAGCCGCCTTTGACGCCAAACTAGCCGAAGCCCTAGGCACGCATCGCGCGGACCAAGATCTCGAAGGCGACGAATCATCTTCCGATGCCGACATGAACGACGACGAAATGGAAGCCGTCGACGAAATGCTCGTCAAAGTCTTCAAGGCCCGTCGACAGGCAACCAGCAAGAAGAAAGACAAACAAGATGCCAAGGAGACAATGACGAATTTCAAGAACCGCGTTTTGGACCTTCTCGAAATATACGTGAAGAAGTGCCATGCTAGCATTTTGGCACTTGACTTGGTTCTCCCTCTACTCCGACTCACGCGCAAATCTGCCGTAAAGCAGATTTCGCAAAAGGCGAGCGATATTTTGCGCGAATATACGCGTCTATGCAAGGGCAATGCTATTGCGACATTAGTCGCCGAATTAGGTCAAGAAGATGCAGACGAAGATGGAGAGCCCGCTATCGAACCTGTCTGGGACCTTCTTCGCGCCGTACACAAAGAAGCCATGCTTTCTGGACCAGCAGCGCACTCCGTCTCGGCCAGTCAGGCAAGCGTGTTCCTCGTGAAAGTTCTAGTTGCTCATGACAAGCAGAACATTGCAGGAGTAGTTGATATCTATGCTGAGACGAGAAAGGCGCAGATGCTGAACAATAAATGCCATGTTCAGCCTGCGTTCTTTACGGACTGGAACAATTGGTGTGTGAATGCGGGGAAGACTATGAAGAGTTGATTTGCTTTATCGTGAATAGGATAAAGTAGTAACGAAGAACCGGAATATTATCTACCACTGTGGTTTAACTTAAGTAGTATATATATAGCTCACCCAATTGAAGTGCACACAAGTAGATTTATTATACAATAGCACGTCTTCTATATTCGAACAAACTCCCAGAGCATAAATTATCAAATCAATCTTTAAGTATCCGATGCTGATCCGTCTCCTCCAATACCTCAAACAGCATACCAACCTCAACCACACCCTCATTTCGTGGTGCACTATTCATACCAAAGCACGCTTGATACGGGGCACCCGCATCAATCCTACGATAAGACGCAAGCGTACTCGATGGCTCCTTGTTGTGTGCCTTTGCAGTCGCGGGCTCAACGTTGGGTACTGTGCAGCGCGTACAGCGAGATACGACATCAAGGACGATCGAGTTTTTGTCGTCGAGAGGGAGAGAAGATGAAGGAGAAGAATATACTCGTACGGTTTTCCAAGAATCTTCAGCCCAAGGCCGGTTTCCCCGGACAATGATATTGGGCCGAAACCGTTCGATAGTAATGCGCCCCTCTCCCTTGGCAGATAATCGAGAATTGAGCTCGGAAATAGACGGTTTAGAAGCAATAAGTAATGGGAATCCGTCGGCAAAAAAGGTGGACTGAACGCGCCCAAGGACATGCGGCGCACCGTTTTTGCGTAGTATGCGATCCTTGGGGCCTTTGTAAACGAGACGGACATCACGTTCCAAGAATCGAGAGAAGAATTCGTTCACTTCTGGTCCATACATGTAGCCATCGGTGTCGTCACTCCAGACACGGACTTGCTCAAGCGTTGTATTGGCCTGTAGCCAGCTTGGGCTTGGACAGGCCGGGATGCTGATCTGTCCATCACCATCTGCCACACTGACGAGCAAATTATGACCATCCTTGCTGATTTGTGTAATGATCAGAGTCATTCTGGGGAGTTCACGCATCGTGACGAATCTGTGAGTCTTGCCGTCAACTAGCATCCATTGTCGATCCAGGTACAGGCCGTGCATGTGCATGTTCGTCTTGCATAGAGTAAAGCCCCTACATGATTTGATAGGGTATACTCTCAGCTCGGCGATTTCAAACACATTTCTTCTCGGTAATGTCCTTTGAAACACGGGGCAGGCTATTTGGAGTTTGTGGAGCGGTGTCGGCGCGAATGTCACCACAACCCATGACAAGAGAGCCACGGCTGCTGTGCAAAGAACAGGAAATATAGGTATGGTGAGTCCCTGGAAAGGGATCGCTCCTAGATCCATTTGCGCAATGTAATGATATACAGTATAAAGTAAGGTGAATTTGAGTGATGTCAAAATTTGCGTGTTGTCTCTGTCCGATATGTAGCGGAACGACGCTGCAGCATCAGATATATATATGTGGATAGATGTCGCTTTCCAGCGCAACAGAGAAACTTATGATAACCCCAAAGCCGAATTGACCAAGGAGCGCATCCAAGAAAGAAATGAGTCAAAGAGCGAGAGGATTCTTAATTTCATATCCAAACAAGGGACCCACACGCTGGCTTTCAAGCCGTCGGCCGAGACTTTGTTAAATGATTGGCCAATCAGAGGCCGCATCTTCTCAGTGAAGCATCAAAGACCGTAGCAGTACTTCTGCTTTTCGCTGCAGAGAGTTTGAATTTGAAACAATGGTGAATACTTTTGTCGCCTTCATTGCAGCCTTGTGAAACTGGCATGAAACATGTAGATGGTACGGATGTGCTTTGCTATGTCGATACCTCGGGCCTTACATATATAGCCCCCAAGTCCTGGGATTACCCAAATCAACAGTGCAGAGTATAAAAGCTTGAGCAGTTAGCATTGAAATAAGTCCCATGTATATACATGTATACGAGGTTACCAGTCACATGCGTATTTACTGAAACCATACCCTAACACGCGCCGAGAAGATGCTTCCGCAGATAGGGAATCAAAGAAACAACGCATGAAAGAGATGAGAAGAGAGCAGCCAATTCAATGATTCTCGTTACTCGCCATCTACCCAGCATTTCACCATTGATTTGATTAGAGCTACAGCGACTTTGCTTCCCAGTTCTATACTTGTATCGTCTGTGGCGACGGGAACGTGGAAAAATACAACAGACCGATCCCTTCCTTCCTGATACGCCTGTGAAAGACTGGTATAGAATATGAATTCGCAGGCATATCGACCGGCATCCGTAGAAATGCGGATGTCGGTTTCTGCTGGGGCGAGGGACTTCCAGGTTTGTAAGAAATGATCGTTTGCCGGATATGGAGCAAGCTTTAATAGGTCTGATGCCGGGATTGTCCTGGAAGAGGGTGACGATGCCTCCGCAGGGCCTGGGAATAGCACGGGAGGGAAACCATGTTCCTTCCATACTCTCTCGCCGTCATGAAAGCCCGATCTTCCATCCACATCCGGTATGCGGTAGTTGTCCCGATGCGCTTGCGTCTCTACGGAGTAATATTTGCGCGTTGACGCAATGCCTATGTGCACTATCAAATCGGGTCGGTTGCCATTGTGTGTTCGCGCAAAGTCGTCCAGGATGACGGGTATTTGTGAGTGGATGGTGGCATACGAGACTTTGATAGGCTCCGGATGCACATGAACCCGGACTTCTCGAGGGGCAGGAATAGCGGTATCACCAATCGATACAGGCTCCTTGGGAGGTAGGGTGAATGACGAGGGGAGCGACTGCGCGATCAAAGAAGACGCATTGACGTCAAAGCTTCTGAAAGGCTGCAAACAGGCATTCCAGTCAGTTTAGTGAGAAGAAGACACGCAAGGAGACATGGGTTGGTATACTCCGAATCCCGTCACGAGGACGTTTATCGATTGCGATACTGGAATGGCAGTGGGTGCGGGGTCTACCGCGATGCCAACGTCGCCCATGGCTGTGGTCAAAGGATTCGGAGCACAGAAGCGATGTGGCGGTCAACGAGGGATTCCCTTTCTCTTCCTCTGTCTATGTACAAGGGCGGTGGGCTGTCATTTGAAATATAAACCTGGGATTGAGAGATGAACTGACCTGACGACACTTTTCCACGAAGAAGCCGCGCGTGCTCATTGGCTGCCCGCATTGATCTGCTGGGGTAAGTCATGTGATATCCACCCTCTTTGAACTCTCGAGCACGTGATGGCTTCAGTTCCCCGTTAAAAGTACAAAACATTAGCCATTTCCAACTATGAGGCAGGAAGACTGGAAGTACTCCTTCTGGCAGAAACCTGCTTTCACGCGTGCATCACTGACGCTGGGCAGCGGGGACGGTCCAAATCTTGCATAAGAAAAAAGCGACAACGCAGCTGGCTTTTTCATTTTCCACGAATCAAAAAATTGAGGACCACGCCGAAAACTCTTACTGGCGTAGAGAAGGGGGGGGTTGCTGCAAGCCTGAGTGGAATATTTGTGATTTGCGTAGTAACTATATTGACTCTCGAGGATCCTGTGCGGAGTCATCTACAAGCGGTAACGAGCAATACTGGAGACGACGTGGTCTGGTTCGATTGACCGGTTGTTATGTTGTTATGCGCGTTGTTTACATGTTTATGTTTATGTTGACGTGTTTGAGACGACAACTCCCTGAAGCTTAAGACGAATTGCCCTACTGATATCGGTTGTTCTTATGCTGGGTGTTCACTTGACTATTATCCCAGATGACTACTCTGAAGATCATTGGAAAAATATTTGATGCTTGTTCTTACCTAGATAGTACAATGCCAGGCCATCGTTACCTAGATACGAAATCCAGCTCGCAGCCCTATATTTCAGACCCAACCAAGGTCTCCGCAATCCACGTACTTCCTTATGGGTAAGAACTGTTTCTTAACTTGTAAGTTTGAGGTCTTCAGACTTGTCCCCACAACACCGCAGCTTGAACCCAATGCTCTGGATAAATTCTCCAATAATAACATGGGAATACACAGTGCATGGTGGGTCGTTTCAGCTGTTCCCTCGGTATGCTCCGGTCGTACGTAGGAAGAATCCGCGGCAAGGTAGAAACCTGTGTACATCATGACGGAGTGCATAGAGCACGTACATGGGAACGCATTTTGAAATAATAGTTGAATGTGCTTAGGAACGAGGAGTTGACTTTTTTAGTCAAAATATCACAGAAGCGCCCTAGAATAGATTGACTACCTCTGGAATAACTATGTGGCGTGTACACTATCCGTATGTATAGTATACAGGCACTTAGGTATGTGTACAAAGCAAAAAGCCGTGGAATTAAGCAAAGCACACCTTGCAGCGATTCTCATACAAACGAAAGCAATCTCGTACATGCACTCAAGGTAGTCCCCGATAGGCCCGAAACGACGAAGCAAGGTTGCTTCACTTTGAGCCTGCCTGACGCGAGATTGGGAGCGTATGCATTAGCTAAGTTAGTACTTGTGTAGTTAGTTAGACTTAGGGCTAATTGTTTAGTTCTCGCTAGGGTCCAAAAATACATAGACGCGGTTATCGATACGGAAAGATTACTTGACGCGCGCTGGACGCGTTTGTGGGGTCGCGAGCGCGTATCCCTGCGACAACATGAGGTCTGCGCCTTCTGTTTGTGCTTGTGTCAGTGTGCGCTCGCTCCTTCCTGCAATGGCACAATTGTCACGGCCCGTGCCGGCGGACGTTTTCTTAACAAGCCTTTTCTTTCATATGAGTAGTCATAGTATATGGAGTTGTATAATAGTGATGCCAAGTCTAACAAACTTCACTGAGATCATAGTCTCGCCAAGTGGACCGCGCCTGACCTGACAGAACTCCCCAGTCAGCTGATCAGTTAATTCTGCCGGTTGATACGGCAACAAATAAGCACAATTACCGCAGTCATCATGTTCTCTGCCTGGTGAACGCGACCGATTCATCGTCTGTACGGAGTATTCCCCTTGTTCTCGGGCATATAATATCGCCAATTGACGGACGTCACGGTGTCTGGACCGTAAAGTCGACTGTTGCATGCATCCACTTTTCGCGCTTGTGACTTAATACTAGCGCATAATCTCTTTAATTTCACATAATTACGCCGTCTTTCTATTGTTGTATTCGTATTGATACGGATACGTAGCTGTGACCTGTCTGCTCGAGGCTATAAAGTAATCCTAGCCGCCTCAATTATATCATACTGTCGAGTACCTTGAGGCTGGTACGGTGCGGAATGGATTCCAAGTAGAGACGACTGTAGTTCCGACGTAGTCTAGAGTTTAGAGGCTAGTTCGCCGGCCGGCTGCCGCAGAGGTTGAAAACAAGACCGTTGAAACTTGAGACGCACCAGGTACTCCCGTCGGCGTTTTACAGCCGTCATGCCACTAAGGCCTGGCTGAATGATCGCGATTGGCCCGTGAGTGTATCATGGTATGTGCATTCGCGCTACCCGCAGACGATCTATCGCACTGCTTACTAGCGCGGTACCTTTCCTTTCTCCCTCTCCTTTTTTTTTTTTTTTTTTCTTTTTTTTCCTTTTCTTTTCCCCCTTGTGTGTGTTTCGTGGTTGAATCTCTTCTGGTCTCTGCTGCCTTGGAATTTCGCGCACTCGGTCTTTTGCAGACAGAATGGACAGCGCGGGATTTACTGAGGGCAATTGTAGGTGTGAGCTGTTGGCAGTTTGGCCCACCGCAGGCGTAGAGAATATTATATGTCTTGACGTTAGGACTCTTAAGACTTGGGCGGTGAGTGGGCCTTGCTGCCCGTTGCACCTGCCCTAGCACCGCCAGGCCACTAAGCCTAATTTTAATGCTATTCCCCTTTTTGTCCGTGCTTTCCCTCCCCAGCCATTTCCATTTCGCCCTGCCCGCGACTGCCCTCTGGTGCACCTGCACCTGCACCTGCACCTGCCTGTGCCTGCCTGCACCTTCTCTCTCTCTCTCTCTTCCTCTCTTCCTCGCCCCAACGTCGCTTCTCCTGCACCCCTTCCCCCCTCCCCCGACGGACAGCATATCTCTTTTTCCTTTGTGTTTGTTGTGTGTTGATGACGCTTGGTCATTTTGGCGTGTCTTGTCACGACTTATCGCGTTCGCGTGGATCATCAACTTGGTAATCGATAAGCGCATGCCATCCGGGGAGGCTGGGTTGATCGAGCCTTCGTACCCTACCAGACCTCTGACTTGCACCGCACACCACGCAACACTCCAACGACCGATTCCGGCCTCTCCTATTCTTTGACTGCCCCATCTCGTCGCGATAGTATCGTTCTTTTCTTCATTTTCTTTTCCTTCTTCTTGTCTCTTTAGAAACCCCTTGCCTCCAGCGGGAGTGCGAATACCGATCGCCCGGACTGACTGGCTAACTAACAATCGTGGCGCGCAATCGACACGGGCTAAACATTGAATCAGAAGGAGACAGGGCAAGTGCGACATCGTTGTCATCGTTGAACATCAGCCAAGAGGGAAATTTTCAAACCAGCAGACCCAGTCTCGACGCCTGCTCTCAATCGTCATGTTAGGTTCCATCGACTTGCTTTGAATCAATTGAGTGAACAGCGAGCATATTGGGACCAGACGCAGATTGGATCTTGACTGTGCAACCCGGTCATTGTTGACAAGCCTCGTCACTATATCGCTGCCATGGCGCAACAGCCACATGGGTTATCTCGGACTCTTCCCAAGAGCTTCACCTTCTCCTCACTCGAATCAACCTACCCAAAGACTCCAGAACACCCTCGTGTCGAACCACAGATTCCTCCTCCACCCCGTCATTCAAGTTATCGCGCTAGGCGGCCACGCTTCGACAGCCATGCTAGCATCTTTTCAAGCTTGAGTGCTGAACCCAACATTTTTGACCTCAGCCGCCCCGATGACCCTCTGCCATCTATTGAAGTTCCGCATTCAGACACTGTTTCTGAACCCGACATTCCAACCATTCAACCCGTGTCATCTGAATTCCTACAGGTGCCAGCTTCGAGGCGCATGGAATTCAAGACGCCCCCTGCTCAGATTCGCACGACACCTTTCAACTTTCCTCGCGCTACTCCCGAGCCTGTCGATGATGCTGAAGCCGACCCCATCGAAAGGCCGAGCTCTAGGGCGTCAAACTCATCTGTTTCGTCAATAGAGACGTACACCACGCAGCCTTCTCTTGGCGGAAGTTGCACGAGTCCTGAGAGCGAGATTTTCGACCCATTCAGCTTTCAGCCAGCTGATACTAGGAAACATCTTCTTGAGACACCTCCAACTAAGCATGCGAACCGGGGACAGTCGCTAGATCTGCCGAAGAGGAAGTCCCGGTGGACCGCAGATATGGACAGCCACTTGTGGAACACTTATCAGATGTATCTACAAGATCCCACAACGACCCCATTCAAAACGTTACCCGGAAGTCTTCCACCTCTAGGCGTGTCACATCGAGTTGCCAGGGAGGCGAAGAAGACGTGGACACGTCTTAAGTCGAAAACGGACCATGAAACGCCCCTAATCTCAATTAATGCTGATGACAGCGCTGTGCTCATCGAAGGCAGCAGTGGCAGCAGTACACCTACTGCTAATAAGTCGAAACCTCGCTGGCCAAGATCCGAAGCAGCTACAAGAAGACGACTGAAGTACCTATGTAAACGCAAACTTTCAATTGCTCCACATTATCAACGTCTTCTGCAGTCTCGCAGCCCTTCGCCGTTCTTGGACGTCTTCTCAGCGCCTGCCCGGAGACCCGTTGGCCCAGTTTTTGATCATAATTCGTCGGCTGCTTTCATGACTCGCGATCTTGGCGTCTCACTCGTCTCTAGCTCTTTGCCTGCAACATTCACACAATTTGCGGCCGTCGAACCATTATCCACTGAAGGCTCGGCCACAGCCGAACACTCTCACCACTCCGAAAGTCAGCAGTCATCTCACCAAGATTCCGCTATTCCAATACCCACAATCCCCAGTCATCTTTCTGTGGCTCAGGAACCATTTCCTCGTCTCGGATCGCCTTTCATGTACAACACCTGGGGCCCCGATACATCTCGTCGCGAAGCCCATGGTGGAGCAGCTCGTAGACTTCGACGAGATACCATTCATGTGTCTGGGTCAAGATTGAGGACGCCTCCTCGCATGGATGTGCCCTCTAACGTCCACAAACGCCGAGCACACCATCGATTGGACTCTAGTCCCAATTTGACTGATATACAGCGTAACGTCCGTGATCTAGCTCGCGATGGAAAATTGAAAGATGGACAGCGCCGTGTACGACTTCGCAATCGTGGTAATACAACCAGTGGTGGATTCAGTTCCAAAGAGCGCGTTGAGCAACTCTTCTCCCCAACCTCGCCTTTCACTTTCCCTGGCAATCAAGATAGCTCGCCCCAGGTATCTCAGGGGCTACTACGTCCACGAGCTGAGACCATTCGCCGCCTCGGTTCTCCATTCAGACTCGATTCAGGACCACGCTTCCAGTACCCCAAATCGCCTAGACATGCCCCATCGTTGTCCGATCCATTCATGAATTCCTCCATCAAATCCCAAGTCCATCTTGAACATCAAAGTGGATCTTCCTCTGCCGAACCACACGTACCTCCAGGCAGACTCCCATATGACCCTACTGAGGAGGGAATTTCTGATGCTGAACGGATTCGACGACAAATTCTGAATTTACCTTTTACCAAACACTCAATGGTATGTGCAAATCTTTATTCGCTGCTAATCTAAAAATATCTTGTTGACATCAATGAAGTAACACTGCGGATGGGCGGCCACGTCTACTGCAGACAATTTATCTTCGAAACCGCCCTACGATGGCTTAGCCATTTCATCGATCGCTTTCATGTATAGAATTCTTCTTTTTATTAAATGCATTATGACTTCGGAAACGCAACGGAACGAAGTACGACTTATTTTGACGACTGATGTGATCATGTGACACGAGTTCATATGGAAAGCATGAAGATTTTTGCAATTTTTGGTTAATAGTCGAAACGTTCGCCCTAATATTCGGTTCGTTGAAGTTTTCACCCTGACCTGATGATCGGATGAACAGCACCACGACTTTGGACGACATTGTTAGGCCGAGTCGATTTTTTCAAGCGTTTGGTGATCTTTGTTAGAAGCTTTTATGATATTCACGATGGCTATGACTAGTTCGCCTATTTGATTTAAACTGCCATTTTTTCCTCTTTGCCCGATCGATCGCGACGCATACACTGAACTCGTTGTTGGCAAGAGGGATCCTCATGCTATTGTCGAAAGACTTGATGCAGTCAGCCGCCAATCTGATTAACTGCCACACGCCCAACACACTCATTTCGAATTTCTTTTTCCTTTGCTCTCTTCTTCAACCAAATCGACAAGTTTTCCTTCGGTGAACATTCGGTTTCTGAACCATAACCACCATGCTAAATGGATATCTCAACAGTACAACTACCACATAACATATTTGTCATATTGACAACTCACTATCTTTAAACATTTCCTTTTCCTTATGTTCATTGATTTCCCCATTATTTTTGTTTTTCTCTTATCTCTCTACTCCTTTTTGCCAATCAATCATATGAGCCACACTCACCTAATGTATCCAGTCTTTGCGTCGCGGCGATCGATCGTTTCTACTTTCCCCCCTCCCTTTCCTTGACATGAATTGATGATGAAACGAACAAAAAAAAGGAACAAAAGTTTGAGGGACGCCCACTTCTGAGATGAATGAATGATATGACAGACAATGAACGCATCTAAAAATAATAGATGAAATAAAGTGATGGCTTTTTTTTTTGAAGTTGCGTATTGTATTTCGATTCTGAAAATTTTTTTTTTTTTCCGTCTCTCATTCTTTTATCATTCTAGAAAGATTACTATTTATCACCTTTTCCTTAGTTTTGAATAACGAAATTCATTCTATCGTCCATGTCCTTTGAACATCGATGCATGTCGACACTATTGCTTACATTGATTCATTCATATGTTATGCTGGTCTGGGGAAAGAAAGACATCCAGGATGTTTAAAATCATAGGAACAATCGCATTTCTTAGCCAGCTCGTGTAAATACATGAAAATGGGACACCAGGGAAGAAAAGAGAAGAGCGAGATTGGGAAAAGATAACATGCAGGGGTATATTGGTATATAGGTAATATGTACGATGGTGGTGGCAGTAGTATCGAGATGAATGCAAGACAAAATAAAGTAGATACAGAAATAAGGAGAATGATTGTATGTCGTGAATTGTGTTGGTGTGGAAAGGAGCAGGATGAACTGCTTGCAACGGAAAGTTGAAACAAGAATAGAAGATAGAATACAAAGAGAAGATATTCTAACGCTCCTTTTCTAATCTCTCCTTTCTTCGCGATAGGTATGCTTCTAGTTTGCGGATTTGTAGAGAGAGGTTTTTCTTCTCCGCATTAACGGCTAGCCATGCTTCCATTCTTTCGCGCATGTGTTTCAAGGATTGGCAAACAGGCAATGCTGGAACTGCAGCGTTGGAAGCACCCGCGCGCTCCATCTGTGTCCAGCGCTCTGTTGCAGGGTTGAGTAGGAGGTCGAACACGTCTGTCCAAATCTCTCGGTCCCAATATCGCTTGAAAGATTCACGAATACGATAGCGTTTAGTAGTGGCGTTAAAATCGGTTAGAGAATCACGAATTGCGCCACCGGAGTTGCGTGTGTTGTTGTCGACAGGGACAGATTCAAGGTATTTGCCGAATAGCATTGCGTGGATCGTCACGGCGACTCCGTACAGATCGATTTGATATGTCCAGGGTCGCATCTCACGTACTTCGTTGCACTCATGCTGGCTCATTTCCCATTCTGCTATGAACTGAACGTCGGGCCTAAAGGCCTTCATGTCGACACCCCGGCCGAAATCAATCAGTGTGAGACCTCGTTCTCTCCAACCGCGTAGTCCACGAGCCGAGTAGTGGACTTCACTAGGATCAGCTATAGCATCTTCATCTGCTAGATCAAGAAGAGATTCACCTGGGGGAGGTGAAGGGAGCGATGATCTGCTCTTCTTGTCTTCCAACCGCACTAGGCAGTTGTCTGGCTTGATATCTCCATGCAGTATCCCACAAGCATGGAGTCCTTCCACCGTCCGAAGCAGTTCAACGGAGAAGAACATCGCAAGTGCTTCGTCCATGCCGGCCTCTGCATTTCCAGTGTTTGTGATGGCTTCTGTTCTTATGATGTTGACAAGATCCAGCAGTGTACCTTGTCCTTGATAGTCTTCTATCAGAAATGATTCGTCTTTGAAAAGATGGATTTCATGAGCTTTCACAATGCTTTCCGATGCGCGGAAATAGGAGGGCGAAGTGCGAAGACGGTCGTGTGCAATGCTTATCATATAGAACTCCCATGCACTCGGAGGGTCCGTTTCTAACTTAATGGCTTCAAGCCTATGTCTCTGGAACTTCTGTTCCCGCTTGCCTAGGGCTGAAGATAATTTCGTACTCGCTTCCGTTTCATTGTTAGGGGGATAGGCATCGATGTTTCCTACGCTCTCTGCCAGATAGACTGGTGCATAAGCCCCGGCTCCTAGCTCACGTTTTATGGCGTAAGTTCTTTTGCTTCCTTGAAGACTGAGCACTGGAGGAGTAGAGGACAGCCTTTCGCCACCCTTTGACAGCTTTTTGGCCGATTTAGAGTACTTAAGAATATCCCCAGCATGTGCCCCGAAGATGGACGAATGATCATGGTATCCAGTGAAGGTTGCAAGCGGCGGTTCAATCATTTTGAGAATCTTATTGCGAATCGCTCTGTCACTCGGATCACATTGAGAGTCCTTGATGATGCAATTGGCATCGGTGATGGAAAATGGTGGCACATGCTTGACAGGGGTTCGTCTTAATGTCTTCACGCCTAGACTAGGAGACTGCGCGTCTTCGAGATTGACGGTCACTGCGTCTGCATCTGGACTATTAAGCAACAGATCTCCCACCGGGATGCCGGAAGGTGTAAGCTCAACTTCGGGAACAGTTTTGCAAGGCGTTTTATAATCATAGTGACGGCTCCTTGCGGCAGTAAAGGAAGGCAACGAAGACTCGGTTTTCTCAATGATAGGTGTCATGAAAGGAAGTCGATTCTGTGCCATTATTGCAGCATCTCGATAAGGTCCAATAGGAGGATTATAATCGTCAGGTTCTTCTAGAATGTACTTGTTATTCGTGAGATCTCGTGTCCTAGGGTTAGAGTCCAAATTATTTTCATCTTCGTCGTATTCTGCAGCAGAGACATTCGGAATATGTTTGCTAGCAGTGAATTCTGTCCATTCACCATCGTGTTCACTATCGTCATCAATTTGTTCATCGTCATTGACCCTAGTCTCATCATCTCCGAACTCGCTGTGCCCTGCCGATATCCTCCCAGTGCCGGTACTTTCTCCGCCGCTAGTATAATCGTCGTCCTCATATTCACTGTCCAGAAAGCTATCGCCGTGTTCTGCATTTTCAGTCTCGGTCTTCAACGGTTGATTAAAGATACTATATATTTCGTCTGTAGCAGCTCGCGTGTGGAATGTCATCGTTGGCTCAGAGTTGTTTTTTCGCTTTATCCTCGGTCCAGTCGGAGAGTCCAGATTTGTTTTTACTACGTAAAATTAGCATCTTATACTTCCAGCTTCTGCTTCTGGTCATTACTTACTAGTCTGCGTCTCCCCAATCTCTCGAACTTTGATCTTCTTGACTTTTGATAGTCGCCTTTCACGACGCTCATCATGTGGTGATCCCTCCTCTAGAAAGAGTTTTTGCTTTACATCTTGAACGAGTGAGCGGTCCAAGTTCTCAATTCCCTCCGATGAAGAAACCCGTCCAGCAGAGTTGGTAGGAATTTCTTTAAGGGGCTTTTTAGGGTTCGCCCAGTCCTTGTCCAACCATCCGCGGCTAGCAGCGCGAAGCTCTTCGAAACAAACCTCGAAGTTTGGGTTCTTGTAATCCGGATACACAGCTTGTAAATCCACAAAAACACGCTCTTTCCTACCAGTGCGAGGATTTATGGCCTCTCTTACGTGATGTTCGGGGGTATCAGATCGTGAGGGTTGGGCATTTGATTGAATTTGTGCATTTGAGTTCGACTGCATACAAATAACGACAAACGAGCCAAAGCCATACAGTAATTAGTCCTATGATCGTAAATATATGGAGACCAGAAAAGAATTTTCTTTTTGTGCATGACTTACCTCATCCCTGAATACGGTCATTTTCTGGACCGGAACCTGCTTCTTTTCCGACTTCAATATTTCACCGGCCCAAGGCTTTGCCTCGACCTCGTTTTCCTTGCGTCTGTCTCGCAGGGATCCAATGTTATCCCACCCTTTTGACAAGCTACTCGTTGGCGGCTGACTCGAATCCGGGTTGTCGGAGTCGGAAAATATAGCGAGTTTTTGTTTTCCTGATTTAGTTGTTGTTCGCCCCCCCACACCTCTAGGTTGCGGTGCTTGGGGATCAGTCCGTGCAGTAGCGAATGGATCAACTTTTGCTGCCAGGGCTGGGCGGACAGTTGGAAGAGCGGGAGAAGATGGTCCGTCACCACCCTGTGGCTGTTGTTCGAATCGTGCCTGAAATTCGCCGAATCTTCGCAGTAGACGTTCCTGAGGACGTGCCTCGCGCTCTATACCAAGTCTATAGACTTCCTCCGCTTGAGTCCATCGTCCGGCACCTTCAAGCCAGCTGGCGAATTCTTCATAGAAGAGCGCTAGACCCTCTCCGACATGATGGCGTGCTAGAAACGAGAATGTTTCACGTGGTGCGTCTGAAAATAATCTAATATATTGAAGCCATAATCGCAGGTACCGAGGGTCGTTCCTATAATGTGCGGAGTTGAGGAAAGCCTTCGTAGCTCGCTCTAGTAAGGGTAGAAGCCCAGATTCGGCGGTGGCCTGGGATGATGGATATGCATTCAAAGTCCATTTGACATATCGGTCGTATACATCAAGGGGATCGTCTGAGTCGGCGCTGGCTTCCAATTCGGCCTCGTATTCTTGTCGAATTGCATCGTTTAAGGTCCTAGTCTCGTTTGGTGATGGTGAATTATATTTATCGCCGCTTTTTCCTGCTGAAAATATCTGTACCAGGGCCTTCGCAGACCTTCCGCCAGGCAAAGACTGAATATTTTCTTTCTGCGTCTCAATCACGTCAAAGTTGATCAGGTCATCAGAGGCCGACATATTGACGGCCCTTAATCACGGCGCACGGTGATTGCACAGAAACGAACTTGTTTCACTTGCCGTTCTTTAGTGACTGGCCGCTGAGATCGGTCAGCGTCGAAGGATGTCGTCGCTGAAGTTGAAAATTGCGGGTTTCCAGATGGCGGGCAGAATCATAAATGGGAAGGTGCGATCGACCTAAAATATCCACAAACAATCCCACAAGAGTTGCCGCGGTAACAGATCACGTGCCTTTATGGACATCTGCGAATATTCTATCTGAAAAGAGCTTTGGGAATAATTTGAAGCTCCGTAACGTCTTCAGCAACGCGTGGATATTAAATACTCTACAAGTTATTTCCATAACTCATTATTTCGCTGGAAATCGCAGAAACACGATGTCAGCCAATTAGCAGTTTGCATTAGTCTCCACTCACGTATCTGTAGATTGCTGAATGATCTGGAGCGCCCAAACCAGGCAACACCTTGATGAGGCGCGAGCATTTCATCTTTCTCTTTCTCAGTATGCACAGTGGTCGCGCTGTTGATCAAGTCACTTGCATCTCCTAGACCTCCTGCTTTTCAGAAGACTGCAGCAATGCCTGCGCGTCGTTCGCGCCTAAGTTCCGGTGCCGCCATCTCGACAGAAAACAAGAAAAGATCACTTCACGAGCCAGAGGATGAGATAGTATCCCCGAGGAGGAACAAACGCGGGAGATACAGCGCCGAATATCGAAAGTCGAAATCTGCCTCCCCAGTTGAGGCCAACACTCCTAGAAAGTCAACCAAGCAGGGCAGCACAAACAGCAAAGCGAGGAGAACAGCTAAAGAGATCATAACTGAGGAACCGTACGTCGAGGAGGACTCCAAGGCAACATACTATGAAGTCAAGGTTGAAGTCAACGCAGAGGAAGAAACAATTACCACGAAGTCTACAACAAAGCGAAAGACGAAAGGAGAAAAAGAAGCAGAAATGTCGCCTTTAGGCATAAGAACCAAAGGTCTACAAATGTTTGTGGGAGCTCATGTTAGCGCCGCTAAAGGTCTGCTCACTTTCGATTCGCTTAGACTCTGAAACTATACTGAAATACAACCTATTTCTTCAAGGGGTACAAAATTCGATTGTCAACAGCGTGCATATAGGGTATGTCACAAATATACGGTTCCGCATCGTATGAAAACAAATGTCTAATGCAATGATTCAGTGGGAACGCTTTTGCATTATTCTTGAAATCTCAGAGAAAATGGGACAATCCGCCATTGCAAGATGAACACAAGGAACAATTCCGAAAATTCTGTCTTGACCACCAATATGACGCATCCAAGTTTGTTTGCCATCGTATCTGTTTTTTTAGACTTATATTCGACTGACTGCATCGATAGATATATTTTACCTCATGGCTCATATCTGGTTAACTTGGCCCAAGAAGAGGAAGCCAAGGCGAAACAGGCCTTCGACTCATTCCTGGATGATCTGCGTAGATGCGAACAGCTCGGTATCAAACTCTATAACTTTCAGTAAGTCCGAATCCAGACCAAAGGCCAGGCTTGACAAAACTAACTGCCTTTGAAGTCCAGGAGCAGTGGGTCAGAGCACACTAGAATCGGCTATTTCACGGCTTGCGAATGCCTTGACAAAGGCACTTTCCGAGACCGAAACAGTGACTCCAGTACTAGAAACAATGTGTGGCCACGGAACAACCATTGGTGGACCGCTTTCTGAACTGGGTGCTGTTATCTCCCAAATTCCAGAGAAATTCCACTCGCGTATTGGAGTGTGCATTGATACGTGCCATAGCTTCGCCTATGGCTATGATTTGGTATCCCCAGAAGGATTTAACTCATTCATGCAAGAATTCGACGACAAGATCGGATTGAAATTCCTCAGAGCGCTCCATCTTAATGACTCAAAGGCTCCACAAGGTAGTAAGCGAGATCTCCACGCAAACATCGGAACAGGCTTTCTGGGCCTTCGCGCTTTCCACAATGTTATGAATGAAGAGCGCTTTCAGGGACTGCCCATGATCCTTGAAACCCCCATTGATCGTCCCGGTCCAGATATTGGAGGCTCAAACAAAAGCAAGCCTATCGAGGATAAATCTGTATGGGCTCGCGAAATTAAATTGCTTGAATCTTTAATTGGTATGGATCCAGAAAGTTCCGAATTTCGTTCTCTAGAAGCCCAGTTGTCCGATGAGGGACGCGCAGAGAGGCAAAAGCATCAGGAACAATATGAACGAAAACTCGAGACAGAAGCGAAAAAAAAGCAGAAATCACTTGCCAAGGGTCAGAAAAATTTGGATGATATGTTCAAAGGGAGAAAGGGTGGTCCTAAGAAGCCTAAAACGACGGACTTGAATACTTCAGAATCCAGGCCCGTGGAATAAATGGAGTATAAGATGGCTACATAACAAGGTGCTCCAGAAGATCAACTGTTATCTTAAAGGTCGTCCTAGCAATGGAATTAAAAAGTGTATTTCCAATGATAAAATTCCTCAAGTATCATGCAATTCTGCTCTAACCAATGCATAAACCGGGAGTGAATCTCACACCAAGTCTACACAATCTGTATGACAGCGCCTATATAGGGCGTTGATAATATTCTATCCCTTTAAAACACCCCCAATTTCAAGCGTACATAGCTATATATACCGGAAATACATTGAAATGAAATGAAAGACATGAGTGGGATAGAACCAATATGTGTCATGCATCCCACGCACAAGAATGGAACAAAAGGGTGATGAAAGAAGAGAAATACATACACCGGGTATAGAAATGTAAGTTAACACCAGTAGCAAAACAAAATATATCAACATTTGTAGCGCAAAACATGACTTATGTCAACCCAAGAAGAATGGACTATGCAGGCTCAGTATGTTCATTGGCGAGGAAGGGACAACATTTGGTGTTGTACCGCTGGCGCGAACCGAATAGGTCCAAGAAATAAGATAAACGTCGTTTCCAAGCGTACTTTTCACGCTCTCATCGCCCTCCCATGGGCTGCGTCGAGAGCGTCATCAAGATCGGGCTGGTAAGCATTCCAACTAATGCTATTGCGACCACTAAAGTCATGGTCCGGCTCATCGTTCAATGCAATATGCTCGTCGTGCAAATGTCCAGGAGGGGGAGTAATATCGTATTCTTCGTCATCCGTTTGTTGCTCTATCATCTCCTTGTGGGCATCACTCCTCATTTTGCTTATCTTCATGTAGTTGTATGCTGCTATACTTGCGATTGTCACGAACAGGCCAGACAAATTAACTGGTGTTAACGGATCATGGAAGACGACACCCGCAGCACTGATAGTAACAACTTCCTTGAAGATTCCGCAGATACTGAGAGTAACAACGGAAGAGCGTTTCAATAGTGCAAATTCGGAGGCTATCATGCAAAATGCTAGGACTCCCGGAAATACTAAAAGCAAGATTCCGTTGAAAGCTCCACGATTAGAAGCCAATGTCCTGATGCCTTCGGCAATCTCGCTTGGTCCCTCAATACCAAGTGCGATGGCAATCAGAGCGATAAACATGACCGGTGTAAGAAAGAGCATGGTAGAGAACGGATTCGATGTTGCAGGGTGTCGAAGCAAAAGAATCTGGGTCAGACCCCATCTGAAGCCCGAGAAAAAGGCAGAAGCGATGACTAACGCAAAGCCACGAGCATCAAAAGCCGTTTCTCCAGCGACCATCATGATGACTCCAATGGTCATGGCAGCAATTACCAATATAAGCTTCACTGAAGGTGATTCCAAACGGAAAATAAATGCGAAAATAAGGACGAAAGCAAGAGCCGATGACTTGCACATCGTCAGAAACGTCAGAGAAATATATTTCAAGGACATATTGCCCAGTCCGATATCCAATGTAGTAGCAATACCACACGGGACCAAACGAGTCAGGTAGAAGGATTTTGTCATAATTGGTTCGGGAGTAGGAGAAGAAGTCGGCGAATGTGTGGGACGGAGAGAAGGTATAAAATAGAGGATTAGGACGGCGAGGGTGAGTTGAACGAGCATATGTAAACTAGTGGTAAACAGTGGAAAGGGAAACACGACTTCGTCTTCCGAGAACATCCACTTATTATACTGTTGCGATTGAGTTAGCAGCGTTGAGAGATAACTTGCGCTCAGCAGATGCACCTACTATAGAAATCGACAATGAAAAGAAATACCACAAGCCTATCAGAGATGCATTAATCATGAGCGCCATAAAAACGTTCTTGTCCGCAACGAAATTGCTGTGTTTGCCCTTAACTCCAGCAATTTTCGCATCTAGTCGTTGACGTTGCTTCTTCCGCCGCCGCCGCCGTTCATTTCGCTGTTTTGCCGTTAAACCAGTTTCCTCGTCATCGTTAATTCCGTCATCAGACACATCCTCATCTGATTCTGCAATAGATGAGAGATCTGAAGAGTCGGGATCCTTGTTGGTAAGAGGCTGTTGTTCCTCGCCTTTTGCTCCGTCTTCTTTGGGACTCAGTCGGCCTTCCCTATCTACGTAACTGTCGGTGAGCGCCGGATGAACCTGGGATGAACCTGCAGCGGTCAAAACGGAGCTGCGACGCCTATGATGTCCGGTGATATCTCTCGAGGCCCCGACTGCCATGTTGCTTGGTAATTTGACAGCCGCGCTTTCAAGGAGACGGGGAGCGCATCTGACGGCGGAGATTCCGAAAGCGAAATCGCCGCTGACTGTTACAGCAGGCGATAATCTAGAGGAGGTAATATATCCCGAGCTCGATACCTCGAAAATGTAGGAGAGATTCAGTTGCACAAATGTCAAACCGAGTCGCGTGTCACACGAAAACAAAAGAAAGCGCCGATGGCTGGCAGTTAAGAGGAGACTTGATGTACGCAGACAAAGCAGCGAGACGAAGGATAAAGGAACGAGCAGGAAAAGAAAGCAGAAAGGGAAATTGATTTCCTAAGGGAATGACTGGTGCGCACCATACAGCGACCCTAAATTGCAAGAACCGACAATTGGAGCAGGTTGGGATGGTCGTGGATGATGATGGAGAGCAAAACAGTTCGTTATTGTCCCCCTTTGGGCCTTAGCGTGACTCGAGAGTTGCCAAAGACTGTCGGTCGCCTCGGCGGGCCGGAAGAATAGTTGAGCAATCTGCGCGCTGATTGGGCAGCTGGGACGACTAGCTTTGCCCGAAACACACTAGCGCCTAGCTTCCTCGAGGGGGCTTGGCGCCAAGCTGTCGAGACTCGAGGGCGTCTAAAGTGTTCCGTCTGGAGTCACCGCCTTCCGTCTTGGGCCGGCAGAACGAACGTCCAGGAATTGATATCCGATGCGACTCCTCGGATTGCTTCTTGACGAGGAACGCAAGCCAGTGGCTATCCCATGGCGCTGCATCTTTGGGAGGATTACCATGAACCTCTGGCCCACTTGCTCGGGTTGTCAGAAGACACCACTGGCTACTGTTAGCTGTGAGCCTCCGACAAAGCAATCTAGTGGAGAGCCACCGGCAGAGAACCCGTTACTTCAATGAGTATCGTGTTGCTATGATGATGCCATATTCTTTTTTTTTTTTGCCGGAAATCCCGGCTGCACATGGCGCAATGGAATCTCTTCTGCTATATACCTAAGTCTCGTATCTAAAAAGTTCCAGCATCTCTTGCTCCACAAACCGTACAAAAAGTTCCAGTCACATCTCAGAATATCAAGGGGCACAAGCATTCTCATTTTGTAGCTTGGCCGTTCATTCGAAGTGTCAAAGTCAACTATCGATATGACTTCCAAATACAACGCTATTGAAGACTATGGCATCATTGGGGACATGCACACGGCCGCTCTGGTGAGCAAGGATGGAAGTATGGACTTCCTGTGCTGGCCTGTGTTTGATTCTCCATCAGTCTTCTGCAGACTGCTCGACAAGGACAAGGGTGGCCATTTCAGCATCAATACATTAACCCAGGATGGATTACCCCTAAGCAAGCAGAGATATCTGCCCTACACCAACATCCTGGAGACCCGCTGGATCCACGAGCAAGGAGTCATCAACCTGGCCGACTTCTTCCCTGTTTCCAATCACAAGTCTCCTCAATCTGACAGACACCTGTCTGGTTACTGTGCTTGCACCGAGCCAGGCGGCAACCGCTGGAAGACCGGTGCCAAACACTCAGGGATCTTGCGTCGTCTGGAATGTGGTCGAGGCACTATGAATGTCAAGGTGGAGCTCTTTCCTGCCTTCAATTACGCCCAGGACGGCCATAGCGTTCGTTGCAATTTGAGCTCGTCAGAAACAGTCCCACAACTACAGACTATATACTTTGAATCACCCAAAGAACGCCTACAGTTGGACATCTGGGCCGATAACAAAAAGGAAGGACAGGGTCTGCCGAAAGGCCGCTATCGCCTCGAAAACAGGCCTGGACATCTCGGGCAGGGCCTTGTCGCCGACATCGAGATCTCAGAAGGACAGTCCATGATCTTTGTTCTTCATAGTCCCGAGAAAGCCCTCCCGGGGCCTACTCAGCTTTCCTCTTACCTCTCGCGACTCGAGTCGGAAACCTTCCAGTTCTGGACAGACTGGAGCCACAAGTGCACCTTCCGTGGCCATTATCGAGAGACCGTAGAGAGAAGTCTGCTCATTCTCAAGTTATTAACATACAAGCCCACGGGAGCGGTCATTGCCGCGCCGACATTTTCGTTGCCTGAAAATATCGGCGGCTCCCGTAATTGGGATTACAGGTATTCCTGGGTGCGAGATACCTCCTTCACTCTGTATGCATTCCTCAAGAATGGCTACGACGAAGAAGCCGAGGCATACATCTCCTTCATTTTTGATCGTGTCTTTCCGCCATTGGTCGAAAAACAATTCACCAAGGAGCACTTTTTGCCTATAATGTTCACGATCAGAGGAGATTCCGATATTCCCGAGTTTGAACTCAACCACCTGGACGGATACCGTGGCAGTAAACCGGTGCGTATCGGTAATGCAGCAGCTTTCCATACGCAGCTGGACATATACGGCGAATTGATGGACAGTATTTACATGTACAACAACCACGCAAAACCGATTCAATATGACCAATGGCTCGGAATCCGCCGCATGATGAACTTTGTCATCCAGGTTCGCGACGAGCCAGATATGTCTATATGGGAAGTGCGTGGCAAACCACAGCATTTTCTCTATTCCAAGATGCTGCTCTGGGTAGCACTTGATCGCGGAGTACGCTTGGCCGAAAAACATTCTACCCTGCCCTGCCCAGACAAGCAGCAATGGATCCGGGTTCGTGACGAATTGTACGATGAGATCATGGATAAGGGCTATAACAAAGAGAAAGGATTCTTTGCGCAGAGCTATGAGAATACTGAAGTCGTCGATGCGGCACTTATGATTGCCCCCTTGGTGCTGTTTGTTGAGCCTAATGATCGTCGTTTCTTGAGCACTTTGGACAAAGTGCTAGAACCGCCGGAGAAGTCGGGCTTGACTAGTGCAAGCATGGTGTTCCGGTATGACCACGAAAAGGCTCAAGACGGTATGTCTCTGGTGTAGAATTGTTATGAACTGCTTTACCACATGCATTGCTAACATGTTTCATAAACAGGTGTCGGAGGACGCGAAGGCGCCTTTATAATGATTACCTTCTGGGCTATAGAATCCATGTTCCGGGTAGGTCATTTGAAGTAACCTAGAAGAAAAATAAAAAAGAATGGTGAGGGTTAACATCCCCCAAGGCATGCAAATACACCGACACCCTCCCCAACGGCGACGACATCCGCCGCAAGGCCATAGCCAGTTTCGACAACGTCCTCTCCTTTGCTAATCATTTGGGAATCTTCTCCGAAGAAGTGGCAATCAGTGGCGAGGCGATGGGTAATGTGCCTCAGGCCTTTAGTCATTTGTCGTGCATTAGTGCGGCAATGAATTTGCCAGATTACCGTAATTGATTTGGCTAACTGAGTGGACTCATACAGCAATTGGTTCATTTCATTTCTTTTTATTTTCTGCTTTTTGGGGGGAAGTAAAAAAAGATACAGAGGGGGAGAAGATTGTCACACAAGAAAAGATAATATATGTGCCTAGATTGATCTTACTTCATACATGTATGTTTAAGAATTAGATAGATAATATTGATTGATATTGACTCGAGATAAGCAATTGGTTACATAGCAGTGGACACAGCTTCGCCCGTGTAAATACTAAACACCATTAAAAATGGTTCTCGAAGTTTCAGATACTGGCTGTAAAAGTTGATCCGATGGCAAATGATAAGGTATACTAAAACATGGGCAATAGTAATGTTAGTTTTTGTATTTCTCTTATAGAATTTATATGCTTCTCCAGATAACACTTGTAGTCTCGAGAGGGTCTTTTCTTTTCTTTCCTTTCTTTCTCAGGTGGCTCGAAATTCAACATAGATAATACCACAAAGCTAGCTTATAGAAGTTTCAGCGACCAAGCGAACCAATATTCAGCCTGTAGTTTGATCTCCACGGATGACACATACAGCATCAGCCCGCTTCTCTCCATTAGATACACCTAGTCTTCATGCATAGGTGATTTGCTTTCTTAAATCTTCTTCTGATCACCGTTCGAGTTACTCAGCGGTCAAATACATAATGGAATATATTCCTGTAGGAGACTCGCTAGGCCGGTCCTCGAACTGGAGGGATTACACAAACAGCATGTGTCATTGTGCCACTGAGCCGATGCGTAGGGCCATTATTTACTAGCCCAATCTAACCACCCTTTCTTGGTGCGGGAGTGAGAGTTGAGTCGAGACGACTGGGGATGGCAACTCGATCTTTTTTCTGTCGAGTAAACTGATTGCTGTTCCCAATCGCAGCGCTTGCATTGCGAAGCTCAATCTTCTTTCGTTCCATCTCCAGCTATAGCACATATTAGCCAAATTGTAAACACTAGATATTAGATATTTACTAACCACTTTGCGAACACGAGTCAGCGCAGCTGAGTCACCCGCAACCAAAGGTCGACAGTCATCAACCCGATAAGGTTTGGCAATGACGACTGCATCCGCAACAACGATGCTGGTGCCATCCCATCTGGCGGGCATTGTGCGGCTAAAAGCATCGAATATGTCTTGTGCCTCTTTCGTCACTCCTTTGCCACGTTTAGATTCGGCTTCTTGCAGCTTAGCAACGGCATTAGCCTCACGTGCTTTCAAGGCACGTGTATCGAGTGCTTGCAGTGGGAGACCATCGGCATTGGATGGAGCGGAGGAAATAACTTGAAAGGATTGGATTCGGGATACGGGTATGATATGGTAGTCTCCCGGTTGGTTAGAGCTTGTAGGGTTTGGTGATACTTGGCTCGATGTGTTAATGGCAACGAGGTTCGTTATTGGGCACGCTGTGAATAGAGTACCCTCGATTGTGGATGTGTTTGGAGCTGCGGTGGTCACTCGGATGCTGCAAGTCCGCCACTCAGTTACGTTCTTTGCATGGTATTGTGCTATTGTACGTACCGCGCGCCAATTGCTTTGCTAAATGTTTCCTCCGACGGAATTCCAGTTGCATTTTGGGCTTTGGCGCCCAAGCTTTGGCGCTTATGATCAGCCATTGACGACCGCTAGTTTTTGCCCTGAAGAACCAACGTAATATGATCTTCGAATGAATATTTCAACGGGTGTCTCTGATCTACCAGTATTCGGGGTCGTCGATCCGGAGCTCTTCGATCAAGGTGCGGATGCTAAGCCACTGCTAGTAGGGTGAGACAAAAACACAAAGCTATTCTCCCCTCAACCAATCAGACAGATACTCCAACTGTTGCGAGTCGATAGAGGGACCGGTAGATGTGGTACAAGGAACGCAATAATGCAAGGAAACCAAACGAAACGTTGTCAAAAGGAGCGACTTGAAACGAAGAATAAAGTCAGAGAGGAAAAGGGGGATGAAGGAATAAAATACGACGTGCTGAACCGGAGTCAGCAGAAAAGAAGAGAACAAACGTCTGCAGGCGCAGAACTGGAGAAAGGGCAGGCACTGAACTGCTCCCCTTGTAGTGATGCGACGTTGGCTTAGGAAGTCAGAGAGTCATCCATCGATTCTTGAGTTAATTCGGGCAGGTGTGGGCCAGAGGGTCCACGACCAGCCCGATCAGGACTAGCGCATCGGCATTAGGAGCCAGCCCCGGTCGCCTACTATGTATGTATGTATTTACTAGGTATATGGGAAAATAGTGAATGGACCATGCTCAGGACAACACAAAAATTAGCTATAATCGTTGGTTTGTTTGTAACAGAACGCGGCGCGCATAGACCACAGCCTCTAAATACATGGTAAACGCGTTCGGTCCCCCTAGATACTTCTAACTGTAGATTCCACCTGGGAAGTGATATCAATCTCAAGGGTTTGTTTTGATCATTTTCTTTCTGTTCTCATTGACAGAGGTAGTACTTATAATGACTTGTCATGAATTTCTTAAGCAATATAGGTGGAGGCAGAGACATTACCACCGCGGCCGGTCCAGTTGACGTGGATGTCCTTGTCCACGGGGAAGGTTTCGCTGGCGTGTTCAGGCTTGATACGGAAGGTGTGAGCACCGAAGTAGTCACGCTGAGCCTGCAGCAGGTTGGCAGGGAGCTCCTTGGTGCGGTAGCCGTCGTAGAAGCTAAGGGCGGTGCTGAAGGCAGGAGTTGGGATACCCCAGAGGGCACCCTTGCTGACGACATCTCTCCAGCCAGCCTGGGCCTTGTGGATGGCTTTGTTGAAGAAATCATCGAACAGAAGGTTCTCCAAGTCAGGGTTCTTGCGGTAAGCATTGGTGATATCCTTCAAGAAAACGGAACGGATGATGCAACCTCCACGCCACATGAGAGCAATGGAGGGCTTGTTAAGCTTCCACTTGTATTCCTTGGCGGCCTTGAATTGACAGTCAGTTGGCTATTTCGCTTTTTGTTTCTTATAATGGTAAAGGAGCTCACATTCTGGATAAGCATGAAGCCCTGGGCGTAGGAAATAATCTTGGAGGCATACAAGGCCTGTTCGAGGTTGTCGATGAAAGCCTGCTTGTCACCCTCGAACTTGGGAGAAGGGCCAGCGAGAAGGCTGCTGGCACGGACACGCTCGTCCTTAATGGCGCTGAGGCAGCGAGAGAAGACAGCCTCGCCGATGAGGGTGACGGGCATGCCAAGGTCGAGGGCGTTGATCGCGGTCCACTTTCCGGTACCCTTTTGACCAGCCTTGTCGAGGATTTTCTCAACAAGGGCAGTTCCATCGGTGTCGTTGTACTTGAGGATATCACGGGTGATCTCGATCAAGAAAGAGTCCAAGACTCCCTTGTTCCACTTATCGAAGACTTCACCAATTTCGTTGGGGGTAAGACCGACACCGCGTTTCAAGATGTCGTAGGCCTAACGAAGTAAAAGGTTAGTTCGCACGTTCTGTGGGAGACTGGTCGATGGCAGGAAAAAAAAACAGTAAAAGAAAACCTACTTCGGTAATCAATTGCATGTCACCGTACTCGATACCGTTGTGAACCATCTTGACGTAGTGACCAGCACCCTCGTCACCGACCCAGTCACAGCAAGCCTCGCCGTCGCTCTTGGCAGCGATGCTCTGGAAGACATCCTTGATGTATGGCCACGCTTCTTCGTTACCACCGGGCATGAGGGAAGGACCGTAGCGAGCACCCTCTTCACCACCAGACACACCGGTGCCAACGAAGCGAATACCCTTTGCAGCAAGGTATTTGGCACGGCGGTTAGAGTCGGGGAAGTGGGAGTTACCGCCATCGATAATGATGTCTCCCTGTTCGACGAAAGGCAGGATGGATTCGATGAAGTCATCGACAGGCTTGCCGGCCATGACGAGGAGCATGATGCGGCGGGGCTTCTTCAACTTCGACACGAACTCCTCGATGGAGTGAGCGCCGACGATGGATTTGCCTAATGTTTTGAGAGTGAGTAAGATTTACGTCTATTATAAGACACCTTCTTTCTCCAACGTACCCTTGGCCTCGTTCTCGAGGAAACGGTCGACCTTGGCGACAGTACGGTTGTAAGCAACGACGGTGAAGCCATGGTCGGCAGCGTTCAAGATCAGGTTCTGACCCATGACGGCCAGACCGATAAGACCGAAATCACCACTAGGAACAGGTCGCGCCGGAGCACCGACATTAATGCCGGCCAGGCGAGCGCTAGGTCAGTCAATTGATCATGCCAAATGCGCGGGAGGACAAAAGAAGGTGTGCAAACGAGGATGTGTAGAGATGGTGCGGTGCGCAAAAGCAATTCATGAGGGTATGAGTGAACTAGGAGAGGACAACAACTATGACGCTATACGCCTCTTGATGCGTGTCGAGACAGCGGGGCAGTTGCCTTCCATTCTTCCTCCAGTCTCTTTCTCTCATTTCCTCTTGTTGAAATCCCCAAGACTTGGCTAAGAATTCAATCGAAATATCCATTGAAGGACACCATCGATGGAACCACCATGGCTGGCGATATGCCGCCGGCTCGCACCTGAGTGACGGGTCGATGGCGGGGGGGGCGCGGGAGATGGAGGGGCTACTCACACTGCTTGGTCCGCCATGATGACAGGTTATGTCAGTGTCAAGACAGTAAAATATGGATGGAAAGATCAGTAGAAGAGCAAGTTCCACAGGGAAGGGATGAGGATTGGGCAGGGAAAGAAGAAGAGCGAGGGAGATGGAAGAGGAAAAAGAGTTTAAGAGGTTCTGCGGGAGGAAGGACGCAATTAATCATCTGGAGGTTTGCGCGTTACAGAAAGCAGCTCCCGGTGACGGCGGGCCACAACAGGCTACGGGCTTTTACGTACCACTTACATACATACACATCGATACATGCGCAGCCATACCCCATCTGCCGCCTGTCCCTATACAATCTGCGCTAGCGTCTGCTATTATCCATTATTATCACATCCTATTACTTATCGGTGATGGGTATCGACATACTTCAGACCGAGTCCGCGGAGGCGCCGGAGGCAGCGGAAGTGTCAGCGTTCTTCACGATGGTGGGGCAGAAGAAGGCATTATTCACCATTGCAATGGTGGCTGGTAATACCATTACCAATGCCATAACCATAACCATAACTATGGTAACCATGCCGTAGCAAATGCAGTCAAGACGGGCCCTTTCTAGTTATTCCCTGTATGTATACTGTGTAAAGGAAGCTCTCCGCATAGATCGGTTATGACGTATGTGCGGCTGCTACACGATCTCGCGCTCGCACCGTCCTCGACCTGGGAAATACCATCGTGATACCTCTTCTTACGCTTTCTTACACTCAAGAGGCATTTCTCACCCTCCCAGAGATCAATAGCCGACTCCCGGAGACCTGTCCGGGACACTGTTGTCCGGGAAAATTCCCATCGTGACCGCGAGCGTGGAGGGGCAGTGCTTATGTAAGCTACTCTTCGCGGCCGCCGGTAAGTTGATTATCCGGTTGCGCCCCTCCATGGTGCTGGCCAATCATAGGCCGCTTAGTCATGGCGGCCGCCAAGCCGCGGCGGTCAGACGCTAGCCTCTTTGCGAAATGCAAAATCCTTTTTCCGCCTTCCCAGTGACTTGACTGACTCTCTGCGGCTTCCATCTATCAACGATACGATAAGACGATCACCACTCCAACACTGCACACACACTCACCCTACACCGACGATCAGGTGGCCTTTAGGCTGTGACTGGATCATACACGTCATCTCACAAGCTGCGTTTGCTCGTCAATCAGAAGAGAGGAAGTATATCGGTAGTTACGTCTTGTGGTGTAGGGTTTTGCTGAAGGTACGTTGCTGTCAGCTGCTCGCTTTGCACCTTTGGCGCGAGCATACTATCTCTACATATCCTTCTCTTTGCGCTCTGAGCGAACAAATCGTTCATCATGTCGTTGCCACCACCTCCAGGTCTCAAACAGCCTTCTTCACTGCCCCCACGCCCTCCGTCAGCGTTAAATTCGTCATTCAAGCCGGCATATTCGTCCGCGCCTTCTTATTCGGCGCCGGGGACCGCTCCTAGCACTAGCAATTATGGAGTGAAACATCAAACCTCGCAGGCGCCATCGACAGCCTACAATTCCTTTACTGCCTTCGCGCCTCGCGCAGTAGCTTCGAGCCAATCCCCCTATCGAACCAGTAGCCCTGTTGTTTCTGGCCCTTCACAACCAACAACAACAATTCAACAATCCGCAGCCGGCTATCCCACGACGTATCAAAATCCCCAACAGTCATATCAATCTAGAGCAGCCTCGTACTACAATCAGTCGACTTACGGTGATGGTAGTTATGGCGCCTCTCAGGCTCCCCAGATCGCGAACCCGTTTCCATTGCCGGGTCAAGAACGCAAGAGCTACGGACGTGATAGCGGTATGGACCCAGAGATGGAGGCTCAGATTGCCCAGTGGCAGAGTGCATACATGACGAAGGAAAGTGATGACATGGCTGGTATACAGGCAAAGCCGACCGGACGCCCTGGGACTGTGCCTCCTGTCACTAGCTCTAGTACGCCGTCATTTAACACACCTGCTTCGAATACACCCGTTCCGGGTAACGTTAATGAAACTAATTCTAAGACTGTTGTTCGATCCGGAGGAGGCCAGACATGGACAGACTCCACGCTTCTCGAGTGGGATCCAGCACACTTTCGACTTTTTGTTGGCAACCTTGCGGGCGAGGTCACCGATGATTCGCTGAAAAAGGCGTTTTCAAAGTATCCGTCCGTCCAAAAGGCGCGCGTCATTCGTGACAAGCGAACAGAGAAGAGCAAAGGATACGGGTTTGTGAGCTTCAGCGATGGCGATGATTATTTCAAGGCTGCTCGAGAGATGCAGGGCAAATACATTGGTTCGCACCCGGTTCTCCTGAGACGAGCCATGACCGAAGTTCGACCAGTGTCGGGGGATAAGAGAGACAAGCGAGGCAAAAAGAATGGACACGGGGGCGGTAAAGGTCCTTCACAGGGTGGAGCTGGTGGTGGGAAGCCCAAGGGGGACGGAGTGAAGAAACAGGGTTATACTCGGGGTGGATTGAAGATCCTGGGTTGAGTAAGTGTATTTATTTTATTACGATGTTGATAATGAAAAACTATAATTACATTCTTCCTTTTTAGAATATAAATCAATATAGTATACATTTACTGAGTCAAATCGAAAAAAAAAAAAAAGAAAAAAAAGAAAAAAGCAGCTCGTTTCGACTACCAGTATTGTGAATCATCCACACCGTTGCAACTCAAAAGATCATTTCCGTTCTTTCGATTCCGGATTCCCGTGCATGCATTGACTTGGATAGCTACAGTCATCCCAACAGTTATGATGGCGTGGTGGTGCATGAGAAGTCTTAATCTCCCTTTTTGCGCCTATAACTAGCAGTCGGCCTTGAGCAGGGAGTAGAGTCATGATTCGTCTCTGTTTTTTATGATCGTTGTTGTTATCGTCGTCGGTGCTAGTATTACTTATAGTATCGCTATCGTCATCGCTATGGCCAGGGTTATGTTTGTCGTCGTCTTCGTCTTTAGCACTCTTCCTCCACTCATTCCAATTCTCCCAACCCGCGAAATCGAATTGGGATCGACAACTTCTTTCCATCTTGGACTTTTTCTTCCTCGCTGGACGAGTTGGTGGCGTAGCAATGGTAGGTTGGGGTTTTTTCACAGGGGGAAGAGGAGGAGGCGGTGGCACTGGTGTTGTCGCGCCTTGAATAACTGCTCGACGGCCAGCGAGAATACTACCACGAGCAGGAGGACTGGCAGCTTTCTTTCTTCTCTTTGTTCCTTCTTTCTTTGGATAGTCTTTGTCTTCTTCTGTCCTTCCCCGTTTTTTTGTGCTTGGTACGATGCATATGCGATGGCCGCAAATCAGGCAGCGCTGTGTAGTCCCTACTCTCCAGATACGGCGGCAGAGGTGGCAAGTCCATGTCCACGGATATGGGGCCGGGGGTTGTCTTTGAGTATAACGGTAAGTGTAAGAGGAGGGATCTGGTGAGGTTATTGCGAGGTGGGGGGTTGATGACTGTGAAGATGGTATAGAGACTGAGAGACAGTCTCTCCTCTTGCTGGTTGTTGTCAGCGTTGGTGTCGGTATTGGCATGGCTTTTGGCTGCTTCTTCTTGTCTTGGGCATCCTTCCCTGCGCTGTGGTGATGGGTTTGATGATGGAGAAAAGGCATAGTGAGGAAAATGGCTTTTCCTGCCTTTTTGAAAAGGTTGTCGATGGAGAGCATGTGTTTGTCTGAGAGTGGAGAGGGAGAGGGGTTCTCGGGTTGGCTTTGGCCGCGTCCAGGAAGTGACGGAGCAGGAGAAGTGGCAGTCATTCTAGGCAAGCAGCCAGCATTAATCAGAGGCGCTCTTTTTTGTATACGCAATTGGAAACAACAGCGAGGTATAATCGCATTATCCCCTTTATCTGTCTTGGAGACGAGAATGACAGCCACAAAAGCGAATACAATGGCTTTATTGCGTATACCCAAAGAAACGATGTGCGCGATTGTTTCAACAAGCAGTTCTAGGAGTTGCGATTTCTATTTAGACACTACACTGTCTGAGTCAGTTTCATCTCTTGATGAAAGACAGTCGAGTCAAGACAGACCTTTGTCTGTGCATCTGACAAAGGCGCTTACATGCAAGGACACATACGTATACGCCGCATGAATTTCTGTTTTCTGCATTCTATATTCTATATTATGCCTTCTATCTTCGATAACTAAGTTAATGTTCATATATAGAGATTACATAATCTGGACAATCCACGATCCTATTGGTCCAGCACGAAGGCTGGCACAGTGGGTCGGGCGCTAGCTCCCGCTTTAAGCAACAGCCAATCAGCGCGCGGGCCTCGTTGTCGGGCAGCCCAGCCACCCCGCCGCGAAAAGTCAATGGCTGGGGACAACAACCAAAACATGGCATTATATAGACGGCATTCTTGGGCGTGGTTGTTTTCTCTTCCTGCACTTTCTTCAGTCCAGACCACAGAGTGACTACATTGAACACAAGCCATTGTTTGGTTATACGTACCTTATCCTGCAAGAAGCTCTGCGCGGCACCCGACATTCCTCGCGATAAGCTTAGATAAACAATCAAGCTCTTATCAGTATGTACACCATCCTCATTTTTTCTTTGGAGGCACTAACCGATGATCAGATCGACAGAAAGAATATAATATAATACATATATATATACACCCGTGTACATCCATCAAAATGCAAGAAAACGACGCCATCGCCCTCATTGTCATTCTGCTGTTCGTCATCCTGGCCATCGTCGGCTTCATCATCTACGCTATGCAGAACCGCGTTCTGTTCTTCTCGCGGAGACGAGTAGTGGACGAAGAGGAGGCCGAATGATCCACACGCCTCTCGCATTTTGATTTCTATTACGACATATATATACCCATACATACATATACAACCGGATCGAAACATACGTCTATGCTACCCACGAGAAGACATAGCCTTACCACGTCAACTACATACATACTATATCCTCGTCTATCCCCTTTTATATATCTTACCAAACGATATCCCATTTGACGAATTGCATATTTGCCGCTTATCTTAACACGGCTTGGAGTTTTGGTGTTTTTGCAAGCTACAACTGTTGCTTTTATGGCCTGTGATGGGAAGATATGAACATAAACATGACATGACATGACATGAACATATACCCAGGTATATGTTACGTACAGAAGCCTGGATTTGAATATAGAGATTAGGAATGAACACGGAACATTGCATTTGTTGGTACATGAGAAGGGACTCCGTTTTTGTTTTCGTGTTTCAGACGCTGTATGACTATTTGATGTACTTAACAATGACTTTGAATATAGCGGATACTAACTAGTTATCGTCTTGCCCGATGACTAATGTGTAAGCATCAAATACCCTCCTACCTAAATCGTCGTATCTACGGAGGTCCTTCCCGGGCAAAGACACAAACCAACCCACCAATACCTGCAAATAGCTGGCACACGTTTGCTTATCACCGGTGTATTCCATTGTTATCTTTGTTATCTTTGTCATCAAAGAAAGAATGAAATGAATGATGTCAACCAGGGCGCTGATTTCACCACCTTTGTCGCGCTGTAGGGCATATTCTGTCCGCCATCAGAGAACAATTTGAGACTTCACTCTTTTCTGACACATCTCTCCTACTGCAGCAGGATGCCTCTCATCAAGGGCGCATCGAAGACTCGGAGAGTCTTGATGAGATGTCAGCTCTCCAAGTACCAGAAGTAAGCGATCCTTACAGCTGCTTCCTCCGCAGTGAACCTCCGCTAACGAATCTCATGACTGAAGCTCTAATTTTCACGACAAGCCAGTAGGCTATTCTAAGCATGTCACCAACAGTGTTAAGGCAGAGTCAGCAACAGCCCGTTCTGCTGGGGACGAAACAACAACAGCATCACCACCATCAACGAGATTATGTACTCCTTGCCCCTATCCTACCACATACGTGCCGAACATAGACCAGTTCAGTGCACACCAGTACACCGAGCTAGCCTTCCATTTCCATGGCCTCATCAAGGACTTGTGGCGAAAAGTCTGGTTTGGCCTGTATCAAGTCCAGGACAAACACGGACCGAGTCACGCCAGCCAGATTCGAAAGCTGTATGCGGGTGCTGGAATGGCCGAACTCCTCAGGAGCAGAAGTAACGGTAGCGGACGGCGACTGGAAGATATGTACAGACTGTTCTGGGGGAAATGGGAAATGATCGGATTGGGAGATCTCTCGACGGCGCTTTGCGAGCATGCCCGTGGCAGCAGTCACCACAACCGCCAGCCCGCCCTCGCACAGCTCAAGATATACGACGGTATTGCCCTGGACAATCTGCAGTACACCGTCATGCTATTAAAGGAATACGAGCATCAGGTGGAAGCGATATCGGAGCTGTACAGGTTCCTGCAACAGCATCAGGCGGATGATACGACAGCAGAAGACCGCCGGCAATCGACTGTGACTCATCAGATTTTTCTGCTGCGCGAGTTTCGACAGCGGGCAGACACTATAGCGGCTGCGCTGGCTGACTTGGATGGGCAGACGCTGGTTCTGCAGAGGGATATGGACAATGAGGCTCGCGAGATTCATGGCCGACTAGAGGGGATTGAGACGATGGTCCTGAGGGAGGAAGTCCTGTCTCCGGAGTAGGAGTATGATCGAAACGAGCATTGATCAATATGAAGTGATTGGTGGACTTGGCTCCTTTATCAGCCATGCTTTCTTGTCAACAGCAACTAGACAGCTCAAAACTTGCGTACCTAGATAGAAGGGGCGAATTGGACGCAAACACGACGGATGATATACCATAACTCTATTATAAAGACAACTCTAGACAGTAGCTTGACCTGACCGTCCGGTTCGTCCTCCAACAAATATTGGCCATTCCATACATGAACCGCCTGCGAGACGGAAATGATTGGCTCAGATGCCAGCATTTCGTGCAGCGCTGCGATTTAGTAACTTTTGCTAGTTCGTTTCGCGTTGCGGCGTAGTCAGTCAGACTAATCAGGGCACTACTCAGGTTTTGGTTAATTTCTTTTTGGCACGGACGACAACAACAACGTCGATACCTGGCTACCCAAGAAAGACGACTCGTAACATTATGGGCGGTGGGTGTGAGTCGTCGTCCAGTCCATATCGCCATCAGCTAGCTATGTACGTGTGTTGGGCTGCATGTGAGATCACCCTGTTTTTTGTTGTCCCTTTTTTTTTTTTTTCTCGTGGAACCACTAACTACGGCCTTGGGCCAATTCTTCAGCCGCCCAGCTTAGACCGCCTCTTTCTACACGATCTGACACTTGCGGTGTTGGTGCTGGTAAGGCAGATTCTGCTGTGCTGTGCGCCTTGCCGCGTGTTGTTACAGAGATACCATGCGTGAAATATCGCAATTGCCCCTCGTCGCTTCCTGATCCGAGCACAGAACTCTTCCCATAATGGCTGCTACCAAGGGTCTGGTGGTGTACTCTATGGACAGTGAAATTGCCCAGTTTTTCGAGCAGACTTCAGTGCCGCGCTCGGTCTGTGACAGCTACGCAAAGGAGGAGCTTGGTGGCGAGGTTGTTCCAGTGGCGGTGCAAGGCGTATGCAGCTACACCGTTTATGCAGGCCCCAAGGGCGAGTTCGTGGCCCAGTTTCGCCTCAAGTCTTTGCAGCTGAGGATGGAAACCGCCGAGCTGGCGCAGGCCATCTACGGCGACTTTGCGCCGCAGGTTGCCTTTAGAGGCCAGATCGGGGATGATGGGGTCAAGGGGAAGGATCCCCTGTATATCTATGTCATGAGCCGAATGCAAGGCATTAGTTATTTGACTTTTCTTCTGGCGCATAGCACTAATATACCGGAGAACTCGTGTAAGTTTTCGTTTTGGCGGAGGAACCTGATCAGCGACATTGCGAGGTATGGCATGTATCGCACTTTTTCTTTCTCTCCTCCTCCC